>NC_059415.1:11402570-12065140 GCF_905220565.1 Melitaea cinxia
GCCAGTATGTTTTGTATATCTAAGACAAATTGCAGGCCTATCGTGCAGGCCCATTATGGTTAAAGAAATTTTACTTCAGTCGTGTGGTCCAAAGCACACTTGTTTTTTTTTGTGTTCGTAAATTTTCGACTGGGCTTATACAAAAGAAAATAAAAAAAGTGATACATTAATGTCAAAAAATAATTGGAGGACGAAGTTCACCTCATCTGTTAGCACAAATTTATGTACTCCGTGCCTCGGAGAGTACTTTCAAGACTTTGGTCCCATTATCATCACAAACGCTCTCTTAATGGTAAGAAAATTATACGCTATACCGCAGTAGAGCAGTATGATCGGTTGCTAGAATTGTTTCTCAAGTCGAACAGCACGCGACTGGTTGCTTGACTAGTCACTCAACAAGTTACTCGATTTGTTGCTCGATAAGTTTTCTTCTAAATTTGTATTCGTCAACCAATAAAGTTAAAATAACTTTCGATATTTGTTATCAGGTTTTATAAATTTTATTACCGACTGCTGGCTTTGAAATACACAGGCCGAGCACGGGCAGCAGCGTCTTCTTACTTAAATTTCTACTTAAATTTATCAAGGTAACAATATGTGCATTTTTATATGTTATAACAAAAAAAATTCAGCTCCATTTGATTGTTAAAATTTAATTTTGTCCCAGAATCTCAAACATTAATTACATGTATGATATATAACACGTTATGTTATACAACACCGTACAAGTATTACCTCCGTTAAAATTGTTAAATTTTAAATTTTAAGATGATGATGATTTTTTAACGTTATACCATATTTATGACAATGATTACGCCAAACATTGTATCACCGATCGATATCCGAAAATCGATACCGCTATAGCTAAATAACAACAAGCTATTGTGACTGCTGAGCATGAAATATACACAAAGAAAAATTTTGTCATAAATATTACTTGATTATTAATAACTAGCTACTGCCCGCGACTTCGTCCGCGTCGAATAGTTACTTGAAAAAAAAGAACCCGAATTCGAAACATTCATCATTGATGCTCTGCTTCTATTAGTGTTAGTGTGATGATATATAAAGCATATAGTCTTCCTCGATAAATGGGCTATCTAACACTGGAAGAACTTTTCAAATCGAACCAGTACTTCCTGAGATAAGCGCGTTCAAATAAACAAACGAACAAACTCTTCAGCTTTATAATATTAGTACAGATAGTATTTAAATGGCTGTATTATATACAATTTATTACAATAGATAATTTATGTTAAATGATAATCTAAAATTACAATCAAACAGGAGATTACTATCAAAGGCTTTGTAGAATGGCTTCCCATAAACCATTGTACTAAGAAATAGTACCTCTCAGGCTATTTAAGTAAACAACAATAAATTCACTTCGGTAAAAGGCTTCTAATAAAGATCGAGCTACCCACTACATTATCAGGTGAAATAATGTAGATTGCTTTTTGTTTTATAAACTATAGGTTTAAAGAGATTAATGTTGATGGACGTGCAGTATCGATCGCATTTGATATCATTTTAAGCTGTCTAAGCTTTGAAATTATTATCTTTTTGAATGTATAGACTTCACTAGCCCGTCGGCGCCGTTTACTAGTGGCCCTGCTTTCGGCTTCGCGGGTTGCGGGCTCGATTCCCGCTTGAGTTTGGGTGTAGTACTTATTTATATGTATTATTTCTGTGTATATTTATCAAAAAAAAAAAAAAATCAGCCGTTACCTGTAGCACAAACATTAAGTTAATTACCATGGGAGCAGATGACCGTGTGTGTGAATGTTATAAGACATTTATTTATTTATTATATAGAATTATACCGCGAATTGTTATGTTATTTAATTTGTTTAACACTGTCACAATTATAATTATTTATTTATTTACTATTTATTTACACTTTCGCACGCTAATACAAAGTTTTTGTAACTATTCTTTATTTGCCAGAATACGGTAAAAATGTTGTCACATTTAGAAGTTCTACTAACATTATCTACCGCTTTTTTGTGAGCAAATATTTAATTATATATTTATTTATTGTTTCTATTTCACATTTATTTCATGTCAGTTAAATTATTTTTTTAACACCCAACATAGTATTGTGTCCACTTTCGAATTACTTTGAAGTTTTAAAGTACTTATTTATTCATTATAAATCTATACAAATAAATGAAATTGGTGTGTATGTTTGTAATATTAAAATAACCCCTTTTCCCTTTTTACTAAATGCATTAATGCACATGGATGTCCTGTACATATACCAAAATAACATGTTTTATAATTTTTGTCTGTTTGTCTGTCCGTCTGTTTGTTCCGGCTAATCTCTGAAACGGCTGAACCGATTTTGACGGGATTTTCACTGGCAGATGTCTGATGTAACAAGGAGTAACTTAGGCTACTTTTGTAACTTAGGCTACTTTTATTAAAAAAAAATATTTATATTATAACTCGGTGAACAATTACTACAACACTTACTTTTTTATTACATTTTGTTACGTTTTTGTCCGTCTGTTTGTTCCGGCTAATCTCTGAAACGGCTGAACCGATTTTGACGGGATTTTCACTGGCAGATGTCTGATGTAACAAGGAGTAACTTAGGCTACTTTTGTAACTTAGGCTACTTTTATTAAAAAAAAATATTTATATTATAACTCGGTGAACAATTACTACAACACTTACTTTTTTATTACATTTTGTTACGTTTTTATGTTGTTTTGAACAATTACTTTTTTGTTAAATTCCACGCGGACGAAGTCGCGAGCACAGCTGGTAAATAATAATTCTGGTAAAACTCGAATGAGTCTATGTGGTTCCTACTGAACTTTGTAATTTACATTATTTCTTTTACGCATCTTAAAAAAATATTATTATTATTAATATTTATATGTTATTGTGAGTATGATTATAAAAAAACATTTTTTCAAAAAACAAGTCCAACTCAACAAAGAAACAAAAATTGAGCGCAGATCAAATCTCGTTGGATAGGCAATGTTTAGATACATAACAAGAAAATTCCATTAAGAAAAGGAAACACGAAGGGTGACAATCACTAAAATGTTTCAACTGACAATATTTATTTTGTATTTTACATAAAAACGACCTTAAAGGGTGAAGCGGAGTAAAATACTATCAACTGTTGCAAACATATATGTGTATAGGTGTCAGGATTGACGTAGAAGTTCTTTTGTGTACGGACGATTATAGCCCTTATTGTTATGCGAATAAAACACTTAACGGTACAATTTAATATACCAGATATAAGGTACATAAAAGTTTATTACTAGTCTTTAATACGTCATTAAGTGAAACGTTTATATCTTACATATGTGCAATACTTTAGACAGTACTATACGATATCGTCACGTTGACTGTCGTAACCCTAATTCCTAAATTTAAAAAACGATTCGTTTTCTCCATATGGAACCTCAATTCTTTTTTATACTACAAAAGTAGCAAACAAAACGCCGCTACAGTCCGCCTTACTTGACTAGGGATTGGATTCTGACAAAATTCAATACAATATTATTTCAAAATTCTACCGGAATAAGAGATAAGATATATTTAGATATTAATAAAAGTTGGCTGAAAGGTAAAATAAATATAACTATATGAGTATTATGATACCACACACACATATTATAATACAAATACTCTTTATTGTACACTATCACAGAAAAAATATTTAGAATAAAAAGATTTAGACTGCAAAAGAAAATATAGATAACTATCAGTGTTTTTCTACTATATCTTGCATGTATTATATATGTATATAAACCTTCCTCTAGAATCACTCTATTTACTGAAAAAACTGCATCAAAATCCATTGCGTAGTTTGAAAGATCTAAGCATACAGACAGCGGAAATCGACTATGTAATGATATCACTGAAGTAAAAAAGTAAAGGATATTTTTAAAGTAACTAAATGTTGTTAAATAAGTGTGCCTAGCAAGTATAATGTAACAATTTGCTTAATATTCGCCATATAGATTTTTTTTTCCTTCTTATTAAATTCCATATCAAAAAGTGAGTATAAATCCCAAGTTTCATCTAAGATGCCTGAAGCCGAGCTATTTGTCTTCTCCTTATATTTACGTAATTAAATCATGAATGAGGTCGTTCTCGGAATAACGGAGTAATGGACATATTTTCACAGAAATAAAACTTAAAAGAGGAAAAGATTGATATAAAATGGTAAATTGTTTCCTGCACGTACAAGCTCAAGAAAAGACAACGAGGGCGGATATATGACATTTAAAAAATAATTGATAATAGATATACTCGTAATGATAATATTTATTTCTACTACGTAAGTGGGTAATGTATTGTAATATATGCTTAACTTAATGTTACAAAGGAATGAAATAAAAAAGGGTATCAGTAGTCAAAAGCAAAATTACTCGTTCGTTTTATTCGTCTTCTTTTTCATTATTTTTTATAGGCCAAATTTAAGGCATATTTCAGTGCTTACTTTACAGCAACTCACGGGCAATCACGGGAGGATTTATCCTGAGTATCCAAAATATCTGGCATTTAAAAAACTTAATAGACCGATGAATGATAAAGCGATGAAATCCAAAAAAGTTGTTTCATTATAATGAGTGAAATTCATTCACATTAGAAAACAATAATAATAATTGACAGTCTTCTATACAAATAAATAATATTGGAGTGTCTGTTTGTAATATTAAAATAACCGATTTTTACTAAATACACATGGATGTACACGGTACATTAATCAAAATAACATTTTTTGCAATTTTCGTCTGTCTGTCTGTATGTTCCGGCTAATCTCTGAAACAGCTGGGCCGATTTTAACGGGACTTTCACTGACAGCTAGCTGATGTTATAAGGAGTAACTTAGGCTACATATTTTAGAAATTTATTTATTTTATAACTCTGCAAACTGAACAGCAACTTTTTTGTTAAATTCCACGCAGACGAAGTCGCGGGCACAGCTAGTTTTTGCTATAAAGCTCCTTTTTAAGTCATTTGATTGTTATTTTAGTAAAATCAAGGTAAATGTTTCTTCTTCTGATTGATTTGGTTTGGTACATCTGGCATTTGTTACCTGTATTTATTATAAGGGCAAAAAATGTCTGTTTTTGTCGTAGCTTAGTTACGCAGGGATTTCGCATGAAAATAATATAATTATGGTAATCAATAAATAGCAGCCAGTATTGCCTCATTCTTTCTTTCATACTGGCGAGGAATGAAAGATGACAATGGTCTTCTTGATTCCCACTCCACCAAAGCCTATAACTCCTTATCTGTATGAAGAGAAAGAAAGGAAAATCATGATCATATCAGAACTTTCAGTTCATTAAATCCCGAGGAGAATGCTATTGGTATGGTGAATTGTTTTTGAATTTTATCCAGTCTCGATATTGTGTGTGGTGGCGCTGCGTTCTTGTGTAAAGGGAAACTCAATTTATGCTCGATTTTATTAATATAAATATGAAGTGTTAATTTGTGTTGGAACATAGTCTATCTCTTTCTTGCTTCTATGTTAGTATAGCCTCTCTCTCTATTATTACATCAGCATACACACACAGACACACGAAGTCGAAGACATGCCTTAACCACTTTTTTCGCTTGCTCGATAAACGAAAAAAACCGACTTCAATTACATCGACAAATAATACAACGTAAATAGACGAAAAAAATTAACAAACGCACTAGCCATCACTACAATTTTCGAGGGTTTCCGTCGATTTCTCTGGGATTCTATCATCAGATCCTAGTTTTCTTATCATGGTACTACACTTGAGATATCTCCTTTCCAACAAAAAAAAATTAATCAAAATCGGTTCATAAACGACGGAGCTATCTCCGAACATACATTAAATATATATATATATATATATATATATATATATATATATATATATATATATATATATATATACGGTCGAGTTGAGTAACCTCCTTCTGTTTTGAAGTCGGTTAAAAACCCTGACTCATCAATATCGCCTTTCCGGTAATTAATTTGGTATCGTTATTTCGATAATAAACAAATTCATTGAGCAATCAAAATTAATCCTATGAACCGAGCGCTACGAGATTAAGGCTTCAGAATATGATACGGTGTTATAATTGCTTAAATAAATAATATCTCAAGTATTCACGTGTTGGGGCAAGTGTTAAAAGGGCTCTTTAGGAAGTTAGACGTGGAATTGTTTTTAAACATAGCTTTATTTTAAAAATCTAGGATTAAGAAGTGTTCGATTATATAGTTTGGTACCCAGTATTGCTTTGTTTGTGTGAAATATAATTTAATCAGCTGCAATACTTATGATTTGACTTATTTGACTTTTACTTATGACTAGCCCGTTGGCGCAGTTTGTAGTGGCTTTCTGTTCCGCGAGTTGCGGGTTCGATTTCCGTCCGAGTCTGGGTGTAATATATATATTTATTTCTATATGTATTATTTATATGTATGTTTATCAAAAATAAAATACTTATAACAGTCGGCTGTTACCTGTAACACAAGCATTAAGTTGCTTATCATATGAACAGACGACCGTGTGTATATCTTTAAACAAAAAAATGCACTTATGGTTGCTAGAAAATGTTACACAGTTGTGAAAAATAAGTGTCAACCTGTGATAAAATTTAACTGACTGATGCACTAGCGAACGTCTTTTCGATACCCTCGTACGACAAACTTTTGGTTTATTTACAGGTCTTTGTCGTGGTCTAGGCGTTTGTGATTACGTTGTATATGTATATATATGTCTCAGCAATTACTGTCAGAAGTGTTTCTGCATACGACGATTTTCATATAAAACCCCCGTTATGAAAAAAATATAAAGAGTAAAACCTACTGAACGAATGACCTCGTTACGTTTCTCGTAACGCCATCTATCGCCGAAATATGGCGTCATTTGATTCGTTTATCTACCATTTGATATGGTATTAATCTTTGTCTTAGACTAGTAAGCCTTTTTTGTGCTTCTTTAGACAGTTGATCTGAAGGAGAAAACTGCAGTCGTGCGTCGGAGCTGACACACACACTCTTTTTATTTTTTTTTATTTAAGAATTTTATAAAATATATATTTTTAATATTATCTTTTTACTATTTAAAAGCAAAGAAGATTGAAATCTGTAATAAAACATGGATGGTATCTATTTGAAGCGTTTCAACGAAAATAATAAAAGTTTTAAATGGAATCGTTATCTTTAGATATATTTATCTACCTTTCTATCTCATTGCTGATGTATCTCTGTAACGTGAGACTAGACTTTTCTATCAGCTTTACTTGCATTAAGATTTGTTATAAAAAATGTAGGCTTTGTTAGGCTTGAGAGAAATTCTCTTTAAACAAATGACAGTATTTTTTGACTATTTGGTAATAATTTTTAATCATAATGATTGATAATTATTAGAGTTCAATCCATAGCAAATCATGAAAAAAATGTGGGAAATAAAATCGTCTGTAACAAGCTCCGAGCTGTTACGCAGAGAGAGTTTACAGCGCTTTCAGCTGTTGTGATATAAATAAAATAAATTAACATTTACTGTATCGATACAAAAACAAGCGTCAATTTGTGTTTTGATTTAAGTTTGAGTGTTTCGATTAATTATAATTTGATTCATTTAATTTAACTATTTGATTTTTTAAAGTCACAGTAATATTTATTAACAATCGTGTATAGCTTGATAGACAATAAAATAAACAGGATTTAAGCAAAAAACGAAAAAAACAATCTGAATTTTCCAAAAAAAAAAAATTCTATATGTAGCATTATACATATAGCATTTACTTTCGTAGCACATTTTAGTACTGTATAAAAATATTCCAGCTTCTTTCCGCTTAATTTTTATCTTTTGGCAATTAATTATGTGTTATTATTACACAGAGACGGAAAAATGTGCAGGATTTCTAGGGTTGTGACAATATATATTATTTATTATCTGAACCCGCGACTTCGTTCGCGTGAGAGATCCTATCTGGATACTCATTCTTTTTTTAACGGCGTGTTCCTGCTACCGTGCGAATTATGGAATAAAAATATATTATTTTATGTTGTTAAATATATTTGACCTCGTTTATTGACGAGGCGTTGGCGCAGCGTTCACAGCACTCGCGGTCGCGGGTTCGATCACTGCTCACGGCAGACATTTGTATTGGCCATATAGATGTTTGTCGTGGTCTGGGCGTTTATTTTTGTGTCAAAAAATCGTATTTTGGGGCCCTTGAATGTGTAGCGTTTATTTATTTATTTATCTATTTCAGCTGTCCCAGAGACAGATTTACAGACATCGTCAGTTAGTTGGAAGTTTGTATGAAAGTCCTATGTTTTTGAAGTAAGGGACTTGAAATTTAAAATTTATGCTCCATAGATGGTGAGAAGGTGTCCAAATAATGTATTTTTGAAATCAACTCTCTTTTGAGGTTAAAACGGGGGATGGTAGGTTGACTCACTCATCACGAAATCTCCGAAACTATAAAAGCTATAAACTTGAAATTTGACTGGTAGATTTCTTATAGGGTGTAAACATCCGCTAAGAACGGATTTTACAAAACTCGACCCCTAAGGGGTAAAACGAGGGTTGGAAGTCTGTATGAAAGTCCTATGTTTTCGAAGTAAGAGACTTGAAATTTAAAATGTATGCTCCATAGATGGTAAGAAGGTGTCTAAATAATGTATTTTTGAAATCAACTCTCTTTTGAGGTTAAAATGGGGGATGGTAGGTTGACTCACTCATCATGAAATCTCCGAAAAATAAAAAAAATATATAAAACAAAGTCCCCAAAAGTGTATGTGATCGATTCCCTCAAAATCTACTGAATGAATTTTCATGCGGTTTCACCAGAGAGGGCTTCAAGAGAAAGGTTTACGGAACAGCTAAGCCGATTCCGATGAGAGTTTCATTAGAAGTTTTCCGGGAAAACTTTGTGACAAACTGATATCAACGCGGGCGAAGCCGTGGGCACAGCTAGTTATGTATAAATTGGAAAAAACATTTTTAAAACTATTCATATTTTCAAAATATCTTTCATAGATATTTTAGTTATTTTTTTAATTAATACTGAATTGGAAATACAATGGACATCCCAATTAGTGAATATTTCAATTATAGCTGATTCAATTTTGAACGACAATTGTCTGAGCTAGACAATACGAGTACTTAATACAATTTTCGTAATTTGTCTATTGCTAAGTAGAGTGTAATTGACTAGTCGTCGTTCGATTCCCGCACGAGCCTGGGTGTGTTATGTATACATTGTATGGTAATAAATTTATCAAAAAAATATTACTTATAATATATATCAGTTGACGAAAATATCTCGTATAAAAACGTCACGGACCACTGACAATCCCGTTAAATCCAGTATAAAAAAAAAGAATGAAAAAAAATCACAAATTATACATGAAATAAAGAAATGCGCCAACCCTAGTTCTTACGGATGCAGCCGTTACCCGAATATAATGCGTCATTGTCTGTTTCACATACAATATGGCGTAACTTACATTTCGAACATGATTGTGCATTTAATTTTTTTTAATACTTATTACAGTATTATGTAACATATTTAAGTAATTGTACATCGATTGTATTACAGCTTTAGAATATACTTAGCTAAGTCTGTCCACTAACAGCTTTGATGTAGTGATGCGGCGACACGCCTAAACACGGGTAAGAAAGTTAATAAAATGTTCAAAAATTATGAATGAATGAATGATGAGTGATCAAAGAGTACTTATAAGGAAAAAAAGAAAAAAAAATCTGTCAGCGTCGGACTACGTCCTAGTTTTACTAGGCAGTCACAAGACTGTCGATCTGTAGTTTGTGTGACAAGTCGCTTGTGGTATTAATATAATTATAATGCATGTTTAACAAAAGGCATGGGCATTTTGAGCCCGTGTATCTATATTTTTTTAATATAAAAAAACACCGGTTTTGGTTATTTGCGGTTTCAATTCCCGCTCGGGATGGATATTCTCCGTTTGGATGTCTTTCCTTATGAGTGTCCTTGCCGTGCCTCGGAGAGCACGGTAAGCTGTCGGTCTCATTTTTTATCATATACACCTGATAGCCATCTTTACTACTTATTGATTTTACTTTTTTACTTATTGATTTTTTAATTTAATTTTGTTTTGTTTTTATTCTAAATGTTGTTTTGTTGTACTAACCCTATGTAAATAAAATTTAGTCTGAAATAAAAAATTATTATTATTTACGCATAGTAGAGCATACATCCGCCAATCCCCTGTGGAGCAGCGTGGTAAATTAAGATCCGATCCTTCTCCTATAAGGGGAAAGAGGCCCACCAGTGGGATGTTACAGGCTGAATCAATCGATCGATTTGTACGTACAATCTTTCTTTGCGTGGCTGGCTGGCTCTTTACGTAAGAATGTAGTATCTGTACCCTCAGTGGATGTACGCATTACGTACAAAGTAATATGTTTATAATTACTCTCTACAGAGAATAATATCTATAAAATTACCAATTAAAAAAAAACTTTTTGCAATAATTTAATTTTATACCAAAATACCTTACATTATTTTGCTGATCATCATTGATCTGACTCTCTTAACATAGCTGGAATGATTAACACTCAACATAGCAGCTATGAACTACCAAAGAGAAACACTCTAAAAGGCCGCATTGAAATCGGTTCATCGGCTTGTGAGCCACGATGCCCGAAACAGATACACGTGCAGACATTGGCGTTAATCCTATAAAACTTTTTTTTTTTTCGTCCGATTATTATAATTTAAACAAAAATGAAGAAATTAAATTCTTTTTTTTACTATTATACTTCGTTTTTTTTTTACAAACTATTTTCATATTTATTATTTGACCTGTTAAATTCTATTCCAAAAATAAAAAAATAAATAAATAAGAAATCAAATTATGATGCAGACTCAAAAATTTTCACAATATAAATAGCGATAGTGCGGATTTATCAGTAAAAAAGGTTCTATTATAAGTAGAAATATTTAAAAAAAAGTTCCATTAAAATAAAACCACAAATATTAACGCACCATCGGAACGCAACGCTAGTTTGCTTTTTCCAATACCCTTTGACCAAAGCGTAAAGTTTTACACAACAATCTATATTTATAATACAGCTAACATCGCATAAAAATTTAAATTTTCGGTTTCTAAGTTAACAAATTAGAGATAAGTATGCCTATTCACTCTTGATTTAAAGATATCCAAGTTATAAGTTTCAACCTACTGATATACGCTACAGCGTTATCCCGCCATCGGTCGCCTTATAAGTTCCAAGGTGGTAGTGAAACTGTGTTATCCCTTAGTCGCCTTTAAGACACCCACGGGAAGAGAGGGGGACTATATTCTTTAATGCCGTAGCCACACAGCATCCGTAGCCATACAGAATCCGTAGTCATACAGCATCCGTAGCCATACAGCATCCGTAGCCATACTGCCTACATCCGTAGCTACCAGTAATTTTATCATTGATTTGATGAAACATGTTTATCCGAACACAACCGGGTCGCGACGCTATTAGTACAATAAAACATATGCTTTATGATCTGTGCATGATAAATGTGCTCCGTATTTTTGCGTTGAAAAATCATGTTTTTATTTTTTTACTCTTTAACCGATAAACCTGAATACTATAAAAGAAAAAGGCGTATTTTAAAATTTGTCATATTGATTGTCTGTAAAGTCGGCTTATGGACTTTACAAGCAAAAATTTTTTAATGATGTTGTTCCGAATTCAAATCTATACAAATAAATAATATTGGAAAATCTGTTTGTAATATTAAAATAGTCGCTTTTTACTAAATGCACATTGATGCATACACGGTACCTATAATAATAATAATAATAATTTAATTCAGACATATGTCTATATTTTTGTTAGTTACATTTTTTTTCCTAAACTATGTTAGTTTTAACAATTGTGACAAAACAAATTATACCAAATCAAAATCCAATCAAACAATACTAAAATCAAAATCAATACACTAAAATTCAATCAAACCCAAAATACATATACCAAAATACATTTTTTACAATTTTTGTCTGTCTGTTTGTTCCGGCTAATCTCTGAAACAGCTGGACCGATTTTGACAGGACTTTTATAGACAGGTTTTATAGTTAGATAGCTGATGTAAGGAGTAGTTTAGACTACTTTTATTTTAGACTGAATAACTTTTTTGTTAAATTCCATGTGGTCGAAGTCGCAGGCTCAGCTAGTTGTTAATAATGGTCTTATAGTCAGTACTATGGACGTGATAACGTCTTATAAATGCAACGAGTGCAACCGAGAACGCGGAACAAGCGATAGATAGGCACGATCGGCCCAAGCTTAGGGTTGTGACACATTTGTATCTCTTCTCGCGTGACGCCAGGGCTAGCAATTCAATAAAATTCATACAAGTATGCAATTTTTCACCAATGTGTCTTTATGATGTTATCACGTAAAACTATCGTCCGTAAACCGACTTTACAGACAATTTTTTTTTTACACAAAAGCAATAAAAACTTACAGAAAAAAACTTTAATCCAATTTAAAAGTACTTTGAGACTATCTTCGAAAACGTTCTCGAAATAAATTTCTCAGACAAAGTTAGTTTAACAGATGTATTCCACTGAGATTTGTTCAATTCTCTCATTATAAAGACACGTTGTCTCGTTAGTAATACAATTGAAGATTCTATCTCAGCACATGAGGAAAATTAGTATAGGTCATACAGATGTTTGCTGTAGTCTGGGCTTTTGTGCTTGTGTATTGTGCTTCCGAGCCCCCACTACAAAAGTCACATCCCACTGGGGTTCATTGTGTGTGAAGCGTTAATTATAAGTATAACAGATATTTTAGTATTGATTTGGAATTTTATTGATATAATAGGTTTTATTAGTTGCATTTTTATATTTTGAAGTTATACTTCTATGGTGCGTTAGGGAAAATTATGAGTGTAAATTTTTACGATGCACGAACACACCGTCACGAAAAAAGCCGACACCCTAAAGTTAGCTTGTCAACGAAGAAGAAGTTAGCAATGTCAAGTTAGCTAGCCAATGAAGTATAACTACTTACGTGCGTACATAAGTATACACACCTTATTTTTCGTTAGGCAGCACCCAATAAGTTTTTTACATTTCAATAACTATGATAACTTTACTCGTTAGCCAAATCAAATGATTAAACAAATGCGTATTTTCTACACAGAATCCATATTTATAATATATATATCGCCTTATTGCCTCCACTAGTAACAAGATGGCTGGTGCATTTTTCGCCCAGAGAATCGGCATAGCGATTCAACGGGGAAATGCTGCCAACATTCTTGGCACAATTCTACGCGGACATGTAGAAATTAATAGTATATATTTAGTAAATATTTAGTTCTTAAGTTGTGAATTGTAAATACGTATAATGTTTAATAATCTATTGTCATAGTTAAAAATTAATATTATACCTACTAGGGGTTGATAAGTGTGATTCGCTTATTTAATTCATTTTATTTTCTTTTAAAGAAGTTATAAATATTTTTACGTGTATTGTACAAAATAACGATTTGATGGTATTTTAGAAGCTTAATTGCACAAAGGTATTTTTGATTTTTATTTGACCTATATCCATCTATTAAGGAAAATAAACAAAAAATTTAAATATTTATATTAGTCGGCTGTAACCATATCATGGAAATATAATTGTCAATATAAAAATAGAATATTAATTGTGTTTGCTCGCAAACGAAAAAAAAACCGACTTCAATTATATCGATAATACTACGATATTAGAGTTATACAACATAATTAGATGAAAAAATAGTCAAGTAAATACACATTATCAAAGATTACTCCAAAAGTTGTGATCAGATCTCGATGAAATTTAAATGTGACCACATGATAAAAAAAGGTTTTCGATTAAATTAAAAATCATTAAAATCAGTACACCCAGTAAAAAGTTATGCAGATTTTCGAGAGTTTCCCTCGATTTTCCTGGGATCCCGTAGATTTCATCAGATCCTGGTTTACTTATCATGGTATCACACCGGGGATATCTTTCTTCCGACAAAAAAAGAATTATCAAAATCGGTCCATAAACGACGAAGTTATCCCCGAACATACATATATATGTATGGTCGAATTGAGTAACCTCCTCCTTTTTTGAAGTCAGTTAAAAATATTTGTTTAATAATTGTGATTACTTGCAAACAAAAAAAAAGTGTGTGTGTCCGTCTCACGACCTGAGTCTACTGCTTCAGATCGACTGATTAAATAGGCACAAAAAAGGCTCACTAGTCTAAGAAAAAGATTAATACCATATCAAATGGTAAATAGACCAATCAAATAACGCCATATATTGCCGATAGATGGTGTTAATAAAAACGTAACGCAGTCATTCGTTCAGTAGATTTTACTCCTCGTATATTTTTTTTTTCATACACACACACAAATCGAATCGAAAATCAATTCTTAAGAGGTAAACTTTAAAAAAAAAATTCAATATGTATACATCAAAGAGTCAACAACGTATTTTGTCGAAAAAATGGTCAATTAATTACGTATTTTTAGGGAAAACCCATAAAAAGAACACAATCGATTTAAGAAACCTCTCCTTTTTTGAAGTTGGTTAAAATTAATGAAGCAAAGCGACTACTAACGATGCCTTCGTCTCAACTACATCAGAACTGTTCTTCTTAAGTCATTTATAATAAGTTCATTTGAAAACAGTTATAAATTAATATTGATTACCATGTTTTTTTTTTTTATAACGATCTCGGAAAACTCGATGATTAGTCACATCTAAGTGCCATTAAGCCAGGATTATTGGTAATGTTTCTTCGAAACAAATTACTTCATTCGCTCCTGTCAAAGTTTCGGAGTGAATTATTTTTATAACGAGATTCGTTATAATGACAAAAAAACGAATGTGCTTTAGACCACATGACTGAAGTAAAACTTCTGTACAATAGGCCTGCACTGTGTCTTAGATATACAATACGTAACTGGCTATGAGAGACAGAGAGAAAGAAAATGTGCGCTGACACTCTCTCTCTTGCTTCTTTCGCCTCGCTTGATCACACTTTTCGTAATGCTCTCGTCGCGCATTCACCAGCTTACTCCCCGAGTCAAGCGCGCGTAAAGAAGTTTTACTACACAAAGTATATGAATAAAAACATATACGTAGTAAAAAATACATTTCTGATACTTTTTTATATTATGTGAATGGGAAAAAAGCGTAAGTCTGTAACATTGGATCATCGAAAGCACGTTGCCAACCCTACCGCCACTGTCAATGCAATGCGTTAGAGAATTTGTACCTACTCATTACACAATCACAACAATACTAAAGTTATTATTTGGCTTTAATATTCTATAAGTTTTATATAATTTTACACTACTAACTGTTCGTTAATCCGAGGAAATAAAAATAGCCTATCAGCCTTTTCAATTCGAACCATTAGTCCCTAAGGAGTCCCTAAGATCGTACATTTAAAAAACAAATCTTTCAGCTTTATGATATTAACTATAGATATCTTTGCTTACTTGAATGCATATCTAGATTTTAAATAAGATATACTCTATTGTGTCTTAATATAAAGGTTTTCGTCACACATTGTTGTACTTTTACACTTGTTTGTATTGCATTTACTTTGTATATTACTGCTTGTAATAAAATGGCGTAGTTTGTATATTTGCTATTTTATTATTTTAGTAATTATTACTCAAATAATAAATAGGACATCAATTATGAACAGTGACGTATAATTACAATGCAACTACGCTTTCAGACTTTATCGCGGTTTATAAATTTTTTTAGATGCCCGACGTTCCGGATACTTTACAGCAACCATGGTCACGGGTTAACGTCACGCGATAGAATCCAAAAAATCTGTTTCATTGTAATGAGTGATATTCGCGTAAATATAAGACAACTGTAAATTAACATATAACCTAATAAATTTCATTAACGGTGTTAGTAATGAAATTTGTTCGTAATGATCATTACTCGCTCCTAGTTAAATTTGATTAAAGCGTTTGACTATTAATTTTAATCTAATAGCGTTTACACAAATTTAAATCGATGTTGTAATTCATAAAAGATTTATTGCCGAGTTTTTGTAAAAACAAATATTGTCTTTGTTGACGTTTTATAGGACGAAGGTTTGATTTTAATATACCGATTTCGATGTGGTTTTTTCACGTAACTATTGTTACTGTTTTCTTAATGTGGTGAACCCTATTCACTTGTTTTTAACAATATTTGGTAAAATAAAATCTAGCAGTTTTATCAATAAATAAGTAATAATCGATTTATAAGTGTTGGATCTAATACAAAATAAGGCAACATTTTAAGAGACAATTAGCTCAGTTGTGACATAGCATTAAAAACATATATGAACGTTGAGAAAGATTTTTAAGCATATATATAGAAATATAAAGCTATTAAATATCACGTATCATTATTTTAAATACCCATAGATTAGACGAATCATTATTTCCTGACACCAAACACATAAGTAGTCCACAATATCGACATTTCGAAAAATCATATCGCGGTAAGTACCCATTATGGGCTTACATCAGTGATAATCCGAATTTAATATTATTAGGATGTACTACACCATTCAAATGTACTGTCCACTAAGCCATAATGGTTTTGGAAAATTTAGTATGATTGAATCTGCTCGAATGAATCGTTTAGTTGCATGCATAATTTACACCTCGAGTGTTGATGAAAATTGCTCAATTGAGCCTCTATTCAGCTCAAGTTCAGCTTGTTAGTTCCAGCATGCATCCATTATGCCAGTTTTGGTTATCTGTAAAATTGGATTACGTTTGTAATCTTACTATTTTTGTTATTTTTCATTTCCATATTTATCATTTACAGTTGCGACTTCAATGTTTCGTCTAGATTTTTTTACCTCAGAAGGTAGAAAGATAAATAGGATAATAAATTCTAAACATTTTTTATTATCATATCAAAAATCGACCGTTCCAGCACGGTTCGAACCTGCATCTCCGACTGACCGTGTGGGTGCTCTAGCCAATTAAACTATGGAACGATGTACTTGCTAGATCGAAATTTTTGATATGATGATTTTATATTTGGTCTAAGCGACCCCGAGGTCGATTTTTGATATGATATTAAAAAATGTTTAGAATTTCCTAATGTGTGGGTAACACAAAAATAAAATCGTACAAATTAAGAATAATAAATGATAAATGATTTCACAAATATCGTAATTAAAATAAATAAAATATCATTGGGAATATAGAAATCAGAGCTGTTAATTCGAACGCCAGGTTTTAATATATGCAGAAATCGACAGCTTTACTGTAATTGCAAGTTTTCCTATAGACACTAGATGACCCAGTGAGCTTCGTACACCTACATATATTTGTAAAAAATATGGACGAAACACTGTCTGAACGCACCTATAAATTTTATTGACCACCAAGTGTCAATTTTTCTGACAAAAGACATCAAATGTTTCACAGTTAGGAAACATTTGGTACAGGAAAATTAAATTTTAGTTTTTAGTATTTTCTGTTACTTATTATTTGTTTCACAACGCTTAAACCTCTCCTGAACTTCCACAAATATTTCAATATAATAATTAACCAAATCAGTCTAACCATTCTCGAATTTTAGCGAGACAAACGAACAGCAATTGATTTATATATATATGTATGTTTGTGTGTATGTGTATGTGTGTGTGTGTGTGTGTGTGTGTGTGTGTGTGTATATATTCATTCATATGTGTTTTTATTTGAAGGTTAAGGATGCTCAATTCCAAACTCATAGAGCGTACCAAATCTTCCTCGCTATAGAGAAAATAAAATCTCATCAACCGTTGACATTTTTAGTACTCTAACAACCTGTTAATATCTCTTATTGTTACATAAAAGCCTCTTCCCCCATCAAACAATAAGATTGGAGCTTAGTTCGCTTAGTTGCACCACAGCGGATTCATGGATGTAATCGTATCAGAATTTCTTTCAAGACATTTCCGATTCCGATATTTTCCTTCACCATTAAGCTAAGGATGAAATATTAAACTTTGTACGAGAGGCATTGCTTTATATTTTGTTGTATTGTCTCTATTTTAATTATGTTTACTCTCAGACTAAGAAAATGGACTTAATTTTTCATTAACAAAATATGAAATGAGAACATCATGGCCATTGTCGAAGTCACTTAAATAATCATCATTCAGGATTAATCAAAAACTACTCGTTGAATTGAGGTTACTCAAATTCAAATATGGCAAATCACGAGCGCCAGTTTTCGAATGATAAAAAAAAAATCATTGAAATTCGTATACGCAATACACAATTAAAAAAAAAAAAAGTTGAATCATCTCCTATTTTGAATTCGATAATAAACATATGTACACGTTTTTTAAACAAAACAAAAAAAAAAAGTGTTTTGGACAAATATAATTTTTAGCGTTTGAATTTTGTAACTTTACCTGTGTCCAATATTTATTTAATTTCGAATATTAACACCCTAAATTTACATTTAATTAAAACCATAGCAGTATTTACATACGGAGGGACTAACATTGAACGCTTGACCAAATTCCAAGTGTCTTCTGGAAATCGTATGAATTTGTCCGGTTTTTGGATAAAAGTGGTTTTAACTTTCATTTATATACGATCAGGGAACAATAAAAAGAGATATTATTTTACAGTAAATAATAAATCGGGAACGAGATAATAAATATATATTATTTTGTTCGATAGCTTGCCGCCATTTCATCTAGATGTATTAAAATTTTCTACTCAAACTGGCTACGGCAGTAAAGAATATGGTCACCCTCTTTCTTCCCGTGGGTTTCGTGAGAGTTGACTAAGGGATAACACAGTTGGAACTTAAAAAGCCGACCGCTGGTGGGATAACCATCCAATGGCTGGCTTTGATATACACAGACCGAAGACAAGCAGCAACGTCTTCGGTGCGACAAAGTCAACCGTGCGGTCACCAACCCGCCTGCCCAGCGTCGTGACTATGGGCTACACACATGAGTTTATGTCATTTTTGGCGCGAACTTGTGGAGGCCTTTGTCCAGTTGTGGACTGCGATAGGCTGAAGTGATGATGATGATGATGACTCAACCTCACTCAAGTTTTGTTGATAGCCAGATTTTTTCAAATGAGTTAAAACTGTTTTACGGTCAGTTCTCAGATCTTCAGCTATATCGTAACAACTTAAATGTCGGTCTAGCTCCACTTTGTCATAAACGTCGTGACGTGACTGGGCGACCAGAGCAAGTGCATCTTTGACAACAAAATTTCCTGAATAAAAACGCTTCAATTTTGTGCTACTCTTTCTAACACTGCATTAGGTCCGTAAACGTCACAAATGTTTTTCGTGGCTCAAGTCATATTTTTCCCTGTTTTAAAGTAAAATTTCAAAAGATACCTTATTGAATTCACACATTTTGACAGAAAATCAAATAAAAAGTGGCAGGAAACTATTTTTTACTTTTTAATTTCATTTTTAAAATGTCACCCTTTCATGGTATCAAAACCTGTGAGTTACGAACAGTACAACCGAAAAGATTTAATTGGAACTTTTTACTAGAAAATAGGAAATTACTTTTCGTAGTTAAATCCATGATTTTATCGATTACCACAAAATAGAATGTCCTTCCTATGCAATGGTACTCGCATGTATAATAAAATCCCACAAATAATTTTAGAATTATCTCAACATAAATTTAAAGTTTTTCATTAAAAAGAGATTAATATATAAAGCGTATTATTCGGTGCAGGATAGCATAGTTGATGAAGATGACTGTGTGGACTTAGTGACGCTGTGTTTCATGCAAGATATTACTAATTTTGTACTAAAACACACTTTATATATTATTTTCAAAAGTGTAACTGCGGAGTTTTTTTCCGATTCGTCTTTGCAGAATCTTCATTCCGAACGGTGGTAGCTTTACTTAAACAAAACTTATAAACATTTTAAAATTTTAATTTGTAAAATGACGCTTATGATATTTTTGATTTCGATTTTTATTTTGAGTTTTTTTTTTTCATTAAATGTTTTTCGAAGTTTTACAATATTATACATATTTATAATTCACAACTTATGAATTAAATATTTACAGATAGTTACGGCATAAACCATGCTTACATTATTTTTATAAAGGTATAATAAATAAATAAAAGTTATTAGAATACAAATTTTCATTCTGTCATCTATTACACGCCTTATTAAAGGCGACCTAGTTGCGTTTAAGCGTCTCACTTCATGCTTGGTTTCTTGTTGCTTAGACATGTTTAAATTTACGTAAGTATTCATTCTAAGATACAAATGTACGCTAAACGGTAAAACGTATACAAATCTTTTTATTCAATTCGACGACAATTTACTTTTAATATCATTTTATTATATTGTAGTAAAATCATTGATTAAAAATTTGTTTTAACCTTAGTTATGTAGGTTATTAACTTTCTAATTACAATAAAAACCATAAAATTTGTTCTCACTTGCTCGCTTCAGCCTACAATATCCCACTGCTTGGTATAGGCCTCATTATCCACGTGAAGTATCAGAGCTTAATCCACCACGCTGCTGTAATTCGGGTTGGCGGATATATTCCCCACTATTAGTAACGATCGCTATCAGGTGTACATGATAGCAACCGGGACCGATAGCTTAAAGTGCTCTCCGAGGCACGGTGGGGGTCCACAAACCCGATATTCCAATCAATTTAGTCCTCTAAACCCAAACGAAAATAAATATTTGAATAAACACAAATATCCACTAGGAGCGGGTACCGAACTCACGACCGTCGGTGTTTTAGGTGCCGCCGACACGGAACACGTATCATTACACCAGAGCGGTCGTTCTGTAAGGTCGACGTAGTACCCCAGTCGGGATGTTCCATATTTTAAGCAGGAAAATTTCTGTTGTGCCCTACCTCAGTTATTAAATAAATTAATAGTGGAATTTCTCTGACATAGCCTTACTTTTAATTTTATCTTTTTATTCATATATTCATAAATATATACACGTTTTACAGAGTTACAGAGTTTTGCATCAGACTACTAAGTTATACAAAAATCCATCGAAACTGTAAGAAAATATGAAAATTAAAATATACAATCACATCAATATATAAAAATTATAATTTAGAATTTCTAATTTAAAAAAATTAAATTCACATCCTGTTAAATTTCTATACAATTTAATAAATATCATGTTATGAACTGCTAAAAAAAGTCTATTTCTGCAGTTACAGTCTATTTGGTACAAAAATTAGCGGGATAAAACGAGCGAACCGACTTTTTTGTGTTTACTTCTTTGAAGTCGTGTTGACATTTAAAGCTATTGTTCTCTTAACATGAGCCATAACATGCTTTTTGAAATGGGTTATTTCTGACTTATATACTACTAGCTTTTACACGCGGCTTTGCTCGAATTTAATTATTTTTTATTAATAAAAACTATCCTATGTTACTTATAATACCTTCAAAAATATGTGTACAAAGTTTCACAATGATCGGTTAACTAGTTTTCGCGTGAAAGCGTAACAAACAAACTTCCTATTTATTTTTTGTGTACCCACACAAAATGCTAAACATTTTTAATGTCATATCAAATTACCGCGGTCGCTTAGAACCAAATATAAAATCATCGTATCGAAAATTCGACCTAACAGATACATTTTTCTTAATTGGCTGGAGCACCGACACAGTTAGTCGGAGACACAGGTTCAATCCCTGCTGGAACGGTCGATTTTTGATATGGTATTAGAGACAACTTACATTCACATCTAATATATAAAATTCTCGTGTCGCGGTGTTTATAGTTAAACTCCTCCGAAACGGCTTGACCGATTCTCATGAAATTTTGTGTGCATATTGGGTAGGTCTGAGAATCGAACATTTATTTTTCATACCCCAAAGTTATAAAGGGGAGGAGGGGGATTAAGGGGTATTAACCCCTTAATCCCCCCTCCCACATATATGGCAAAACAATGTTTGCAGGGTCAGCTAGTTTTAATATAAATTATGGATTATTAGGGATTTAAATCAAATCTGAATTTACTTTTAAGAAGGATCTGAATAATTTTTGAATCGTCCTTATACATTATAGTATTACAATATAGTTCACGTGAAGCTACTACTGGGTCTGGAAAATAAATTCTATTGAGAAGATCGGAAAACTCAAAATGTTAAAATTAAATTAAATAAGTCTGCCTCTTCATGTCCTACTATTGAGCAAAGACCTCGGATTTATAATATATGAGATGAATTGAGACTTAATTCACAATGCTAGTCTTAGCGGGGTTGGTGGATAATTTTTGAAGCAAAACTTTTTTACCCAAGCTTGACTTGGAGAGAATGAGCCGGTGAATGCGTGAAGACAGCCTTACGAAAAGTGTGATTGGACGAGGCGATCGGGAGTTGAAAGGGTAGATATAAGTCAGTGAAGATATAAAAAGAGGGAGTTGCGTTTCGTATGTTATTTTAAACTACTAAAGAAGTTTTACTTCGGTTGTTTGGTCTAAAGCACACTCGATTTTTCTTCTAAATATGAGTAGTTATCGGGTATCTTAATCATGATAAGAGCTTTACTTGATACCTCAATATTAATTTACATTTTTTTAAAGATTTTTTTTTAAGAATCGATTTTCATATAAGGCAACCCGTATGAAAAAAATATGAGTAAAATCTAATGAATGAATGACCTCGTTACGTGTCTCATAACGCCATCTATCGCATAAAGTCTAAAGGCGTAATGACGTTTCTAATAACGCCATCTCGTCGTAATATATCATCGATGATGGCGTTATTTGATTCGTTTGTTTACCATTTGATATGCTATTAATCTTTGTCTTAGACTAGTAAGCCTTTTTGTGGCTATTGAGACAGTCGATCTGAACGAAAAACTCTAGTCGTGCGTCGGAGCTGACACACACGCCTTTATTTTAATAATATTCAGTTTTGGTTTTCGTATAGGAAAAAATATTTTCTTAAATCGAATACCGAATGAGGCTATTAACGTCTTTGTGGAAAAAGGTCTTGACCATAAGTTACTAAAATAGTAAAGAAAATATCGTAACAAGTACAATAACGTAAGTAAAATTTATAAAGAGTTTCGTCTAAAAAAAATCCAACTTTTTCGACAATAGACTCTTGTATTATTCATGTGAATTTATTTTCAACGCTATTTCAAGGGCGATAAAGTTCAATTTTACGTGCAATATTCTCATTACACCGAGGTCAACAAAAAGTGATTTAACTAAGCCTTTATATTGTACCGTATGAAAAGGAAAAAATAGGAGACGTGTAGATTCAGCTTTTTATTATTGTTTATTGTATAATACCTTTTATGGTAATTTCGTTTTTGGACTCACTTAAGTCATGTAAATGACATTATTTTGACTTTCGTTAAGTGTGTATATCACCTTATGACGAAATAAATGTTTTTATTTCATTTCATTTCAATGACATGTCCCTTTTATTTTAATCTAGCTTAAGGGAATAATGAATATTTAAATAATTTAAAGATTTGATTTTATTTTATATATTATATTCTCGTATCACAAAGCTAGTAACAATACGCCTCTGAAACGGCTGGACCGATTTTCATGAAATTTTGTGTACACCTATTTTTCATACCTCTAAGTTATAAGGGGGATTAAGATGGTCAATAACATATATCGCAAAACAATGTTTGCAGTTCTGCTAGTTTTAGTATAAAATTAAAATTAGTAGATGAGGGTATATGGTTGAAAATGTGTCAACGAATAAAACATTTAGGTCACCCAATTTGAACAAAGTATCGTGGGTTCGAATTCCAATTACTTTTTGAATTTTTGACTTATATTAATTTTCTACACCAGCATACAAAAAAAGGTATAATACAAAAAAAAGTACAAGAGCGTTTTAATATGTTTTATTTCAGACAATCTTTATCTAATTTTTATAAATAATAATTGTGTTTGCTGACAAACGAAAAAAAAACGTAAGTAGACGAAAAAATAGTCAAGTAAATACGCATTATCAAAGATTACTCCAAAAGTTGTAAGCAGATCTCGATGAATTTAAATGAGACCACATGATAAACATCAGCTTTCGATAAACTTAAAAATCATCAAAATCGATACACCCAATACAAAGTTATGCGGATTTTCGAGAGTTTCCCTAGATTTCGCTGGGATTCCATCATCAGATCCTGGTTTCCTTATCATGGCACCACACTAGTATATCTCCTTTTCAACGAAAAAAGAATTATCAAAATCGTTTCATAAACGACGAAGTTATCCCCGAATATACATAAATATATATACGGTCGAATTCAGTAACCTCCGTCTTTCTTGAAGTCGATTAAAAAATGAATGTTGCTAAGCGCGTAACTCGAGAATGGCTTGACTAATTCGGCTAATTTTTTTTTTGTATGGCTTTAATTCTAAAAAAAAAAAAAAAATTTTACTAATAACTTTTGACAAAACGAAGTCTGTCCGGGCAGCTAGTAAAGTAATAAAACCGAAATATAATGTACTCATAATTTACAAAAATTGTGACAAACAAATAAACTTAGCTAAACCAGAACTCCCATCTATACAGTGGAGTTAAAGCCGGCGTTTACAAATTGATCTCTCTCGACCTTCAAGCGATCGCCGGAAAACCCTCATTACTGACTTTTCTCGTAAACATAACGTCAATGGAAAAAGTTTTTCTGCGTGAGCTTATATATTTCCTACTTGCTTAGACAACTCGAGTGATTAGTTAATAATCTGACAATTAAATTTTAGAGGGTGATTTATCTATATAAATGATTGACTATTAATTTTACTCGAACGTCCTTATTACTTTTACATACGCCCTTTGTAAAAAGTGCGTTAAAATATATAAGTTTATATATATAAATAAAAATGGTTCGTTGACATCTATAAATATAACTTGCTCACGATTGTATCAGATCACATTTTTTTTCTTGTGTTCTTTTTACTAATATTATATAATATATTCAAGAAAATTGTAAATATAAAGTATAAAAAAATGGTTACTACAATTCACAAACTAACTACGAATCAAACGATAGTATTTTCTTGACGACAATTACATAGACTGCGATGGATGGATCGCTCTATTGACAAAGTAAACCTAAGTTTACAACTAAATAACAAGTTTCATCACAACAGGTTTTGTAGTTTTAAACCTTCTCATAAACTTTAGAAATCTAAAATACTTTACCGACAAATGTGTACAGTACCGTAAAGGAATAAAAAAAATATTATGGAACAGAAATCCACAAGACCTATATCAGATAAAGTTTGGACTGCAATCTATCGCACTTTTTCTTTCCATTGAAGAAAATAAAATTGAAAGTATCTGCAAGAATCAACTGAGGTCATAAGTTTATTTAGATCTTGTACATATTAAACACGCGGACGCGATGGCGGGAGCGATTAAAATATTAATCGTATCGCTTTACGTTACTAAGGTAGGTTATTAATATGATGGATAATAATAAAACATTAGATATTATATGATAACAAAATATAATTTTGTTTGCTCGCAAACGAAAAAAGCCCGACATTAATTACTTTGACAAGTAATACAACGTAGGTAGCCAAAAAAATAGTCAATCAAATACGCGTTATCAAATATAACTCAAAAAGCAGTACTTAACCTCGAAAAAAAAACATAAATCACACAACAAGCATAATCTTTCGATTTAAATAAGAATCGTCGAAATTGAAATACCCAATAACTTTAAACTTGATAGTTTAAAGTTTAATACACTCCAGGTCAACCAAAAACTAGTCAAGTAAATATGCATTATTAAATACAACTCAAGAAATGCTAGTCAGATTTCGATTAAAATTATACAGTACATACAAAAAAAACAATCATCTAAATCGATTTACCCAGTGAAGAATTCTGAGATAACACACATAAAAAATATAGTCAAATTGAGAACCTTTTTTTTTAAAGTCGGCTAAAAATCAAAATTGATACCATTTAAGCATTTATTAAGATGAAAAAGGCCAGTTTCTTTCGTCTCTAGATATTTGTAACACTATAATGAATATGTTATTGCGATCCTATTTGCGGCTACTCTTTCAGCTGATATTCGGTTATTCTAACCACGAAACTCTTGATTCTTGAGATAATGAGTACTGACAGTACTTACGAAGTTAAATCTACGAAAATGACTTAGAACGGAAGCCGGTAATCCGTTTAAAACAACGCGGAGTTTTAAGTTTGAAATACTGAAAAGGAATGAGAACTTTGTCAATGTCTTGAGCACTGTTAATATGAAATATGAAAGTAGATGAATTAATTTTTTTTTATTCTTTTTTTTTAATAACATTCACACACAGTCGTCTGTTCCTAAGGTAATGCTTGTGTTATAAGTAACAGCCGGCTGATGTAGTTAATTTTTTTTTTTTATAAATATTTATTTAATAATACATATATAAATATCGCAAACTGCAGCCGCGGAATAAAAAGTAAGGCCACTACAAACTGTACCAATAGACTAGTCAGGTAGGCTTTTATAATTTAGATTTGAAGCAGTAGTGAGGCTGTGTTTGTGTTGTTATTTATTTAATGGAAATAATAATAAAAGCGAATCTGGTTTAGCTGATACTAAGTGACGTACAATTGATATAATTTAACAGTTGTTATTTGATTGAGTAATATTAATCATTTGTTGAAATTCTTCGAAAACCTCCTTATGCTCACTTACTTACAATTCTTTTGAAGACGTAGAACTGGTAATTGTAGGAAACATTTTTACAGAAGCTTGTATCGTATTAAATACAGATAGTCTTAAATGTAACGTGTAGTTAGTTATAACTTTGGAAGATTTTTTAAGTCAATTGTTATGAAAACTTTTATTACTTACTTTTTTATTTTTTTAAGGAGATCTGCACTATGATATGATATATAGCTTAAAGAATTTCAATTAAGTTATAAATTCAACTCCAAAGTAATTTACAAACTTTATAAAAATTGTTTTTATACATTCTCTAGCAATGTCCAATTTGTACTCAGAATTTTATATAAAAAAAAATCAACATCGAAAAAATTCGAGCAGTTTTCGGAAATGTAATAAGATTTAAAATTACTTATTCATCACGAAAAAAAAAAATCAGTAAGAACGTCCCAAATCTCAGATATTACGAAAATCTCGTAATATTTTTTAAGGTGTCTATTTCTACTTTACGACCGTATTATAAGGAAAATACCTCGTAAAAAGGTCCCAGGCAAGTAATTTCTAACATATCCGGATTAACTTGCTCATTTGTTTTTATCGCTTTCACTTATTTTCAGCAAAGTTGCCTGTTTTGTGTTTTAAAGCATATTTTAAGGGTCTCAGGTTGGTATAATCATTTTTTTTATTTGAATGGTGTCCGATTGTTTGTTATAACTCCTATAAAGGTTAGACTCTTAATGTGATTTCTGTATAGATAACAACGAAAATAATATAAACAACAAACAAAGTCACTCACGAAAAGAAGCAAAAAAAACCGTCAGCGTCGGACCACGTCCTAGTTTTACTAGGCAGTCACAGAACTGTCGATCTGTAGTTTGAGTGACAAGTCGCCTGTGGTATAATTAATAAATTATAATTATAATGCATGTTTAACAAAAGTCATGGGAATTTTGAGCCCGTGGATGTATATTGAAAAAAAAAAAACAAAATCAAAAAAAAAACGAATAAAGATCAGACAGTAGACAATGTTTTAAAATACAACTAAAAGGACAAAATCATATTAGTAGTAACGTGTGTGGTACAGCTTTGTTTGATTATTATTTTAAATTGTAAGTAATAACAGCTGAAAAGCTACGAGAAAAAATGAAAGCTGGTGATGTAACTCTAAAGGTTGCTTAAGCTGAATCAGCATTACTAGAAAGATAAGTGCTTGTAAAACTGAAGACCGATGAGGCTATTTTTAAAACTGAAACTGAGAACTGAAAAAGGTGGCATCAGACAACCGTCTCAGAACTGGACTTGAGGAGAGAATTGTTGATGGATGGTGAAGGAGAGAATTCAGAGACTCGTTGTTGTTTTAATGATGATGATATTGAATGGTAAGTAGCAGGATATTGCACAATGTAAAATAAATATCATATTTGTGCTTACAAGGCTCTGATGATATTAGCTTTAAGACACAGTAGAAGTGAGGGCTGAACGTTTTTCACAATATATATTAAAAACGGCAGATTTTCCTAGAAAATTCATGTTTTCACGCATTGTCGTTTTGCATCGAAACGATGCATGTTCTACCGCGATAAAACATGACAATATTATTTTATCATGTTTTGATAACACGTCAGCAAAAGAGGTCGTGTCACATAATGTGATAAACATATATGTCGTGGAAAAACAATAATTTTAATTAAAAGTAGCTGAATTGATTATAATAGTAATGGGTAAGCGCGGTGACGTCATTTCTTGTTGAAGTCACGTGGACAGAGTCGTGTTGGAGAGTGAGGCTGTATAAAAAACACTTGCGTTCGAGAAATCGACAGTTGTGTTTGAAACCGATCAGTCCATACCTCCTAGGTGAAACTATCATTTTACCTGCCAAGTACATTACATTAATAAATCTTTGTAATACTTACCTACATTGAATTTATTTTTGTTACATCATCGTGATGCACCCCGTCCCACCGAACATAGGCGAAGATGGCTTTATGGCTCAGCCATCGCTGCCGCCGTCATGTATATTCTAAAGATATTCTAAATCCCAGTAATATTTCACTTTTAGTTTATGATGTCTTAGAAATGATTCTGTATTTCATCTAATAAAATTAATATTTTACTAAAAAAAGACTATAATTTCGTAGCATCTCATCCACGGTCTTGGCTACGCCATTATATAAAACTGTGTTTTATTTCTGACCTTTTAATTTTTTGCGACAGCAATGCTAAGTGTTATTTTTGTAATCTAAATATTATGTAATTACAAATGTAAATTTTATTGCTATTAGCTCAATACTTGCTGTGTGGCTACGGCACTAAAGAATTTAGCCACCCCCTCTCTTCTCGTGGGTGTTGTAAGAGGCGACTAAGGGATAACAAGGTTCCACAACCACCTTGGAACTTAAGAAGTCGACCGGTGGCGGGATAACCATCCAACTGCTGGCTTTGAAATACACAGGCCGAAGACGGGCAGCAGCGTCTTCGGTGCGACAAAGCCAGTACTGCGGTCACCAACCCGCCTGCCCAGCGTGTTGACTATGGGCAAAACACATGATTTCACGTTATTTTTGGCGTAAACTTGTGGAGGCCTATGTCCAGCAGTGGACTGTATAGGCTGTAATGATAGCTCAATACTTTTGTATTTGAAATTTAATCAATATATATATATATTATACCTACCAATCCATATAATTATATTAGGTACTTAATTTCAAAAACTACCACATTTGAAATGTACGATATATACTCGTAAAATAGCTTATCCTCATTGAGACTAATTTGGCAAATTAATGCTTAAGAGAAATAGAAGATAATAGTGGGATTGTTTACTAAATTTAGATATTGTATGATTATAATAATTACAGAGTCGGAAATTTACGGAAAAATTTACTAAAAATTATAAATGAAAACATTAATTTTATATAGAAATCTGAGTTTCAAAATTTAGTTTTATGCATCTCAAAGCCAAAAAACACAAATACTAATAATACAAAACACTTTTCAAACAAAAAAAAAGTGTGAAATAAAATTTCTGTCCACCTACCTCAACTAGAAATAATTGAAACAGAAAAAAAACATTCAAACTTTTAAACAAATATGACAAAAGCGTCAGTTAGAATAGACAAAATTTTTCCGTAGTTATAAATCACGGCAATTGTTTCAGAACGACCATTGATTGATGAGTTCAACCTTGATTCGACGAATATTCGTTACCGGCTACTGAATGCTCGGTTCATGTGAACACCAACGTTTTATTTCACACCCCGTATATTAAATTACACACCATGAATCATAACTGAAATAGAAAGATGAGGTTTGTTATAAAAAAAAGGTTCTGCGTATTTTTTATATTAACATTCACGAATTTTGACCATGCTTCTAATAAAAATGACTAGGAGTAGGAGTTAACTATTTCTACAATCTGCAAAAAGGATTCGTATAATAAAAATATTATAACCCAATTTATATTTTATATTTTAATATGCCTACATTATCCGACTTAAGCTCGTAAAATAAGCCGTATCGTATAATAAGTTGTAAAAAGGATAAATCGCGACCTTTCCTTTGTACAACCGGTATCGTATTTGTGCGGTTCAGACAAAGTAGAGTATCTTTATTTAATTATCATCTCTGATTATGTGTGCGTAATCTTTTTACTGATGTGAATTTTTTAGGTATTGATTATAATATGTCTCACGACTGGGTAATACTTTTTTTAACAAGCTTTGATACTTATTATCCTTTGATATTACAGCGCGATTAGGTGTATCGACATACTTTCGACTGTCTTCGAAACGTGTGTGTCTTTTGATTATAATATTATTAATAATAATAATATGTTTATTTTACAACCTTAGAACTATATTACAATGATTATGTGAAGTATGAGGTGAATTTCAAAGATAGAATTGTCGTTACAATACTCAACTATTTTGAATTTTATTCGACGTCTATGTGATGATGGTCTATATTTCTATCGAAGAGGGTAGCTTGGGTCACCCTAAATATAACAGAATCATAAATAATTCCTCTACCATTACCATTTTGAATATAATTTAGAAACTAACCTGTCAACGACCCGAAGTTTCTGCGCCGCTCCAGCTTTGGTAATTGTTTCGAAAGTTATAAGCCTATATATACCTTCCTTTAAATATTGGAACTTGGCCGATATGGGGCAAGTAACACCACCAAAACTTCGACCAGCGTCCACACCGTCTGAACACGCGCAAAATGCCCTTACCGAGTTCCTGGCCATAACAAAGGCAAACCGAGAGGTGAACCTGGCCACATGCAATAAGATCATGCAGACCTACCAGTACAACAACCTAAAGTTACTGGAGATGGAACTCGAAGAAGCCGAAGCAGCCATTTACAACAACGACACTCGACAGATACTCAAAGGAAATATGTCGGGGAGGTATATGGCTGCATATAACATCACAGCAGGCTTCGTGAGCGCGGTCGAGTCTGAGGGGCAGGAACAAGAGCCTCAGATCTTCAATACACCACCAGGGGATCCGGTGGTGGTAGTGGCCAGATGCACGAGAGTAATGCTGGATGATCGGATACTCCGGATGGCTCAAACCATCACGGGGGACCGTGACGCCGATGATTCTTCCGTGGTCTGGGGGCTGTGTGTGTGTAGTACTGTGTGGCTACGGTACTAAAGAATTTAGCCACCCCCTCTCTTCCCGTGGGTGTCGTAAGAGGCGACTAAGGGACATCACAGTTTCACTACCACCTTGGAACTTAAAAAGCCGACCGGTGGCGGGATAACCATCAAACTGCTGGCTTTGAAATACACAGGCCGAAAACGGGCAGCAGCGTCTTCGGTGCGACAAAGCCAGTACTGCGGTCACCAACCCGCCTGCCCAGCGTGGTGACTATGGGCAAAACACATGAGTTCACGTTATGTTTGGCGTAAACTTGTGGAGGCCTATGTCCAGCAGTGGACTGTATAGGCTGTAATGATGGGGGCTACCTTCACTGGAATGGATAAATGGGGTTCCAGGATGTGGCAAGACAACTCGCATAGTCGGGGAATTCGATGAGGACGAGGAAGTCGTCATTACGACCACAGTCGAGGCTGCCAAAGAACTTAAGGAGAAGCTGGCACACCGCTATGGCGTTAAAGCCAAATCTAAGGTGCGCACTATGGCCTCCGTACTGGTCAATGGTTTTCGAGGGGGCGCAAAAATCAGCCGTCTTACGGTAGATGAAGCCCTCATGAACCACTTCGGGGCCATAGTGATGGCAGCCCGACTATCAGGGGCCAAGAAGGTGGTCCTCATCGGAGATATTAACCAGCTGCCGTACATCGACAGGGAAAACCTGTTCAAGATGCGGTACAGCAGACCAACCCTGATAACAGGCATATCGTGGGAGCTGTCTTGTACGCACCGAAACCCCAAGGATGTCGCCTTCGCCATCAGCGAGGTCTACAAAGACATTTATAGCTCAAGCCCAATAATCCGTTCCCTGCGCGTGGAAAGCTTCACGGGCGCGCAAATCTCTGCAAAACAGAACTGGACCCTATACCTGGTCTTCACGCAGGAAGAGAAGAAGTTGCTGGTGGACCGGGGATACGGGAAAGGGGAGGGGTCGCGTGTCTTGACTATCCACGAGGCGCAGGGCCAGACGAGTGAGAGTGTCATCGTCATCCAGACGAGGAGTGGGAGGCTGCGAATACATGACAGCGTTTCGCACGCGATAGTCGCGGTGACTAGACACACCAAGGCCTGTGTCTACTACACCGACTACAGAGATGACGCGATCTGTCGTTTCGTCGGGAGGTCGGCGGAGGCTACGGAAAAAGACATCCTCGAGCATAGTCTCAAGATGGCGATTCATAATAGAGACACCGCCGTCGTTGAGAGTATTCTCGAGATGTCAAAATAAAATTCGAATAGGTTGCTTTGCTTGGGAGGAGTAAGTTTGGTAGTAATATAGACAATATTAAAAAATATATTTCTAAGAAAACGATTATTACGCATGTAAATAATGTAAGATTTAGCTAGATATAAGTATAGTATTATAAGGAAATAATAATAATACAAAAAAAAAAAAAAAAAAAACAAAAAAAAGGTTGTACCATAGATTAGATTAAGAACCGGTCGGTGGACTCACGTCTCTTTTGGAGACATTAAAAACAAACATAGTCTGACTTGAACAGCGATGTTGTTGACTAACGCCTACCTTGAAATAGAGAAAAAAATAAAAATAAAAATTTGCATGTATTAGAGTAAAAAAGGACATGGGTTCATAAGCCCGTGGATGTATAAGACTTGTTAAAAAAAAAAAATATATTGGAACTTTAAATTATTTTTGAAGGTGCAAATATTTGTTTTCAACAACACGGGCTTGACCTGGAATAGTCCGTAAATTTTCCATTACTGGCTAAAGACCTTTTGTCAGTAGTTCATTCTCTATTACTGGAAGTACCATTTTTTGGCCGTAATCGTTCAAAAAAGTCCGATCAAAAACTTACTAGACTATACGACTGAAGTAAAACTCCTATAGTTACCCCTACAGTAATATACGAAACGTAACTCTCTCACTTTACATCTTCACTAGCATATATCTATCTCCTTCTCAACTTCCGTTCGCATCGCCCGATCACACTTTTTGTAACGCTCTCCCAAAGTCAAGCGGGCGTAAAAAAGTTTTACTTTAAAAAAATCTTTACCTAGTATCACTCACGTCGCCCTAGGGTGACGGGGCTAGTGCGTAAACCACATTTCATCATCTATTCTTTACAAATTCCCCAGCCGGACTGCTCCAGATTTTACCGGATTTGACCGGATATTTCCTGCTGTGCCGTGCCTCATTGTATTTATGCGGTTAATTAAAAGGATCTCACTTAATTAATGATGTAATATTCAGAATGTTTATTTTAAAATTATGTAATTAATTAAATAAATATTACTGTGAAGTAGATTTATTTACATTAAGCGTTTTAGGTCAGTGTGTGGCCACTGCGAAAATTTATATAAAAGTAAATATTTGAGTATTTTGTATTATTGTTCGTAATTGAAGTGTTTTTATATATTTATCATTTATTATTATTATTATTATTATATCACAAGGTTGGCAAACAAACGTACGGCTCACCTGATGGTAAGAGATTACCGTAGTTTATAGACACCTGCAACACCAAAAGCATCGCAAGCGCGTTGCCGACACAATGCCCAATCCCCCAGGAGCTCTGGTCACCTTACTTACCAACAGGAACACAATACTGCTTGAAAACAGTATTATTTTGCTGTGATCTTCTGTAAGGTCGCGAGGTACTACCCCAGTCGGAGTGCTCCATATTTTGAGCAGGAAATTCCTACTGTGCCCTACCTCAGTTGAGTTTAATTATCAGACATATCCGCCTATCTACATCAGAACAGCGATTAAGCTTCAATCTTTCTCCTACATGGAGAAAGAGGCATATGCCCGGCAGTAGGATGTTACGGGCCGAGTCGTTTAATTATGTGATATATGAAATTTTGACAGTGAATCAAGCACCAAAAATCCATAATCCTATAAAAATATTTTTAATCAAATATATTGTAAAATTTCAAGTTCAGTTCAATAAAATGCACTGTATTTTGAAAATTCTATTCTTCGATCATTATTATTTTTTATTAATAACCTTTTTATTGCAAACTATGAAAACGGCAAATTATACTTCTGTCAATCGTTTTAGTGTCGGGGTGTAATCATTTCGTGAAAGTCGAGGAACGCAGCTTTGATATCTGCTCGAGGCATATATTTTATTTGCACATATTTAATACATTTATTTATTTATACTTTATTGCATACTTACAATAAGAACGTTAAAAAGAAAAAGAAAACATATTGTATAAAGTGCAAAGGCGGTCTTATCACTGACAGTGATTTCTTACAGACAATCTGTCTAAGGAAACATTTGTAACATGTAACAGGCACACGGTACAAATTAAACAATATACTACCTATAAGATTCATAATTATATATAATACACCAATAACTATATTTAGGTATAGATAAACGTAGACATACATATATTTAGATAATCATATATTAACAAATAATTATTTACTAAAAATAATATTCATATAAATATAATAGAAATAAATGTTATTAACGTTACATTTTCTCGTGGTTCTATATATATATATATATATATATATATATATATATATATATATAATATATACATATAAAACTACTCTATAAATATACTCTAAATAATATATATATATATATATATATATATATATATATATATATATATATATATATATATATTATTTAGAGGAAAAGGGATTTACAATTGGATTGGAAAGAAAAGGGCTTTACAATTGGTTGGGAAGTGTATCCTACTAATATTAGAAACGCGAAAGTTTGTATGTATGATGTATGGATGTTTGTTCCTCTTTCACGCAGAAACTGCCGAATGGATTTTAATGAAAATTTACATATAATTTTTAAAGATAGTGTATGTATTATCCAAAATATAATGATAATTGTCAACAAGTCAGTCGGAACAAATCTGCCATCTGCGAGCTATTATGGAGTATGCTGCAACAACTGTAAAGTTAACACGTAGGTATATAATGTAAAAGAGAAATGTTTATCTATATTAGTCCTACAAAAAAGTCCGCGACAGCATATATTTATCTTTTATGAGTAAGCGATTATCGCAAAAACAGTGTACCATAAATATAATAAAAATTGATAATATTTTTCTAATGCATGTTTGGTAGTAACAAATTGATTTTTATGTTGCAGACCAATTTCGATGAGTTTTAGTATAAAGATAGATATTGAGAAGGTAATAAGCTACTCGAAGTACTTACTAATCCAGCGCAGACAAAGTCGCGGGTACCAGCTAGTATGATATATTTTGAAGTATTCTCAAGACATAAGTACACGAAAAAATGACAAGAGTATATCTATATTTTTAACCGACTTCCAAAAGAGGAGGAGGTTCTCAATTCGACTGTATTTTTTTTTTTTTTTTTTTTTTTTTTTTTTTTTTTTTTTTTTTTTTTTTATGTATGTTACATCAGAACTTTTGACCGGGTAGACCGATTTCGACAAATTTTGTTTTAATCGAAAGATGGTGTGTGCCAATTGGTCCCATTTAAATTTATTTGAGATCTAACTACTACTTTTCGAGTTATATCTAATAATGCGTTTTTACTTGACGCTTTTTTCGTCGACCTACGTTGTATTATACCGCATAACTTTCTACTGGATATACCGATTTGGATAATTCTTTTTTTGTTAGAAAGGGGATATCTCTAGTTTAGTACCATGATAAGGAAACCAGGATCTGATGATGGGATCCCAGAGAAATCGAGGGAAACTCTCGAAAATCCGCAATAACTTTTTACTGGGTGTTTCGATTTTGATAATTTTTAATTTAATGAAAAGCTGATGTTTATCATGTGGTCACATATAAATTTTATCGAGATCTGATAACCACTTTTTGAATAATCTTTGAGAACGCGTAGTTACTTGACTATTTTTTCGTCGATCTACGTTGTTTTACTTGTCGATGTAATTGAAGTCGGTTTTTTTTTCGTTTGTCTGCAAACACAATTATTTCATACAAATATTATATCAGATGTGTGTTTTTTGCTGACACTACCTCTAATCCCCACCAGGAGCTCTGGTTACTAAAAAAATATGCAAATATGTGTATGAGTTGGCTACTATCTATACATAAAAATGGTAGGAAAGTCAAACCTGTACATTGAATATTTTTTTAAAAAGAATACTTGGGGTGTGATCTACAATCGATACCGAAGCCAAAAATATAGTTTTTAGAATTTTTGTCTGTTTGTCTGTTTGTCTGTATGTATGTCCGGGATAAATTCAAAAAGTACCAAAGTTCCAAAAGTTCACGCAGACAACGTCGTGGGCAGCAGCTAGTTAAATGAATATAAGTAGACAAGACAATTTGAAAGCAGCTCCATCTATGAGATTTTTCTGTAAACATGAAATGTAAAGAAGAAACGGGTAAATGAATGTTATTTTAAAAGGTATAATCGTAGGTATTTTTGGTGCTGTATAGCGTTCACGCAGACGACGTCGCGGGCAGCAGCTAGTGTATAATATATCCAATAAGTTTCCTACTTCAAAAAATGATGATGGTATTTATAGATGAAACAAACCAAAGGTAAAATTTTAATAAAAAAATTCTATTTACTACGATATACATATGACGTATTATAAGCCAAACAACAATTTCATTGATGGCAATTATTGATGACGTCTGGGTTGAAGTGCACTTACCTATTCACTGTTATATAATAGACACGAAAATACTTAAACAATATAACTCAAATTCAGCACTAAAGCGCTTCACTCTCATTCACCCGTATAATGCGAACTTTGCTCAAAATTCGGCGATTAAAGCTCTCAACCAGTGCTGAATTTCACCGCATTGATTTAAGTATTTTGTAAAATTGCTCGTAATTAAGTTATTTTATGTATAATGATGTGATCATATGGGATTTAAACTGTGTGTGTAAATGTGAAATTCGATACTACTTACCTACAATTAACAACCACTCTGGTGTAATGGTGCGAGTAGCCGCCTAAAACACCGAAGGTTTCGGAGTTCGATTCTCGCTCGGGATAGATATTTGTATTTGTGTAAATATATCGACTAGCCCGTTGGCGCAGTTTGTAGTGACCCTGCTTTCTGCTCCGAGGGTTGTGGGTTCGATTCCCACCCCGAGTCTGGGTGTAATATAAATATTTATTTATATATTTATATATGTATTATTTATAAGTATGTTTATCGAAAAAAAAAAAATATATATGTAGCTATATACCAGTCGGCTGTTGCCTATAACACAAGCATTAAGTTGCTTACTTTAGGGACAGACGACCGTGTGTGTATTGTGTAAATATTTATTTATTTATTTATTTATTATTTATTTATTTATATTTCCTTCCGGTTTGAATGTCTGTCTTTGTAGGCCTACCCACCGTAACTTGGTCCCGGTTGTTATCATCAATACCTAATAGCGATCTATGCTTACAATAGGAAACATATCTGCTAATTCGCAATGAAGTAGCCCCGATCCTTCTCCAACATCTAGAAAGAGTGATATATTAGAGGCTGCATGCGATACATATTATATTTGCGGTAACAAAATTGCAATTTCATTAAAATGTACTTGTCCCACAGTACTGTACTTTGCAAGCAATTTTTTTATGAATTCTCTATGGTCTAAAGTGGAGTACACGTCAGTATTAAATAACATAAAGATAATAAAACGAAAACATAAAACGACGCACGGATACAATGTGATTAATATCATAATATTCCCGTCTTATAATTCTCCGTATGATATGATTTTCAAATATAACCCTGCCGGTACAAGATTGACCGATTGATTGATTCAACCTGTAATATCCCACTGTTGGACGTACCTCTTTTTCTTTTATGTAAAAGGTTAGGAGCCCAATCAACACAACATACAATATAAAATCAAATGCTAAAGTAAACCCAAGAGAAATATTTAGAGTTACGTAAACTACGTACGCTAAACTCTTTAGTATAAAGCAAGTGAATTAATTTTGATAACGATTAAATGTTTCGCAGTAATAGGATTTAACGTAATAGCGAACAGCGTTCCATTCAAAATTATCTATACAAATAAATAAAATTGGAGTGTCTGTTTGTAATAAATAAAATAATCGCTTTTTACTAAATGCATATGGATGTACGGTACATATATGAAAATAACATTTTTTAAAATTTTTGTCTGTTTGTTAGTTTGTTCCGGCTAATCTCTAAAACGGCTGGACCGATTTTGACGGGACTTTCGTTGGCAGATAGCTGATGTAATAAGAAGGAGCTTAGGCTACTTTTATTTTAGAAATTTATTTATTTTATAACTCTGCGAACTGAAAAGTAACTTTTTTGTGAAATTCCACGCGGACGAAGTCCAGCTAGTTTAGTATATGATACGTTGTTACAGTGGTCACAGCAATTACTGTACGGTACGCATATTAAAAATATATGTATGGGCCATAAAGATGTTTCCTGTGGTCTATATGTTTGTGACTGTGTTAGGTGTATTTGCGTATTTGTGTGGTGATGGAACCAGGGTTCACATAATGGTCTAAAATGCAAGACTTCACAAGTTAGCAAGCACTAAAACTTCACAAGTTAGCAAGGAGGCATACGCCTCAGCCTGTAATATCCCACTACTGGGCATAGGCCTCTTTCCCAATGTAGGAGAAGGATCAGAGCTTAATCCACCACGCTACTCGGTTGGCGGATATATTCCCTACTATGAGTAACGATCGCTATCAGGTGTACCTGATAACAACCGGGACTGACGGCTTAACGTGCTTTCCGAAGCACGGTGGGGAGACCCACTAGGATTGCACAAACACCCAGACCACGGCAAACACCTGTATGGCCAATACAAATATTTGTCATGTGCGGGGATCGAACCCGCAACCGCCAGCGCAACAGGTACAATCCATGGCACATGGCCTCTTGAAAACTATTCGCGATGTTTTTTTGTCTCCTGACCATATGAAAGAAATAACTCGGTCTGTGATGCGTCGGTTTCGATTAACCTCCCCACTTCGAAAGCCTTTGTAATACGATTATACGCGATAGTTCGTTTACGTTGCAAACTAGGTAAATTACTAACAGTATAATTCGTTTCGTTTACCCTTTGAATCCATGTTTAGATTTACATCGTGCTAGGTAAAACGTTAATGATTAAACAATTTTCACTGAATTTTAAAACGCTGTTTAATAAAATTAAATGTTTATTGATAATATTATATTATACTAGCTGACCCAGCGAACTTCGTATCGCCTAACAGTCGATTCTTTAATTTTATTAATTTTTTTTTAGAATTTTTCTCTCCGTAAGAACCATCCTCGTACTTCAAGGAATATTTTAAAAAAAGAATTAGTGAAATCGGTCCAACCGTTCTCGAGTTTTGCGCTTAGCAACACATTCAGCGACTTATTTTTATATTATAGATAATGAGTTTACTTTGCTTACCATAGGAATACGCGACTGTGTGTGTATGTTATAAGATATTTATTTACATTTCATTAATTATCGTAATTGTCAATTTTACTATAAACTTTAGAATTACAGTTATATTAATATTATTTGCAAATTTAAATTAACATTTTACTGCAGTATTCGTCATAGGTACTAAAATTCAATGGCTTGTTACGTAAATCAAATCAGCAACTATAATGAATACAATAGATGGTAATATTAAATTTATGATTATTATAAAATTATGATTGTAATTTATACTACCTATATAGATAATTGATGATTGCTTTGTCATGATCAGGGAAATGATAAAATAACAAAGGTATAAATGGAATAAAATTACCCGAAACAAAAAGGCATTTACAAAAAAAAAAAAAAACATTTACAAAAATTAAGTAATTTTTTACTTTATTGCATTGACGTGCAAAGATAATAAGCGTAAGACCCTTGATGGTAAGCGGTTGCCATTTGAACCACAGATACCTTTTTTGTTTTGAAATGTTAAAACAAGGAAAAATAGTTTGGTAAATCTTTAGATTAAGACCCATCGAATAAAAAAATTTAACTTAACCTATCTAAGCTCAAAATTTGACCGTTTATCGGCAGGATTTCGTTACAAAACTAATACAACGGTTCTTAATCTAAAGACTACCCATTTTTTTTTTTTAATTTTAATATAATTCACATAATAAATTCATCAGTTGCAATATTTTCTAAGTAATAAAGATAAGAAATTTCATCTAATGCTCGAACAATACGCTTTTCTGTATACCTTTAACTACCACGAAGCTTTTGTTGAGCGAACAATTTATTGTTCCTTTTTTTTTGCTTTAATGTAATTCTTTCAAAAGAAAATAGGCTTAGACAATAGATCAAAACTTCATCAGACCGGAGTTTCGTGACGAAATTCGTAATTATCTCCCTGATATCTGAATTTCTCTTTAATCGCCGACTCTCATCGTTTTTCTTGTGTTGATTATGGCTTTTTTGAGTAGTAAAGAAATTAATAATAATAATACTGCAATGCACTGTACTGTGTGGCTACGGTACTAAAGAATTTAGCCACCCCCTCTCTTCCCGTGGGTGTCGTAAGAGGCGACTACGGGATATCACAGTTTCACTACCACCTTGGAACTTAAAAAGCCGACCGGTGGCGGGATAACCATCCAACTGCTGGCGTTGAAATACACAGGCCGAAGATGGGCAGCAGCGTCTTCGGTGCGACAAAGCCAGTACTGCGGTCACCAACCCGCCTGCCCAGCGTGGTGACTATGGGCAAAACACATGAGTTCACGTTATTTTTGGCGTAAACTTGTGGAGGCCTATGTCCAGCAGTGGACTGTATAGGTTGTAATGAATACTGCAATAGTATTATAATCTTACTTGCTACCTTAACCATTGCCAGCATAATCTGTTATGATACTAAAGCAAAACAAGTGTTTGGTTACTTGCCTAATATATATATTTTTGGGTGTAGTTTATTGTGAAGAAAAGAAAGTGTAATAAATAAACTTTTTTGTACCAAGGGCTACGTAATTATAAAAAAAAAATGGATTCATCTTTTGAAGGGGTTTAAATGCGGAATCAAATTGTCTGAAAAGCAGCTGGGTTTAAATAAACTATTTATAACCTTTATTGTTTTTAAAGATCAAACCATGTATAAAGAATTTGCAACGATGCTACATGTACACACACAGCACACAAGAGCTATATTCAGATCAAACGCACTCACACATAATTAAATTCATTTGGCTTTAATTAAGAAAAACAATTAATTCCGAGAAAATTAATCTCATCAACTCACAAGTTTCCTTTGTAACGATACAGCCACTAAAGGAAAGGATGGCTAATCTGAAAAAATACTGTTATTGAAATAACATAGGATTTTTGTAATACTTTTAATCTTTATAATGGAAGTCGAGGGTCGACCTTTTATTCACTTAACATCATTAATGTCTAATAAAACTTGAAATTATAAAGAAAAAGATGGCTTAATTTGCTTCGATATTTTTTAGATTATTAGTTCAATGAGGTTTTACTATACTTCAGGCTTTGTAGAGGTCGTTCTTATAAGCCATATTGCATTTTATCAGCATCGATAGAATATTAATCGCGTACTTTTGTGCGGCTACGGCAGTAAAGAATATAGCTACCCCCTCTCTTTCCGTGGCTGTCGTAAGAGACGACCAAGTGATAACACAGTTACACTACCACCTTGGAACTTAAAAAGTCGACCGATGGCGAGATAACCATCCAACTGTCGGCTTTAAAATACACAGGTGGAAGACGGGCAACAGTGTCTTCGGTACGACAAAGCCAGACCTGCGGTCACCAACTCGCCTTCTTAGCGTGGTAATGATAACTAGCTGATAACAAATTTGATTGAAGTTCAGTTGGTTTTGGGGAAAGATTGATTATAAACACGGTCAAGATTATAAGCAACGAAGAATCATACGCAAACTAACGTAAGATCATATGTAACGGTTACCAATCCAGATATGCTATAATTTGATATACTTACTTTTCTTAATATAAATATGTATATATATATATATATATATATATATATATATATATATATATATATATATATACGGTCGAATTAAGTAACCTAAACTTTTTTTAAGTCGGTTAAAAATAGGAACAAAATGTACTCGTCATAAATATATATAGTTCCAATGGACTTTGCCCAACAGTGGAGTACATTTAGTATATTCAAGTACAGAATACTAGTATCATATCACACTCATTCAGTTTTTGTAGGAGCTAAATTGGCTCATTGGAAATTTTAGGGCACTTGATTTGGAGTGAGTTTCGCTTTGAGCTGTGCAAATAATTTTGAATAAGTGTTGCTTTAGTGTAATAGCTTTTGTACTAGCTTTTACCCGCGGCTTTAGTCGCATTGAATTTATTTTTTTAATAAAAAATATCTTATGTTACTTCTAAAACCTCCAAGAATACGTGTACAAAGTTTCATGATGATCGGTTAAGTAGTTCGTTTGAAATAGTAGCAAACAAACTTACATTCACATTTATAATATTAGTAGAGAGTGAGATGTCTAATTATGTGTTAAAATCGCAAGCCTATCCGGTGACGTCAATTCGTGTAATATTAAAAATGCGTCAATATCATTTTTTAACATTTTTGAATATCATATCAAAAATTGACCGCTCCAGCGGGGTTCGAACCCGCGTCTCCGACTAACTTCTAGAAGATTCATTACCATCATACAGAACATTGAACGATGTGAGTGTACTTTCTTATAAAAAAAAACTAAAACTGACCACAAGTTTATTCAATGTAAAAGAGACCGTATGTAATTATATTAAGAACTATTATAGCATATAGAGATTTAATTGATAGTGGCACTTAAATTCATTTAAAAAGCTCGGAGTCTTAAAGGTACACATTGAAGTCATTAGTGCTTAGACTCGAAGTTTAATTAGGTACGTTGATATTTTTTCCTTTTTTCGTCATTAGGAAATATCTACACAGACTATAAATTTACTGTATAAAATAATCTAGAAAAACAAATTCTTTTTTTCTAATATGTATGTGCGATTTTTATTTTTGTGTTACCCTCACATTAGGAATTCTAAACATTTTTTTTGAATATCATAGCAAAAATTGACCGCTCCAGCGGGGATCGAACCCGCGTCTACGACTGACCGTGTCGGCGCTCTAGCCAATTAAGCTATGGAACGATGTACCCGCTAGATCGAAATTTTTGATATGAGGATTTTTATATTCGGTTTAAGCGAACCGTGGTGCCGTCTATCGTTACGGGTTTCTGTAAAGAGCTCACTAAAATAAAATCGTAAATATCATTTTAAAAATTATTTTCATTTATTTGAAATCTGATTCGGTTATGTTAGTACTTATCTTCAATTATAAGCTTTGAGATTATCCAAAAACGAATAAATAATTATATTTTTGTAATGAAATACCGGAGTGAAACATTCGATAAAACCATGATTAAACTCCAATCAGTATATAACTATAACACTGAATTAACTGAGGTAGGGCACAGCAGGAATTTCCTGCTCAAAATATGGAGCAGCCCGACTGGGGTAGTACCTCGACCTTACAGAAGATCACAGCAAAATAATACTGTTTTCAAGCAGTATTGTGTTCCTTTGGTGAGTAAGGTGACTAGAGCTCCTGGGGGGGATTGGGGATTGGGTCGGCAACGCGCTTTCGATGCTTCTGGTATTGTAGGCGTCTATAAGCTACGGTAATCTCTTACCATCAGGTGAGCCGTACGCTTGTTTGCCGACCTAGTGATATAAAAAAAAAGAGTACAAAGTTAATATTAAAACTTAAATATAATAGCTTGTAATAATATAATAAAACTTAAATAGCTGTTTCCAAGTCGGTACTATTAAATATAAAAATACAATTGAACTCGGAACACGAGAAATAAATGCAAATTACAATAATTATTTTAAATGTAAGAAAAGTTCCGCTCGAAGTTAGTTTACTCGAGAACCGGGTACTTGTTAGATGAACAAATGTTTTTATTCAATTATGATAAAGTGATGAGGCCCATGTTATATTGCATAAGCGGAAGCGTTAAATTAAAATAGTTATATTTTGGTAAGAGATTTTTAGCATTGTGTTTTCACAGATTATTTATATGTCCCTATTGTATTTATATTTAGAAATATTTTTATTTATTTATTTATTATTTATTTAACAATTTATGTACACTAGGAAAGCAAAAGGAAATAGCTCTTATAAACAATGCTGGTACATAATCCGTTTATTGACACAGTCGCACAAATCATACACTAAAGTAAGACATAGAAAATATCAGATGCTTATGGGCCAAAAGATGTCGTTCGATTAGATCTAATGAAGGTTTTCATTGACAATATATGCACGCATGCATTCAGACTGTAAAGACGCACTGCTGAGCATAGGCCTATTTTTCCATTTGGGAAAAGGATCGGAGCTTAATTCACCACGCTGCTCCACAGCGGGTTGGCGTGTATGAGTAACGATCGCTATCAGGTATTTTTATTGAACCGGGACTGATGGCTTAACGTCCCAGGCATGCTGGGGAGGCCCACAACTACAGACATCCAGACTGGAAAGAGATATTTGTACAAATAAAAATATCCATCCCAAGCGGGAATCGAATCCGCAAACCGACATATTTTAGGCGACTGCTCGCACTAAAATTAGTCACGAGCCACTATAATCGAATTTCGTTACTTTGTGTCCTATGGTTAACCTCGCACAACTAGATAAAATAATTCTAGTAAATTACCTAAAGGGTATACCAGAGTTAAATGTCTTTGATTTATTTCTAATCGTTCCTAAGAAAAGGGAACTTGAAACTTTCGACCCGGCAAAATGAGTAGGACCTCGGGGATAGCGTTAAATTATTACAGTTGAAATCGGGTGTCGATCGTTTTTGTTTTTTTTTTTTTTTTTTCTCACGAATCACCTGATCTCAATAGAGATGTAACTAACCAGATTAATGTCTAACCCATCTCTTATTAAAAATCTATATATAGAATTGTAAAAAACTATATATCCTGTTTGATATCTACTAATAGCAGAATGACATTTGTTGCCCTTTTTATACAAGTAGGTCTGCAAACAAGCGCACTGCTCGCCTGATGGTAAGCGATTACCGAAGTTTATAGACGCCTGCAAAACCAGAAACACCAGAAACAATCAGGAGCGCTGGTCATTTTACTAACAGCAGGAACATAATACTTCTTAAAAGCAGTATTATTTAGCTGTGATCAGTATTTTCCCAGTCGGACTGCTCCAGATTTTGAGCAGGAAATTTCCTGATGGGCCCTACCTTGTTACTCTTTACGCACTACAATTTTTATTTTATTTTATTGTAAAGTAAAACTAACACTATTTATAAAATTTGTGATATAAATATACATACTTAAATATACATTTAAATCTATATAAATGAAAATGAATGTTGCTAAGCGCATAACTCGAGAATGACTCGACCAATTCATCTTTTTTTTTATAATTCTAAAGGCCCACGGAATGTTTTAATACTAAAAAAAATTACAAACAAAAATTACATTATTTAATTTTTAATATTAACTTTTGACAGAATGTAGTCTGTCCAGGCAGCTAGTAATATTTACACCCGAGTCTGGGTGCGAGGCGAGGCAGGAATCGAACCCGCAACTCACGTAACCGAAAACAGGGCCCTACAAACTGCGCCAACGGGGCTAGATATGTATTAACAGTTAAAGTAACATCATTTATACTCGTATAATTAAAACTTATGTCATATAAATAAAATGAACATTTTAGTGTTTTGCAAATCTAAGAATTTAAATCTTAACAGAATTTATTAACTTAAACACTTTATTGAGCAACAATCAAAAGTAAAACTGTTGGAACAAAAGGCGGACATAATGCCTATGGGCATTCTCTCCCACTCAACCTTTAGGCCAAACAGAAAAGAAAATAATTGAATATAGACGGTAATATTAAATGAATTTGTTTAGTATTAAGTATTTAAGATTAATTACTTTTGGTATTAAAAGTTATTTTTAATCATAAATTATCAAGAAAGAAAGTTATATTTTATGCTCTATTATGGAATATTTACTCCCATGTATCCAGAATCGTTTACAGAATGTTCCTCTCCTAACTGCGTTCATGCAGTGCTGTGTTGTAGATCATGTTCCACGTGAAAAAATAACCATAGCCCATTTTCAAGTTAAGAACTGCTTTGATAGAATCATTCCGCATGATACCTTTCGTGAGCGCGCGTGACTATAATTTACAATAAAAAACATTCTACGAGAAAAAGAATTCATTTCGATAAGCGGTTCTTTAGTTGTATGCGGCAGTTAGTATTCATATTTCACTTCGAGATATTATTTAGCGCTAAGGGAACAGTTATGCAGAAGTACCTTGTTATAGAAGCACGTTATTAAGACGAAATGAAATTTAAAATTTGAAATTTGAGCTAGGATTTTTTTTACATGGTAGTTATCTATTTCACGTACAGAATCCCCTATTCGAAGGAACACAGCTAGAAGTCGGATAGCGTATAAAATAAAAATAGTCATAAAATAAATATAACTCTTTACGTTGGTATTTGATGAAAATTACTTTACGTAAATACATCTGAAATCTAAAGAAGATCGTCTAACGTTATCAAAAGAAATTAATGGTATATCCACAATTCTTGTTGAGGACGAATTAAAAATTAAAACTTTTTTTGTAATTTCAAATTTATCCAACTGTTAAAAGATAAATTTCTTAGCTTCGAGCTTCGTTAAAGGAAGATAATCTTTTATTGCGCCGATCCAAAAAAATAATGATAAAAAAACGCTCACACTCAACACCAAGACTCTATCGGAGGCCCAGAAACATATCCTCAAACACAAACGCCCAGAACACAATAAACATTAACACGACCTATAAAAATTATTGTCATAAGCGGCGACTTAGCCCATGGCCGCTAATGTATCAGCTAGTATTTGACCAATACGTCTCCAATAAAAATAATCTAGAATGAAGTAAAACGTAGGCTTCAATGTATGTCGTCATCTCATATCAGGCATTATAATATAATAGGAATTCCTTATTTTTTTTTTATAAATAAAGTTATGTCCGCAGGCTTAAAGTGCCCATGCTTTTGTTATTCCGATTTTTAGTTTTATTACTGATCGTTTACTTGTTACACTACTGCAGCTTAGAATTCCTTATTTAAAGGGTATGGGGTAAGCTATTTAAGGTTTCATTCTCAACATTCTTGTAACAATTCCACACAAATTGTGGTTCGTAATTAGATTGAAAAATTTTTGTTTTTGTAGTTTTACATTAAATTGATAATCGAAAATGAAAACAACAAATATACAGACCTGGAATAGAAATAAGGGTAAGAGAACAGAAAGTACTCTCTTTTAAAAATAGAACTTTTTATAGTTTTTTTTTTTTTTTTTTTTTTTTTTTTTATATTTATCAATATATTTTTTTGGCCTACATTATTGTGACATCCAACCGATATTTCTATATTTCCAAAAATGTTTGATACATATTTTGTCTTCTATTCCTATTATTGTTATAAGAAATTGTGGGTATGTTTTTCACAAGTATAAAAATATATTTTAAATCTGTTCATTTTAAACAGTGATAAAAGAATGAAAATATTAAGTCGAGCTAATCCTGTCAGTGTATTAATATTTTATTGCGTCGGTTCTAGCCAAGTCAAATTAAACATTTCTTGTAAAGTTAAAAAACTTTTAACAATTTTAAGTCTGAAATCCCAGTAATTCTAAGATAAATTTATTATTGAAGCTCGAAGAGTTTCGGTTGAAACCACCTTAAAAGCTAACTAGTAGGTAATTAATAAAACATGTTAATTTAATTTTAGTTATAATTCTTTACCTTACTAATCTTTACTGCCATCTTACTCATATCAGCTAATTTGCAGTGGACCAGCGTGGTCACTTAAGCTCCAACGCTTCTCCTACATGGAGAAAATGTCCTATGCCCAGCTGTGGGATGTTAAAGGCTAAATCGTAAAGTAATAAAATAGGTCTATTATTTGTTAAATTTGAGCATAGATTTCGATGACAGACTATAATTGTTTTCAATGCTTTCTATGCTTATGCCTAATTGTTAAAACTACAAAATGGCGTTTAGTTTTTAATTGTATTTTTAATTTTTTATGTATAGCTGTAAGTTTTTCTGAATAAAATAAAATAACATAAGCTTCCTAAATTAAATCCGACACCCACATTGATATTATACTTTTTTACCGACCGATTCAAAGATTTTTATTTTAATCGGAGAGCGGTGCGTATCATGTGCTATTATCATTTAAATTTTATCAAGATTTAATGATTACTTTTTGAGTGATCTTTGATAACGCGTATTTACTTGACCGTTTGCCGCTGGGATTTTTTTTGTTTTCAGATTATTTACACCATCTTCTGTAATGCTGTGATCCTTAATACACTCAATGCCCAGTTGCTCAAAATGCTGGTGTATCATTGCTTTTTGATCTGCTGTCATAGCCTAGAAATTAATAAGTCTACCTACGTTGTATTACTTGTCAGTTTTTTTTTCTCGAGCAACCACAATTATTATAAATAAACTACAATGGACGTTAAGATAGTTCTTAACGTAAGATATAGTTATCTTACAAAACGCTTCCTTCTGTATCCTATATAAGAAAAGGGAGATTCTATCACAACTCGGGGTGAGTAACTTAACTGAGGTAGGGCACAGCAGGAATTTCCTGCTCAAAATATGGAGCAGCCCGACTGGGGTAGTACCTCGACCTTACAGAATATCACAGCAAAATAATACTGTTTTCAAGCAATATTGTGTTCCTGTTGGTAAGTAAGTTGACCAGAGTTCCTGGGGAATTGGGGATTGGGTCGGCAACGCGCTTGCGATGTTTCTGGTGTTGCAAGTGTCTATAAGCTACAGTAATAGCTTACCATCAGGTGAGCCGCTTGTTTGGCGACTTAGTGACATAAAAAAAAGGTAACAGTAAATTTTAAGTGTCTTCATTTTCTAGCTTAGTAGCGTATAGTTCATGAGATTACAGGATTACATTACATGAGATTACAGTTCGTGCCTCTCCATTACGTAGTCATATTAATTTAAGTAAAATTTTAACAATTCTGATAAGTTAAGTCAATGAAGAGTATTAAAGCTAATATAAAACAGTACCAATGCTCGAATAAACAGAAAATTTAACATGATATTTCGATAAAATTATAATATCTTTTGTCTTCAAGACGTCGTCTGATGTTTATCAGACGACCTGGAAAATATTTCAATGTCGAATACGTCGATATCATTAGCTGGTACTAAAATAGGAATATTCTTAGCATACGTTTTGTATGTACTCTCATTTATGAACCACTAAATTGAACCATAAGATAATTTTATAACGCTTAGGCTGTAATATCCCACTGCTGAGCTCAGGCATTTGACTCCATGTAGGAGATGATCAGAGCTAAATCCATATAATAATAGTTTATAATATAATATAATAATTATTTTATAATGTACTAGTGAACCCGTACCCACTTCGTTGGGCGTTAATTATTATTTTTATGATGAAATAGATCGTAAAGTTTTATCTTCCTCGCATTTCTCCGACTTGATTAACATATATTATTATTTTTCACTGAAATGTTTGTTCAATAACAGTAAAATATAGCTTTTACCACTTCTGAATAGTGCAGCTTTCTGTTAGTGAAAGAATTTCCATGATCGGATCTGTTTTTACGAAGATTACCCCCTACATACAAACAAAGTTAGAAACTTTACCTCTTTATAATATGAGTATAGATTTATAACAAATACAACTTTCCAAATCCATCATTTAGAATCTAATTTTAAAGGTTATAAGCAAATTTCATAGTCAAGTATTTTAACCACGATATCTTGGTATGAAATAATAATTGGCATAATTATAACGATTTTTTTTTTAAATTTTATCGCGGTTTTTTAGATGCCCGACGTTTCGGATACTTTACAGCAACTATGGTCACAGGAGGATCCTCCCCGTCCTTAAAACTAGTTTAAACTGAGTTTTCTTTATTCGGAAATGAAAAATTACCGACTTCAACTACATCCAGGAATATAGCGTAGGTGGACGAAAAATTAATCAAGTAAATACGCATTAGGGATAACTCAAAAAATACTTATCACATCACAATTTAATAGATGGATGGGATGACAAGCATCATCTTTCGATCAAAAAAAGAATCGTCGAAATCGGTTAACACAATGTCATATTATATATGTCATGTCAAAATGAGAATCACCTCCTTTTTTGAAATCAGTTAAAAAGCACGTAATCATCTATAATGACATCAAGTACCAATCAAGGAAGAAAACAATTGAATCAAGAATCTCCGTTTGAAGTCCGTTTAGTGCACGATGTCGAAATTCCGTCCAATTTTTCTTCTGATCGTAAGCGAATTTACACATCTAACAAAATTATACGGGGTGAACGAACGAACATTATCATAACCAAAAGATATTTTATGGGATCGGCAGCTGACGTGCGAGATCCCATCTTACGGACACATTCTGACGTTATTTTCCTCATCAATATATTACGAAAACTGGAATGGTGATAAGTTTTCTACTTTATTTCAGACGTATATAATAATAGTTCTACTTATGTATGGTTTTTTAGTATGTAAGTAAAAAATCAGTGTTTATTCATCATCTTTACAGCCTATACAGTCCACTGCTGGACAAAGGCCTCCACAAGTTCACGTCAAAAATAGCGCGAACTCGTGTGTTTTGCCCATAGTCACCACGCTGGGCAGGCGGGTTGGTGACCGCACGGCTAGCTTTGTCGCACCGAAGACGCTGCTGCCCGTCTTCGGCCTGTGTATTTCAAAGCCAGCAGTTGGATGGTTATCCCGCCACCGGTCGGCTTTTTAAGTTCCAAGGTGGTAGCGGAACTGTGTTATCCCTTAGTCGCCTCTTAAGACACCCACGGGAAAAGAGGGGGTAGCTATATTCTTTAGTACCGTAGCCACACGGCTTATTAAGATTAATAATAATTAATGCGAAGAATCTTTTTAGAGGTTGTATATATGTTTTTCCCTCCATAAAGATGATAATAATATTAATTTTATTTTAGCTTTTAGTATAAACTTAATTATAATGTGTGATGTTTAACAAAAGACTTGAGAGTTTTAATTTTAAATTAAAAAGAAATGTTTTTTTTTCGGAGAGACATTGGTATGTAAAATTGAGATAATTAATATTATATCACGACACAGAACGGAACTTCTATTTTATTTCAAGATAATAAATAATAATAAAATAAATAAATAAATAAATATCTACACAATACACACACGGTCGTCTGTTCCTAAAGTAAGCAACTTAATGCTTGTGTTATAGGTAACAGCCGACTGGTATATAGCTACATATATTTTTTTTCGATAAACATACTTATAAATAATACATATATAAATATATAAATAAATATTTATATTACACCCAGACTCGGGGTGGGAATCGAACCCACAACCCTCGGAGCAGAAAGCAGGGTCACTACAAACTGCGCCAACGGGCTAGTCATAAAATAAAATAATAATAAATAACTAACTCTAAGTGTCTAATAATATAAACTAAAATTGAAATGTAATAATAGAATTGTGCGTCAGGTAACAAATTCACCTAAACCTTTCCAATCATATTCAATCCTTCATATCTCATATCCATGTCCATTTTAGTTCATGTCAATCTGTCGATCCCAAGGGTCGATTGTTCAACCTCCGCCGTTACTGATAGTATCTCTAAGAAAAATTCAAAGCCAAATGGTAGGTCAGTTTTTGTAACTGCTTGAATTATTGCTGAATATAAAATTTTAATGTCGACCAAAAAATTGTATTTCGTATACTTTTGACCTGTTTTGATAGCAACATATATGAACAAAAAAAATCTTCGACCTTTGGTATTTTATGTATCAGCACATCGCCTGAGGATGACACATCTAGTAAAATATTTTGATTTACAAATTAAATAATATCAAGGTTTTCACCCAAAGTCTTGTTACCTGATGGTTACAGCTTTACTTATATAAAGCCAAGTATCAGTAATTTTCTAAGTGCATACATTATTTAAAAATCGTGATGTGCAAAAATCGTGTGTAGGACTGTAATTTCTTATATATTTTGAAAGATATTCTGAACCATCTCTGTTGGATTCACATCTGTAGTCGAGCACGGTAGATGAAAAAGTTGTATTTTGTAAGTTTACATTATTTACTTCAAATGTAACAGTTATAGTTCAAGTACCTTATATAATGAGAATTTGTTTACAGAATATCTATTCTGTAATCTCTCCATGTTAAATAATTTGCTAACCCTACAAAGGGATTTCTAGTACGCAATGTTTCTTTTGATCTAGCTAGTTAAAATCACAATATAAATGTTAAAATCTTTTTCAAAAAAGCTATTTGTTTTCATACAAACGTCAACCTATTTTCATGATAATTAAAACCCTGTATATAACGACCCCAGAGTCATACATAATTGTTGACAATACCATTACAAAGATCCGCCTTGTTCGTCCAACTAATCCCTCGGGACTCGGAAAGGTCAGTCGCAGTGGTAAACAATAATGACTTCATTTTGTAAACGAACGGATGAAACACGGGATTGAAAATAATGCCATTTAAAATCTACCTCGTGATTTTTTGTGTTTGTTTGTTTGGTATGATTTGTACGTGCAAAGTAAAAATGTAAATATGACGCGACTATTAAAATATTTATGTGATTTGGGTTATATACGTATACATTAATAATTAATAATAATATTAATAATTAATAATAATATTAATAATTAATAATAATATTTATAATTAATAATAATTAATTAATAATCACTTCACACTGAACGGACCTCCCAGTAGGATTTTCTCCTATGTTATGGGACCGAAAACACACACAATACACAAACACAACGCCCAGACCACGACTAACGTCTATATGGTCGATACAAATGTCTGTCTTGAGCGGGAATCGAACCCACGACCAACACGTCGTCAATCAAAAGCGTGAATGCTTGTAGGATTTAAGTATATTCGCGGATGGAGATATTTTAGAGCTAGTAAATAATATATTTTGAATAACCCGTTGGCACACTTTGTAGTTACCCGGTGTAGCTCCGGTTATGGGTTCAATTCCCACCTCGAGTCTGGATGTAATATATATATTATTTATAAGTATATTTATCGAAAAAAAATTGTAGCTATACCTGTCGGCTGTTACCTATGACACAGGCATTAAATTGCTTACTTTAGGAACAGACGACCGAGTATGTATTGTGTAGATATTTATTTATTTATTTATTTATAGAAATTAGAATAACGCTGTGAATAATAAATACTTTACAAAGCCTTTAACAGTAATATTTTTTCTTGAGCAACGTTATATTTTTTTGTTTTATTAATAACTATTGTGTTTTGTTTGGGTAACATCGTAATTTTATTTCATGGCTTATAACTTAATTAATGAAACATCCAAATTATAAATATTTGCTTAGTTAAGCGACTTCGTAAAAATACAATATTTGACCACGTAACTAGTCCCTTTAAACTAGATTTACCGATATATCTTGAAATTCAATTAATATTTTATCTCAATCTTAACTTATTATTATTTTTTTATTATTTTTTATGATTATTTATTCTGTTATTTCAGTTGTCTTGTATTTCTTTGAATTTGATGATTTATATTTAATTAATTATTACTTTTGTTAATTATTGTGTATTCATAATATAATTATTATCTGACTTACTTTGACATGTGAACGCTGTGTCACCTTTAAAGGTGCACGTATCAGAATTAATTTGCATTTTCTAATACAAAAATGTCATCATGTATCTACTGCTGCGTCGTATTGGAATAAATAAATAAATTACATTTATGTGAGTAGAAAAAGTCTACTGAATCGTTCTGTATCGTAAATACTTTAGAAAGGATACCAATCTGACACCAAATGCGACAAACGCTAACACATCCTTTAGAATGTATCGACAAAGTATACAAATATTCTCACGGTGTATTCGTCCCCTGAAGGAGTCGTTTAGAACGTTTGTCGAAACAAAATGGCCTTGTATTTGTTCTTTATATTCATAATATAACAATTTTTAGATATATTTTTTTTTGACTAGTAGTATTGACTAGTCCGTTGGCGCAGTTTGTAATGGCTCTGTTTTCTATTATCATGTACACCCGATAGCGATCTTTACTCATACTAGGGAATATATCCACCAAACCGCATTAGAGCAGCGTGGTAGATTAAGCTCCGATCCTTGAAAGAGGCCTATGCCCAATCGTGGGATATTACAGGCTGAAGCCACTTTCTGTGCCGCGGGTTTCGGGTTCAATTCCCTGAGTCTGGGTGTAATATGTGTATTTATATATTTATATTTGTATTATTTCTATGTATATTTATAAAAAAAAATATTTATAACAGTCGGCTGTCACCTGTAACACAAGAATTAAGTTGTTTACTATAGAAACAGACGACCGTGTGTGTATGTTATAAAATATTTATTTATATTTATAATAAAATTTACATCAACAAACACGACTTTTCAAATAACTTGAAAAATTTATGAATACGCCTGTATTAGCTAAAACGCTATAAAGCCATAAGTTCGGTTAAGATCTACGTATTCTATTAATTCATTTGGATTTATTAAATAAAAATGAATCTTTGAGTTTTGTGTTGTTATTTGCAGGACAAAGTTTATATAAAAGAAAATTAAGGAAAATCCGATATATTTGTAACATCCCACAGCTGGAAATCCTTATTCTCCATGTAGTAGAGGGTTCGGACTTAATCAACCACTCTAACCCACTGCGGGCTTACTGTAAATAAAAATCGCTACCAGGTATTTTTGATAACAAATGGGACAAACGGCTTAAGGTGCTCTCTGAGGCACGGAGGACAGCCACAAACCCACAAGGACAGACATTCAAACCGGAAAGAAATATTTGTACAAATATAAATATTTATCACGAGCGGAAATCGAATCTTCAAACCGTCGATATTTTAGGCGACTTTTCGCACCACTACACCAAAGCGGTTATTCGCCAGGCGGATGTCGACATAATAAGCTATATTTAAGAGCTGTGCATATTTTAGCTAATATTATAATGAAAGAGTGGATCTACAAATTTATTAAGTAGGAATTTAAACCGTATGAAAAATGCAGTAAAGTTTAAAATACAAAAATAACTTTTACTTTTATCCGTATTAATTAAAGATTGAACGTAGAAGGTTCAAAGTTTTAAGGTTAAATATCTCGATTTGCACCCTAAATGTTCTGTATAACTAAGAGGCCTCGAGGCTCTTGAGAGTTTCTAAAGATCCAACGGTTCTTTAAGCTGTATTAAAACGGAACATCTTTTTACCTAAACGTCTTAAAAAAAGCAAATAAATAATTATGTCTCCTATTTTAAAATTCGTAAGGAGATCAGGGAATATTTTACATGGTTGTCGGGAAACGCTTTTTTTAAGTGTTTAATCATGTTTGTAACATTTACATCACATAGCAAGATCCCCTGTTCCTAAGCTAGGCAACTTATTTAGTCTGTTATACGTAATTTGCTGTATATTTTTTTATGAACATACTTACATATATACATACACACATATATCACACACACACACACACATATATATATATATATATATATATATATATATATATATATATATATATATATATATATATATATATATATATATATATATATATATATATACTAGCTAACTCGGCAAACGCTATTTAAAAATAGGGGTTGGTGGTAGAAGGGAGAAAATTTAGGGTTCTATGTATTATTTAACGCCTAATCATAGTAAAATAAAAAATAAATAATTTATCTAAAACTTTAAAAAGAAAATTTTGGGGTGGACTACCCTTAACATTTAGGGGGATGAAAAATAGATGTTGTTCGATTCTCAGACCTACCCAATATGCACACAGAATTTCATGAGAATCGGTCAAGCCGTTTCGGAGGAGTTTAACTACAAACACCGCGACACGAAAATTTTATATATATATATATATATTTTTTTTTAAACATATATATATACATCCACGGGCTTATGAACCCATGTCCTTTTTTATCCTAAAAACATGCAATTTTTATTTTTATTTTTTTCTATTTCAAGGCAGGCGTTACAATTATTATTACAAATTTACAATTATTATTTACAAGGCGTTATATATTAGATATATATTACACCCTGACACAGAGCGGTAATCAAAACGCCTGAAGCAGATAGCCGTGCCATTGCAAAGTGCGTCAGTCATTGACAATGCTTACAATATGTCACACTCCCACAAGTTAATTTTACTCAGAAGGAGGAAGTAGAGGAGAAGAATCGAATTCATCAGCAGTAGTTTAATTTTCCGTATCTCTACACTAAAATGGTTAAAATAAAACATATATGATATTATAATTTCTGCAAAAATAATGGCGAAGTAACCAAAATATCGTTTATACCCCTTTTAGCTGATTCTTTCTAGAAATTATTCGCGTATTTTCCGTAATTTCATGATATAGGTTTCAAATATGAATATTAATATTTAATTGAAAACGTATTTACCACGACACAAACCACATTTCTATGGTTGCTTCTAATCAGAACTTCATATATTATACTTCAGGCTTCAATCATAGCAACTTCCATATTTAATTTCTTCCCCTTCGTTACGGAATTGCCAAGGAAGAGCAAATAATTTGATTAATTATTTGAAATTGGAAGTTCAGATATGATTTCATACTTTAGTAATAATTATTTAGTCATATCTCCTGTAATTAAACCAGTGTCAACTAATAATAAAAAACAAAAAAACAAAAAAATTCAAGACAGTTTATTTACCAGTAAAGATAACATTACATAGAAGGAAGAAAAAAAGAAGAAGAAGAAGAATACACAATACATAGAAACTGAATTACAATAGAATATACTTAAATTGCACGTGAATAGATAAAATATAGCATGGCAACACCGCACTATAATTTTGTACAAATCGACAATAATGTAAAACATTGTAAAAAAAATATTGAAATACTACACTCGTCAATATTCAAGTAATCCATTACTATTAATGTTTTTTTTTTCGTTATGAACAAAGTTGTAAGGGATTATTATCAGTGTTAAAAACATTTACATACATAACTTATATGTTTGACCATTTCTATGTTTTCATTGTATTCAATTTCTGTTGTATAGTTTAGTATAAATAAACAAATAAACGAAACCTTATCGTCATTTATTATCATTAAATTCTTTATAATGAACTAAGAGGTTTCTTACACTATGTAACATCCCACTACTGGGCATAGGACTCTTTCCCTATGTAGGAGAAGGATCAGAGCTTAATCCACCACGCTGCTCCAATGCGGGTTGGCGGTATACCCTACTATGAGTAACGCTATTAGGTGTACATTATAACAACCGAGACCGACGGCTTAACGTGCTCTCCGAGGCACGGTGGGGAGACCCACAAGGACTGCACAAACACCCAGACCACGGCAAACACCTGTATGGCCAATACAAATGTTTGTCATGTGCGGGGATCGAACCCGCAACCGCCAGCGCAACAGGTACAATCCATGGCTGTAACCGTTGCGCCAACGCGGCGTCACTTATAAATAAGGAAATGTAAATTTCGGTACAATATTAAATGAATAATGACACTGTACAATGTTTATTTATCGACAAATCGAAAAAGCGATTGGTAATTCCGAAATAAATTGAATACAATTGCTTGTTTCGTTCGTTTGATAACTGAAAACAATTGTCTTTGTATGTAGCGCTGGTATAAATCAAATCGATACAAAATTGCCTAATGGGATAGGGTGTTTTATTTGCATATAGTGTTTTTGAACATATATTTTTATTATATTTATTTTTATTATTTGGTTTCATATCTAAAGGTTCGAGAAATATTATTAAAACTTTGCTATCAATACGTAAATTCTAGGAATTTATAAAATATACTAAGGTATCGCTATAATTATAATTAATAACAACAGAATGAAGTTAATGATGCGGGAAGTCATGCATGATACGTAATTCTTAGCATTTCTTACTTGACTTACTTTTTACCTTAACGGTCACAGTCTTGTGGCTGTTGCGCTGGCGGTTGCGGGTTCGATCCCCGCGCATGGCAGACGTCTGTATTGGTTATACAGATGTTTGCCGTGGTCTGGACGTTTGTGTTTATGTATTGTGTGTGTTTTCGGACCCCCGACACAGGAGATTATTCTACTAGGCGCCGTTGAGTGTAAGACGTTTATTTATTAATAATTATTATTCATAATCATCATCATTATTATTTCAGCCTATGGCAGACCACTGTGGGACGTCGGCCTACACAAGTTCGCGCCAAAAATGGCGTGAACTCATGTATGTTGCCCATAGTCACCACGCTGGGCTAGCGGGTTGGTGATCGCAGGGCTGGCTTTGTCGCAACGAAAACGCTACTGCCCGTGCGTGTATTTGAAAGCCAGCAGTTGGATGGCTATCCCGCCATCGGTTGGCTTTATAAGTTCCAAGGTAGTGGAACTGTGTTATCCCTTAGTCGCCTCTTACGACACCCACGGGTAGAGAGGGGGTGGCTGTGTTCTTTAATACCGTAGCCACACAGCCAATATTTATTATTATCGTCTATTAATTTTTATATTAAAAAAAAGAGCTAATTACTGAACGCAGCTTCGAAGATTGCCAGCGAGTTTTTTTTTTTGGAATAGTTTTTAACCGACTTCAAAAAAAGGAGGAGGTTCTCAATTCTTTAACTTTTTACTGTGTGGACCGATTTCGATGATCTTTTTTTAATCGAAAGGTTGAAAAAAGAATCTTCTCATGTGGTCCCATTTAAATATAATCGAGATTTGACTAGTCCTTTATGAGTTATATATAATATTGCGTATTTACTTGACTGTTTTCGTCACCCTATGTTGTATTATACCTTATAACTTCTTACTGGTTGGACCAATTTCGACGAATCTTTTTTAATCGAAAAATTGTGCTTGTCATGTGGCCCCATTTAAATTTCATCGAGATCTAATTACAAATTTTTGAGTAATCTTTGATAAATCGTATTTACTTGACTATTTTTTCGTCTACCTACGTTGTATTACTTGCCGATGTAATTAAAGTAAGTTTTTGGTACCCACCGAGGCACGGCAGTGTGCCACAAGGACAAACTTATAGAACAGAATACCCAGCAGTACTAAAATCATAAGTGGACTAGAATGTTTATATTTCAATTAGCCTTAAAGTAAAGGCAACAAACAATATTAATTCATACCTCTAGGCCACATTACAAATTTATTAAGTCCGATTTCTGAATACTAATTAATGTAATAAATACACGAGTCACGAGATTTGATCAGTGTCATAATGGAGGATACCCGTCGCTTACTCTAATAAACAGAGGTTTACCGTAAATCAATGGTAATAAAATGTACCTTCAAACCCGACTTTTCGTCCTGAATCCTTAATTTCTGATTTCGACGTGTAGAATATCATTATTCATGAAAAACATTTTATTTTTATGTTAATTTGATTTTTTATTCAGTCCCTTTTTAAGTAAAAAAAAACACGATTAAAAATACCATGTAATGTAAAAACGTAAATAATATATAAACTTAAATATCTCTAATTCATTAGCTACTTAGAGTGTTAATAAATAGAATTGTTTAAAAAAACGTACTAAATGATCTTTTCCAAGCATTTTTTCTGTTTTTATATTCTCTCTAAAGGTTACAGAAGAGCAAGACATTTATGTTTTTTGTTGTATGATTATTTTGTTTTTATTGAATTGTTTAAATTGTTTGTTAAAAATGTTATTTGTTGTGATAAACTTAACTAACGCATTGGGTTACTGTAATGTTCGTTCTAAGTTTTTTTATGCATAAATAAATAAATAAATGTATAATACAAAATAGTTTTCCATATCATTGGCCTTAGTCCGTCTATTGCAGAGGATTTAGAGACTGTGTCATACAAACACTGTGTCGTCTAGGACATTCTTCAGGAAAACACAGAGTTGTCTAAGCTCTGCGCCACCCTCTCGACCTCACTGGCTAGGCCCACAGGAACGACGAGTCGAGTTCGACTGCAGGAGTCTTTCGCATTTTACAGCTATGCCACGCATGCTTGACGGAGACCCATTCCGGGTTTCAAATGAAGTTTTCCTTCTCCAAGACCCTGATAATTTTGAGCCAGGCTTATCCCTCGGTCACCTTTTACGATCCCCGTGGGAAGAAAGGGGGTGGTGCTATTCTACTCAGCCGACACCACACGGCACTTCCATATGCAACACATACAAATACACTTAAAAGTATAATATGTAGATATATAATACATAAAAAGATATTTTGAATACACCCACAAACGATTTTGGAATTGTCACAACATAAATTTAAAGTTTTTATTAAAAAAATAATAATAGATAAAGCTTATTACTCGGTTCAGGATTACATAGTTGATAAAGATGTGTGGACTTAATGACGCTGAATTTTATGCCACATGTTACTAATTTTGTACTAAAAGATTATATATTATTTTTCGAAAGAGTAACTGCGGAGTTTCTTGCCGATTCTTCTCTGCAAAATTTACATTCCGAATCGGTGGTAGCTTTACTTCTACATATATAATAATTGATTTTTAAAGTTTTAATTTGTAAAATGACGATTCGAAAGTACTCTTGGAGCCTATTTGAATAAAGCTGTTTTCGATTTTGATTTTGACACACGCAACAAATATTTACTCTCTAGTTAATGAATCATCATTCATAATATTTTAAGTAACCACACTTGTAAAAAATAAGTAGAATGACAATATATAAACTAAATCACAATAACTCTTTGTACTATACCCAAGCCTAAGTAATATATTTACACCCAAGCTTCATGCATGCATGCCAAATTTCATGGCGATCGGTCAAGCCGCCGAACCGTAAAAGTGGAAAAAACAAACAAACAAACTTATTTTCACATTAATTATATTAGTACGTATACGAATTGATAACAAACTGAGACAAGGCACTTGACTTTCGTTTTATTAACAAACACTAACTTAATAATGGTAACTGGATACCATTTCGTATCACACTTCCGCTAAAATACAACGTAATTAAAACAATGTAATATCTTACTGTACTCCACATCTGTAGTAGAGAAATAGAAATGTTTGATGACGTCACATATCACGTCATATGTCTTATATGTCAAAAGACTTCACTTTGACGAGGCATCGTTTGTGGGAATTGAGTGAGGAATTTCCTTATTTATGTAGTTATTATATACTACTCGTATATACATTTGTACGCGTAGAGACGTACGTATATATTAATATGATACGCGTGCTATTGTGGAATTTCAATGTGTGTAAGCAATATTGAGACACATTTTTTCATCATCGATATTTTTTTCAATAAATATCTACACAATACACACACGGTCGTTTGTTCCTAAAGTAAGCAACTTAATGCTTGTGTTATAGGTAACAGCCGACTGGTGTAGCTATTTTTTTTCTCGATAAACATACTTATAAATAATACATATATAAATATATAAATAAATATATCCATAACACCCAGACTTAACAATAATAAATTATAAGCGCATTGGCGCAACGGTCACAGCACTGGTTTGTGCTTGTTAACCTGGTGGTTGCGGGTTCATAGAGATGTTTGTCGTGGTATGGTTGTGCAGTCCTTGTGGGTGTCCCCACCGTGCCTTGGAGTTGGTAGGGAATATATCCGCCAACCCGCATTTGAAAAGCGTGGTGGATTAAGCTCTGATCCTTCTCCTATATGGGGAAAGAGACCTATGCCCGGCAATAATATCCTACATAACATATATTATATCCCATATATTCCAGACCGAAGCAAATAAATTTGAACAAACAAGTCGCAAGGGCCCTTGTTCTAGGTGATGTCCCGGGTTACTGGGTAGGCGATATCCACCGAGGCTTACAATATTAATCAATATCAGATAATATAAAAATGTTAATTTTGTATCTGTGTGTTTGTATATGAGTATGTTTGTATGTGTGTATAATAAATTATAAATTATATAATATATATAAATTAAAAACATAGCAATTAGGATGTGGGAAAAAAATGAAATATGAGGATATCTTTATAAAGTTTCAATATATGTATTTTACATAATGCATTATTTAGTTTAGTGCATCTTGGTTACTTACAAACTTCGGTCGTGAAAAACGTCAAAGGCCTTATTGCCATGGTTAGGCAAAAGGTCAATTAAACCCATAAATTAATTAATTGGGTACAAATATTGAAATCTGAGGAAATTGAGTTCAAAGTCTTGTTATATAGGTTTTTTTTTTTTATGTCACTAGGTCGGCAAACAAGCGTGCGGCTCACCTGATGGTAAGCGATTACCGTAGCTTATAGACGCCTGCAACACCAGAAGCATCGTAAGCGCGTTGCCGACCCAATCCCCAATCCCCCCCAGGAGCTCTGGTCACCTTACTCACCAACAGGAACACAATACTGCTTGAGAACAGTATTATTTTGCTGTGACCTTCTGTAAGGTCGAGGTACTACCCCAGTCGGGCTGCTCCATATTTTGAGCAGGAAATTACTGCTGTGCCCTACCTCAGTAAGGTTTAATAAAATAGGTTTAGTAAAATAGGTTTTGTGTTATATTCGACAATTGTAATCATAAAAGAAATGTAATGGCGTAAAAAATATAAAGTTGTGAATAATTGTTACTGCAATTTCCAAGCAAGGCAATATGTGTCTCTGACATATATTCTCGGACATGTGTGGTCTGAATCGTTTGTAGGTGTTGTGTGATTTAGGACCGCCGACAAAGGATTGTATAATTCTAGATACTAATATATAAGGTTTTTATTGTAATTTATAATTTAATGAACAAATCTATTTGTATAGAAAGTAAAAAATAAATAAATATAACCTCAAAAGCAGTGGGATATTACAGGCTGAAGCGAGCGAGCGAACCTCAAATTCATATATTACTAAGCCCACACAACATTTAAAAGTAAAAACTCTTTTACATAGAAAAATGGCCTATCTTTTTCAATCTGTTTAACCCTTCAATTCATTTTGCGGTCTCTCTAAATATTTCGAAGAATAGTTAAGAAAAACCTTTTGAAAATAATCTATTTATAAGTATTCTTTATTATTTTTTTAGCGTACTCTTAAAAAATCTTAACAATATATATTTTACCGAGAAAATTAAATAAATTCTATTTTTAGTTTCTTTCATTAACATCTTTTACAACATAAATGCCTCGGCTAGTAAATAATGAAATTGCTCGGCTTAAAAAAAGCTGTGCTCGCGACTTAATCCGCGATAAATTTAACATAAAAAGTTAGTGTACAGTTATAAAACAAATAATTTTCTAAAATTAAACTATCCTAAGCTACTCCTGTGACATTTGTATTTGCCATACAGATGTTTACCGTGGTCTGGGTGGTTGTGCAGTTCTTGTTGGTCTCCCCACCGTGCCTCAGAGAGCACGTTAAGCCGTCGGTCCCGATTTTTATGATGGATACCTGATATCGATCGTTACATAGTAGGGAATATATCTGCCAACCCGCATTGGAACAGCGTGGTAGATTAAGCTCTGATCCTTCTCCTACATGGGAAAAGAGGCCTATGCCCAGTTGTGGGATATTACAGGCTGAAGCGACAAACAAATTTGTCCCATCTGTTCAGACGTTCGTTAGCAAATTACAAGACTAATTTGATTACGTTCTTTTTACAAAAAAAGTAAACATGGAAAATATAACGTTGAAATTATAAATAGTAATCAATCAAACCTTCATTCTAGTAGGCGTTCAGGTATACAAAGTGAATAACCAATAAATAAGAGATATGGCAAAGCAGAAAATGCCGGTATATTTGGCGCAAACTTGTGGAAGCCTATGTCCAGCAGTGGACTGCGATAGGCTGAAGTGTGTCACCAGCAGGAAATATCTTGTTCGAAATTGGTAACATACCAACTGAGGGAGTACCTGAACATTATAAAAAGTCACAGCTAAATAGTACTACTTTCAAGTAACGTTATGTTATTGAGGTGAGTAAAGCAGTCCTGAAATTAGCCTATAAGTTATTTAAGCAATTTCTTAAAAAAATATTTGTTGAAATAAAATGAAAGAAAAATGTATGGATCACCGAACTTTTTGTATAAAAAGTTTATTAAACTCTCGGAAAAGTTTTTCACGGTGATAATACTTCCTTTACGAACTGCGGAAGGAAAGTCAGTTTAGCGTTAAGTTAAAACTATCTGACAAAAGAGACGTGATCCTATCTATATAAAAAGCCTATATTAAATAATAAATTATAACTCGCAGGTTATTAATTTCTCAAATAACTTTTTTCAACTTTTTTTCGTATCTCTCTAATAGCCTTTATTCCGGACTAAGAAAGTTACAAAAAATGTTAAATCATCCAGCTATAAACGAGTCAGCGTTGTACCTATTTATTAATATACTTTTTACTTATATGAAAACTAGCTGACCCCGCAAACGTTTCTTTGCCATATATGTTATTAACCCGCTTAAACCCCCCCTTATAACTTAGGGGTATGAAAAATAGATGTTGGCCGATTCTCAGACCTACCCGATATGCCCACAAAATTTTATTAAAATCAGTCGAGCCGTTTCGGAGGAGTTCAATGTTTAATACCATGACACGAGAATTTTATATATTAGAGATAACATTTTCCCTGAAATTTATATAAATAACTATAATTTAAATAAGAATGTTATTACTATGTATATAAGCCGCTTTTGTTCAATAAAAGTTATTGCACAAAAGCGGTAGAAGGATGCAAATACTTTTTTTTACGTGGACAAAGTCCATCATATAGTCATTAGACTACGCTAATCTGTCGCCCAAAATAGTATAACTAAAAATGGAGTAGCTAAAAATTAAAACATTTATTTTATTTTATTGCATAACAATTAACACTTGTTAAATTTATATTTTTAATTAATTATGTCTCCTACGATAAGATCCGAACAGTATAAAGTACATTATAATAACAGTCACTGCTCTGTACAGTATGATATTGTATAGCCTATCACTGGTTCTATAATACAGAAGGATTTTCATCATACCACAACAACATGAAATTACACACTTCAAAATTTTAATTTAAATTTACTGCTCTATTCCAATGATCTATAGAATCGTATTTGAAAACCCATAATCTTTTTCTAAAAATATGATTCCATAACCCTTCTTTTCCGAAACCTTCGACTTTCTTAAAAAAAATATAAAAATATCTAGAAATTATGATTCAAACAATATCTTCCAACTTTATAATGAAATGTAGATTCAACGGTCTAACGCCTTTGAAGTCTACTGAAATGCCGCTTTGTGTATACCGTAGGGTTGTTGCATTCATTAACCGAGTTACAAAAAGAAGGAGGTACTCAGTTTGTCTGAATTTTTCTTGATACCTCATAATCTTTACTGGATGTATCGGTTTTGATGCTTCTCTTTATATTCAAAAGCTGGTGGTTGTCATGTGGTCCCATTTAAATTTGAGCCAATTTTTGGTTTGACATCGATTTTTTTTTTAATAAACGCTTCACACTCAACGGCCCCAAGTAGGATTTTCTCCTGTGTCGTGGATCCAAAGACACACAATACACAAACACAAATGCCCAGACCACCACAAACATCTTTATACCCAATACAAGTGTCTGTCGTGAGCGGGGATCGAATTTACGACCGCCGGCGTAACAGCCAGTTCTTTGACAGCTGCGACAACGCGTCGTCTCGATTACTTTGATGTTGAATTTTACTTGTAGTGTATTAAAGTCGAACAAACAAAGTTATTTTTATATACAAATCCTATTGTAGAAGGTTTTGGTGAAGGTTAACAAGGATATATTCATTGACACCACCCACGCTATTTTATCCTTGTTTTTGTTCAAGGATCCGATAAATGAGCCTTTTCGATCGAAGCCGTCGGTCCCGGTTGTTATCACATACAACTGATAGCGATCGTTACTCATAGTATATATCCACCAACCCGCATTGGAGCAGCGTGGTGGATTAAGCTCTGATCCTTCTCCTACACGGGGAAGTGCCCAGCAATCAACAGACATCTCTCAACAAACAATCTCAACAGTTTAGAGACCATCCTATAAGCTTACAAACCAACCCATTTTATCATTTAATAATAAATTTTAAAGAAATCGCTCGATATTTTGTATTCAATCGTCGTGTACCATGCGATGTTCGTTTGTAATGTACTTAGGTACATGTTAACTTGTTATTATTATAGCAGTATATTTTCAAATTATTAGCTTAAATGACTCTCGTTTTTTCTGTAAATGTAGATTTTTTTAACGGTCGTTAAGCATATTATGTAATCACCTTATGGTGAAAAAAAAGTTTTCATTTCATTACATTTAATTTAGTAATCGGGCTTAGATAATCAGTAATATATAAAATAGTGTTCATAATTTTGCGATTAAAATTTCTTATTCTTTCAACTTATTATTTATCTAAACTCATCAAATCATCATAAACAACGATGAAGGTCTATTTTCCTGACTATAAATTTAAGCTTAAAATATAAATTATTAATTTGTAAAGAAGCAACCAATTATATCAACCCTTATAAACGTTACAGAAATAATTTCAAAAACCCTCTATAACTGTGGCATTGCTTCTAGTATTTGATCTTTGATTCTAAATGTAAAGACGCTAAACCAATTTTATTATTATTTTTATATGGTATTTCAATTTTGAAATCCACAAAATTATTTTAATAAAACTCCATTGTGCAAAATAAAATAGACAATAAAATTTTACCACACGATTCGTAATAGAGAATAACACAAAATGAAAATTATTAAATTAAATTTATTTTATTAAACTTCTGTTCAAAATTTCTTTTAAAAATTAAAAATAACTTTATTTAAACAGGTTTCCAAAGCACTTTCGAATCGTCATTTTACAATTTTTTTTTTTTTTAAATGATTATTATTTTTACCACCGTGCATCGATTCGGAATGTAGATTCTGCAAAGAAGAATTGGCAAGAAACTCAGCAGTTACTCTTTTGAAAATAATATATAAACTGTGTTTTAGTACAAAATTATTAATATCTTGCATGAAATACAGCCTCACTATATACACAGTGTTTGAATTTCCGATTAAATACTCATTTTACAATGTATACTATTATCGTTTAATTACCAGCAGTTGACTGCAATATAACTGACTGACTGACTGACATTTTATTTAAGTTGCTGTAACGCTGTCATCTCATTTTAATTTGATTAAACTTCATTTAATATTGTTTTTTAACATAATAATAAAATAATTCTTATTTTTGATTCTACATGCGTAAAATAGGAAAGAGCTTTTTTTGTGAAACTAATCGAAATAACAAAATACTTAAGTTCTTAGAAAAGAAAGGTATTTTCTGTTAAATATATACAGTTAAATTATGTTAGATGTATTTTTTTGGGACTCTTGTCTTAAATTCGCAAGAAATAAAAGGCTTTTTTATTTTTATATTTATTTTATTTATTTATTTAACGCTGTCATCGAAAAATCGACAAAAAATCAAAATTTACTGTGTAAGAAAAAAAAATAGCCATTTATTATTTCTTCCGTCAAATGCTCCTGTCCTACATATTAAATCAAAAATATATTATGGAGTATTTACTATTAAATTTAAAAAAAAGTTTCTCATGCAAATATTTATTAAATAAAACATTTGATATCGAGAAGGAAATTGCGCTGTGGTAACTTAGGATGTGGCAATTTTTCTAAACATAAATTAGCTAACCGACTGACCGACATATACGGAAATATCAAATCATATATTTAGTATATAAGGCTTTTTCATAATATCATGGCGAATATTATTGGAGAACTAACAGTAAAAAGCTGTCAGTATCGGACCATCCTAGCGATTCTAGACAGTTTCAGAACTGCTGGTCTGAAGTTAACTATTGTAAAAAAAGCACGCCGATAATAATGTAATATTTTATATCTAGTACAAATGACATGGGTAAGAACCTGTGGATGTTATGAAATCGAATTCAAAAAAAATGATGGGAGGATTATTATTTTGTCGAGTACCATCTATTTAGTAAATGGACCGAGATATATTACGACACTATAAGGCAGCGCACAACGCTTCGATATGTAACAGATGATTCAAGTAATTCTAACCTTTTAACCGACTTCAAAAAAGGAGGAGGTTAATCAATTCGACCGTATATATATATATATATATATACGGTCGAATTGATTAACCTCCTCCTATATATCCTATATATATATATATATATATATGTATGTTCGGGGATAACTTTATCGTTTATAAACCGATTTTAATAATTCTTTTTTTGTTGGAAAGAACATATCCCTGGTGTAGTACCATGATAAGGAAACCAGGATCTGATGATGGAATCCCAGAGAAATTGAGGGAAACTCAAAAATCCGCATAATTTTTTATAGGGTGACCGATTTTGATAGAAAAAAATTTTGAAAAGTGATGCGCGTCATTTGGTCTCACTTAAATTTATTTGGGATCTAACAACTACTTTTCGAGTTATATTTAATAATGCGTTTTTACTTGACTATTTTTTCGTCGACCTACGTTTTATTATACCGCATAGCTTTTTACTATGTGTACCGATTTTAATGATTTTTGATTTAATCGAAAGCCGATATTTATCATGTGGTCACATTTAAATTTCATCGAGATCTGATTACAACTTTTGGAGTAATCTGTGATAATGCGTATTTACTTAACTAATTTTTCGTCTACCTACGTTGTATTACTAGTTACTATAATTGAAAGCGGTTTGTTTTTCGTTTGCCTGCAAACACAATTATTTTTTCTATACACCTAATAGTTTTTGCAATAAATAAAGAAGAATGTATGTTTGAAGAGTTTTCCGTGTAATTGTAAAGTTTGCTTATCTGTACGAATAATTCATACAACTTGACAGTCATGTAAGACAAACCGTCTGCGAGTTATCATTTTGTCTAACACTATCTTAGTTATTTATTACATATATTTGATTAATTTATCGTTATTACATACTATATTTTTTCAATAAACATACATAAATTCTTCCTCCTACAGTCGGTCCCGTTTCCATCTTCTTCCTACCCCAACATGTTCTAGGTCTTGCATCATCACATCGATGCTTGAAGTCCCCAGACATAACACCAACTTCTTACTCAATTCCTTCACTATACGTGCTGCAACGCCTTAGGATCGTTTACCAAAAGTGATCCAAGAAAGCACTTCAATTTATGCTTTTATGGACAAGCTAAGAAATCACATTTTCTCCGAATTCAAGAACCTCTCATAATGGATATACTCTCAATGTATGTATTTATTTATGTATATATGTATTTTATGTTCATGTAAGTGTGTATGTAGTCAAGTATATATGTATTTTATATTATGAATTTGAATAAGTTTATAGATTTATAATCATTATTATTAATCACTCTTGCACTTCTGTGCCTTGTGATACCAGCAATTCTCACCACCATGGGTAGACTGGTAGAGATCTCTTCTAGAGATAAGTTCGCCCTTGCCAACTTTCTTTGTAAATATGATTTTTATTTGTTTCTTTTTTTTTTAAGTGCAATAATATAATATAATAATTTACATAATATTTTAATAATTAAACTTTTTTTATGACTTATAAATAATTATTATGAAAGAAGACGTAAAAATATTAGACTTTCTTAAAGTTTTTTTTTTTTGTTTTTTTATTTTACTATTTCCTATGCCCAAAATACAATTTAAATAAAATGAATCCCAATTTAATATTCACGACATTCCCCTAAAACATTATTAAAACTTTAAACTTTTGTAGATTTAAGCCGACTTAACTGTAAATCTAAAACTTCGTAACTCGAAAATAATAATAATAAATTACTTACCAAAGTTACTTCCAATAATAAACCATCACAAACTGGAATATAAAAAGTTCACACTACACCTTTTACGTAAAAATCACTCCATAATCACATCACTGTATAACACTCGCGTAAAATATTGCCCCAGTACTTGGGGCAGACGTCCTCTCGGCAACGCTTCGTTCACGACTTTAACCCCACCAGTAAGTTAGACCCACGCATGCGCGGGGCACGTTCGTAAATTCACAATTTGTGGGATTCCGATTCTTGTCAATGTTGCTTACTATCCTTGGATTTTTAGAGATTTTCCTCTTATGTCTTAATTTGTTAACTGTCTTGATTTTAACGATTTTTTTAAGGTATAAAATAACATAACAGTTGCCTTAACAGTTCTGCTTTATATATACAAGTAGTCATCACCTTGACGCCGGCGGTCGCGGGTTTGATTTCTAATCAGGTAGAAATTTGTATTTGTACAACTGTTCGAACATCATCCCACCGTGTTGTAATTAATAAAAATTCAAATGAGCTTACAACTCTTGAATGATATAAGTTAGATGATATAATCAGACGTCAAATACAAAACTTTCTTAAAATTATTTCAACGATACAAAAATTAACTTATAATATTTTTTTATCATTTTATTTTATGAGTATTCTACTGGAAGTTTCTTTCTGTTTAGAACTGACGAAACTTTTAGACTGAGCCATTTCAGTTTTACGTTTGTAAACTAATATCTCTTAAGACTAGAGTGATACAACCACCGAGAGAACAATTGTTACCGGGTGTTTATGACGCTAAGTGTTAACCATATCATTGTTATTGATCAATTCCAATCAAAGACAAAGAATCTAATCAAGAAGAATTTAGATCTGTTAACGCTATGTAATTCTTTGAGCACTAATTTCTTCGTTTAACCTCTTCTGAGCAAGAGGCTCAGCGGTCAAATCCTCGGGATTAATACGCTTGCTATTGATAGACTGCACAAAATTGTATCTTTTTAAATACAGATAAATATTAAGTCGAACGGACCTGATATCTTGTATGAACTAAATCGAAACAGGATTTAAACATCCACTGTTGGGAATAGGTGTACACTCTCTATATATTAATAATAATATCACAGTAATTAATCGATCTAAATGCTATAAAAAAGTGTCTTTAAGATCCGCTGACACAAAACTTAACCAGTCCAAGAAAATTGAAGTTAATAAAAGTTATAAAACTGTAATGGTTTCAGATAAGCTATGTCAAGGGTTTGGCTCCTTGCTTAGTAACAATATAAAAATGTATTAAATTTCTGTTTACCTGGACCGAACTTTAAATTTCAAATAAAATAATTTTTAACAAAAAAAAACCAACTTCAAAAAGGAAACTAAAAAGTGAAAAATAAATTTACTTAGTACAAAGTAATTCGTATTTTGATTTAGTTGATCAGAAATGATTAAATAAATATTTTATAATTTTGAAGTCGGTGCCAAGTAAAACAATAACTACTCTAGTATCTACTCGTAAGTTGTATTCAGTTTTCTTTCATAATTTGTTTCATTGACTATTAGGTTGAATACTGTTATTATTCTGTTACTGTTTTGACATATCTAATAATATTTTTTGTACTTGTTTGTTGTGTGTGTGTTGTTTGTATTTGTTATTGTAGCCATTATTATTTAAAATATTTATTTACGCAACACCTTTCAATTAAAACAAAATTCATCGAAATTGGTTCACCCAGTCAAAAAAGTTCCAATGTAACATAACATACACAAACAATAAAACAAAATACAACCGAATTGAGAACCTACCCCTTTTTTGAAAGTCGGTTACTAAAAAAACGATTAGTTATAATATCTTTGATGGGTTTTTTAAAAATAAACTGTATCGTTTATTTTTCATTTTTTGCCTTTGATGTGAGGTATAACATACTAGCTGACCCCGCAAACGTTATTATTAACCCCATTTGAGGGATTTCTCCCTTTATAAGTTAGGGGTATGAAAAATAGATGTTGGCCGATTCTCAGATCTATCCGATATGCACACAAAATTTCATAAAAATCGGTCCAGCCGTTTCTGAGGAGTATGATAACTAAAATTGTGACGCGAGAATTTTATATTTAAGATAATATAAATCATTTAGTTAATTATAATAATTAGAAAATTAAATTCACTTTTGAAGTGTTGATATAAAAAAATGGTAATTTAAATTAAGTGAAGAGACAAAGCCTAAGCCCTGTTATATAAATATAATTCATCAAAATATACAGAATACTAGCTGACCTGGCGAACTTCGTATCACCTTATTTTTTTCTGAAATATAATAATAACATAATATATCAAAATAAAATATAGCCTATCTTTTAAGTTGGATCAAACTGCACACGGTGTGCAAATTTGACTAAAATCGGTTAAGTAGTTTAGGAGTCCATTGAGGACAAACATTGTGACACGAGATTTATATATATTAAGATAAGTGGAAAGGGGCATGAAATTGAATTATTATCTGACATTTATAAAATTCATATACTATTATTATATTGTATTTCTGAACATGGCTGAAACGTTATGAGATATTTAGCATTCCAAATTTTAGTTTGTCAATGTCATTCTCAAGATAATTGCTTCACGTACATACTGCCCGATCTAACATAGGTTGATGGGCTTAGTAATAGGGCAACACTGATTTATTATTCTTTTATTTATTTGACATTGTATTATGTTTTTTTTGTTTTTTAACTAGCCCACGACTTCATTCGCGTAGTGACTTTTGACAGCATTTTTTGGATATATCTTTTGGTTTATTTTGGAGTAGGTGTGTCGGCGATTTCGTCCGCGTTTTGGTTATTTACATGTTCAACGTGATACTTTAAATTAGCATTCTTTTTTGTTTGTGAACCGATTGATATGAAACAAACACTAAATGTTAAGTGAAGTTTACTATAATATATTAATGAAAACCATATCTAAATCGGATTAGCTGTTTCTGAGATTAGCGTGCTTAAATGCACAGACAAACCGACTAAAAATTCTAACAATCATTGTTTTGGGTGCTATTTGCGTTGATAAAGGTTCCAATAATATTTTTTTCTCATATTCTTTCATGTACAGACAGCGATATCTTACATTTTTATCATACACATTGGTTAATTATTTAATTTAATCGGTTGACATTGCTTATTATTAGTATTTCCTAATTGTTAACATGAAAAAATAAATATTTTATATATTTTATTTAATCTGTTTTAATTATATACGCTTCAGCCTGTAATATCCCACTGCTGGGCATAGGCCTCTTTCCCCATGTAGAAGAAGGATCAGAGCTTAATCCACCACGCCGCTCCAATGCTGGTTGGGGGATATAACGTGCTCTCCGAGGCACAGTTGGAAAAACCCACAAGAACTGTACAAACATCCAGACCACGGCAAACATCTGTATGGCCAATACAAATGTTGTCATCTGCGGGGTCGACCCCGCAACAGCCACAAACCAGTGCTGTGACCGTTGCGTAACCATTTAGTAACAATAAATTTCTATATCCAGAGAAACGATCATTATCACGTGTTATGGTAAGAAGGAAAATCAACCAATACACTGAGATGAGCCAAAAATTTACATATGCACCCAATGTTCAACAAACCAAAGAAAAGGACTCATTGTATATGAGATTAGTCGTAATGATGACAGGGGCTTGATTGATTGGCGTTAATTCTATGGGGGAGGGTAGGCTCTTTTGTGCCCTATATGCGTTGACACTTTGGCCTCATTTTGCGTGCAGGAAACGACGTCAATGGCGAAAGACACAGAAAAACGTTGAGTCGGTGAAACAGTACAAAAATTATTCTGTTTTATTTCCGTTTTATCAGACCTAGACTTCGAATCTTGGATTAATAAAGAAAAATGAAATAATACCTCCAAAAACTCGTGTGTGTTGCCCATGGTCATCGCGCTGGGCAGGCGGGTTGGTGATCGCAGGGCTGGCTTTGTCGCACCAAAGACGCTGCTTCAAGTCTTCAACTTGTATATTTGTAGTTATCCCGCCATCGGTCGGCTTTTGAAGTTTCAAGGTGGTGGTGGAACTGTGTTATCCCTTTGTTGCCTCTTACGACAGCCACGAGAAGAGAGACTTACACCGGAACAGCCTCTAAATTTATATAAAGCCCAAGTTCGATCATGCATGGAGTACTGCTCTCATCTTTGGGATGTCTGAGCCAAGTACCAGCTGGAGCTTCTTGTGTCAATTGAGAGACGAGCCAGGTAGCTCATCGGTGACGATGCACTGGTCGCTGCAAAGCTTACGTCATCGGCGTAGGGTGGCCGACCTGCCGGTTTTTTATCAGATACACTTCGGAGAGTGTGCGCAAGAACGCCATGACCTGATTCCCCCCTCCCCCTTATATCTTCGTACAACCAGTCACTCTGCATTACGACACCCTTATATGGTTGACATTCCTCCTAAACGAACTAAGCGATTCCCTAATACATTCTAGATCCGCACGGCCAAAGAATGGAACTCTCTACCAGCGTCTGTGTTTCCGAAAAACTATAACCTGATCTTTAAGTCGCGAGTGAACAGGTTATTTCTAGGTAAGCGTGCTCCATCTTAGACCGCTTTTCACGTATCATCAGGTAATATAATGGTCAAACGCAAGCTTATCATTGTATAAAAAAAGCCACACAGCTTTATGTAAAATATATATCGGAATAATTATTTTCTTTTTATCTCGAATAGTACTTGAAATTTATATTTTATGATAAGGAACTTCCTTCCTATCTGGTGTCCCACGGTACCACAAGGTTTTTTTTAATATTTGTTTAATTTGTGTTACCTGGGTATACCGATTTTGATAAAAAAAAATGAATGAAAGCTGGTATTTGTCAGGTGGCCCCATTATATTTGAGTGAGACCTAATGACTACTTTTGAGTTGTTCCATAATGATACGTATTTCATTAACAATTTTACTACAACCATCATAGGTGAAATTCTCATATTATTAATTATGGTTGTAAATCATTTTTTTGTTTCATATAAAACAAAAGTAACTTGTTTTACTGCCATAATTGGACAGAGTCTTCTAACAATATAGTTAAAAGATAAAAACTAAATATACCCAGGAATTCCAATAAAGGAACGACCAATTCAGGTTGGGGACGAGAGAAATTACGATTTTCTTTTTTGTATCAGCTTCGATCCTTATAATGGTTTAACGTATGTAACGGTTGTTCGTATGTAAATCTAGCGATTCAACTGAGTACTTGAGACATTTTATGCAGCGGATTTTTGGAAAATTAAAATATATTCCGATGCATGAAGATTTTTGGTCAAGTTTTACTGTTACATTCAACTTTTAATCATCATCATCATCATCATTTCAGCCTATTGCAGTCCACTGCTGGACATAGGCCTCCACAAGTTCCCATAGTCACCACGCTGGCAGGCGGGTTGGTGACCCCAGGGCTGGCTTTGTCGCACCTAAGACGCTGCTACCCGTCTTCGGCCTGTGTATTTTAAAGCCAGCAGTTAGAGTCTGTCAGCAGTCAACTTTTAATACGATTCCTGATTCCCGGTACTTTTAATGCTAGATCATTGAGACTACGTTTGTGGGATGACTTTAAGTTTTATTCTACTTTAAACATCTTTACTGCAGATACATTGGCTAATGGCTTTTACGCTGGCGGTTGCAGATTCGATCCCAACACATGAATTTGTATAGGCTATACATTTGTTTGATTTTATTGTTTGTCATGAGTGGGTATCGAACTCGCGTACGCTAGCGTAATAAGTTAGCGTAGTAAGTAGCGTACCAGTGCTGTGAATGCAGGGCGAACAGGTCGTTAAATTTATAGTAATAAAATTAAAAGTAAAAGATACAAAGTAAAATAAAAAAAAATCGATCAAAGAAAGCCGTAACTTGAGAATGTCGCAAGACAAGAAAGTTCTTATCATCTGAGTATTTGAAGTAGGATTTTGATTTAAGCCCTAAGACACACAATACTCGAGATTTTATTATTTACAAGCTTCTTACTTTTTAAAAAGCAATTATTCCTCCAGAGTTGCAGATTAATTTTACGCTGAAAATATCTAGATCCTTCGAAATAAAAAAAAACTTTTTTCATTGTTAGTCGTTAAGGAAAAACATTTCGTGTATATTCTGCTACGTATTTCTAGTCTTTTTTCTTTATTCGTATTTTATTTCTGTACTTTGTCTAATTTGTATGTCGATTTGATTACAATATAGATAATTTCCTTCGACGTTCTTTACCTTCGTTTCGACGTTATAGATTTTGAGAACATACGTTTTTAATATGCGCAAATTACACGTGCAAAAAATTTCTAACAAGGTTGCAGAGATTTGTCGAAAATAATTATTTCAACTGGCCCGTGGTCACTTCTCTGGATTGTAATTTTTTTTGCTCGATTGTACTCTCGTTAATATAAGTCATATCGTATCTTTTAAACTATGAATTGAAACGTTGCGATAGTTGAATAATTTATATATAGAAGTTATATAAATTGCTTATATAAAAAATAGATGCACATGTATTTAGTAGATTTCATACTTTAATTATTTTTTTTCAAAATACATACACGGTTGTCTGTTATTATGTGTGTGTTATGAACTGTACTTGTTTATATTTATATGAATAAACTTGAAAATACTTTATATTACTTTATATGTCATAAAAGTTTAGTCAAAAAGCTTAAAAACCTGTTAAATACGAGTATAGATAAACTTCCTAAAAATATAAGCCATAGCTCGTTCGATATGGTATGACAATTGTTAATTAACAAAAATGCCTCGGCGGAAAGGCTAGAGTTCTCCTCCATGGGGACTGTCCGGCTCACCTCTAAACAATCCCGACGACGCCATGTCTAGCAGGACCGGGTTCCCATCCCGGCCCGACACGAGCACAGGGGCGTTACTGAAGGCGCATTAAGTAGCGCCTCCTACGCATCCCCGTTCGTCGCCTGCGGAATACCATAGTCTCATGTACCTAATACATGAGACGTAATTCTCTCTCTCTCTTTCTATCTTCACTAACTTATATCTACCTCTCAACTTTCGTTCATATTGCCCGACCACTCTCTTTTTATCTTCACTAACTTATATCTCCCAACTTCCGTTCATATTGCCCGATCACACTTTTCGTAACGCTCTCGTCACGCCTTAACCAGCTTATTCCAAGTCAAGCGAACGTAAAGGAGTTTTACTTTAAAAAATCTGACCCGTTCTCTTTAAGTTATTTGCTGATAAGTGCTACATTTTATTTACGTTATAAAAAGAAAGAAAAAAAAAATAACAATCATGAAGAAACCACTTAAATAAATCTTCTCTTACACGTACGCGATATATCTGAAGTAGAAAATAAAAGTACGTAAAGTCAGGGAATATAATACGATTTTTCTACAAGTAGAAAAAGTAAGACGGATAAATGTGTATACATAATTCTAAAAATCTTATTATGTTCCCTGACTTTACTTACTTTTATTTTAAAGAAGAGCTTAAAATGTTTGATGAATGTGGTACGAATTAGAATTACATTTCTTTTAATTATTTAATAATAGTTGAAGTGACCAACCCTGCCCAGCGTGGTGACTATGGGCAAAACACACGAGTTCACGCCTTTTTTGTGGCGTGACCTTGTGGAGGCCTATGTCCAGGAGTGGGCTGTGATAGGCTGAAATAGTGATGATGATGCTGATGATGATGATGATGATGATGAGGTGAAGTGAAACTACCGTACCGTTAGCCGTTTCGGAATGTAGATTTTGCAGAGAAGAATCTGCCAAAGAAAGTACGCAGTTACTCTTTGAAAAAAAATGCGATTTATTACAAATTTAGTAATATTTAGCTTGACATACAGCGCTACTAATTCCACACATCTTCATTATAAGATCTAAACACCAAATAATATGCCTAACTATTAAACTATTTTTTTATGAGCTTATCTTTTTTTCTAGTAATTTTAAAAGCCTTCGTTTCCTTTCGAAGTTTCTTCTGGAACAAAATTGGGCAACCCAGTATACAATAAAATAAAAGTCGTAAAAGATCAAAGATGATAATTCATAAGAGCAATGCAAACCAATAGTAAATATTTTTATGAATTTCTATAATTCATCCTTTGAAATAAGATTATTACATTTTTATTTTTGGAAGTTAGCGGATCTCAAAGCCTTAGCGTAGGTGTGTTTATATTATAAAGAGATAATCCAATTGATAATTTAACGTTATATATAAACCTTACTTTAATTTTAAAATAAAAAAGTAATAAAAGAGAACAGTGCTGTGTGGTTACGGCCGTAAAGAATATAGCCACCCCCTCTCTTCTCGTGGGTGTCGTAAGAGGTGACTAAGGGATAACGCAGTGCCACTACCGCCTTGGAACTTACAAAGCCGACTGATGGCGGGATAGCCATCCAACTGCTGGCTTTGAAATACACAGGCCGAAGACGGGCAGCAGCGTCTTCGGCGCGATAAAGCTAGCCCTGCGGTCACCAACTCGCCTGGCCAACGTGGTCACTATGGGCAATACACATGAACTCACCCCATTTTTGGCACGAACTTTTGAAGGCCTATGTCCAAAAGTGGACTGCTGTAGGCTGAAATGATGAAAATGATGAAAAGAGAACAGGAAATTTAAATTGAATCCAAATTATATCCAGTTTGTTATATGTAGGTTATATAAATATTTTTTTTTCTTATTTGTTAATACAAACATTTTGTAGAATATTGTTGTATATTATAGACACACCAAACAGCTTAGATATATAATAGTTACCGTTACTCATAATAGAAAAATCATACACTAAACTGTAATGGACTATCTCAGTGATTAAGATCCATCTCCTTCAGTCGAGGTCTTTCTTTAAATTAATAAATAAGAATCTTTTGCATATATACACACACGGTTATTTATTAACTTAATTCTTATATTTTAGGTAATGGCCGTCAAAGATACATGTTTTAATAAATATAAATAGTACATATAGAAATAAATAAATAAAAATCTTATAACATTCATACACAGTCGTCTCTTTCTACGGTCCCCAAAAAATAACCCAATGCTTCTTTTATAGGTAACAGTCGGCTTACAACTAAGTATATACATTTTTTCATAAATATACATGGAAATAATACACATATATGTATTATGTATTATGACCAGACTCAGGTGGGAATCGAACCCAGAACCACAATGGATCAGAAAACAGGGCCGCCACAAACTGCCGCATCGGGCTATTCAAATAAATAAGGTTAAAGAACTTTATCCTCAATAATTGTGTTTGCTCGCAAACGAAAAAAAACCGACTTCAATTACATCGACGAGTAATACAACGTAGATCGACGAAAAAATACTCAAGTAACTGCGCGTTATCATAGATTACTCAAAAATTAGTTATCAGATCTCGATAAAATTATTATGTGACCACATGACAAACATCAGCTTTCGATTAAATTAAAAATTATTAAAATCGGTACACCCAGTAAAAAGTTATTGCGGATTTTCGAGAAGTTCCCTCGATTTCTCTGGGGTCCCATTATCAGATCCTGGTTTCCTTATCATGGTACTAAGCTAAGGATATCTTCTTTCCAACAAAAAAATAATTATCAAAATCGGCACACCCAGTAAAAAGTTATTGCGGATTTTCAAGAATTTCCATCAATTTCTCTGGGATCCCATCATCAGATCCTGGTTTCCTTATCATGATACCAAACTAAGGATATCTCCTTTCCAACAAAAAAAGAATTATCAAAATCGGTACATCCAGTAGAAAGTTATGTGGTATAATACAACGTAGGTCGACGAAAAAAGCGTCAAGTAAAAACGCATTATTAGATATAGCTCGAAAAGTAGTTGTTAGATCTCAAATAAATTTAAATGGGACCAATTGGCACACACCACCTTTCGATTAAAAGAAAATTTGTCGAAATCGCTCCACCCAGTCAAAAGTTCTGATGTAACATACATAAAAAAAAAAAAAAAAAAAATACAGTCGAATTGAGAACCTCCTCCTTTTTTAGAAGTCGGTTAAAAAGACAATGTCACTTTCATGAGAACAACGCACTACAATAAAAGTAAAACATACATATCGTCGTCTTATAAATCCTAGTGCTCAATTAACGAATAGTTTAAATGATTTCTTCTAACGATAAAGTGTTATTGAGAATATATTGCGAAAGCCGAGATTTAAATTCGATAATTGAGCTTTTTTTATTAGACATGGTATTTTTTTATAACATTTTACATTATACCAAGACTTGTGAAAGGAAGCTAACCCACAACCCCCGTAGCATAAACCAGAGTCACTGCAAACTATCACAACAGACAATTTTTACCCAGCCGTGAGTCATTTACAAACTGATTCAATTCTTTTCAGTTCTAGTATTTTGTCAATTGAATATAAATAACTTTAAAAATAAAGGAACGGAATACCTTTTAAAGAAAATAAAACGAAAGAACTCGTTTTTCGTATTCAATGTAGCGCCAAACCACGTTACAGATTTTTAAAGTGCCTAGCGTCCAGTTTTATGAGACTATCGGGGTTATTGTTGATAACAATCGCTAACTTAAGTTGTAATAGGTACACATTATATACACTAGATAGATACTAAAGTGCTCTTGAAACTTAACTGTTTTGTCATATTTCAAGTATGTATATCTAAAATTAATATTAAAAATGAAATGAATAGCCAAAGCTTATTTATTATTCTGTGCAGGATTTCATAGATGATAAAGATGTGTGGACTAATGACACATAAATAATTTTATAATCTTTACCACGTCTATTTTTGTCCTACGTGATATTTTGCCCTATACGGCTGTTACCATACTATAATTTGCTAAGCTTCAGCTTGTAATATCCCACTGCTGAGCAAAGGTCTCTTTCCTCGTAGGAGAAGGGTCAGGGCTTAATCCACCACGCTACTTCAATGCGTGTTGGTGGACATATTCCCTAATATGCCTCACGATCACTATCAGGTGAGCATGATAGCAACCGGGACTGACAGCCAGACCAGAAATAAATATTTGTATAAACATAATTATTATTAGCAAGTTGAAGTGGCAGTGGCATCTGTGTCGCAGGACCGATGGCCGTTGGAGCAGACGGGTCCTGGAGTGGAGACCGCGTCTTGGCAAACGCAGTGTGACGTTCTCCGGCCCGTTGGACCGACGATCTACATAAGATTGCCGGTGTATAGGCTGGATAAGAATTGCGGAAAACCAGTATCTCTGACGCAAACTTGGGGTGGCCTATATCCAGCAGTGGACTGCAATAAGCTGAGCTGATAAACACAAATACCGAACCCGCGACCGTCGATATTTGGGCGCCGCAGCACACGGCACAAGCACCATTACACCAGAGCGGTCGTCATAATTTGCTAATTCAAATAAAAATAAAGCCTTAATCTCTATTCACAGCGTCAGTTTTCAACGATTCGTGCTCAGAGTTTTTTAAGTTGATAGTTGTGATTTTGCTTTCGTGTTCTTCTGTTTGTGCTAGTGCTGTGTGGCTACGGCACTAAAGAATTTAGCCACCCCCTCTCTTCCCGTGGGTGTCGTAAGAGGCGACTAAGGGATAATAAGGTTCCACAACCATCTTGGAACTTAAGAAGCCGACCGCTGGCGGGATAACCATCCAACTGCTGGCTTTGAAATACACAGGCCGAAGACGGGCAGCAGCGTCTTCGGTGCGACAAAGCCAGTACTGCGGTCACCAACCCGTTTTTTGAATACTACAATATACATATATACATACTCGTATAACGATTTGGTACTAAATTTATTTTAAAAAAATAATCGAATTTCGACTTTGACTTACACAATAAACAAAAGCTATATACAATGTACACATTAGCCAAATTAATAATATTAATAACCATTTAAAAATGATTCAATATAATGTTATTAATAGAAAAAGCGATGCAGGACGGAATGTGTATGACCACAGTAAAAGAGTAACGAAAGTATTAATATAATAACACAATTAAGAAAAGTTTAGGAGTATTTTTTTGATGCAATATTAGAGAAAAACTGAAAAAGTAAATAGTTTCGTTACCGATACAAAAGTTAAAAGTTTGCCTTTGTTACATACAAAGTTAAACGGAATCGAGTTAATTTCGCGGTCAATTTGTTTTAGCAATTCTTTTTCCTTGTCATAATTCCTTCGGTGTGTATTATAAATTTTTAAAATTTTAAATGTATGAAAACTTTTGTACGTTTTTTTATAGTATTTGTTTAATTTTTCTCTTTAGAAACAATTATATACAATATCATGCTCTCTAATATTTACGCGAATTTCACTCATTATAATGAAACAACACAGGGTCACGGGAGGCTCTCTCCTCCTCCGTGACCATGGTTGCTGTAAAGTATCCGAAACGTCGGGAATGTAAAAAACCTAATAAACCGTGATAAAAACCGAAAAAGTTGTATCATTATATATCATTCTTTATGAATCGATATTTTGACTAATAGACCAGCGCTTTTAGTTTTTGAAACCAAAAAATATATAATTAGATATATAGTAAGATGAAACCCATTGTAAAAGAAAGAAAATACAACGAAAATGAAAGGAAAAATGAATTACGGGCGATCTGAGGTCCGGAAGTGGTTTAGAGTAAATAATGAATATCTACACAATACACACGCGGTCGTCTGTTCCTAAAGTAAGCAACCTAATGCTTGTGTTATAGGTAAGAGCCGACTGGTATATAGCTACATTTTTTTTGATAAACATACTTATAAATAACACATATATAAATGTATAAATAAATATTTATATTACACCCAGACTCGGGGTAGGAATCGAACCCACAATCCTCGGAGCAGAAAGCAGGGTAACTACAAACTGCGCCAACGGGCTAGTCAATAACGTCCACAAAACGGTTTATCCCGATTTTTGGCTAAACTACAAGTCTTATTGAAAAAACTTGAAGAGCCAAGTTGTAGGTACTAAAAAGATCTACAACTTTGTACTACCATTTTTTCACATAACCATAAAATTCATGTGAAAAATCTAAACTAAATTTAATAACGAATATATTTTAACGACATTATAGGCCAAATCGGTGAGAAGTAGTATTTTTAAAAGTTCTTAGCAAATCTCGTTTAATCATGACTTTATTAAAACTAAAATAAATCACTTACTTACTTTTAAGTTTTAAGTAACATAAAACATCTAACTACTTAGATTGATTATAATCAAATTTACATCAAACGAAACTTTGGATTTCAGCCAATTGAATTCAATAATCCTCTCAGCTTTAAAGCCTTCGAAATATCATTATAACTAAAAAAAAAATCTTATTAAGAAAAACTCGAACTAATAAAATTATAAAACAATTTGTCTAAAGCATTTTCGTTAACGACGATGAATCCTTGACGCGTCTGAGAATATGACGGATGCTTAGTGATATTTCGAGATTTAAAATGGCAATGGTTCAGGAAACAATTCTGTATGCCCCATCACGAAACAATTTAATCATTGTTATACAATATAAATAATAAAAAATGTTTTTTTCTTTTGGTTTTAATAAGTGTATCGTGTTATTGGTACTCACACACTTCAGTCTATCACAGTCCACTGTTGGACATAGGCCTCCACAATTTCGCACCAAAATGGCGTGAACTCATGTATGTTGCCCGTAGTCACCTCGCTGGGCAGGTGGCTTGGTGACCGCAGGGCTGGCTTTGTCGCGCCGAAGACGCTGCTGCCCGTCTTCGGTCTGTGTATTTCAAAGCCAGCAGTTGGATGGTTATCCCGCCATTGGTCGGCTTTATAAGTTCCAAGGTGGTAGTGAAACAGTTTTATCCTTTAGTCGCCTCTTACAACACCCACAGGAAGAGAGTGCCGTAACCACACAGCAGTTGACAACGACTAATAGAAAAATAAATGGTTATTTTTTTTTAAGTTTCGATAAAAAAACTAAACATTTATACATAATACAAAGCGGGTTAATATAAAAACGTGTCTAATTTTTTTTATTATAATCGGCAAATTATTCGTACGAATAAACTTGTATTAAATGTTTATTTCTATTTTTTTGTCCGAATAATCAATTATGAATCGAACCCCGAGAGATTATTTTGAAGCCAAACAGTTCTCTGTGTTTGGGTAACATTAGCAATTGTTCGGCACATCCATTGCTTGGTACTTGGAATACATTACAATCAAATCAGTTATATGCATATTTAAATACGCTTCACTACCTTTTGTTACACAACGTGCTGTAACATTTAATTAGAGACAATTTAATTTGATAGAATAATATTTCAAAGAGAGACCAAATTATAAGTTAATTGGAGTTGAATCAATGTCCGAGCCCTTTTCCTAAATGAAGAAAGAGACCTTTCACATTAGGATACTAGATGTTGGATTTATCAATTAAGGATTTGAAATTAAATCTGGATAAACATTCGAGTATGAGCTTGTTAGCTATATAAATGAAATAAAAAGAAAGTTCCTATATTCTACAACATTTCATTATACGGTGAGGAACTTTAAAAGGACTCAAAAACTCAATAGAAGTGAACTTATGTAATACCTTTTTAATTTGTCAGGAGTGGAAGCAAAAATATTTCATGACAAAAGTGCAAGCTTAAGTTTTACGAATACTTTTTGACTTTTTTACTGAAAGCCATTAATCTGAATGAATGACTTTTTTTGAGAAAAATTCGTATGTCTCACTGAATCCCAAAATGTTGACATTATACAGTAAAATGAAAAAAATAAAAATTTAATGCACGATTTTATTTTTGTGCTACCCACGTTAAAAAAATTCTAAACATTTTTTTTTGATATAATATCAAAAATCAACCGTTCCAGCGGGGATCGAACCTGCATCTCCGACTGATTGGCTAGAGCACCGACACGGTCAGTCGGAGATGCAGGTTCGATCTCCGATGTTTAGAATTTCCTAATGTGTGGGTAGCACAAAAATAAAATCGTTCAAATTAAAAATAGCACGGTGTCGTCTCCTGCCAAAGATTTTTATTGTAATATGAAACTTTGAATAGGGAATACGAACTCACTATAGACAGAGCCACAGTCGCTTAGACCGAATATAAAATCATTATATCAAAAATTTCAATCTGGCGAGTACATCGTTCCATAGCTTAATTGGCTAGAGCACCGACACGGTCAGTCGGAGAAGCAGGTTCGATCCCCGCTGGAACGGTCGATTTTCAATATTATATTAAAAATGTTTAAAATTTTAATGCAGTTAAAAAGGATTTAGTTATTATATGAAACAGTAAAATAGTTAGTTTTAATTAAAATATTCTGAAGTAATTGCCTTAATTTTATATTTACGTTTGGAAGAGTAAGTAACGCTAACGACTGTCAGTTCAGACTTATGGTTCATATCAAGCAGAAAAATATACCAAACCAACAATAATTGTGTTTTCTCGCAAACAAAAAAAAACCGTCTTCAATTACATTGACAAGTAATACAACGTACGTAGACGAAAAAAAAAATAACAAACGCACTAGTGATCTCTACAATTTTCAAGAGTTTCCCTCGATTTCTGTGGGATTTTATCATCAGATCCTGGTTTCCTTATCATGGTACAACGCTTGGGATATCTCTTTTCCAACAAAAAAAGAATTATCAAAATCTAAATATCTAATCTATATATATATATATATATATATATATATATATATATATATATATATATATATATAATTCGGTCGAATTGTGTAACCTCCACCATTTTTGAAGTCGGTTAAAAATGTAGATTATAATTACATTTCAGTCATTATGAATGTCTTTAGTACAACTATGTTATAATGTTCATTTTTATTAGTTTTGTCCTTTTGCTGTTTGATATAAACCTTAATTTTTTGACTATATTATATTGTTCAAAATATAATAATATATAATTATAGTTTTTTTTAATGCCTATTTCTCTTCTTATCACTGATTTTAACGGATTTTGATAATTTGTCAACACATATTGACTTACAAAGTACTTATTAGGCAACGAATAAAAAGTTTTATGTCCCTGCTTGAAATTGCCCTAAGCAAAGCAAACTAGCGAATGATACATATTATCTCATACAGACAGATATTTGAGATTCTACAAAGGAACTCAATATTCGTTATGTAACGTATCTAGAGACCATCCTTATAAAGGAAACGGAGTTTAAACAATTCTATAATATCTTAGAATTCCTCCCTTTAGAATATAATCACTTTGTGATTAGAATTATACTAGTATAACAAATTTCTCCTTGAATACAAAATGGACTCAATCCAATAAAAATCAAAATTTATTTTTATTGTAAAAAAGTTATTTTAAGTCATGATATTTTATAGTGTGCCGAAGACACCAGACATTTTAGCGTAATATATAGCCAAATTGCAAAATAGGCACTTTTGGATTTAAGCGGCTATTTTTGGTGCAAAACAACTATTTTTTCAGTTGCTACCAAATTCGAAGCAAATTTCAACGAAATTCTGAAATTCTATCTTTCAACGAAATTCTGAAATTCTATCGTTATAGTTATAAAAAAAATATAAGTAAAAAGTTTTTCTGCAAAAGTGTTAGTCTTTGAATAGTCGCCATTTTGTACAAAATATAAGATAAATTGTAATTGTTCGCGCCAAAAGAAAAGTCTTTGTATTGGAATCCGTTTTTTATTTTAAGGAGAATTTATTAAATATGTACATTTATTGAAAATAATGTTAAATGAAAAAGAACGATGTTAAATTATGTCACTGATATGTCAAACAAAATATATTATGAAAAATTAAATGTTTTTAGAAATGAGGTTTCATTATCTCACTAACAGTATTATACGTTATTAATGAACAGGTCCAAGTGGCCAGTTTGTATACAATCATATGAAAACTAGCTGTGCCCGCGAATTCGTCCGCGGGGACTTAAAAAAAAGATATTGTTCAGTTCGCAGTATAAAAAAAAACTTAAAATAAAAGTAGCCTAAGTTCCTTATTACATCAGCTATCTGCCAGTGAAAGCCCCATCAAAATCGGTTCGGCCGTTTTGGAGATTACCCGGAACAAACAAACAGGCAAACATACAGACAAGAATAGTAAAAAATGTTATTTTGGCATATGTATCGTGTATACATCCGCATAACATACATATGCATTTAGTAAAAAGCGATTCTTTTAATATTACAAACACACACTCCAATTTTATTTATTTGTATATCTTATAACATTTTTTGTTGCTAACGAATTTTTTTAGTTTTAAAAATAAATGGTATTGTTCATCATCATCATCATCATTACAGCCTATACAGTCCACTGCTGGACATAGGCCTCCACAAATTCGCGCCAAAAATGCGTGAACTCATGTGTTTTGCCCATAGTCACCACGCTGGGCAGGCGGGTTGGTGACCGCAGGGCTGGCTTTGTCGCACCAAAGACGCTGCTGCCCGTCTTCGACCTGTGTATTTCAAAGCCAGCAGTTGGATGGTTATCCCGCCACCGGTCGGCTTTTTAAGTTCCAAGGTGGTAGCTGTGGAACTGTGTTATCCCTTAGTCGCCTCTTACGACACCCACGGGAAGAGAGGGGGTGGCTAAATTCTTGTGTTGTAGTGTTAAATGATATTGTTACTTGTACGCAATTGTGTTTGCTCGCAAACGAAAAAAAAAACCGACTTCAATTATATCGACAAGCAATGCAACGTAGGTAGACGAAAAAACAGTCAAGTAAATAGGCAATATAACTCACAAAGTACTAGTCAAATGTCGATTATATTTAAATGGGACTGCATGACAAGCACCACCTTTCGATAAAAAAAAAGAATCATCGAAATCGGTCCACCGCACTGCTCCAATGCGGGTTGATGAATATATTCCCTACCATGAGTAAAGATTGCTATCAGATGTACATGATAACAACCGGGGCCAACAGTTTAACACACAGATTACGGCAAACATCTGTATGGGCAATATAAAAATTTGTCATGTGCGGGGATCGAACTCGCAACCGCCAGCGGAACAGTCACAAAGCAGTGCTGTGACCGTTCGTTAGTATAATTATTATACCAAATTAACTTGAACAAGCGAATATCGTCTTGTCATTTCTATATATATATATGTATATATATCTTGTCTTACAACAATAATGGGCGCAACAAATAAATAATTATCCAAATTGGTGGTAGTCATTCGAGAGTTACACGCGTACATACATTTGGAAATCCATTTTTATGTGTCCAGATATAGATACATAATTATCTAGAAAGATAGATAGATACAAATATAGATAAGCGCAATTTCGTCATAATATCTAGGTCTCATAAGACAATGAATATTAACGTTTCATTAATCATAAGCAATTATCAAAGTTCATGTTAATTATACTAATTGTAGTGAACAACGATATTTAACTCGAAATAATTGAAGCGTGTGATACGCCTCAATTAGAGCGCCTAATTTTAATTATTTGATACCTGACTTAAGCGAACAGCTTCTCAATAATTTTACAAATCTTCAGAAAACAAAGAAGCTCTATTGTCATGGCAGGTGGACTAGAAACGAACTTCACCCATCTGCTTAATGGATCAAAAATTATTTAATATTTATTTTAGAATATAAGAAAATTAATCGGAAAAGGGTTGACTGAAAAATCTTTACCATCCATCTTTATTTAAAATTGTACCTACGAATTTAAACTGTAAATTTTATACCTACCATCAGTTTGAATCCTGTAAAAGAAGTCATTAAAATCGGTCTACGCAGTAAAGAGTTCTGAGAGAACATAAATAAAAAAACACATTCGAATTGAGAATATATTAATTTTTGGAAGTCAAACGACCACTCTGGTGTAATGGTGCGTGTACCGTGTCGGCAGCACCTAAACACCGACGGTCGCGGTTTCGATTCCCGCTCGGATTGGATATTTGTGTTTATACAAATATATATTTCCAGTCTGTTTGTTAGTACTTGTGGGTCTCCCCATCATTCCTCGGAGAGCACGTTAAGCTGTTCGTCCCGGTGGCTATCATGTACACTTGATAACAATAGTTACTCATAGAATGGAATATATCCGCCAACCCACACTGGAGCAGCGTGATGTATTAAGCTCTGATTCTTCTCCTACGTGGGGAAAGAGTCCTATGCCCAGCAGTGGGATATTACAAGATGAAGCATAATAGATTATATTATATTAAAAATAAGATTGTCAAGAAGAAAACAAGAGCAAAAAGTACGATACGTATTTTCAAACATAAATTTTTGTGGAACGTCAAAAATTTTCACGCGAAAATATCCTGAAAATTTCGCCCTCGAACATTGCACCGATAAAACTTTATTTTACTGTTTGAGCTTCTAATGAACCGTATTCTTGAAAGGAAGTTTTTAGCAACAAAATTAATTTGCGAAATCTCTTTAAGAGCAAACATTACTTTGACAATGGAAAAAGGTCGAAGTTCGTAACACCGCTTAATGTTTAAAAAACTTTTTAAAATGGTAGCATTAAACGCAACAGGATTCTTTTTAAGATTCGGGTATTTCGAAACATTTTTAGGGTTGAAAGGAGTTGTTTAGTATATTAACTCTTGCGATGGAGAACACAATATTGAGCGAAATAAGATGTAGTTTTATGGACCGCTTCATTTATGAAGTGATAAATTAGGACACAAAAAGTAACAGCAATACTCTATAATTCTTATCTTTATCTAAATCATAATGCAATTAAAATATGAACTTAATTGAAATATAAAATAAAATAATAAATATAACTGTGTTTGCAGGCAAACGAAGAAAAACCGACTTCAATTATATCGACAAGTAATAAAAATTCAAGTAATAATATTATTTTATTTTTGTTTCCCTTCAACTTGACCCCATATGAGCTTAAGTTACATTCAAAAACCACAATGTAAGTAACACTTAACACGTCGAATAAAAAATCAAATAATGAAATACTAATACAAAATATGTTTATGTAAAACTAAGTTAAATAATGGCTTAAAAATAAATCCTTTACTTGTCTCGTAATCCACGTAAACGTACATTTACGTTCACTTCATAAAAATGATCTAAGTGATAATAATAATAATAAATACTCTTTATTGTACACCACAAAGAAACATTACAAAAAAGGTGATATATGCAAAGAAAGATGTACAAAGGCGGTCTTATCGCTAAGAGCGTTTTCTTCCAGACAACCTTTGGGGACATGACTAAGTCATCAAATAAATAAAATTGGGGTCTCTTTTGTAATATTGAAATAACCGCTTTTTTTACTAAACGCATAATAATATAGATATACGGTACATATAACAAAATGAAATTTTTTACAATTTTTGTCTCTCTGTCTGTTTGTTTCTTCCGGCTAATCTCTTAAACGGCTGGGCCGATTTTTACAGGACCTTCACTGGCAAATAGCTGATGTAATAAGGAGTAACTTAGGCTGATTTTATTATGTCCCGGATGTCCTCCGAATAATGGCGCAAAAATACTAGAATAAGTAAACTTAGAATTTGAGGCATTTTCCAAAATATATATGTATGGATATACAGATTAGCTTGTGTTACATACAATTCGCGAAATTTATCCTCCTTGTGTAAGTATAATAAATGTAATATGGTATTTTAAATAATAAAAACCTTTAGAACAGCTTCTCTTTTAAGATCACTATAACAGAAGCAGGAGTTCAACTATCAGAGTTGATTTACGTCAGGTAACTGAAGTCAAGCAAAGCATTACTTTGAAACCCGTTACTTTGAAAACATTGAATTGAAATCCTAAAAACACTGCTACTTTAAAATAGTCTCTAATGCATATGTAGTACGATCTATTTGTCGCAATAAATCATTTAAAGTTGTTTGCGTTTTGATGACCCATTTCTGTCGAATATCGAACGATATTTGCGTAGTTACATTATCAAATAGTATGCACGGGCTGAAAGCTTTTCAATTACGCGATCAATTATTATAAGTGATTCCTTTTATCTTTTTTTTTTTGAATTGATACAGTCATATATGATAGCATCGTAGTATCTTTGTCTGATTTAATTTGTTCGTCCAATTTTTCCCTGCAGAACCTGAATTCTCTTAACTGATGGTAACTTCACTTTATCTACAATTAATTTATTCAAATTAACATAATATCAATTTGTAAAATGATAATATATAATCGAGGTAGGGTACAACAGGAAATGGCCTGCTCAATTTTGGAGCAGCCTGACTGGGGAAGTACCCGACCTTACAGAAGATCACAGCTATATAATACTGCTTTCAAGCAGTGTTGTGTTCCTGTTGGTGAGTAAGGCGACCAGAGCTCCTGGGGGGAATCGGGGATAGGTTCGGAAACGCGCTTGCAATGCTTCTGGTGTTGCGGACGTCTATAAGCTACGGTAATCGCTTACCCTCAGGTGAGCCGTACGCTTGTTTGTCGACATAGTTACATATAAAAAATAAAATTTTCGAGTTATATCTAATAACGCATATTTTCTTAACTATTTTTTCGACTACCTACGTTGTATTACTTGTCGATGTAATTGAACTCGTTTTCTTTTTGTTTTTATTTTCGATCAAATACAATTATCAGAAACCAAATATGCACCTGCCAGCTAGTGCTATTGGCAGACTGTCACTTTGACTACTGTTTAAAGTACATCGCTTAGTAACAGGATAAATGGGTGTTTGATTAAAAATCGAATTAAACTTGTTGGCTACTACATATTTTTTTAAGTTGTTATTTTATCTCAATTTGTTACAAATAAACATATTAATAATAACATAAAAATATGATTTCAAATACATATTTATTTGTATTACCTAAAAAAATAGGTAAAAAAACTTTTTAATTTAAACGGTTTTATGTTAAACATACATTGCAATGTTTAAGATAAATGTACTAAAAACAAAAAAATAATAAAATAGATACAGTCGTGGGAATTATAAACATATGCATAGACTAGACTAAAATAATACCGTGGAGCACGTCAATTGTCTACAATCGTTGATTAAAATGTTTGTTTTGTAATGTTACACTATAATTAGGCAGTTGTTCAACCGACAACGATGGACGTGTGATAAGTAGGGCTAGAATGTGGAAACAAGCTAGCAAGCTCGATTATAAGCGAGTTTTAGGGTTTCATAGTGGTGAGCGAGTAGTACTTTTATCATATGTTTTGTCGATTAAAGACAAACTACGAGCAGTGAAACGATTCCTCGCCAGCCAGCAGTGTGAATGTCCAACGATAAACTAGTTGAAACATCTCTTTTATTTACATGGAGTGTATAACTATTGGAATTTCCATGAGCAAGAAAATAGTAAGTAATTTCCTCACCGTCTGCGGGCCAACTGCCTATTTTAACGACGAATTAAACGATTCTTCTATCGCACATTAAGTCGATAATTTGTAGACAATTGACGTGCCCCACGGTTTTATTTTAGTCTAGTCTATGCATATGTTTATAATTCCCACGACTGTATCTATTTTATTATTTTTTGGTTTTTAGTACATTTATCTTAAACATTGCAATGTATGTTTAACATAAAACCGTTTAACTTAAAAAGTTTTTTTACCTATTTTTATTTTCTAGTTTTTAGTTTTTATTTCGCATTCTGTTTAATTCATTTAGTGCTTCATTATTGCAAGGCCCATCTTAAATATTGAGGTTGTATAGTGCACTATATTCTTCTTGTCAAGCCCTTTTATTTGATACCCATATTGGTGGGATTGATAAAAAATTGTTATCAGACATTTGGTAGCGGCGGCCAGCTTAGATTTCAATTTTGCATAGTAAATTGTATTCTACTTGTTGAGACCTTTCATTTGATACCCATGTTGATGGGATTGATAAAACCTAAGTTATCCGCCATTTTGTAGAGGCCGGCATCTTGGATTTTAATTTTATATAGTACATTGATTATACTGGTTGAGCACTTTCATTTGATACCCATATTGATGGGATCGATAAAACCTACGTTATCCGCCATTTTGTAGCGGCCGCCATCTTGTATTTCAATTTTTTATAGTATATTGTATTCTGCTTGTTGAGCCCTTTCATTTGATACCCATATTGATGGGATTGATAAAACCTACGTTATCCGCCATTTTGTAGCGGCCGCCATCTTGGGTTTCAATTTTTTATAGTATATTGTATTCTGCTTGTTGAGCCCTTTCATTTGATACCCATATTGATGGGATTAATAAAACATAAATTATCCGCCATTTTGTAGCGGCGGCCATCTTGAATTTATAATGATAATGAATAAACATAATTGTATTGTCACCAAAATCCAAAGTGTATACAAAATTTCAGATTAATCGGTTGACAGGAAGAGGATGAAATTTGAATTACTAAATTTGACCCAAGAATAAAAAATAAAACAAACGGGGTGAGCTAAATAAAACCGTTTAATAAAAAACGTTCTGATTTTTAAAACTATTATTTGGCTGGCTACTGTAATCTGTAACACAGCTTTTACAGGTTGCAAGGTTGAATCAATTTAACCTTGATATCAATGTTTTAATTAATGGCTTGGCAGTGCTAAAGATTTTTTAAAACAAATAACTCCTCGTCTTATTGCTCCCACTGGTGACAAGAGGGCTGGTGCAGTTTTTTCCCAGAGAATCAATGGTATAATTCAACGGGGAAGTCCTGCCAGCATTTTCGGCACCATTCCACGCGGGCATGATTATTACCATGTAAATAATTAGTTCTTAAGTTATAAATTGTATCTATGTCAACATCACCATCACATCACTTCAGCCTATTTGTACTCCACTGCTGGACATATGCCTCCACAAGTTCGCGCCAAAAAATGGCGTGAACTCATATGTGTTGCTCATAGTTACTACGCTGGGCAGGCGGGTTGGTGACTGCAGGGTTGGATTTTTAGCACCGAAAACGCTGCTGCTCGTCTTCGGTCTGTCTATTTTAGAAGCCAGCAGTTGGATGGTTATCCCACCATCGGTCAGCTTTTTAAGTTTCAAGGTGGTAGTGGAACTGTGTTATCCCTTAGTCGCCTCTTACGACATTCACGGCAAGAGAGGGGGTGGCTATATTCTTTACTTTCGAACGATCTATGTATAATATTGTAAAAGTTTGGAATAAAGAAATATATAATATAAAAAAATAAAAAAAAAATTATATCTCTTTAAAGCTCTCATACTTAAAATATTAAAATAATTAAGAACATAGTTAATGATGCTGTTGTTATAACAAAAATATGGTACAAAGTTAAAATACACCAAAAGGTAAAACTTAACTTGTTCAGAAATTAGCACAGATATAAATAATCTACTTTAAGAGACCTTTTCCTGCAGCTTTTCAACTAAGCTTGCACTTTCCTTGGCAAGTCTAACAATGGTAACTTCAGAACTGTGCTGGCTTTCCCAGTTTATTACTTCATAATTCATTTACACGAAATGTGCATGAAGTAAATTAAACTGAAAAGAGTTTCTATGAAGATAATTCCTACTTCTTCGTTATTTTTAACCGACTTTCAAAAAATGAGGAAGTTCTCAATTCGACGGTTTTTTTTCATGTATGTTACTTCAGTGTGCTGTGTGGCTACGGCACTAAAGAATTTAGCCACCCCATCTCTTTTCGTGGGTGTCGTAAGAGGTGACTAAAGGATAACAAGGTTCCACAACCACCTTGGAACTTAAGAAGCCGACCGATGGCGGGATAACCATCCAACTGCTGGCTTTGAAATACACAGGCCGAAGACGGGCAGCAGCGTCTTCGGTGCGACAAAGCCAGTACTGCGGTCACCAACCCGCCTGCCCAGCGTGGTGACTGTGGGCAAAACACATGAGTTCACGTTATTTGTGGCGTAAACTTGTGGAGGCCTATGTCCAGCAGTGGACTGTATAGGCTGTAATTTATTTATTTATTTTATAGGCAATCCAAATGATGATGTTACTTCAGAACTTTTGACTGGATGGAGCGATTTCGACAATTTTTCTTTTGATCGAAGGGTGGTGTGTGTCATTTGGTGCCATTTAAATTTATTTGAGATCTAATCACTACTTTTCGAGTTATACCTAATAATGCGTTTTTACTTACGCTTTTTTCGTCGACCTACGTTGTATTATACCGCATAACTTTCTACTAGATGTACCGATTTTGATAATTCTTTTTTTGTTGGGAAGGGGATATCCTAAGTTTGGTACCATGATAAGGAAACTAGGATCTGATGATGAAATCCTAGAGAAATCGACGAAAACTCTCGAAAATCCGCAATAACTTTTAACTAGGTGTACCGATTTTGATAATTTTTAAGTTAATCAAAAGCTTACATATAAATTTCATCAAGATCTGATAACTAATTTTTGAGTAATCATTGATAACGCGTAGTTACTTGACTATTTTTTCGTCGATCTACGTTGTATTACTCGTCGATGTAATTGAAGTCGGTTTTTTTTCATTTGCGAGCAAACACAATTATTGTAAGTCAGATATGCTGTGATTAAAAATATATATTTGATTTGAACAACATTTTACTAAATAAAATAAAACTGATATAGTGAGTATATGAAATCGAATCTGCATCTTCATCGTTCCACAGCTTAATTGACTAAAGCACCGACACGGTGAGTCGGAGATGCAGATTCGATCCCCGCTGGAACGGATTTTTCATATGATTTAAAAAAATGTTTACAATTCCCTAATGTGTGGGTAGCACAAAAATAAATAAGAATTAAAAATAGCATGGTGTCGTCTCCTGTCACAGAATTCATTGTACTATAAAACTTTGAATAGTTACGAGTGCTGTAAAGGACTTACTTTTGACGGCGCCGTGGTCGTTTAGAAACGAATATAAAATCATCATATCAAAAAATTTCGACTTCGGGGGTACATCGTCCCATAGCAAAATAATGTGGTGTTGTGTTACGGGAGTCTAGAAACATCACAAACATCTGTTTGGCATAACAATTGTGAGCAAGGATCAAACCCGTGACTGGTTGCGGTTGAACGGTCGATCGAATACAAGTCAAAAAAAATTATAACTAAAAAATCTTTGAGGATATTATAAAACACTAATAATTAAGTTGGCAAAAACCACTTACCTTATAATTTTTAGACGCTTTGAGAAAGAGGGCGTTAAATGTATATTTTGTGCCATAAAATTCATGTTAAGTATGTGTTGTTCCCAACACAATTCGCAAGATTTCACAGAACAATTAATAATTCAAATATATTCATTATGAAGAAATCAATATTATTTTGTTTATTAGAATTCATTTTTACGGAAATATATTATCTTCACAAAAAGATAAATAATTTAAATTAGCTAAACATTTAAGGACGTGTCTTCTCGCGGGTTAAGGCCAGTGACGTAGCGTAGGCGCTTCCGTTTACCGTAACTTTTATTACCTTAAAGCAAAAATGTTTTATTTCTCGCTACTTAAAAGTGTAATGAAAGACAAAGTTGCTACCTAGTTTATATTAAAATGAGAACATAAGTTTTGTAATTTCAAACTAAACCCGAGCTTATAAATAAATATGGATCGCTAACCTGAGGAATAAATTTAACCGTCTGGAGCTGAGGTCAGTTTTTTGGTAATATTTGATTGTGGCAAAGTCTGTCAGACGTCATTCGCAAAATTAGTTTTTAGTGGACGTTTGCTAACTATTATCTCACTGCACAATTTCTAGATTGTAGCATAAAAAATGAAGGACTTGCATACAAACTTGTAAATGCCCTTAGATCCTTTTAATCCAACCCCATCGAAAATTCCGTTCTTAGCAGACTTCTTCTGACTATAAACTACCTCCCTCCTAAATTTGATCTTTATCCGTCTAGCAGGTTTTGAGATTTTGTGTTGATATTTTTGATTTCTGATTTCCGGATTTTTGATTTCTGAACACGATCGAAAAAGCGACCGTAACTCGGGGTATAGAGATACAACCAACTCATATTGGAATAGCGTGATAGGTCAAACTCCAATTCTTCTCCTAATTAGAGAAAGAGATCTATTCCCAGCAGAGGGATGTTACAGAATCGTAAAGAACAATAGGGGCAAATAATGACTTTTCCATTGGAGCTGTTTGTAGTGGCCCTGATTTCTGTTCTGCGGGTTGCGGGTTCGATTCCCGCCTGAGTCTGGCTGTAATATTTGTATTTATATATTTATTATTTCTATGATCGGCCGTGGGCGAGTCAATCCGCTCCAAGCCGCTAGACGCTAACCCACGCTTCTCGTCCCGTTATTTTTTGCTTTGTGTGTAGGTAATAACGATCTTTGCTGTTGCTTCGCGAATTTAATATTGTTGCTTCCAAATACACATTTTTGAGATTTTGGTGTATTTATTTTATACAACATGAGTAAGCATACCGTATATGTTTATAAAAAATATATATATGTAGCTATAACAGTCAGTTGTTACCTGTAACACAAGCATTAACTTGCTTACCATAGGAACAGACGACCGTGTGTGTATGTTATAAAATAAAGTTAAGTGATATTTTTTAAACAAGGAGTACAATTAAGCAATTTTTTTTAAACCTAATATTAAAAATGTATGTCAATTTTGTTATTTTAAATGAAATCTTTGTCTTATATTTTTCCTTTAAAATCTTGTAACTCTCTTTTACGTCCTGAGATTGGATAAAATAGCTTTTAGCGCATTATATTATTGTACAAGAAGGAATTAAATTCTTTAAATAAATGCTAACTAGCTCCATAATTCTATTGTAAATCCTAATTGTCATTGTTATGAGTAAAATCAACAGTTACCTTGTAGCCGTTTTTTGTATTCGAAGAAGATGGCAAACAAGATTCAATTTTAAACGACTTAGTAAAGCTAGTTCAACGTAAAAGTCTGTACCTAGATGCTATTCGAAATCAAACTGTAATTAAATATAGGATTAATGAAGCGATGATGATTCTGATTTACTAGACTAGTCTAGTAGAATCTAGGCTAGTCATTATAGTTTGAATTGAAATCATTCATTTTTGCTTTGGATTTTTGACGTTTGGGTTTTTAATTAAGTCTATTGGCTTTTTAAGAGTCTTCAATAAAATAACTTGAGTCGTTTACTAATGTAGGTAATATTTTGGTCTTGTATATTACTATACTTTTGTGAGATGCTAATGTTTTTTTGTAGCGCTTCACCCTGTTATATCCCACTACTGGGCATAGGCCTCTTTCCCCATGTAGGAGAAGGATCAGAGCTTAATCCAGCACGCTGCTCCAATCCGAGTTGGCGGATATATTCCTATGACTATGGATATACTACTATGAGTAACGATCGCTAGCAGGTGTATATGATAACGATTTGAAGCTATGTGTCTAAATATTTGTTTAAAATATAATGAAAATAATTATTTCGCCATAAGTTGACTACAGATACTCAACAAACGTCAAATACAATTAAAAATTTCTATAAAGTTGTTATTTAAAAAATAAACAATTCGGGATACTTGATAGAAAACTGCGGTAATTTGAAAAAGAAATGTTGATGCAAAAAAATATACTTTTTATAAATTTGCGGTTGTATAAGTAGGTATATGTGTGTGTGTAATCGACTGATTCAAAGTGAAAACAATCAAAAAAATTATGTGGTGTCATGGGACACCAGGTAGGAACGAAGTTCCTTCGGATAGTATAGAAGCAACACAATCTGAAAAAAAAATGTTGAATTTTATATATATCTTCTAGTTCTTGATTTTTTTTAATTTTGTTGATTGGTTTTTAATTAAGTACATAAAAGTATTTAGGAAATTTAGTACTTCAGAAAATAACAAACATCGTAAAATAAAATAAATCAAACAAAATAATAATAATAATAATTCAAACTATTAAGTGAAATAAAAAAACATATGTCTTTATTAATTTTTGTCGACAGTATAAAATTACATAAATAATTTTAAAAAAGTTTACTAGTAATATTTTAGTTTTACAAACATCATGTTATACAGTCGTGTGACTGATATTACGTCACTTCCGTTATATATTTTTCTTACGGTTTTAGTCTCACATTTCTTTCAGTCCGGTCACCCAGCCAAATGTCAAGCCTGCCGTAAGGAACTTCGTTCCAAAAAATAGATTTTAGCATATAAATAATGAAAACTCTGACTGTTAATATTAATACGAAATTATAAAATAATACATGAAAATATTATAAATCTTAATATTCCCAGTGAAGTGCACTTGGGAGCTTCTTTATCTCTTACTCCGGAAATAGTGAGTTCACAAAACTTTTATCCTGGAAACAAAATTAAACAAACGCAGTTACTCCTATCTAGACAGCGCTAACTTCCCTGAAGTTATGACGATAAGCTCCGTAATGCATTCCTTCTATTATCAAAGTGCGATATTTTAGGTTTAAATTCTTTATTTGTGGTTTATAAATTACACAATTATAATAGATTATACATGACCACGCGTTAGCGCAACGGTCACAGCACTGGATTGTGGCTGTTGCGCTGGCGGTTGCGGGTTCGATCCCCGCACATGGCATACATTTGTATTGTCCATACAGATGGTTACTGTGGTCTGGGAGTTTGTGCTTGTGTTTGTGTTTCTGGACGTGTGGCGTTTATTTATTTATTTACAGCGTGACGACGCGTATCATCGTAGTGGTGGACTTGATCTATAAATCAAAATGGGGCAGTAAAAATGGGACATAGTATTAGTAGGGGGACTAGTTTTTAACCGAATTCAATAAAAAGAAAAATTTAATTTTTTTTAAATTTCAGGCAAATATTGCGGAGTGACTAATGCTAGTAATACTGGTGAGAAAACGGTGAGGTGAGGTGTGCAATGCAAATGGACATAGGCCTCCCTAAGTTCGCACGAGACATCCCGGTTTTCCGCATTCTTTTTCCAACCTACACGGGCAATCTTACGTAGATCGTCGGTCCAGCGGGCTGACAATTTATTCTTTTTTTTGTAAAAGCGGTAGGAAAGTGTACACAGAGAAGTGACGATTACTGTCACCTAGAACGATATCAATTATCGAGTACAAATACACATACACATACAGCGTAATACATACATACATAGATTATGATGTCGTCCACACCGTATCCGGTGACGGCGACTCCTATAAATTACGCTGGTGGGCTCTAATATGGCTAGCGAAACCGAATTTAGATTTGAAGACTCGGTTGCAAGATGCACAGTATAGTTGACCAGCCGAATTGTATGTGTAAAAGTAGGAGGGTTTTAGCCTAGTCTTCCGTACTTGGCGTTTCGCATCAAGGTCTTCTAGACGCGCAGATTCAAAACGGTCGACACTTTTGTGAATGGTTCGACGCCATTCCGGTCTTTGACGTGCCAGACTCTCCCAACTCGCAGTTGGTTATACTAAAGTCCTATTCAAATAAATTTGTGCACAAAATCTACAATTGGGTTCTTTTTGACATCATAAACGAAAATTTTCCCCAAGGTTTTCCTTATTGATAACATAAGGGATATGACGTAAACTTTTGATTGTTAACCCTTAACTTTGGAAGCGATACAACTCAAATCATTTCCATCCCTGGAAAAACAAAGGCCGTTTTGAAATGTTAAAGTTTTGTATTGAGGATGTTTACATATATTCGCTTTTTATATCAAGAACAAAACTTTTGTGTGTATTATATGATTGCGTGCATGTAAGCGGTTACTTGGGATATTATTTTGAGTTTTGAATAAATAACTCTGAGCATTTTGTCAAGAATAGGTTGACTTGTCGTTTACAGTTGAACCTTTAACTCTTTAAGGATTGAAAAGTAAAGAGACAAGTAAGAACAACTTTCCAAACAATCCATTTCATCAACTTTATTTTTTAAGTAGGTATTTACTGTTTTTTAGATATTTTTTTCATAATTATCTTAAAAGTACTGAGTTGAGTACTGAGTTGAAATTGGTCCCACTAAAACGTTCTGTAAAAGGTTTAAAAAAATACAGCCATATCGATAAACCCTTCCTTTTTTTAAAGTCAGAAAGGAGGAGACTCTCAATTCATCTGTAGTTTTTGTATGCTACCTCAAAACTTAGTACTGGGTGGACCGATTTTAATTTTTGAATAATTCTAAAGATGGAGCTAGTCATGTGGTCTTATTTAACGTTAATCGAGACCTGACAAATAAGTTTTGAATTATCTCTAATTATGAGTATTTATTTGATTATTTTTTTGTCGACCTACGTTGTATTATACCTCATAACTTCTTACTGGGTGTACCGATTTTGATAATTCTTTATTTTTTAATCGAAAGCTGATGTCTCTCATATGGTTCCATATAATAAAGATCTGAGGAGTACTTTTTGAGTTATTTCTAATAATGCTCACTTGACAACTTTTTCGTATACCTAGGTTTTATTATTATTAGTCGACGTAACTGATGTTGTTGTTTTTTTTTTCGTTTACGAGCATACGAAGTCAACATTGAAGTCATTAAAAACACAGTCATTAAGCTGCCCGCTATCATCATTAAGTGTGTATGATCTTTGCGCTGAAAACTTAATTGCATAACAAAAACCACTAATATTAATTGTTTCAGCTATATCAATTTAGCAGTATTCTTTCACGAGAATTAATGGATTCACTAGCGCCGAAATAGAATGGGTGATGTCACCAATGTCACGTATGACGTAATGTTACGACGGAGATTGAACGGTGCAGTCGAGACTACAAGCTCAATATAGTTTTGAAATTTATTATTTGTTGGGGTAAAGCACAGCAGAAAATATTCTACTCAAAATTTGGAGTTTCCTGCTGTAGTAGAATAGTCTGCTTCTTGGGTAGATTGGGCCAGTCAAGTCTATATTCCCTTGCCACCAGACTCGCCATATGCTTGTTTACCAATTTATCAGAGCAAAAAAACAATCGTAGAAGTAGCTACAATAGCCGTGCCTGAATTTTGTGTGACATAGCGGTCTTTGACAGATCAAGCCGACCGGTAAACAAACTGTGAGACTGTTTTCTCAGGCACTTCAGTAACAAATATAATATTACGGATTACGCATTAATCTAATTAACGTGCTAAAGTGCTCGAGCACTTACAAGATATGGTACTGTAAGAGATTGTGATTATTAATTAAGCCCGCTTGTTTGATGTGCCTCAAGTTCAATAAATAAGCTTAGTAGAAAACAACTTTACGTAATCACAGTTGTATTTTTATAAATAGAATATTATTATGTGTAGAAATATTTTTTTCATTAAATCTTTTTAACGTCTACGGGAGATGCGATTGTTTTGGTTGCCAAAAGCACGAGGGTATGCTGTACGACCGGATACTTGAGATGACCAAATCCATCTCAGGCGACTGAAACGTCAATGGGGCCTTTGCAAAAATGTACATGGATTAATGCAGATTACATGGATTATTTTAATTCGTGCGATTTTATTTTTGTGTTACTCACACATTAGGGAATTCTAAACATTTTTTTTTTAATATCATATTAAAACCCTTTTTAATATCAAAAGTCGACCGTTCCAGCGGGTATCGAGCCTGCATCTCCGACTGACTATGTCAGTACTCTAGCCAATTAATCTATGGAACGATGTACCCGTTAAATCGAAATTTGTGATATGATGATTTTTATATTCAGTTCTAAGCGACCGCGACGCCGTATATAGTGATTTCTTTACAGAACCTGTTACTATTATATAAAAAAATGTTATATAAATTATAAAAAATGTTAAAATAAAATTATATTCACGAGCTTCCAAATAAAAAATACATAAAAAAATAACGGTAGCACTAGTAAAAACTTATGAGGTAATACAAAAAGATAATTTTTTTTTTTGGAATTTATTACATTTACCACGTGCTGTGTGGCTACGGCACTAAAGAATTTAGCCACCCCCTCTCTTCCCGTGGCTGTCTTAAGAGGTGATAACACAGTTCCACTATCACCTTGGAACTTGAAAAGCCGACCGATGGCGGATCCAACTTCTGGCGTTGAAATACACAGGTCAAAGACGGGCAGCAGCATCTTCGGTGCGACAAAGCCAGTACTGCGGTCACCAACCCGCCTGCCCAGCGTGGTGACTATGGGCAAAACACATGAGTTCACGTTATTTTTGGCGTAAACTTGTGGAGACCTATGTCCAGCAGTGGACTGTATAGGCTGTAATGATGACATTTACCACACGACAACTAATGAAAGGTAATGAATGCCTTTCATGACCTCAATGTTCAGTGCTGTAAATCCGATGCTAAAGCCTTTACTCTTATTGTAAGTACCTTATTGTGGAAACTTTACAGTTGATTTGAAGTGAAAATAGAAATATTACAAAGAATTTTTTTTATGTCACTAGGTCGCAAACAAGCGTACGGCTCACCTGATGGTAAGCGATTACCGTAGCTTACACCTGCAACACCAGAAGCATCGCAAGCGCGTTGCCGACCCAATCCCCAATCCCTCCAGGAGCTCTGGTCACCTTACTCACCAACAGGAACACAATACTGCTTGAAAACAGTATTATTTAGCTGTGATCTTCTGTAAGGTCTAGGGACTACCCCAGTCGGGCTGCTCCATATTTTGAGCAGGAAATTCCTGCTGCAAATTAGTAATGACTAACAACCATATTTACTTTTTTTTAATTTATTGTTATGCTCGCTGCCTAAACGATTGATAGGTACTGATTTGTATCCAGTAATTCTTCCATTCCCATGACTTTGTATCCAACTTCAAATAAACACGTGTTTCCTTTATCATTATTTTCGGTTCCTCCTCAAATTTAATATGAGATTTTGTTAATATTTCGTTAGCATTTATATAAATATGATGTAGAAATTGCAGGATTTTTTATTGTGGTAGAACACTGCAGAAAATGTCTGCGTAAATGTACCGTAATCTTACAGATAACAAATAATAATGCTATCAAGTAGTTTTGTATGAACAAAGCAGTCAGAGGTAGTGGACATACGCTTTGTTGACCATTCGGTATAATTCCCATAGGCACTTATCGAGTGACCGTACTCTAGTTCAACACTACAGCAGTATTTAAAAAAAAGGTCTACTAGAACATTCTGATATTTCGTTCCTTGTAAGTAAAAGCAAAACTTTATTTCTCTTCAACTGAGGTAGAGCAAGCACAGCAGAAAATTTCCTTTTTTTGTTCATGTTAGTAAGGTAACCAGAGCTCCTTGGGGGAATTGGGAATAAGGTTGGTATCGTGCTTGTGATGCTTATACTATTTCAGACGTCTATAAGCTACGGTAATCGCTGACGATCAGGTGATCCGTACGCTTGTTTACGACCTAGTTAAATAAGAAAAAATAATTAAAATTCTATTTTTTACATAATGTAAATCTTTATAACTCTTATTTTTTATATAATGTACATAATTCTAGGTAAAATTTTAAGTACAAAAGAGCCTTTTGTGCTATTAATGAACAGAACATAATACTTTTAATAAAGTCACTATTAAAAAAAATGGAGAACTAAATACCGTTTTAGTTATATATACATCGTGTTTATATCAAATATGTACAATATGCAATTTTCAAAATTTACCTTGGTCATTCTAAAAAATAATTTTTTTTTTATTGTAGCCCTCTTCCATTTAATGAGCAATATATGCTGATACAAATAACGAAAAATAAATATCAAGGAATATGAAGACTACTGTATGACCATGACAATATTTTCTCATTTCTTTTTCGTACTCGATAAAAATATATATAATCTCAAGATCTGATTCTGCGTTTCGTACAATTCGTCACGTTTCGTCCCGTATTGTTAGTTACTGTTTTTATTTAGCTAATATTACGAGAGAAAATATTTTCTCTCGGGAGGAAAATAGATCAATTTTCTCTACTGAGATATGACAAATAATTGATAAGCAATTTTGGTTTGTCATTGACGATATTTTTAATGAGACGATTTATTTTGATTGTAATACCAAGTTAAATATTTGATAATAATTGTGTTTGCTAGCAAACGAAAAAGAAAAAACCGACCTCAATTACATCCACAAGTAATACAACGTAGGTAAACGAAAAAAATCAACAGACGCACTAGTCACCACTGCGACTTTTTAAGGTTTCCCTCAATTTTTTCGTGATGCTATCATCAGATTATGGTTTCCTTATCATGGTAACACCCTTGGGATATCTCCTTTCCAACAAAAAAAGAATCATCAAAATCGGTTTATAAACGACGAAGTTATCCGCGAACTTACATAATAATATAATATATACGGTCAAATTGAGTAACCTCCTCCTCCTTTTTTGAAGTCGGTTAAAAATTTAAATAAACTAACATTAAAACAAGCAGACTATTTTCTATTGGGTTTGAAAGGACATCATTATTTATCACTCGACGATGTAGCATTTTTTTGAATATCAACGGTAAATTGTTCTAATCACATAAGAACATATTATTTTCATTGTATTTTATCAAAGTTTACGCTCTTTTACAAAAATTTTATGTATTTGTAAATTTACAATACTATTATTAGTTTAAGCAATGACAAGTGGAAATGCAGGAGCAGTCGCATTAGTTCCCTTGGTAGTCATTGGCTAGCTGACATCATCTCACATTGAAAAAAAATAAAAAGGGTCACTTCAAAAATCTTACTTTAAGATATGTTTATTTATTATTATTACTACTTCAAATATATTATCTAAAAATTAAATGTACTGTGACTTCAAAAAAGGAGGAGATTACTCAATTCCACCGTATATATTTATATTTTTTATGTATGTCGCGGATAACTTCGTCGTTTATGAACCGATTTTGATAAAAATTCTTATTTTGTTGGAAAGGAGACACCTCAAGCATGGTAATATAATAAAGAAAACAGGATCGGATGACGGAATCCCTAAGAAATCGAGGGGAACCCTCGAAAATCGTAGTGACAACTAGTGCGTTTTTTTAATTTTTTTCGTCTACTTACGTTGTATTACTTGTCGATGTCTTAAGTCAAGTCGGTTTTTTTCGTTTGCTAGCAAACACAATTATTATTATATATCCAAAGATATTTAAATTCCTAATAGGAATGGATTAAAAGTGTGTAACTAGTGGAGAGATAATTTTGAATGTTCTCGTAGGTAAATAACTTCGCTATACTTAATTTTACTAAGTAACATATTTATTATCGATTCGATTCAATTTGCTAAATCATGTTGAATGTTAAATTCGTTTTAAGTAATGTGTTGTTGTGTTTATCAAAATCAAATCAAAATCAATAAATACTTTATTCAAATAGGCCCCATGAGCACTTTCGATTCGTAATATTACAAATTATAAATTAAAGTGATTATTATTTTTAAAAGTAAAGCTATCACCGATTCGGAATGTAGATTCTGCAGAGAAGAATCGGCAAGAAACTCCGCAGTTACTCTTTTGAACATAATATATAAATAAACTGTGTTTTAGTACATAATTAGTAATATCTTGCATGAAATACAGCGTCACTAAGTACACACATCTTTATCAACTATGTGATCCTACACCGAATAATACGCTTTATCTATTTTTTTTTTAAATAAAAATGTGTATATTATTAGTTAAATTGTTAATTGTATGTATTTTCGTATTTTAATTATGTATTTGCTTATTTACTGCGTATTTATGTAATATAATGTTTGTTTGTTTTACGCCTTGGTTTTACTGTACTATACTGTAAGTGCAATAAATGTTAGCTAAAATAAATAAATACGTGTTATTTATTGAAATTGTATTATTGAAATTAAATTTAAAATCTACGTAACATCACCAATATTGGTCATAGTACACATTACAACACATGACCCACCGTCCATTACCTAATCAGACACTTAAAACATTTAACAATTAAGCCTAAACAAATTTCTACACTTTCCAACAATTTCAAACAGGGCGCAAAAATAACCTACCCCTTAACCCGTTAATATATAACGGGAATATTGAGTGATCTAATTAGCCCCATTTCATTCGATGCCCGAAAAGGTCCAGGCGATGGGGCAGAAAATACCAGGACCCTTGTTAGTGTCATTCCTTAAATTCGGATTATCTGTGTATCGATAAGTGTTGAGGTCACCAGTCCGATCATTTTTTATAGAAGTTTTTTGAGGGTTCAAATAAATGTTCTAACCATTCGGTTATTTATAATTGCTATACGAATGAAAGAGTTATAAAATAATAATATTTAGGTCATTAAACAGTAGTACGATACAATACGATACGATTCAGCCTGTAACATCCCACTACTGGGCATAGGCCTCTTTCCCCACGTAGGAGAAGGATCAGAGCTTAATCCACCACGCTGCTCCAATGCGGGTTGGCGGATATATTCCCTACTATGAGTAACGATTGCTATCAGGTGTACATGATAACAACCGAGACCGACAGCTTAACTTGCTATCCGAGACTCGGTGGGGAGATCCATAAGGATACATATCCGAAAAAAAACATTTGTAAATTAAAAATATCCATCCCGAGCGGAATAGAATCCGCAAACCGTCGATGTTTTAGGCGACTACTCACACCACTACACCTGAGCGGTCGTTACAATCTTTTTATATATAAAAAAGACAAGTCCTAACTCACTCATCAACGCCCAGCCCAAACCCTTGAACCTAAAAAGCTGAAATTTTGCACAGAGTTTCTCTGTATGATGTTTACAAGGAATAAGGAATAATATTTCGAAATACAATCCTTAAAGGGGTAAAATGGTGGTTCAAAATTTGTATAGCGAAACAATATTAAATAGACATTTCGATTCGAAACTTCATAGGAGTACTCCCGAAAAAAAATACGCAAATATGTCTTTCGTTATTTTCCGAAAATCAACCCCTTAGGGGTGAAATGGGGTAAATAAACCTAATGATCGACATGGGTGTCGTTATTTATGTTTTTTGGGACGTTGATTGCGAAAATGGGGGTTATTTCGAAGTCTAAGACGGCGGACATGACATAAAATTAATTAAATTGTTTCCCAATACAAACTCTGAACTCCCGTTTCACTACTATGGGGTGACTATTCAATTCGAACCTTCGTAGGTGTAATCCAATAAAAAAAAAAGTAATTATAAGTTTTCAAATTTCAAATACATCATTATAACATTAATTTGAATTAGTGTTTTATTTGAGCTAGAGTACACTTACTACAATTTGGACCTCTAATGTAGTATATAAAGAAGAACTTTCAGCATAGACTGAAAAAATAAATAGTCTTAACCCTTAGTTACTTCCTTAGGTAGGTTTCCTGCACGAGTGAAGCCGCGGGCAAAAGTTAGTAGTATAATACTAATCCCTAGTATGGGAAAATTACAGGCTGGTTTCATTCAATTGATAACATCACTCAAATCTTTTGATGAAGAAATTAAGGATGTAAGGAAATTTACTTGAACCTAATTAAGTATAAAACTAAGCAATTAAGGCTTAACCAATGAGGCTGATCAAATAAAGATCTTATAATAAAATTATGTCCTTTATAAATTATGATCAGTCGTGTTCTTTATACCACAGATATAATATACAACCAACAAGGTTTACATAGATATTAATTGGATTATGTTTTAAGGATTCTCGATTTCAACGCGTTTTAGTTTTCCGATTAAGTTAGACGATTAGAATGGGTCTGTTTGCTAATTATATTAGACTAGCTGCTGCCCGCGACGTCATCTGCGTGAACGCTATACAGCACCAAAAATACCTACGATTATACCTTTTAAAATAACATTCATTTACCCGTTTCTTCTTTACATTTCATATCTACAGAAAAATCTCATAGCTGCTTAAAATTGTCTTGTCTACTTATATTCATTTTATTACGTTTGTCGGCTTAGTTACTGATATTGCGTGATTTTTATAGTGTGAAGCTAGCTTATATAGCATGGTTATTAACATAATAACAACAACATTTATATATGCGTTGTTAGGTTACGCGTTGTTACAGAATGCGTTGAGGAAATGCCAACGGGCTAGTCAATAAAAATATAAAAATAAGATTATGTGGTGTCATGGGACACCAGGTAGGAACGAAGCTCCTTCGGATAGTATAGAAGCAACACAATTTGGAAAAAAATTGTTGAATTTTATATACATTTTCTAGTTCTTGACTTTTTTTTAATTTTGTTGATTATTTTTTAATTAAGTACATAAAAGTATTTAGAAAATTTAGTATTTTAGAAATTAACAAATACCGTAAAATAAAATAAATCAAACCAAATAACAATAATAATAATAATTCAAAGTATTAAGTGAAATAAAAAAACATATGGCTTTATTTATTTTTGTCGACAGTATAAAATTACATAAATAATTTTAAAAAAGTTTACTAGTAATATTTTAGTTTTACAAACGTCATATTATACAGTCGTGTGACTGATATTCCGTCACTTCCGTTATACAATACAATACAATACAAATATACTTTATTGTACAACCAAAATTATATATTTTTCTTACGGTTTTAGTATCACATTTTTTTCAGTTCGGTCGCCCAGCCAAATGTCAAGCCTGCCATAAGGAACTTCGTTCCAATAATCGAAAAATTAAATTTTAATCTTTAAATAACACGGCAATCTTTCTTATAGCCGCGTACCGGAGCTGGCTCATAAACTTCTTGGAACGAAGATATTTACCGCGCGGTACACGAACTAAGCGGGATGGGAGTGATCGAAGAAATCGTAACGAGACGTTTTCTCAACACTTCTTGCTATAGTACGTAAATATATGTCATAATGTTTACGCAAATATCACTCATTATAGTGAAACTTTTTCGGATTTTATCGAGGTTCTCCCGTGACCATGGTTGCTGTAAAGTATTCCAAGCATCGGGCATGTGAAAAGCTAAAAAAAACTACGATAAAATCCGCAAAAGTTTGATCATTATAATATGGTGTCATATTTTAGTTACGACAAACCAATTACTAGTGTGATTGAAAATGATGATTAAATATATTTTTACTTTTGTTTATTTTTATTATAAATAATAATTATTAAAATAAATATATACAAAATGTTTATTTCTAAAATTAAATAATTTAAATTAATAAAATAAAATTTATACAGTTCCTACAGTGTTAGACTTTACAGAAAACCATTACTTTTTTTTTATTTCAATATTATCTTGCTTTTTTTATTAAATTTAAAATAATCTTTGATAATTATATGAAGTGACATACCAAGAGTATTTAAAATTTAAAGTTTAGTAAATATATTGCATATTATTACAAAGGCATAAAAGTCAGAAAATTACAAATATTTCGTCCATATCATCATACCTTAAATTATTAAACGACATAATAATTATTCAGATTAAAATGCGTAACTTTAAGTCTCAGATTTCATTTCCTGGCTTCTGACCAACGTTTATTTCATATACAAAAGTATTTTGATTAAATTCATTATTGAAATGTGGACCTTATAACCAATATTTTAGAATTGATTTTTGGGTAAAAATAATTTCTGGTTTAAGTCACTTCATAAATTATACACTGACCCATATTTATGATATTTCAGGTGTGTTCTTCATTTTATTGTAAGTTGAGATTATATTTATCTTATTGTTTTAACAGTTCAGATTAAAATTTTAATTTTAAAACATTTCTCTCAACTTAATTATAGCTTGTGTACTATTAAAAATAATATTTTTGAGTGACAGAGAAGGATTAAGCCTTTGTTACTACTAAAATGTAATGTTGTTATTATTTTTATGGAATATATTTTAAAAATATAAATCAAAATTCGAAAAAAAATAATAATCTAAAAAAGTAATCAAAAAGTCATCTAATCTGACAAGTACCAGAACTTAGCTCGGTCGAGACTGCGAGCAACGTTTGGAAAAATATTAATTTAAAACTTGCGCTTTTTCACTCACCTGAAATTAATCATATTCTTTTTGACGTATGAAAATTAATCTGCTAAAGTCAGGAATAACGAATAAATAAATTTCTAAGAGTTTTATATACTTAATTATATTTTTATTTATTTAAAAATTGTATTAATACATTGACAGGTTTAGTTATAAGTAGCAATTCATTTTATAAATTTAACTTATAAGTAAATCAACGCCTTTTTTTCCACGCAGAACGTGATTTTTTACACAAATCTTCTGATGTTTAACACGTGTGCTAACCACAGCTTACGCAAGCGATCTCAAATAACAAACCTTAGGAGTCGATTCAGCCTGTAATATCCCAATGTTGGACATAGGCCTCTTTCCCCATGTAGAAGAAGGGCCAGAGCTTAATCCACCACACTGCTCCAATGCGGGCTGGGGGATACATTCCCCATTATGAGTAACGATTGCTATTAGGTTTACATGATAACGACTGGTACCGATGGCTTAACGTACTCTCCGAGGAAAAGTGGGGAGACCCACAGGGACTGCACAAATACCGACCACAGCAAACATCTGTTGGCAAATAGAAATATTTGCCAACGCAACAGCCACAAACCAGTGCAGTGACCGTTACGCCAATGCGTCGTCAATCTTAGGAGTAAAACGCCAATATTTATTTTATTTAGAGTACTTGCACAAACAAAGCAATAAATGTCAGTATAGATGTGTTATTCACGTTACGTCTCTTACACAACTGTCACATTGAGGTTGCATAATTACAAGTACACAGCACCGAGAATTAACTTGCTTATACTAAAGATTTTATATAGTGATCATTTTATTTGTGTATATTTTTTGTGATCAATCGTAACAGTATACTGTATACGAGTAATTTGTTACAGAGGGAATATAATTAGCCATTAAATTTGATTTTTATACTATTTATTAATATAACATAATTAAACCCCGACCTTTTTAACCGATAAAATAGTAAATGAAATACGCAATATTAGGGATTACTCCAAACGTAAATATCAGATATCGATAAAATGTAAATGGGACCACAAGGCAAACACTATCTTTCGATTAGAAAAGAATTGTCAAAATCGGTAGACACGGTATGAAGCTACGAGGTAACGCTCATTTAAAAAAGTCGAATTGATAGCTTCCCCCAATTTTTGAAGTCGGTTAAAAATTCTTAGTAAACGTAAGTATTAGTATTATTAATCTATAGACAATTTTCTACGTCCTTTTTTATTATTATATGTTGACTTTTTTTAATAACTTCGAAAATAATAAGCAATCAAAAACTAAATAATAACTGTAATTACTTAATAACTTATTATTAAAAAAAAAACCAAAATAAATAAAAAGAATGCTAAGAAACATATATTGAGTAAATTCTTAATTACATATTTCGTTTTTATTAACACCAACACATTGAAATAATGACTATTAATAATTCATAAGTATTATCAATTCAAGGGATGGGAATTATTTCACATAATTATCGATGTTTCTATTATTAACATATATTATATTCAAGAAAATGAAAGGTTTCTCAATTCATCTCTTTTCTTGTGTCTTATCTCGTAATTTTATTATAGGTTATCGATTTTGATGATCGTTTTTGTAATCGAAAACTGATACTTTTCATGTGGTCCAATCAATGTGGTCAATTTGATGGAAATCTTATGACTCAAAAATTATATTTCAAGTCATCTCTATAAATGCATATTAAGTTGACTATTTTTCGACTACCTGTGTTGTATTACTTGCCGATGTAAATTCGAGTAAGTTTTTTCGCAAGCATACAAAATTATCATTCAGCGATGCATATCAACTTTATTCGCGAAAATATGATGTGGGATTATAACATATTTAAAGATATAAATATGTCAAATTCGAGTCATCAAATATCTCAATCTTTATCTTTTGTCAACCTACCTGTTTTGCTAAGCTTTTGCGATTGTGATATTCATATGAATTGACGAATTATTAAGTTGATTTTTTGTTTTGTCTGTTCGTCTATATGTATATTGCCGTGATGAAGCTTGGATAAATATTTATCCATACAAGGAGTTAGGATACTTACTATCTTCAAATTTCCTTGGAAACCTTAACAGAGCAAGGAAAGTCAAAATATGTCATCGCAAACGAAGTCATCGCAGCAGCTCTACTGATAAAAACCATAAAATACGTATCGACAAACAGAACGTCACTAAATTAAAAGACACGTTAAGCCGTATGTACGTAAAAATGTCCAACATTACGTCTATAAAACCCCGTCATGCAGGAACGGCTAAATTAGGTCTCCAAAATGTTAAAATATATATTTAAAAAGTTAGAAAATTCTGAATATCCTCTTCTCGGTCCGAATATTACCGCTCTAAAATTTTGGGGATTAATTCTACCAAAGGAATTACTGACAAAATGTCTGTATATTTTCTTTCATTTAACTGTTATAATTTTCACAGCGACAGAATACGCTGAAATTTGGTTCGTCAAATACGACATGAATTTACTACTAACTAACATTAAAATAACACTGTTGGCAACGGTCAGTGTAAGTAAAGTGACGAGCTTTCTAATAAATCAAGATAAATGGTTGAATATCATTAACTATGTCAATAAAGCCGATAAGGTGCAAAGAAATGGTGATGATGCTAAAAGGGATATCATTAATAGATACACGAAATACAGCAGGAAAATTACGTATTTTTATATCATTTTGATGTACACGACCGTGGTTATTGTTATGAGTCAACCGATTTACAAATACCTATTCAGCGAGAGTTATAGGGAGAACGTAAGAAATGGGACCGAAAATTACGCCCAAGTTGTTAGTTCTTGGGTACCCTTCGACAAAAATACAGTCACTGGACACATATTCGCCTGCCTCTATCAAAGTTACGCTGCAATTTATGGGGGCGGTTGGATAACTTCTTTCGATACTAATGCTATTGTCATCATGGTTTTCTTTAGGGGGGAACTCGAAATGTTGAGGATTGACAGTCGTAACTTGTTCGGATCGGAAAACTTGTTAGTAAGTAAAGAAGAATTTAAGAAACGTTTAAAGAATTGTTATCAAAGGCACGTGGATTTGCTAAAGTAAGTTTTGGAATTTATATTTATTTAGAACTATCTTTAATTTAACTATGGAATATTTAACGATTCAATCAATAAATTAATCAATCAAATCAATTAATCTATCAATGATGTACGAGTTGTTGTTGTTGTTATCAAAGTCACAGTCAGCGATAGACACAACAGCCGTTGAAAGAGGCTTTAAAGGAACATACTAAAGTATGTTCGGTTAAATCTTATAAATAAACTTTCCGGTAGAAATAACCACTTTAACGAAAGCAAACATACATCAAGAAAGTACCTAAAACTGCAAATGGTTAAATAAACTTCACATAAATCTGATGAACTTCGAATTCTCGCGTCTGTAGAAGTCATAAACTTAGGTCAAAGGAAATTTATCACTCAAATGTACACTTCTCTTCCCCAGTTACAGTGCAAGTTAAATTGACTCTTAATTTCGATTCACATTTTGGACGTATATCACATTATTGTGCTACCAAATCTGGACTTTATGTAATAGTCATAAGGTTTGCATTTCCTTGGGATTTGAAGAGTAACCTGCGTGATATAAATTTTATTTGACATATCATCCCGTTAATTATTCCATAATGTAACGTCAGTATCATACCACGGTTCGTTGCTCATAATTATATTTTGTTGTGATCTTAATTTAATAAATTTCTGCATAACAAACAGATCTTTTTAATATAAATATTGTGCAGTTGCGTCGCATGGTAACTTAATTAGCATGCGGTACTCTGAGTGTTTATGCTTCCCTGGTAAACGAAGTTTATTGGAACGAAGTTCCTTACAGGCTTCGCATTTGGCTGGGCGACCGGACTGAAAAAATTGTGAGACTAAAACCGTAAGAAAAATATATAACGAAAGTGACGTAATATCAGTCATACGACTGTATAATATGACGTTTGTAAAACTAAAATATTACTAGTAAACTTTTTTTTTAATTATTTATTTAATTTGATACTGTCGACAAAAATAAATAAAGACATGTTTTTTTATTTCACTTAATAGTCTGAATTATTATTACTATTAATATTTTGTTTGATTTATTTTATTTTACGGTATTTGTTATTATCTAAAATACTAAATTTCCGTAATACTTTTATGTACTTAATTAAAATCCAATCAACAAATTAAAAAAAAAAACATGAACTAGAAAATATATATAAAATTAAAATTTTTTTTTTTTCAAATTGTGTTGCTTCTATACTATCCAAAGGAACTTCGTTCTTACCTTGTGTCCCATGACACCACATAATTATTATATTTAAGAAAGTTTTTATTCTTTGACTTTAATATATATACCTAGTTGGTAACTGAAATGAACATAATATCATCTCTTAGTAATTTATCTGCTAACAGTGGACTATTGTGACGAATTAATCTTCCATCCTTCTCCTGGATAAAGAGGAAACATTTCCCCATCAGCGAAATCTATACAACTTATTTCAGTACAATTAAATTTTCATACACACAGAAACGTTTTATTTAAATATTCCATTCTTACCCCTAAAATCGATGCCTGAAAATTGAAAAACTCAAGTTTTGTTGAAGTACACTGCACAATATCGAATTTTAATCACTTACGTGAAACGCCTGTATACAATCACAGATTCCAAGATTAACTGATTTTTCAAAAAAAAAAAGAAAAAAAGCCAAACTGTTTATGTAATTTTGTTTCGTTATGAATAAAGAAACAAAATTCTTCCTTGATGTTTAGACTGCTGACAATTTAAGTTTTTGATGAATACTCAAACAACTTGCACTAAACACATTTACTTCATTTTTAAGGCTTAACATTCATATATTTACTCAACCTAAAAATTTCAGAACGTAAATAGATTGTCGCCATTTGCCTTAATTTTTGGACCATTAGTTGAGAATGAATGATTTTTCACCCTTACTTATGTAACAAATGTTTTCATAAGCTCAGGTAAAAGGTTCTAGATTACTAATTCCGACTAGTAGGTATGGATGAAGGAAAAAAGGGCCTTCAGATAATCCACAATGATCACGGCAGAACAAACAAGTCACTTTGATCGCGGGCCTTTATCCTCAACATTTTTAGCTTCCTTGCTAATTCCTTAAAAGCCTCCTGTCAAATAAGGATTAGTAACAAATCCGTGGAAACGACTTTTTTCCACGAATTTCTGGTGATTATCGGACATTTATCTTATGTTCTTTTCGTTTTTCTTTTTATTGAAAAATGTTTTAATATTTTAATTTTAACTTTACTTTTTTTATGTTGATTTTTAAAAAGATTTTGAATATTTTTTTTCTTTGCTTTCCAACGAAGTTTTAAAAATATTTAAAAAATCTTATTTTACGATAATCGCTTACCATCAGGTGAGCTGTACGCTTGTTTGCTGACGTAGTTGTATAAAAAAATCTAAAATACTTAATACGCGCAAAATATTTCATAGAAAATCACCCGAAAACGTTTGCGGCCTTATAAACTGCGTTATGTTTAATAAATAATTTTAACGTAATAATTAATGTTAGATGCAAACCAAATTTCACATCATCCACTACAATTAGCCACATAATAATTGCATAATAAGCGTTCATTTTAACGAATAAAACGAAATTATTCCTCAATTATCTTTGATATTAAATTTTCTTAGATACATGTTATTTTGCAGCTAGTATGAGGGATGGGAATTGAATTCGATAAAATATATTTTTTATAAAAAATTGGCTATGATTCAACATCATCAACATAGATCAACGTAGTCGAAAAAATGGCCACTTAAATACGCATTATTACTCGTAAATTACACGTTAGTTCTTGCTGAAATTAGACCACATAATGCGTACCAGCTTTCGAATAAAAAAGGAATCGATACCTGGATTTCTGAATACTGCGTACTTTATTATTTATTTATTTATTTTTTATGTATGTTTGGGGATAACTTCGTCGCTTATGAACCGGTTTTGTTTTTTTTATTTTTGTTGGAAAGGAGATATACCAAGAATGGTACCGTGATAAGGAAAAAAGGATCTGATGATGGGATCCCAGAGAAATCGAGGGAAACCGTCAAAAATCGTAGTGATGACTAGTCCTTTTTTTATTATTTTTCGTCTACTTGCGTTGTATTATTCGTCTAACTGGAATCGGTTTTTTTCGCTTGCTAGTAAACCCAATTATACTATCCCATTTTGTTGGATGGCAAACAATTATATCCTTCACCTGATTTTAATTTATTAAACTTGGTCTAAAACACAAGCATGTTTTCACCACAACCTCATTCCTTCTATTAACACAGTGTATGTGTAAAAATTTCACTACTTCAGAACAGTATTATTCGACTGGAATGTTCTGTAAGGATAAGGTTAGGCTTCATTCGGATTGCCACGATTTTTGAAGGAAACATTTTTCGTTGAATTCTTGTACATGACATTTAAAGTTAATTAATGAAAATATTGGACAGTTACTTCAGTAGATAATTTAGTTTGTAGCGACATCTATCTCGCTACATACGAACTAAAACTGACGTATTGCGATATTAAAGTTATCCGAGCGATTGGACATATATACAAAAATCCAACAACAACCGTTGGTAGCCCACCAGACGCAACACTCGTCTGGTTCGAGGATTCCCTCTTTTCAATGGTGGATGAGAAACTTCACAACCTATCCCTCTCGCACCAACAAAAGTTTATTAAATCGGGTATGCCATAATGATTTGACCTGTTTGTAATTAAAGTCATATTGATAGATATTCTAAATTTCCAGTTATGTAAAATTTTCGCTGCAATATTTTTGTAGTTGCAGCTTTGACCATTGACTTCGAAACGAGAATGGATATATTTATCCTACACTATGTTTTCTTTGCTGCTTTGCTATGTTAACTTGCTTCATTTGCAACACCCGCTTCGTATTTTTAGTGTCGGACGTTTCATGTGACATTGTTGATTTTTACAGTGCTCTCTGTTTTAGTTTGGCTTGATATATTTTTGGAAATAATGGACATAATTTTTTTTTCAAAAATACGTTCAAAAAGAGGTCAAAATAATTTATGTCAATACTTCGTGCATTAGAGACTTTAGTTTGAACAATTAAATTACTATATTTGAATATTTAATTTTAAAAATCAAATTGTTTTTCTACTCCGGGATTGAAAGCAGAACAAATACTATTTTTTTAAAAATGTAAATAAAATTTAATTTTACAATAAGCTGTCCCATATATTGCGAGAGCTAATAATATAAATTGATATTCAAAATAAAAAAAAGCTTATATAGTTTATTATATTTCCTACATCATTTCATTATTATCATTATATTCACTAAACACTATCACGTTTAAACACGATGTTTTAAGTATTGATTACTGTTGTCTAGATCAAAAATACTAACAAATATCCAATACAAATATTCAATTAAATTCCAATACATATATCTATAAAATAATTTTATGCCTATTATTATGTAAATATACGTATGTTTACATTTACTATATATGGGCTATGCTTGGGGTTTCTCTCAAAGATAGGATTAGAAATGAGACTATCCGCGAGAGAACGAAAGTAACTGACATAGCCCACAGAATTAGCAACATGAAATGGCAGTGGGCTGGTCATCTGTGTCGCAGGACCGATGGCCGTTGCAGCAGACGGGTTCTGGGGTGGAGAACGCGTCTTGGAAAACGCAGTGTGGGACGTTCTCCGGCCCGTTGGACCGACGATCTACGTAAGATTGCCGGTGTAGGCTGGATAAGGATTGCGGAAAACCGGGATGTCTAGCGCGAACTTGGGAGGCCTATGTCCAGCAGTGGACTGCAATAGGCTGAGCTAATTACGTTTATGTATATGTGCATATAGTTTTTTTGTGTATTGTATATATAAGTCTTATACATAGTATATTGTTTTAAATTGCACCGTGTGCCTGTTATATGTTACAAATGTTTCTTTTATAGACGGGTTGTATGTAAGAAATCACTGTCAGTGATAAGACCGCCTTTGCACTTTATTCAGTATTTTTTTCTCTCGTCTTTTCAATGTTCGTATTGTAGGTGTGCAATAAAGTGTAAATAAAAAATTAAATAATAATATGAAGTGAACTTTCAAAAACTGTCATTAAATCTCTCACATCACTAAACCAGAACGGCTGTATAGTACTTAGTTAATTAAACAGAATATCTCCGACTGTTCCTTTCATTTTCGTAGCATTCAATGTTATATTCTGAAATCCATTCAAGTCGTCTCAAAACAATAATAAAATCAATGGGGACCTTTTCGCTGAAGCGAAAAAAACGGCAACAAAACATCCTCAAGACACGGCTCGTTGAATTTACTTATATATCTTGTTTTTTTAGATTTCATTAATAAATAAATTCAATAACGTGGCCAAACTTTTGTTTTGGTTGAAAAAGTGTCTAATATTTTGTTTTCTTGTAATGTGATGGTGCCAAAAAATAAAATAAAATAATTTTATCAAGACTTATTTAAGTGATCTATTAAAAATTTCATGTATTGTCATTACGCTTTTTTGCTAACTAGCAGTGAAATAGCGTAGTTTGACACGTAAGGGTCAAATCCTTCTTCAAAATTGACGTTTCAATAATCATTCATCAATTTATCATTTTCCTAATTTTATATTTCTTTGCCAAACAGATAAAAAATTTCAGGCCGTTTTAGTTCTGTTCGATTAAGGTTGAAAAGTAAACTTACACGATATTAAGCTTATTACGTTCTTAAAAGCTTTACTTTTACCGTGGATATTGTTACATAAGCTTGTATCAACAATATCTCAGAACGAAAAAAATATTCAAAAAATTATAAACTTTTTTATCGTACTAAATCCCTTTACGAGATGGATTAATAAAACTCCTTTTTGTGAGTTTTCAACTTGCTTTTAAATAAAATTGGAATTTTAAAACCCCTTGTCGTTGGAATCATTATTTTGTATACACGTTTAGTTGCGGTGACTGATTATTGAATGGTTAGCTAAATGACGTCATATATATCTAACATGGCGGACTAAAATTGTTAAACTAAAGTAACACACCTTTCAAAAAACAATCCTTTTTACAAAGCACGTCAAAAGGATTTTAAATTAAAAGAATCCCTTGGTCAGTATTAATATTTTCAATTTAAAGCTGCGGAATTTTTTTATGAATTCGAAACCAATGAATGAACTTAAATCCAATTAATAACAACGTTGATTTTTTAAGTGCGAAATTTGTTGAAATTTGTTTAAAATTCATCCCATGTTCGGCTTCCATGAAAAAGATCATAAGAAAAGAGTAATATTAATGAAGACATTCTAAAACCTGTCTCTGTACCAATCTGCTCGGTTCAATGTGACCTTTTCAAATTCATCTTTACTATCTTAGAACTAGTGAAAACCCTTAATTCCAAATACAATTCAATATAATAATGAACCTGATCTGTTAAAAACACGTAGCAATGTTTTAAATCAATTTATAATACCCCTCTTCTAAACCAAGGTCTATTCAACATTTCATCGGTGATCAATTATTGATTGAGTATAATTTCCTTATCATTAGTATCCATATAATTTATATTTGATAAAAACAGGGGCTGACTACTTGCTACAACTTTTTTTTTGACACGGTAATGTCGTCATGTTTGTAGACCTATTTTGCAAAGAATAGCTTACGCGTTAGTTGTTATATACACCTGATAGAGATCGTTACTAATAGTAGGGAATATATGCGCCAACCCCCAGTGGAGCCACCTTGTGGATTAAGTTCTGGTCCTTTTTCTACTTGAGGAAAGAGCCCTATGCCCAGTGTTGAGATGTTACAGGCTGAAACGAATTTTATGTGTTAAATTAGTTGTTCTTTTATGAAACTTCATTTTTAGTATCTTGTGCTATCACACGTTCTCTATTAAGTGTCATCTTGTATCAACTATATTTATTACCACATACATCTAGTTCTGTCTATCACATCTAGATTAGGCCATTCTGTTACCGTATTTGGCAGAATACAAACTACCAATCCATTGAAATTTGTATCAAATAAATAAAATTGTGCGAGAAAAAAAAAACATACCGGTTTTATTTTTGTAAATATCGTATATAAACAAGGTCGTTACCCAACGTAGTACTTTTGTATCACAGAAGTATAAAAATGTCATAAAAATGAGCCTAACTTGAAGAGGTTTTGTGTTTTCTCGGGTTCAAAGGTATGCTTCATAAAGCATATCATGACTTATTACTAAAAGGTCTACTTGGAATTTAGTGATATGAAAAAATAGGACCAGTTTAGTTTTTATGAAAAAAGTATTTGATATATAGAATTTTAGTATGGTTCTTAAAAATATAGAAATAACTATTTTAACGTTCTAGTTACACTTAAATTAAAAGTAAGTAATTAAATACTTTATTTTTTTTATATATATAATTTTATACATATATTCGTTACTAGTGACCCGCCCCGGCTTCGCACGGGTGCAACGCTGACACTAAATATGCTACAGAATGTCTTTTTTTATAGTGTGAATCTAGCTTATAGCATGGTTATTAACATTATAACAACAACATTCAAATATGCGTCGTTAGATTACACGTTGTTACAGAATGCGTTGAAGAAATGAAGGTCCACTGCTCGTTACCCGTAGGTGATAGCGTGATAATATATAGCCTATATATTTACCCGACTTCTTAATAATATTCGTGCCCAATTTGAAGTAAATCCATGCAGTACCTTTTTGAGTTTATTGCGGACATACATACAGACAAACAGAAAAACAGACAAACAGACAAAAAATCCAAAAACTATATTTTTGGCTTCGGTATCGATTGTAGATCACACCCCAAGTATTCTTTTAAAAAATATATTCAATGTACAGTTTTGACTACCATTTTATTATATGTATGTAAGTAGAGCAAATAAATACATCAGACAACTATTATCTTAGGCAAGATTATGTTATATTTTTTTGTACTAGTTCGTTGGCGCAGTTTGTAGTGGCCCTGCTTTCTGCCCCGCAGGTTGCGAGTTTGATTCCCGCTTGAGTCTGGGTGTAATATTTGTAGTTATATTTTTATATACTTATATAACATTTTTATGTAAATTTATCAAAAAAAAACTTATTTAGCTATATCAGTCGGCTGTTACCTATAACACAAGCATTAAGTTGCTTACCAACTGTTCCTAAGAGACGACGGTGTGTGTATGTTACAAGATATTTATTATTTATATGATTTATTATTTTTGAACTCGCTTTTTTGACATTTTCATATGTTTAGTGATTTCCTTAAAAATGATATTACATTAGCAAATTAAAAAATTGATTAATTAATGAAATGATATTATTATTTTACAGATACAGTTATCTCTTCGATTCCTGCCTGTCACCTATTATGTTTCTCTACGTCATCGTGTGTTCTGTGATGCTCTGTGCTACGGCCTATCAAATAACTGTAAGATATAACATGAAATAATTTTGCTTTATATATCTGTACACAATCATATATAAATTAAGCTTTCTCAAGTTGATTAATAGCAATTACAATACCGATTGATTCTGCAGTTGATTATCTATAACTCTACAAGAATAATATCTATGTCGATTACATCTACGTAATTAAAGTACATGGATTAAAATTGTAATTAGTGCTTATTGTCGAACGTAACTGAAATTTTTAACTAATAGTTTAGGTGGATACGGACAGGTAAAACAAAATAATATTGAAAGTAAAAACATTGACACAACAATTGTTACTCCTCGGATTTCCTTTCAATTGCAATTGTCAATATTGCAACGTGATTGTCAACGATTGATCGTCTCCAGATCGCATTCTGAGAGAAATAACAGTACACAGATGTTTTTTGAAACCTTCAGCAAAATAATAGAGAAATTACCTAAACTGGAAACTGGCGAGTGCAACACAATTATGTATATAAAGTAATACCAATATTTATTGTGGTCTTGGTTTACGTTTCTGATGTTGGTCGTCTAAAAATTAACACGTCATGTCTTTTTAACTTCTATTTCAATGCTTAGTAGAGATACGTCGAATATTGGAATAACATTTAGGTTAAAATAGTAAAAAATTGCTGTCCTTTTATATTTGGTCGACGGACAACTGATTGCAACTAGTTTCAGATTCCAATTTATCAGTGTAGATAAATAAAAAAATATAGCAAGAACGCTTGATGTAGAGTTGGCCAAGAAAATGGTGTACCAGTTTTGATTTAGTTTCCTAGTCAGCGAAAATTACATTAGGATTCGTTATTAAAAGATATTACTGTAAGGGACATATAATAATGACGTAAACCTAATTGATAAGTATTCATACGTCATTATGACATGACATTTTAAACTCTATTAGATATAAATAATATCGTTATCAATAATCAGATAAAGACGACAATAGAAGTTGTCAGATCGATCTGCAAGCGAAACTAATCTTTATCACTTTTGAATCTGCAAGCGGCATTCAACCTTAGGGTAGTACACTACTTTCTTGGCCGAGGGTCTTTTATTTGTTCGTGTTATTGAAAGTACAAGGAAATGTACACTCGGTATTGTAAATACAGTCATAATGATAATATGTGGACATTAATGATGATTGATTTCCTTTAAGAGATACATTTTCCTTGTGTTGTTTCAGTATTTCAAGGACCATAAAGTAATATGGTAGAGTAATTAAATCTTTCGGTTTCAACCACGGACTTTGATATTTTTAAACTAGATGAGATTTAATCACTTTTCACTTTATAGAGAGATAATTTATAACCTAAAATTTTTCTTAGTAAATGATCTCGTGACGCAAGAATCTCTAATCATTTCAGCCTATCGCAGTCCACTGCTGGACATAGGCCTCCACAAGTTCGTGCCAAAAATGGCGTGAACTCATATGTTTTGCAAATAATCACCACGCTGGGCAGGCGGGTTGGTGACCGCAGGGCTGGCTTTGTCGCACCGAAGACGCTGCTGCCCGTCTTCAGCTTGTGTATTTGAAAGCCAGCTGTTAGATGGTTATCCCGCCACCGGTCGGCTTTTTAAGTTCCAAGGTGGTAGCGAAACTGTGTTATCCCTTAGTCGCCTCTTACGACACCCACGGGAAGAGAGGGGATGGCTATATTCTTTAGTACCGTAGCCACACAGTACATCTTATGTATGTAGTTTACAAATATTTAAAAACAATTTCTTCAAAACCACAATGAAATTCTACTAACTCATTAGACTGTGCCCATTTGGAAGAAAACGTAATAATTTTGACAGTTACAAATATCTTGTAACATTTTCTGAGCTATTTTCTTCAAACAAGTTTATCATACTTTGTAACATGTCTTCCTTTAAAATAATAGCTTGTTGACAGATCGAAACGAGTACGACGCAAAGATTCCTAACGGCTGAATATTTGATATTCGGCATTGCGCAACTCTTCATGTATTGTTGGCATAGCAACGACGTTTTGTATGTGGTATGTAATATTTGACATGTCAGATACATTTATGTAAAAGTCTTGTAAATAATTTTACATTTTATGTGACATTTTTTTATGTTATTAATACGCTTAAATCTTCTTTTTATAAATAAAAAAGAATAATACTAAGCGCATAACTCGAGAATGCCTGGTTTTAATACAAAAAAAAAAAAAAATATAGAAAAATAATTTAAAAAATAATAATTTTTACTAGTTATTAACTTTCGACAGAACGAAGTCTGTCCGGGCAGATAGTATTAAATAGATTTACAGTAGTCACTTATATAATTGTTGTAATGTTAATTATTTCCTTCTTAATTTATTGTTTAAAAATCTTGTTAGACAATCGTGGTGTACAAATATTTTGTTATTGCTGTGATTATTTTATTATCTCCTTCTAAACAATAACATTTTCAGAGCAAAGACCTATCCCTTGGGCCTTATGAAAGTGTTTGGTGGTCGAGAGATGTGTCAGAACAAAAAGATGTTAACATTTTGGTCGATCAGTTCAAGAAAATCATCGTGTTTAGTGCTGGACCATTTACTAACATAACAGTGACAACATTTATTAGCGTAAGCTCTTTCTTTAAAATTTTTTTTTTTTTACCATTAGACTTCAAAATAAATTATTTAAAACTTTCCAATAGATCATCCATCATCACGCTCAAAAACAAATAAGCTTTATTAAACGTTCCAAGATACTTCTTACTCAACGACAGTAGGATTTATCCTGTGTCGGGGGTCTAGAAACAAACACACACACACACACACACACACAAACGCCCACGACGGCACACATCTATATACCCAAAATAAATGACATGTGCTCGGATCGAATCGGCGACTGTACCAACACGTCGTCAATATTATAGATTTTAGTATTTATAACTACTATAACAGTATTTGTAAAGATAATTTAATAATATTTATATTAATATACATACACTTGAATTTCAGATACTGAAAGGCGCTTACAGTTACTACACGCTTCTGAGTCAATCTCAGCAGTATTAGTTACAGAGCAAATAAGACCATTCGCTGTTAACATAGTCTACTTAGCAAACAATTATAGTATAATAGCTTAGTATAGCAAAATCTATTAGAATTAAATTAGATATCAAGCAACAATTGTGAAGATGCTTACGTTTTATTACACTATACACTATTATAGTGTTAGTTCATTTTATTTGACTATTACAGAGGCACAATTAGTTTGTTCTCTTTAGCCTAATTAACGGACATCAATAGTAATTTAACCCCTTTTTTTCGTAAGCGAACACAATTATTTGTTTTTATTTTGTATGTGTGTTACCTAATAAATTTTTGTAGGGTGTACCGATTTCGATGATTATTTCTTCTTAGATCTGACGAGTAATTTTTGAGTTACATTTAGTAACAGTTATATGAGGTAGAGTACAGCAGGAAATTTCCTGCTCAAAACATGGAGCAGCCCGACTGGGGTACTACCCCGAACTTGCAGAAGATCACAGATAAATAATACTATTTTTAAGCAGTGTTTTGTTCCTGTCAGTGACTCGAGATGAACAGAGCTCCTGGGGGAATAGGAATAGGATCGGCAACGCGCTTGCGATGTTTCTGGTGTTGCGAACGTCTATAAGCTACGGTAATCGCTTACCATCAGGTGAGCCGTACGCTTGTTTGCTGACCTAGTTACATAAAAAAATACTACTTACGTTGTATTACTTATCGATGTAAATTGATGTCGGATTTTTATTATTTACGATCGAACACAATTATTGTATCATCAGTATCTTTTACGTATACTAAAAAAGTTTACTAGGTATGAACCCCAAAATATTATATTGTATCGAGAACTTCGATAAATGACATTGACAAACTTTTTGCAAGTCATTGGCAATAAGCTCATAAGGCGGTACACACACTGACGTCTCAGTGAAATATCGATATCGATATAGTGAGCAGTGATAATACACTATTTTTCATTTTGACTTTTATGTTTTGTAGTTTAGCCTTAAGAGTCAGTGAGTTATATGGTGTATATGTGAACTTGTGTTTTTAAGTAGTGTTTACTGTTTTCGAACAAATGCATTTTTTTATCAAACTAACATATTGGTCGTTAATAAGACAATAAACAAATTTCTGTAATTTATTCTATTCGTATAAGCAAATGTTTTTTACAGTAATGTGTAGTAAGCTTTTCCTATATAATATTAATGTTCTACAAAAGAAGTTTGATGCTCTAGCTACCGAAGACATCAAGTAGTAGTTCATGAAATCTATACTAATATTGATGAAGTTTGTTTGTTTGTATGAACGCGCTAATATCAGGCACTACTGGTCCGATTTGAAAAACTCTTTCAGCGTTAGACAGCCCATTTATCGAGGAAGGATCAACCAATAGGACCGGAGCGCCCAATGAAGAATGATTCAGAATCGGTTTTTTCCTTTGAGAGCTTCTGCTGCGTTTGTTGCGTAAACCGTGCCAGTTTTGCAAAAATTATATAAGACAGACTTATTCCCCTTTAAAAGTTGCACGCGGACGAAGTCACGGGCAGAACCTAGTATTATATATATCTACTGTCAACTATTGACTACACTGAGAGCTCTCTTAAATACCAGAGCCCTTTTATTTTACCAATTTTATCTAGACACAAGCTATCGTTTAAACTTAAAATAAATAAATTTGTAATAACCCGTATCAGTATATCCAGTTCTAAGTTTTGTAAAACAAGTATTATTTGAACTTCATCTCAACACACGCTAACTTTATCCCAGAATCTAAATTGTTTTGTCCCTCGTCTATAATTACATTGGCTCAGTAACAAATCAATCATTGCTTTGTAAAAGTATCATTCTTTGAACAGTGAAATTGATTAAGAGAAACAATGTGACTTGTTTTGTGACAAATCGTAATCAAGACAAATGTTCGTTAAGACAAATTTCATCTATGTTACTAATCTCTTATAATTGTTCCTTGGAAGTGGTGTGAGACGTCGGCCTTGAGGCTAGTGTTGTGTTGACCAAAGATCAGTTAGCACCAACATGTCCGGTTAAATTTCCGCTCATAACAGATGTTATTTTAAAGTTGTACAACTCTGAGAAAATTGGTTGCATTTTACATTGGGGAGATACACACAAAAGAAAATATTTTTATAAGGCGGGAATCAAATTCATGACTGTCGGCTTTGATACATTAACTAAGTAACCTAATAACTAAGTAACCTATGCTTCAGCCTGTAATATCCTACTACTGGGCATGAGCCTTTTTCCTCATGTAGGAGAAGAATCATAGCTTAATCCACCACACTGCTCCAATGCGAGTTGGCGGATCTATTCCCTACAATGAGTAATGATCGCTATCAGGTGTAGATAAAAATAACCGGGACCGACGGCTTTACGTGCTCTCCGAGGCACGGTGGAGAGATCCACAAGGACTGCACAAACATCCAGACCACGGCAAATATATATTTGGTCAATACAATTGTTTGTCGTGTGCGGGGATCAAACACGCAACTACCAGCGGAATAGCCACAAACCAGTGCTGTGACCATTGCGCCAACGCGTTGTCTAACCTATTAATGTTTAATTTTAGCACATTAGAAAAGCTCAACTTTTTTCATTCAACATAGAGTATTCAAAATACGAATCAATTTAAATTCCTGATTCGTAATTCATACAATAGGCCTTTGATAAATCGCGTCAATAATATATAAATTACTACACATAAAATACTGTGTAGGTGATCTCGTTGATTACATTTAATATAATTCTCTGAAATTAAATTAAATCATTTCTTTTGTACTTCAACCTTTTATTTTAACAAAGTTTTAATTATAAAATTCCTCTATCAAATATACCTGACGCTGCAATGCAATAAATTAAATATGCATCTGTAATAAACTACCATTTAATTTTTATGTAAGTAATTATTATATCGTATTGCATTGTTCAGAATTATTGCCAATTTAATTTTTAAAAAATCTATCTGATAATCATTACACGTTACGACGCTACGTTGCGTTAGCGCAGAGGTTAGAGCACATGCCTATGGCTGTTGCGCTGGTGGTTGCGGGTTTGATACCGGCACTCGGCATACGTTTGTATTGACCATAGAGATGTTTGCCGTGGTCTGGGTGTTTGTGCTTATATATTGAGTGTTTCCGAATACCCGACACAGAATTAAATCCCAGTGGGACCATTGCCTGTAAGGCGTTTGTTTATTTATTATTTTTCTTCTTTTACTTATGGGGACTTACCATAGAAGTTGTTTTGGGAATGATATTTTGTTGACGTGCACGGACGTTTTTTTTTTTAAATTTTAAACGAAATACATAAGAAACTCTCTAGAGTATTATGTGGTTGGTCTTATGTGGTGTAAAAAGCTGTAGAACACCCTATCAATCATAGACGATACGCACGGAAACGAAAAGTATGCTAAAGTAATGTTATAAGCGTAACTTTCAATCAGCTTTCCTTATAATGCAATGAATCATGCAATTAATAATATGAAAAAGTGAAAGAGTTATGAAAATGCGTTGGCGCAATGGTCACAGCACTGGTTTGTGGCTGTTGTGTTGGCGGTTGCGGGTTCGATCCCCGCACATGGCAAACATTTGTATTGGCCATACGAATGTTTGCCGCGGTCTGGGTATTTGTGTAGTACTTGTGGGTCTCTCCATTGTGCCTCGGAGAGCACGTTAAGCCGTCGGTCCCGGTTGCTAAGCGATTGCTACTCATAGTAGGGAATGTATCCGCCAACCCACACTGGAGCAGCATAGTGGATTAAGCTCTGATCCTTCTCCTATATGGGAAAGAGGCCTATACCCAGTAGTGGAATATTATAGGTTGAAGCGAAAAAGTTATTGAATGTTTGATCTCAACCCACCACGCTGCTTAGAAAGATGCAGCATATCAAATAAATTATTTACCAAGAGTGACAATCGCTACTTGTCTTTAACAAAAGTTATGAGATCGGAACTAAGAGCTTTAAGTGTTCTACAGGGCACAATGGAAGAACCAAACCATTAAAGACGAGCTGGTTTGAGTGGCAGGGCCAAATATTTATTTGCATGCAAATATCCACTTTGGAATTAATAAATCTATCGAAGTTACTACACAAAAATAGTCGTTACTCCTGAAATTAGATTGAACGCACTATTCCAATTTGAAAAACTTACTCGAATAGGTAAATTTTCAACCAATACAAACTTGTCTTGGACCCGTCTAGATCCGACGGTTGTATTAAATTATTCATACCTAATAACCCAACGTCCACAACAGTTGAGTTAAAAAAAATCACTACAAACTCCTGCTAATGCGGACGGCAAATAAATAAATAATGTAGGACCAGGGATGTACGAAGGACGTGAAGTTATTGAAAATACAAATGACTTACTTGAAATTGATTTATTATGTTTGAATTTGGAATGAATTTAGTGATGAGTTAAGATTTGAGAATGCTTTAATGAGATGGGGCACAACAGGAATCAACTTATTCGAAATTTGGAGCAGACCGACTGGGGAAGTAGGTACGTCAACATCACAGCTATATAGCACTTCTCTCAAGTTGTGTTATCTTCCTGTGGTGATTATGGTAGCCAGAGCTCCTGCAGAGGTTCGAGGAAAGGTCGGCATAGCTCTGGGAATAGTTCTGGTATTTCTGGCGTTCATGATCTACGATACTCGCTGACCTTCGGACGGACCGTAGAGTTGTTTGCCACTTTTGTAAAAGAAATGCTTTCCTATGGTTAATATTTGTATCGACAGATATTTATAATGGTCGAGCTGTCTTAAATCCTACAAGTTTTTACACTACAGTTGGCTTTTCTTAAGACGCGTAACTGAGGTAGGGCACAGCAGGAATTTCCTGCTCAAAATATGGAGCAGCCCGACTGGGGTAGTACCTCGACCTTACAGAAGATCACAGCAAAATAATACTGTTTTCAAGCAGTATTGTATTCCTGTTGGTGAGTAAGGTGACCAGAGCTCCTGGGGGTATTGGGGATTGGGTCGGCAACGCGCTTGCGATGCTTCTGGTGTTGCAGGTGTCTATAAGCTACGGTAATCGCTTACCATCAGGTGAGCCGTACGCTTGTTTGCCGACCTAGTGACATAAAAAAAATGTATAACCTAATATCTGTGTAATAGGTAGCAACTAATTCAGTCACTGATAATCACGGGTCAATCGAAGTCTATATATTTTTATAGATAAACAAACATAAGCTTATATTAAAGTAATGATTCTTTTTGAATTCCATACAACATTTATATAATAAAAGTCTTCACCAATACAATAGCAATTTTAGTAAGCCTACATTTAATTAAGTTTTCTTTAAAAAATCTCGGATCGATTCTTTTGCTTCGCACCTCCATGTCAGTGGGGGGAAAACTTCATTCCAGTTACAATTTTATAAAACAAACTACACAAGCGTAGATCGCTCTGAATTAAAATTAATTGGCACTTTCGCTGGATTATTTTCACGGTTTTGACCTTTGACTGACGGTGAAAATGAATTAAAAGTTCTGGTATATTTTAGATTAAGTGCTTTCAAACGTACGTTAAAACATCACGTATTTAGATGTAAAAAAATTATTAACATGCAGAGTTTGAAATCGTTGATATATCATACGTTGTTTATATGTGGGCATTGATACAAATGAATGCGTACAAGGGAACCAAATACGGAGCTTTTTAAGTACGGGAGGGAGTTAAATAGGGAAAAGGGATCTAGGGGGTTGTTGACATAGTTTTCGTCAAGAATTATTGATATTTCCTAAGTGAAAAGTTGCCAATATGTACTTAACAAAATCCCCTACCTACGAGAGACCCTTGACAATTAGTTAAGCCATTCGAAAACTTGATGTCCCTAAAGGTTTCGCTTCGAAATTCGATATTTGTCGAATTGGTTGATATTTATAGTTACTCGCCTTAGATGAAACGTAGTGTTGTGTGTTTCAGGCTACAATACTAATAAGGTATAATAGTCATTGAAATTTATTTTATTTAGAAATTATTTAGTTTCATTCCCTAAAAGGGTGAAATGGGGAATATTGCGTAAAATTGGTTAACTATTACAAAAATATGGATATGAAGCTGTTATTTTTAGTTTTAATTTAATGAATATTATGTTGAGCTCTTAAAACCACATCACCGAAGTAAAAGTTCGTAAAAACGTTTAGCTCTCTCTTTCTATCTCATTATATCTCCCTCTCAACTTCCGTTCACCTCGATTGATCACACTTTTCGTAACACTATCGTCACGCATTTACCAGCTTACTCCCGAAGTCAAGCGGGCGTAAAGAAGTTTTTCTTCAATAATAAAATATAAAAAACTAAACTTGGGGAAGCCTATGTCCAGCAGTAGACTGCAATAGGCTGAAATGATTATGATGAATAAAGCTTACGTATCAGGATTAATAGATAAAGTTTACAATACTAGCGACTCACCCCGGCTTCGCATATGTGCAATGCTGATACTAAATATAAAATAAAAAATATTTTTGAATATCATATCAAAAATTGACCGCTCCAGCGGGATTCGAACCCGCGTCTTCGACATACCGTGTCGACGCTCTAGCCAATTAAGCTATGGAACGATATACTCGCTAGAGCGAAACTTTTGATATGATGATTTTTACTTTCGGTTTAAGCGAACCGTGGCGCCGTCTATAGTGAGTTCTTTACAGAGACTCGTAACTATTCAAAGTTTCATATTACAATGAAAATCTTTGACAGGAGACGACACCATGCTATTTTTAATATGTACGATTTTTATTTTTGTGTTACCCACAATTAGGAATTCTAAACATTTTTGAATATCATATCAAAAATTGACCGCTCCAGCGGGATTCGAACCCGCGTCTTCGACATACCGTGTCGACGCTCTAGCCAATTAAGCTATGGAACGATATACTCGCTAGAGCGAAACTTTTGATATGATGATTTTTACTTTCGGTTTAAGCGAAACGTGGCGCCGTCTATAGTGAGTTCTTTACAGAGACTCGTAACTATTCAAAGTTTCATATTACAATGAAAATCTTTGACAGGAGACGACACCATGCTATTTTTAATATGTACGATTTTTATTTTTGTGTTACCCACAATTAGGAATTCTAAACATTTTTGAATATCATATCAAAAATTGACCGCTCCAGCGGGATTCGAACCCGCGTCTTCGACATACCGTGTCGACGCTCTAGCCAATTAAGCTATGGAACGATATACTCGCTAGAGCGAAACTTTTGATATGATGATTTTTACTTTCGGTTTAAGCGAACCGTGGCGCCGTCTATAGTGAGTTCTTTACAGAGACTCGTAACTATTCAAAGTTTCATATTACAATGAAAATCTTTGACAGGAGACGACACCATGCTATTTTTAATATGTACGATTTTTATTTTTGTGTTACCCACAATTAGGAATTCTAAACATTTTTGAATATCATATCAAAAATTGACCGCTCCAGCGGGATTCGAACCCGCGTCTTCGACATACCGTGTCGACGCTCTAGCCAATTAAGCTATGGAACGATATACTCGCTAGAGCGAAACTTTTGATATGATGATTTTTACTTTCGGTTTAAGCGAACCGTGGCGCCGTCTATAGTGAGTTCTTTACAGAGACTCGTAACTATTCAAAGTTTCATATTACAATGAAAATCTTTGACAGGAGACGACACCATGCTATTTTTAATATGTACGATTTTTATTTTTGTGTTACCCACAATTAGGAATTCTAAACATTTTTGAATATCATATCAAAAATTGACCGCTCCAGCGGGATTCGAACCCGCGTCTTCGACATACCGTGTCGACGCTCTAGCCAATTAAGCTATGGAACGATATACTTGCTAGAGCGAAACTTTTGATATGATGATTTTTACTTTCGGTTTAAGCGAACCGTGGCGCCGTCTATAGTGAGTTCTTTACAGAGACTCGTAACTATTCAAAGTTTCATATTACAATGAAAATCTTTGACAGGAGACGACACCATGCTATTTTTAATATGTACGATTTTTATTTTTGTGTTACCCACAATTAGGAATTCTAAACATTTTTGAATATCATATCAAAAATTGACCGCTCCAGCGGGATTCGAACCCGCGTCTTCGACATACCGTGTCGACGCTCTAGCCAATTAAGCTATGGAACGATATACTCGCTAGAGCGAAACTTTTGATATGATGATTTTTACTTTCGGTTTAAGCGAACCGTGGCGCCGTCTATAGTGAGTTCTTTACAGAGACTCGTAACTATTCAAAGTTTCATATTACAATGAAAATCTTTGACAGGAGACGACACCATGCTATTTTTAATATGTACGATTTTTATTTTTGTGTTACCCACAATTAGGAATTCTAAACATTTTTGAATATCATATCAAAAAACCGCAAAGTTCGCTTAAACCGAAAGTAAAAATCATCATATCAAAAGTTTCGCTCTAGCGAGTATATCGTTCCATAGCTTAATTGGCTAGAGCGTCGACACGGTATGTCGAAGACGCGGGTTCGAATCCCGCTGGAGCGGTCAATTTTTGATATGATATTCAAAAATGTTTAGAATTCCTAATTGTGGGTAACACAAAAATAAAAATCGTACATATTAAAAATAGCATGGTGTCGTCTCCTGTCAAAGATTTTCATTGTAATATGAAACTTTGAATAGTTACGAGTCTCTGTAAAGAACTCACTATAGACGGCGCCACGGTTCGCTTAAACCGAAAGTAAAAATCATCATATCAAAAGTTTCGCTCTAGCGAGTATATCGTTCCATAGCTTAATTGGCTAGAGCGTCGACACGGTATGTCGAAGACGCGGGTTCGAATCCCGCTGGAGCGGTCAATTTTTGATATGATATCCAAAAATGTTTAGAATTCCTAATTGTGGGTAACACAAAAATAAAAATCGTACATATTAAAAATAGCATGGTGTCGTCTCCTGTCAAAGATTTTCATTGTAATATGAAACTTTGAATAGTTACGAGTCTCTGTAAAGAACTCACTATAGACGGCGCCACGGTTCGCTTAAACCGAAAGTAAAAATCATCATATCAAAAGTTTCGCTCTAGCGAGTATATCGTTCCATAGCTTAATTGGCTAGAGCGTCGACACGGTATGTCGAAGACGCGGGTTCGAATCCCGCTGGAGCGGTCAATTTTTGATATGATATTCAAAAATGTTTAGAATTCCTAATTGTGGGTAACACAAAAATAAAAATCGTACATATTAAAAATAGCATGGTGTCGTCTCCTGTCAAAGATTTTCATTGTAATATGAAACTTTGAATAGTTACGAGTCTCTGTAAAGAACTCACTATAGACGGCGCCACGGTTCGCTTAAACCGAAAGTAAAAATCATCATATCAAAAGTTTCGCTCTAGCGAGTATATCGTTCCATAGCTTAATTGGCTAGAGCGTCGACACGGTATGTCGAAGACGCGGGTTCGAATCCCGCTGGAGCGGTCAATTTTTGATATGATATTCAAAAATGTTTAGAATTCCTAATTGTGGGTAACACAAAAATAAAAATCGTACATATTAAAAATAGCATGGTGTCGTCTCCTGTCAAAGATTTTCATTGTAATATGAAACTTTGAATAGTTACGAGTCTCTGTAAAGAACTCACTATAGACGGCGCCACGGTTCGCTTAAACCGAAAGTAAAAATCATCATATCAAAAGTTTCGCTCTAGCGAGTATATCGTTCCATAGCTTAATTGGCTAGAGCGTCGACACGGTATGTCGAAGACGCGGGTTCGAATCCCGCTGGAGCGGTCAATTTTTGATATGATATTCAAAAATGTTTAGAATTCCTAATTGTGGGTAACACAAAAATAAAAATCGTACATATTAAAAATAGCATGGTGTCGTCTCCTGTCAAAGATTTTCATTGTAATTTGAAACTTTGAATAGTTACGAGTCTCTGTAAAGAACTCACTATAGACGGCGCCACGGTTCGCTTAAACCGAAAGTAAAAATCATCATATCAAAAGTTTCGCTCTAGCGAGTATATCGTTCCATAGCTTAATTGGCTAGAGCGTCGACACGGTATGTCGAAGACGCGGGTTCGAATCCCGCTGGAGCGGTCAATTTTTGATATGATATTCAAAAATGTTTAGAATTCCTAATTGTGGGTAACACAAAAATAAAAATCGTACATATTAAAAATAGCATGGTGTCGTCTCCTGTCAAAGATTTTCATTGTAATATGAAACTTTGAATAGTTACGAGTCTCTGTAAAGAACTCACTATAGACGGCGCCACGGTTCGCTTAAACCGAAAGTAAAAATCATCATATCAAAAGTTTCGCTCTAGCGAGTATATCGTTCCATAGCTTAATTGGCTAGAGCGTCGACACGGTATGTCGAAGACGCGGGTTCGAATCCCGCTGGAGCGGTCAATTTTTGATATGATATTCAAAAATGTTTAGAATTCCTAATTGTGGGTAACACAAAAATAAAAATCGTACATATTAAAAATAGCATGGTGTCGTCTCCTGTCAAAGATTTTCATTGTAATTTGAAACTTTGAATAGTTACGAGTCTCTGTAAAGAACTCACTATAGACGGCGCCACGGTTCGCTTAAACCGAAAGTAAAAATCATCATATCAAAAGTTTCGCTCTAGCGAGTATATCGTTCCATAGCTTAATTGGCTAGAGCGTCGACACGGTATGTCGAAGACGCGGGTTCGAATCCCGCTGGAGCGGTCAATTTTTGATATGATATTCAAAAATGTTTAGAATTCCTAATTGTGGGTAACACAAAAATAAAAATCGTACATATTAAAAATAGCATGGTGTCGTCTCCTGTCAAAGATTTTCATTGTAATATGAAACTTTGAATAGTTACGAGTCTCTGTAAAGAACTCACTATAGACGGCGCCACGGTTCGCTTAAACCGAAAGTAAAAATCATCATATCAAAAGTTTCGCTCTAGCGAGTATATCGTTCCATAGCTTAATTGGCTAGAGCGTCGACACGGTATGTCGAAGACGCGGGTTCGAATCCCGCTGGAGCGGTCAATTTTTGATATGATATTCAAAAATGTTTAGAATTCCTAATTGTGGGTAACACAAAAATAAAAATCGTACATATTAAATAAAAAATATATAATATATGCGCAAAAAATGTATTAATTATGACATCACATTAGAAAGCTCTAAAACTAAATAGTATTTCTCTACTATATTATGCATGTATTATACATATAATCCTTCCTCTGGAAACACTTTATTTACTTAAGAAAACAGCATCAAAATCCGTTGCGTAGTTTCTAAGCATATAGACAGCGAGAAGCGACTTTGTTTTATACTATGTAGTGATAACTATACTTAAATAGATTAAGCTAATGTACAAATTATTAAGAAAAACCTTTTTGCTTTTAATAATTAACTGACTTTAAAAAAAAAGATAAGGTACTCAATTCGGGTGTATTTTTTACGTTTATGTTACATCAGAACTGTTTAGTGGACCGATTTCGATGATAAGTTTTTTCGTCTACCTACTTTGTATTAACTGGTTGTTAAATGATAAAGTCGGTTTTTTTTAGTTTCAAGCAAACACGATTATTTTTATATACATATTTATAAACATTTTTTTTAACATCATATCAAAAATCGACCGTTCCAGCTGGGATCGAACCTGCATCTCCGACTTACCGTGTCCGTACGTTAGCCAATTAAGCTATGGAACGATGTACTCGCTAGATAGATTTTTTTTTAAGGTAAGTCGGAGATGCAGGTTCGATTCCCGCTGGAATGGTCGATTTTTGATATGATATTAAAAAAATTGTTTAAAATTTTCTAATGGGTGGGTAACACAAAAATAAATCGTAAGAATTACATATTATACTTAAATTTTGTGTAAATCTATAACAAAAAAGTTAAGACAGCTTCAGAGCTTAATTCAACACGCCGGGCTGGCGAACAGCGAAATCCTCTACTTAGCAAAAGCGGAGGCTTTTTCTTAACAATGAAATTTTTAGTGCCTTGAAAAAAATCAATTCCATTCTTAGGCTAATATTTATAATTATATATATTATAATATATACATTTACTAAAAACCACGAGCTTATTTTTACCACTAGGTCTATACTAAAACTTAAAATTTTGTACTTCGAATATTTACACTTACGTAAGTAAGTATTCGAAATTCAAAATATTCGAACACTTAAACTTGAGGTTTATTGAGTTTACTCGTTAATTCACTTTATTGGTAACATTTTTTTTTAATATGTAGGTATAATTATATAATGTCTAATTGAGCCAACCTTATTGAAATGTTTTTTTTTTAACATAATTTCAAAATAAGATATTTCAATGAAATAGTATATAAAATAATTTTTAACAAAAACAAAAACCGACTTCAAAAAGGAAACTAAAAAGTGAAAAATAAATTTACTTAGTACAAAGTAATTCGTATTTTGATTTAGTTAATCAGAAATGATTAAATAAATATTTTATAATTTTCAAGTCGGTGCCAAGTAAAACAATAACTACTCTAGTATCTACTCATAAGTTGTATTCAGTTTTCTTTCATAATTTGTTTCATTGACTATTAGGTTGAATGCTGTTATTATTTTGTTATTGTTTTGACATATCTAATAATACTTTTTGTACTTGTTTGTTGTGTGTGTGTTGTTTTTATTTGTTATTGTAGCCAGGTTGTTTTAGTATTTACTTGGCACCAACTTCAAAATTATAAAATATTTATTTAATCATTTCTGATTAACTAAATCAAAATACGAATTACTTTGTACTAAGTAAATTTATTTTTCACTTTTTAGTTTCCTTTTTGAAGTCGGTTTTTGTTTTTGTTAAAAATTATTTTATTTTACAATTTTTAGTGATGTGTAGACCTAACAAGGATGCTCTTTCTCTTATGTCGGGGGTTCGGAAACATACACAATACACAAGCACAAACACCCAGATCATGACAAACATCTATATGGCCAATACAAATGTCTGTCGTGCGCGGGGATTGAACCCACTAACGCCAGCGCAACAGCCGGTGCTGTGACCGCTGCGCTAACGCGTCGACATACTATGAGTAAAGTTCGCTATCAGGTGTACGTAATAACAACCGGGACTGACAGCCTAGCGTGTTCTCCGAGGCTTGGTTGGGAGAACCACAAGGATTAACAACTAGACCAAAAATAAATATTTATATAAACATAAATATCCACTCCGAGCTGGAATAGAACCTGCGACCGTCGGTGTTTAGGCGCCGCCGACAAGTACAAGCACCATTATATCAAAGCGGTCGTCAAACAGCAAAAGGTAACTGCTGTAAATTGTTGAGAAATTCCCTCGAGTGTTTATGGGCTCCATCATCAAACCTGGTGCTGCGACACAGATGATCACACAGCAGGTAATCGCTATAAATCGTTGAAAAGTTCCCTCGACTATCTTTCGTCTCCATCATCAGATTGAAATGGCACTTATAACTCATATATGTGCAAAGTTCGCATCAATAGAAACGAATTAAGTTCAAACAGCAGGAAATTGCTATAAATCGTTAAAGAGTTCCCTCGACTAACTTTTGTCTCCATCATCAGACTGCAATGACACTTATAACTCATACAGGTGCAAAGTTCTCATCAATAGAAACGAATTAAGTTCAAACAGCAGGAAATTGCTATAAATCGTTAAAGAGTTCCCTCGACTAACTTTTGTCTCCATCATCAGACTGCAATGACACTTATAACTCATACAGGTGCAAAGTTCTCATCAATAGAAACGAATTAAGTTCAAAAAGCAGGTAATTGCTATAAATTGTTGAAGAGTTCCCTCGACTATCTTTCGTTTCCATCATCAGACTTTAATGGCACTTGTAACTCATATAGGTGCAAAGTTCTCATCAATAGAAACGAATTAAGTTCAAACAGCAGGGAATTGCTATAAGTCGTTGAAGAGTACCCTCGACTATCTGTCGTCTCCATCATCAGACTGAAATGGCACTTATAACTCATATATATGCAAAGGTTTCATCAATAGAAACGAATTAAGTTCAAACAGCAGGTAATTGCTATAAATCGTTAAAGAGTTCCCTCGACTAACTTTTGTCTCCATCATCAGACTGTAATGGCACTTATAACTCATACAGGTGCAAAGTTCTCATCAATAGAAACGAATTAAGTTCAAAAAGCAGGTAATTGCTATAAATTGTTGAAGAGTTCCCTCGACTATTTCTTCTCCATCATCAGATCGACTCCAGACCTTTATTAAATAGTAGTACTTTATAGTACTTATTGAAAACATGATTAAATTTACTAGTCACCCTTACGATTTTTGAAAGTTTCCCTCGATTTCTCTGGGATCCCATCATCAGATCCTGGTTTCCTTATCATGGTACCAAACTATGAATATCTCCTTTCCAACAAAAAAAGAATTATCAAAATCGGTTCATAAACGAAGAAGTTATCTCCGAACATACATAAAAAAAAATATATATATATATATACGGTCGAATTGAGTAACCTCCTCCTTTTTTTGAAGTCGGTTAAAAAGAGTTAATTATTAAGTAAAAGAAAAGTTTTATATATTTTTCTAAATATAAAATAATACATATAAGTTTTTAAAACAAAATTATGAATGTAATAAGAATCGTGCACTAATAAAACACTCTCTTGGTCATGCTTGTGAGTTTCGTATAAGATTATAGGCATATTTACAGTTAATATTCTTGAGAATGTTATTTGATTCTTCATTTTAAAATCTACCATATCTTCCTCACATACTTCCCTCTTATGATATTATTAATTAACTTATTCTTAAGCCTGATAGCGTTTGTTACTCGTTTGGACCTTTTTCCTACATGTGGAAAGAGGCCCAGCAGTGGGGTATTATAGTTTAAAGCGAACGAATCTTAAACATATTCCTATACTAAACGTTATTAAAATTTACGACGTACTAGCGCTAGTTCGGCGAACTTCGTAGCGCTATATTTTTTTTCCGTCAATGTATTGATGGTCTTAATTTTTACATACAAATCCTGTTCTGACAACAACGAACCCAAAATGAAAAGAAATTTTCCGATTATGCGCACTCGTTAAGAACTTACGAGTCTACTTACATTACGGTTTTTCATTTTTATTTACATACTAGATGTATATGTTCGCTGAATTATAAAATGAATAAATTTCTACAATAAAATTAGCCTATGTTACTCCTTAATACATCAGCTATCCAGTAAAAGTCCCTTCGAAATCGGTCTTGCCGTTTCAGAGATTAGCCGGAACAAACAGACAGACATACAAAAATTGTAAAAAATATTATTTTGATATATGTACCGTTTATACATATGCATTTAGTAAATAGCGGTTATTTTAATATTACAAACAGACACTCCAATTTTATTTCTTGATATAGATAAAATTTGTAAGAATAATTAAAAATATTCCTGTTCGTAAAAAAAAAACGAATTTGATAATAAATAAATTTTATTTAATAAAACTAAGGATAGTTTATATATGTTAAAAAAAAATTGAAATTGAGACAAAGATTTCATTAAGAATTCAGCCTTTGTAACAACTTAGGGTACGCACGATAGCGTTGTATTTATAAAGATTTGAGAAGATATACCGTGGGCTTTCAGTGGACTTTAGTTAGAATAATTGCTATTATTTCAAAGAATTATTAACATTTTGTTATTTTAACGTGGAAATGTTGCGTGACTGGAATTATAAATTTAATTTAATTAAACATTTTCAAGTTTAACTAACTTCGCGAGTGAATGTAAACATTAGCTTCTTACAAATTTTCGTTAAGTAAATTTTTGGTCCGAGGAAGTTTGATTTAAGAGTGTTGTGATAAGAACTTGGATTTCGTGATCTCACAACATGATATGACCGGCCAGTTCGCGCAGTTTGCAGTTACTCTGTTTTCAAACATGTTACTAATTTTGTACTAAAACACAGTTTATATATTATTTTTCAAAGAGTAACTGCGGAGTCTCTTGTCGATTCTTCTCTGCAAAATCTACGTTCCGAATCGGTGGTAGCTTTACTTTTACAAAAATAATAATTTATTTTTAAAGTAATAATTTGTAAAATGACGATTCGAATGTGCTCTTGGGGCCTATTTGAATAAAGCTGTTTTCGATTTTGATATTGATTTTGATTCTGCTTCTGTTGGTTCGATTCGCACCCCAAGTCTGCTCAGACAAAAAAATAATATCGGTAAACATGTATATTGTGTTTTATTTATACGTACTTTAACCACAGACAAAATAAAGTGCTAGTTGTGCCCGCGACTTCGTCCGCGTGGAATTTAACAAAAAATTTAGTGTTCAGTTCGCAGAGCTAAAAATAAATAAATTTCTAAAATAAAATTAGCCTAAGCTACTTCAAACTACATCAGCTATCTGCCAGTGATATTCCCGACAAAATCGGTCCAGATGGTCTAGAGATTAGTCGGAACAAACAAACAGACAGGCAGACAGAAAAAAAGTGAAAAGCGGTTATATTAATATTACAAACAGACACTCCAATTTTATTTATTTGTATAACTATATATAAGCTGGTCGCCATCTAAAACACTGCCTGTGTTCAATTACCTATCGTAAAAAGAGTATTGTGTATGTTCAATTTAGCCTGGTACCTAATTAAAATTATATTATATTATTCTAATGTATATATGTATTGCTTGTAAGTATTAATGTGTAGATATTTGTATGTAAGTTTATTATAATATAACTGTACCACCTATCCGATCTTCAAATAAATAATAATCATCATCATCATTTCAGCCTATCATAGTCCACTGCTGGATATAGGCCTCCAAAAGTTCACGCCAAAAATATCGTGAACTCATGTGTTTTGTCTATAGACACCACGGCGGGCAGGCGGGTTGGTGATCGCAGGGCTAGCTTTGTCGCACCGAAGACGCCGTTACCCGTCTTTAGCCTGTGTATTTCAAAACCAGCAGTTGGATGGTTATCCCGCCATCGGTCGGCTTTTTAAGTTCCAAGGTGGTAGTGAAACTGTGTTATCCCTTAGTCGCCTCTTACGACACCCACGGGAAGAGAGGGGATGGCTATATTCTTTAATGCCGTAGCCACACAACATACAACAAATAAATATTACATAATAAATTTCGGGTTGTCTGGAAGAAATGGCTAACTAGCCATAAGACCGCCTCTTGTACTACACATTCTTGAGTTGTCTGTATTATTATTATTTTGTATTTGCATGTCATGGTGTAAAATAAAGAGTAAATAAATAAATAAATAAAATTAATGATTCCAAAGCTACGTCCAATTGGACTGAATTTTTTTTTAGTCAAACATTCCATTTGGTCACACAAACGAAATGTCGTTTCTCGAAAAAATTCGAACGACAGTCCAAGGTCGACCTTTAAGTTATTATATCGAATAAAAGCTTTCGTAGTCTTAATATGACCTTTGGGATGAAAAAATTTTAACACGTATGAATCGTAATCATATGTCATAAAAATTCATACCGCAGCACGTGACGCCGCCTGGATTAATATAAATATTTAATGGGAGTGAAGATTCACATGGCGCGAATGTATGGTATATGGTTATGAGGATAAATTACCCTATATTTTATTTTATTACTATTGTTATAATAAATAAATAAAAACGTTATAATCTAGTATCTCTAGTTATGTAAAAATCATGTTATGATGCAGTAGGACCTTTTAGTATACAACCTACCATACATTCTAGGATTGATAAATTTTCTACTTAACATTTTTGAATATCATATCAAAAATTGACCGCTCCAGCGGGGTTCGAACCCGCGTCTCCGACTCACCGTGTCGGCGCTCTAGCCAATTAAGCTATGGAACGATATACCCGCTGGATCGAAATTTTTGATATGATGATTTTTATATTCGGTTTAAGCGTCAAAGATTTTCATTGTAATATGAAACTTTGAATATTTACGGGTTTCTGTAAAGAGCTCACTATAGACGGCGCCACGATTCGCTCAAACCAAATATAAAAATCATCATATCAAAAATTTCGATCCAGCGGGTATATCGTTCCATAGCTTAATTGGCTAGAGCGCCGACACGGTCAGTCGGAGACGCGGGTTCGAACCCCGCTGGAGCGGTCAATTTTTGATATGATATTTGTTAGTAGACATCACTATTTGGTGTGACGTTCCGAGTTTGAGAAGCGGAAATAAACTAACTTGCTTTATGTCAAATAATTTAATATGTCGGTTGATTCTGTTCTTATAGTGTCAATTCCTGTTACAAATTATAATAAAATATTAGTAAATTATTTCTACATTATTATTTACATACTAGATACATAACAAATTGGCGACGAGGATAACAGATTGACGACGAAGATTAATAATTACAAAAAAAAAAGTGAATATAAGTAACCTCGCGAGCAGCGGATATTACCACGTGCTCCTATACACCCATTTTCCTTGTTCCAAGGGTTCCAAATCCTGTGATGATAACCCGCTTCACACATTCCTTTTCCTCTTACATACGTACGTACATAATACGCCGCAATGGAACAACAACTAGGGCAAGTTTTGTCCCAAATGATGGAAACGATGCGAGGAATGCAATTACAGCAAGTACAATTACAACAAGCCTTACAAACCAGTGATAAAACGGTTAGTGGTATCACATTACAACCTTATGATGAAAACAATGAATCATTTTCGACTTATTTACAAAGACTTCAAAATTATATTTCCTTGAAAGGTGTCACAAGTGCTACAATTAAAGTGCAAATTTTTCTCAATTGTATTGGCCCTAAATACTACCAAGTACTGAAAAACATCACAGCGCCTGAGTGTCTAGAATCAAAAAGCTATGATGACCTTGTAGAACTACTAAGGAATCATATTGCCCCAGAACCCGGTGAAGTTGCTCAACAACACAAATTCTGTCTACGGCAACAGCATGAGTGTGAAAGCATTGCTAACTACGTAGCTGGATTAAAAGAAATAGGCGGAAAATGTAACTTTATATGTAATAATTGTAAAAATAGTACTTTTGAAACTCATCTGCGAGTACAGTTCATACGAGGGCTGCGTAACTCTGAAATTAAAGAAAGATTATTACAAGAATCTTCTTCTACAAAATTTGATGATTTAATTAGGATTGCAATGGCGATTGAGACTTCCAAAGTAGAAACAAAAGAAATGTGTACGGATATTCAACCAAATATAAACAAAATATCAAAGAAAACTAAGAATTTCAATACATCCAAACAAAATACAAATACATATAAAAGTCATACATACAATACAAATATTAAAAAAGGAAAGAAAATAAAGTGTTATCGTTGTGGAAAAGAAAACCATTCAGCGACTCAGTGTAGATTAAAAGATAAATTATTTTGTAAGAAATGCAAAACAAAAGGACACATACAATCAGTTTGCTTAAGGGAACAAAAACAACTAGAGCTAGTAAATGAACAGTACATAGAAGATACTAATGAAATTTATGAAATACATAAAATATTTTACAAAAATAACATACAAAATGATAAATTTAATATTACATTACAACTGAACGGGAAATTACATACACTAGAACTAGATACAGGTGCAGCAGTCACTACATGCTCTGTACAATATTATAAAGAAAATTTCAGTAATCTTAAATTAGAAACTACACCAATTAAATTAAAAACTTACACAGGAGAAATACTTTACCCACGGGGAACCTGTAATGTAAACATCAAATATAAAAATACAGAAGTCATAGGAAGAATCTTTGTTATTGATAGAAAAGTTGATCCTGTATTGGGAAGAGAATGGATTAGGAAATTAAACTTACAATTTGACATAAATTCACTACAAAAAGAAGAAAATGATATTACAGAAAAAGAGTTTACTGAGAAATTGAAAAAAATTATACAAGAATACAAAGAACTATTTTCTGAAGAAATAGGAGAAATTAAAGATTATCAAGCAGTATTTAAATTGAAAGAAGGTGCAGTTCCAGTCTTTTTAAAACCACGTCCAGTACCATTCGCTTTGAAGGATCAGGTGGAAGCAGAAATAGACAGATTAGAAAAGGAAGGAATATTAGAAAAAGTCACATACTCACAGTGGGGAACACCAATTGTTCCTGTCTTGAAGCAAAATGGAAAAATGCGCTTATGTGCGGACTATCGCGCTACATTAAACAAAAATCTGGAAAATGACAACTACCCTATACCTCGTGTTGAAGAAATATTTTCAAAGTTAAGTGGAGGAAAATATTTTTGCACACTGGATATTAATCAAGCTTATTTGCATATGAAGACTAATGAAGATACAGCAGAAATGCAAGCTATTAGTACATGCAAGGGTACATACAAGGTGAAAAGACTAATGTTCGGAGTGAAAATTGCACCAAATGTTTGGCAGAGATACATGGATCAAACACTTCAAGGAATGGAAGGTACAGTTTGTTTTTTTGACGACATTGCTTTACAAGGACGTACATTTATACAATTACTACAAAGAATTAGGAAGGTATTTGACAAATTAAAAGAATGTGGACTACACTTAAACAGAGAGAAATGTCAGTTTTTTCAGAAATCAGTTACTTACCTAGGACATACAATAAATGAAAAAGGTCTACACCCTACAGAAGATAAAGTAAATGATATAAAGAATAGTTCACGTCCAACAGATGTTTCTTCACTACGCACATTTTTGGGAATGATAAATTACTACCAACAATTTATACCTAACTTAGCATCAAAACTAAATCCTTTATACAAATTATTACAAAAAGATACAAAATTTACTTGGTCAACATCATGTGAACAAGCATTTCAAGAACTGAAAAAAGAAATCTGCGGAGAAAAAGTACTTATACCATTTCATGAAAACTTACCTGTCACATTAGCCACTGATGCATCACCAACTGGATACGGAGCTGTGTTGTCACATATTATGCCGGATAAATCAGAACGTCCAATAGCTTTCGCGTCAAGATCTCTTACAAAGGCAGAGAAAGGTTACAGCCAGTTAGATAAAGAAGCCGCAGCATTAGTTTGGGGACTGAAGAAATTCTTTCAGTATTGTTACGGTAGAAAAATAATTCTCATAGTAGACAACCAACCATTAGCTAGAATTTTACACCCAGAGAAGGCTACGCCTGCTACAACAGCCATACGACTTGTACATTATGCTAACTTTTTAGCTGGATTTGATTACCAGATAAAACTAAGGAAGACTGCAGAACATGCTAATGCCGACTATTTTTCAAGACTACAACATACAAATAAAAATGAAAAGAATGATACACTTACAGATGACGAAGCTTTCTACTTAAATCAGATTTCAGAAATACCAGTTTCATTACAAGAGATAAGGGTAGCTACAGCTACTGACCCGGAACTACAGAAGTTATATATTGATATACAATCAGGACGAGAAGATAAAACTAGACTACATGAATTTTCATTGCAGAATAATTGTATATTTTATGGCATAAGAATCGTCATACCTAAGAAACTACAACCTAAAATATTAGAAGAATTACATACAGCGCACATGGGTATAGTTAAGATGAAGGCTTTAGCAAGAAGCTATGTGTGGTGGAAGAACATTGACATAGATATTGAAAATATGGTGAAACAATGCAAGAGATGCTGTTTGATGCGTAAAAACCCGACTAAGGTACCTGTACACAGCTGGGAATACCCTAAGGAACCGTGGAGTCGTATTCATATTGATTATGCCGGACCATTCATGAACCAATATTTTCTTATGGTGGTAGATGCCTATACTAAATGGTTAGAAGTTATACCTACTAATTCTATGTCAGCTGCAACAACTATAAATATTCTAAAGAAGTTATACACTACATTTGGTTTACCAATAACGCAAGTCTCGGATAATGGAAGACAATTTAGATCAGAAGAAATGCAAAAATTCTTAAAAGAAAATGGAATTCAAGCTAAATTTACAGCACCATTTCATCCTTCTACCAATGGTCAAGTAGAAAGATATGTTCAAACTGTTAAAAATAAACTTAAAGCAATGATTAGTGAAGAGGGATCTATACAAGATAAATTACAAAGATTTTTAATGATGTATAGAAAAACACCTAACAGTACTACAGGATTAAGCCCAGGTGAAATGATGTTTAAAAGAATATACAGAACAAGAATTGACTTAGTAAAAAGACCACAGGAATTAAGAAACAACAGTAATGAAGAGATAATAGTAACCAAGGAATTTCAAAGAGGAGAGAAAGTTCAAATTCGAATGTATGACAGTAATAAATGGAAATTTGGTAACATAGTAAATAGAAAAGGAAAATTACATTATGAAGTGGAAGTAGATGGAAGAATACACCAAAGACATGTAGATCAAATCATAAAGACATCATGCTTAGATAATAACTTTAGAATACCAGATACTTACCTGATTAAACCAAGAGAATCAGTGGCAAATTTATATACACCAAAATTACCTGAAAAAGACCTATTACCTGGAAAGAACATACTACCTGGAAAAGACGTACTCCCTGGAAAAGACTTACTCCCTGGAAAAGACTTACTACCTGAAAAAGACCTTACAACTACACATGCTAACGCTACAAGAAGGGAATCTATACCTTACACTGAAACCTCGGAAGTGGACAAGCCAGAGACACCTCAAGCAACTCCAGATATACCTCCTACTACACAGGCTGAAATTGAACCCCGTCGTAGTACCCGGATTCGACGACCACCAAACCGATTGAACTTCTAAATTAAATAACAAGGGAGAGTGTTAGTAGACATCACTATTTGGTGTGACGTTCCGAGTTTGAGAAGCGGAAATAAACTAACTTGCTTTATGTCAAATAATTTAATATGTCGGTTGATTCTGTTCTTATAGTGTCAATTCCTGTTACAAATTATAATAAAATATTAGTAAATTATTTCTACATTATTATTTACATACTAGATACATAACAATATTAAAATCGTAGATATTAAATTTTCTACTTTTTACGAATTTGATTTTTTTGCTTTCAATGAACGGTGTATTTAGAGTCTGGAAGCTTACGAGACCCAAACACAAATGACTAAAAAGTTACAAATATCTTTATAGCATATAGTATTTATTGTAAATTACAAAGTACTTATAGTAAATTAGCGCTACTGTACTGTACTAGTAAAACAATTAGTTTTGGTCACTACGACAAGTTTTTTTTTTTTTACGAAAAAGGCGGCAAAAATCGTGAGGCCCACCGGATGGTAAGCGTTACTATTAGGGATACCTACTACAGAAGTAGGTCGTAAGCACGTTGTCGAACTTAACCCGAGCCTTCCCAAGAGCTCTGCCCACCTTACTCTCTACAAGAACAAAATAAGCACCACATGAGCAGTGAACAGCGTTACCTGCTATGTTTTGTACGATCCGGTTGCTTTCAGCTGTGCCATACCTCAATCAAATTGCTTAAAACGGGTTCAAAGCCAAGTATTATAAGTGTAACATGTAATGGTTCGCATCTAACTAGTGTAGAGGTCACAGCACGTCATAATTATAAAATTATCTATAAACGAAGCTGGATGAGGATTGCGGAAGACCGGGATGTGTGGCGCGAACTTGGGGAGGCCTATGTCCAGCAGTGGACTGCGATAGGCTGAAGTGTGTGTGAAGCTGCTACTTCTTATAAGATATGAATCTGCACCGCTATGTGGTTGAAATCCCACGATCTCGCACTAAACGATTTGCTTCCTCGTTCCTAATACGCACCGCAAAAATTTGGAATGCCCTTCCAGCTTCCGTATATCCAACGAAGTATAACTTGGGTATCTTTAAATCAAGAGTGAACAGGCATCTTCTAGGCAAGCGCGCACCACCTTAGGTTGAATCTTCACTTGCCATCAGGTGAGATCGCAGTCAAGCGCTAGTCTATATATTTAAAAAAAAAGATATATAAAATATATATCGATTTATTCATCGCATGTAAACATATTTTCTATTATTATACTATGAGTTTCGGTAAAACGGTAAGAGTCTGTAAGTGTCTCAATGCTGAAATAAGGCCTCTTCTCTTAAAAAGGTCAAGGACTATTCATTTTTACAAGGACTATTCATTATTTACAAATATATTTGATTTCTTAGCGTTTGTTTTATTTTATTATGAAAGAATTTCAAAATTAAATTTAATTTTTTAAAGAAAAAGGTATTCTTAATGTCAATTTCAATTTAACACAATTTATTATTTATTTCTTTTTTTAATTTTTTATTTAACATAATTGTGTTTGATTGCAAACGAAAAAAAACCGACTTCAATTACATCGACAAATTAAAATACTACGTAGGCACACAAAACAATGATCAAGTAAATACTTAATATCAAAGATTACTCAAAAAATAGTCGTCAGATCTCAAATTTAAATGAGAATACATGACAAGTACCAGCTTACGATTGAAATAAGAATTATAAAAATCGGTACCGCCATTTAAAAGTTATACGATATAATACAACGTAGGTCAACGAAAAAAAAAACAGTCAAGTAAAACGCATTATTGGATATAACTCGAAAAGTACCTACTTGTCAGATCTCAATTAAATTTAAATGGGACCACATGAAAAACGAAATCAGTCCACCCAGTCATCAGTTCTGAGGTAATAATATACATAAATTATTAATAATAAACGCTCAGAGGATACCCCAGTAGAATATTCTCCTGTGTTGGGGGCCCGGAAACACATACAATACACAAACATCAACGCCCAAACCACGACTAACATCTATATGGTCGATACAAATGTCTGTCGTGAGCGGGAATCGAACTCGCGACCGCCAGCGCAGTGCTATTACCGCTGCGCTAACGCGTCGTCAAAACCGATATATACATAAAAAATAGAATCGAATTGAGAACCTCTTCCTTTTTTTTGAAGTCGGTTAAAAAGGCTCTATGTCTGTAATATTAATTCAGAATATATATTATTCATTTGTGTTATTTTTGCTAATTCCATAGTGATGTCTATAAATATTCTATCAATCTTCCATTTGCACACGGTAAAAAAAACATTTATATATATACAAAAGTAATCTTTAGTAAAGAAAAAAGATTCCCTTTATCGAGAAAAAGGTACAAAGCTAATCCGCTTCGCCTCTTCGCTACGGATTATCAGAAAAACACGCGACTTTTCAACTTCGAATTGTTAATCTATACTAATAATATTATAAAAACGGTTTGTATGTTGTTTTATTAGATTTTGTTAATTCTTTCATACGACTAGGGTTCATTTCTTGGTATATTATGGATCGTAGTCGAAAAAATCGATTGAATAAGAATTCTATAAATTATATAATGGACTATGAGACAAAAACCACCTTGTACCTAACTAATTAATTGTGTTTGCTGTCAAGCGAAAAAAAAACGACTTCAATTACATCGACAAGTATTACAATATAGATCGACGAAAAAATAGTCAAGTAAATACGCATTATCAAAGATTACTCCAAAACTTGTGATCAGATCTCAATGAAGTTTATAATATGTGACCACATAATAAATATCGGCTTTCGATTGAATTAAAAATCATTTAAATCCCAGTAAAAAGTTATGAGAATTTTCGAGGGTTTCCCTCTATTTCTCCAGGATCCCATCATCAGATCCTGGTTTTCTTTTTCTCCTTTCCAACAAAAAAATGATTATCAAAATCGGTTCATAAACGACGAAGTTATCCCCGAACATACATAAAAAAATATTTACGGTCGAATTGAATAACATCCTCCTTTTTTAAGTCGGTTAAAAAAATTCAAAAAAAAACGTCAAATTCAAAATCGGTGCATCCAAGAAAAAAGTTATATAAGTACCACAGATAAAGAAAGTGCAATCGAATTGTGAACCTCCGCCTTTTTTGAATTCACTTATTAATTCAAAGTACCTGGGTGACCGAGCTAAGCTCGGTATTTTTAGTAAATCGTGAAGGATTAGTAGAAGAGAGAGTTAAAATGATTCGCTGCCGGTTTGGATGAAGTCTTTTTTAACCGACTTTAAAAAAGGAGGAGGTTACTCAATTCGGCTGAAGGAAACTCAATATATATATATCGCACCTTCGGTGCAACAAAGTCACAATTCAGGACACTTTTTTTGTTATGTCTTTTATTAGGACTTTTTGATAATCTATACATATAATAAAATGGTAGGAAAGTCAAAACTGTACATTGAATATTTTTTTAAAAGAATACTTGGGGTGTGATCTACAATCGATACCGAAGCCAAAAATATAGTTTTTAGAATCTTTGTCTGTTTGTCTGTCTGTCTATATGTATGTCCGGGATAAACTCAAAAAGTACTGCATTGATTTACTTCAAATTCGGCACGAATATTATTAAGAAGTCGGGTCAACATATAGGCTACAAATTATCAGGCTATCACCTACAGGGAATGAGCAGTGAACCTTTATTTCTTCAACGCATTCTGTAACAACGTGTAATCTAACGACGCATATTTGAATGTTATTATTATGTTAATAACCATGTCATAAGCTAGCTTCGTACTATAAATGAAGACATTCTGTAGTATATTTAGTATGAGCATTGCACCTGTGCGAAGCCGGGGCGGGTCGCTAGTTTAATATAAGATTTTTAAACTATAGCAAAGAAAGTAAACTATTAATTTTATAAACATTTCAAACCTACCATAAATAGTAAAATATATATATCACTACATAGTATAAAACAAAGTCGCTTTCTCTGTCCCTATGTATGCTTTTGATGCGGTTTTTTTATTAGATAGAATGATTGAAGAGGAAGGTTTATATGTATAATAACATCCATTAAATAGTGGAGAAATACTGTTATTTATGAGGTTTCTAATGTGATGTCGTAAATAATTACATTTTTTCCGCTTACATTGCAAACGCAGCCTGAACCCTACGAGATTTATCAAAATAATGTACTAAGTATTATACACATTGAAAAGTTCTACAGAAAACTCCGCTATGGTGTATGTCTATCTCTTGACATCCCACAATAACATTTTTTTGTCATTTACTTTTTACGACAAATAATGGCTAATTTTCAAATCGATTTTAACCAATACAGCATTAATCCTTATCTAATTAAATACCTTAAATACATTGTTGATTTAATATTGATCTATATGGCCCTTTACAGCATATGATTTAAATGAATATTTTTGAAGATATTATAGATTTAAAAATTGCGATACGTACCGTTTGTGGCAGTTCCGGCCGGCTTTCACTCTAAAGTTAACGCGTGCGGGCCACGGGCAGTAATGAATAAATCAAAACTACTGGATCAATTTTAATAATTTTTCAGTGAATGACATAGGCTATAATTATATTTTACACCCGTGCGAAGCCGGAGCGGGTCGCTAGTAGATATATATTTTAATGTATGTTCGGGGATAACTTCGTCGTATATGAAAAGATTTTGATAATTCTTTTTTTGGTGGAAAGGAAATATCCCTGGTGTGGTAGCATGATAAGGAAACCAAGATCTGATGATGGGATCCTAGGGAAATCGAGGGAAACTCTCGAAAATCCGCATAACTTTACATTAACTACACAATACTTAACATACTACTGGGTGTACTGATTTTGATGTTTTTAACCTAATCGAAAGCCGATGTTTATCATGTGGTCATATTTCATCGAGATCTGATTACAACTTATGGAGTAATCTTTGATAATGCGTATTTCTTGACTATTTTTTCATGTACCTACATTGTATTACTTGTCGATGTAATTGAAGTCGATTTTTTTTCGTTTGCCTGCAAGCAGCAATTATTAATAATGAATTGACGCAAAATAAAAATAAAAAATAAAGATAAATTAAAAATTGATACAAAATACACAATTACAAGATTGAGAGTAATTGCTTCTAAAAACTGATAGGCGCTCCAACAAATCGTGTTTTTTTTTTTGAAAATTATATTTAAATACGAATTACATATTTATAAAATATGACTAATATTTTTTTTTACTGACAATAATAAAAAATATAAATAAATATAAAAAATCAAAAATAAAAAATTATTAAAAAATAATAATGATAAAATATGAATAATATTTTTCGATTTTAACGACATAATAATAAAAAATAAGAACAGCTTATTTAAATAAAAAATAGCGAGTGCAATTAGAAAAAGAAAAAGAAAAAATAATTGATCAGGAACATGTGGATTTGAACCATGATCTTCTCGGTTGATCCCGACCGGCCGATTTTCCACCGAGCTATTGCAACTAAGTTGACAAATGCGAAATTTACTTTCGTATTCTAACGATATTTTTTTCACTCACTAAAAACAGGGATAAAACGACATTTTCTGAAAATGAATCCTAGCTAGATAGATTTATCTTCCTCGAAACCCCCTATATACTAAATTTTATGACAATCGTTGGAGCCGTTTCCGAGATTCAGATTATATATATATATATATATATATATATATATATATATATATATATATATATATATATATATATATATATATATATATATACAAGAATTGCTCGTTTAATAGTATAAGATACTGTTTTTTGCACGGGTCGTTTATATCCAATGGAAATCATTTAATTTGAATTTAAATGTTGGTAATAAACAACTTATAGGTGTTATTTACTAGTTCGACACTATTACTATTTAAATGAAGGTGTCACGATGTTTGTTTTAACAAAGCAACATTGAATATTTATAACTTTTGCGTATTAATCAAAACTGTAAATTTTATGCAGAATTATTATTGAGATAATGTAATAATTTCTATTCATTTATAAATATTTATCGGCTTTGTTCCGTGGTTTTTGATTTAGTGATAAAATAGTGGTAGCAGAAGTATACGATTACTGTTTTTAACCCCCGACGCAAAAAGAGGGGTGTTATAAGTTTGACGTGTCTGACTGTGCCTCCGTAGCTCGCGAACGGATGAAGCGATTTCAATTTAATTTTTTTTTTATGAAAGGTGAGCTACGGGCAAGTGTTTTTAGATATGTTTGATGAAAATCGGTTGAGTCGCTTAAAAGTTTTGGGGGGTGAAAGTGGGGAAGAATAACCGAATGTCTCAAATGGAAGCGCATCACGTACACATTACAAAATAATGTGTTCAATGAAAATCGGTTAAGCCCTGAAGAAAACTCTGAGGGTAAAAGTGGGGAAAATGAGGATGGAAATCCAAATGTCAGTAAATTTACCCAAGTAGCAAATGAAATAAGCACTTAATATGCACTTAACAAAATTAATAATAAATATAAATGCTAAAATTGGGGATGGAAATCAGAATGCCTGTGAATCTATCCTAATGTTGTATTAAATTAAAGAGCACTGAAAAAGAATATTAATGACTTCATCGAGAGTGTTCTTAGTTTTGTTTGATGAGAAAATTGGTGAAAAGCTGTTTTAAAGTTATGGTTATGGTGTCAAAAAAAATTGGGACACGGAAATACAATTGTCAAGTGAAAGTATCAATTACTTACATCTCAGACTTTGTAATTCTGCTAAAGATACGAAATCTACATTATAATAAGTGTACATATAAAAAGTATAAAATAAAAATTAAATTAAAAAAAAACCCCCGACACAATAACCTGAGTTACTTTTAAAAAGTAAAAAATAATTACAAAAACTCAAACTTAAAGTACCTAAGTATGTACGCTTCAGCCTGTAATATCCCACTACTGGGCATAGGCCTCTTTCCCTATGTAAGAGAAGGATCAGAGCTTAATCCACCACGCTGCTCCAATGCGGGTTGGCGGATCTAAGTATATATGAGTATTAATAATTCTAAAAAAAAATACATCGCGTTGGAGGACCCCAGGATGCAAGTTCGATCCCCGCTAGAATGGTCAGTATTTTTGATATGATATTTAAAATGTTTATAATTTCCTCATCTGTGGGTATTATATAGAAAAAATAAATAAAACAAACAAAATATGAGATACTGTAAAACAGAATTATATTTCATTGCAACATAGCTGCAATGAAATATAATGTGAAAAGATTTGTTAGACTTGGAAATCGGGACGTTTCGTTTCAAGCTTTCAATTCCCGCGAAAGATAAACGCGAAACACTAATCGTTCAATTATAGTCAGACGAGCGACATTAATGTTGCTGTGTAATGTCAAAACTTTAGTGAACTAAACGAGGAATATATGATTTTTATATTGTAATTTGTATATTCTTTACTAGCTGAGCGCCGTGGGTTTACCTGCTTTATTATCACTTATTCAGTTAATATTTTTGTGATAAGTATTGTAGTATACGTTTAATTCTAAATCTTCGGTTGCTTATAATTATACCGATTCTAATATCAATCGATTCAGACATTCTAGAAAAATAGATCTACGAAGTATCCTTCTTAAAATTTCGCATTTATAATGTAAGGTAACATAGTTTTTTGAATTCATATTTCTCATCTATAATAACGATAAAAACAGTAAGGTGTCGCTTAGCAAATCAAAACTGTTTTTTGAAGTTATTTTCTTTTGGCGCCTTTGGGAAAAATGATGATGAGTAAATTATTACGATGCGCGCGTCCAGCGTCACGATAACCGACACGCTAAAGTTAGATAGTTAGGAAGTTAGCAATGTTAAGTTAGTTATCCAATGAAGTATAACATCTTACTTTTATTGTTATTATTTTATTATATTAACAACATCCACGGGCTCATGGTTGCCATTTTTGCTACATACAATATTATCGACGTGCATTGTTTTAACTTCAGACTAGCGGTTCTAAAATTGCTAGAATGGTCGGCACTAACAGCTTGTTGCTCTTGTAAATATTATTAATATTTAATATTATTAATAATAAATATATTCAATAAATAATAATACATGTTTGATATAATTTTAAAAAAATGAAGAATAAATTAAAATAGTGACAGATAGAAACATTTTTACGGCTAATGTCTATGATATCAAATAGATAATGAAAACACTATCACTATCTAAAACTTTTCGTCAATTTTGTTACTAATGTTTTTCAATAAAACGAAACAAATATTATTTCATTCAAAAACCAGTCAATGTACGCCTAACACAATTTATAAACAAGATAACTTAAGCCTAAAGCATAATTCTATTCAATCAACAAATTTTCGCCTATTCTTAACCGACTGCCAAAAAAGGACGATGTTTGTACGATTTCATTTTTGTGTTACCCACACATTAGGAAAATCTAAACATTTTTTAATATCATATCAAAAATCGACCGTTCTAACGGGGATCGAACCTGCGTCTCCGATTGACCGTGTCGGTGCTCTAGCCAATTAAGTCAATAATAAATAATGTTATAATATAGAATTAAAGACAATATTCTCAATTCGAATTCGACTGTATTTTTTAAGTATTCTCAGAACTTTTCACTTACCGATTTTGATGATTCTGTTTTTAATCGAAAGGTGGTGAAATTTGTTCGAGGTCTGAAGAGTACTTTTCGACTTAGGTATATCTAATAATGCGATTGATTGACTATTTTTCGTCGATCTACGTTGTATTATGCCTCATAACTTTTTACTGAGTAAAGCGATTTTGATGATTCTTATTTTAATAGAAAGTTGATAATTTTTTTCCGGTCTCATTTAAATTCAATCAAGACCTGATGACTCCTTTTTGATTAATCTTCGATAACGCGTATTTATTTGACTATTTTTTCATCTATCTGCGTTGTATTACTCGTCGATGTAATCAAAGTAAGCGTTTTTTCGTTTGGGGGCAACCTGAAGTATTTTCGTCTTTTTACGTTATATGAATTTCAAAAGTCTTTACAACAAAATATTGAAAAAAAAGTTACGCCCAATTAGAGCTTCGGGGAGCGCAACGACGCTCAATTACATCAAATCGTACACACGGACAAAATAATCATAAAACTTCTACTATACTGATAGTAATATTATAAAGCTGAAGGAAAGAAAAGTTCGAAGTGCTCTTGGAGCCTATTTGAATAAAGCTATTTTTGATTTTGATTTTGAAGATTTCGTTTGTTTGAACGCGCTTATCTCAGAAACTACTGGTTGGTTGGAATTGAAAAATTATTTTTCATTACAGTCCATTTACCGAGGAAGACTATAGGCTATATAATAATAATTTAGCACGCTTAATTCCTGAAAGTAAAGCGTGTGAAACTGAGTATTTTTTACCGATGCTTACTCAATTCGACCGCGTATATATATATATATATATTATAAATGTTCGGAGATAACTTCGTCGTTTATGAACCGATTTTGATAATTCTTTTTTGTTGGAAAGGAGATATCCTAAGAGTGGTACCATGATAAGAAAACCAGGATCTGATGATGAGATCTCAGAGAAATCGAGGGAAACCCTCGAAAATCTGCACAGCTTTTTACTGGGTGTACCGATTTTGATGATTTTTAATTTAATCGAAAGCCGATGTTTATCATGTGGTCACTTTTAAATTTCATCGAGATCTGATTACAACTTTTAGAGTAACCTTTGATAATGCGTATTTACTTGACTATTTTTTGTCTACCTACGTTGTATTACTTGTCGATGTAACTGAAGTCGGTTTTTTTTCGTTCGCCAGCAAACACAATTATACATTTTACGTTGTTTTTATACGTGAGAAAGATAATTGTACATTCGATGTTCCAGAGTGCGGTGTGTTTCAACCACATACTATCGCTTCGTTAACAAGTTACAAACAACGAATAAACTTGCTCAATGAAAGCCTTCAAGCTGTAAGTTATACTATTCAGTAGCCTTCACTTAACTGTTTACTGTAGACCTTAAAATATAGCAACAGGGATCAAAATCTACCGACAATATTGCAAAGCATATAGGTATATTTAATAGAAAATCTGCAAGAAAAAATAAACTTTATAAGGCTGTTATTAGAATCCGAATTTGGCTGCTTTCTCAGTTGTGAATTCGATGTGTTTCCAAATATATTAATTTTTTTTTAAGAATTTTGCCTAAGGTTTTATTAGTTATGTTAGTTTAAAAGTTAAAAACATGTGTATTTATTGAACATGTTATTCAACAACGGGAATAGTACCAATGCGCTACTAATTATAAGTTTGAAACCGAGTTTTGACGTAGCACGGTAGCGGTAAAGTTTCATAATATGATATTCAATAACGGCTTAGTGCAGATAGATTTTTATCCTTTTTTTTGTTTGCCAGATCTAGGTCTTTGTGTGTTATTAGACTTCATACTGCTTAGGGTCTTTAAGTGTGATATATAAAAAGTTTTGGAAAATCCAAAAGAGCGCGGCTCCGTGTGCTATTTATAAAAATACAATTTAAAAGTTATCTTTCTTGCAGTTAACAATTGAGTTACTAGCTCAACAATAGTAAGGAAAAACCTGAAAAGGAACAATCATATATCAGTGTTTATTTTCTATAATACATGCCGTGTGGTGCCAGACGAGTAGAAAAGCACCACCGCCTTTCTTCTCGTGGGGTCACACAGGGATAAACCTGGCTCAAAATCATTAGGGTCCTGGAGAAAGAAAACTTCATTTGAAACCCGGAATGGTGTCTCCGTCAAGCATTCGTGACATAGCTCTAAAACGCGAAAGACTCCTGCAGCCGAACTGGCTCCACACGTATCGACTTGTCGTTCCTGTGGGCCTAGCCATAGAGGTCGAGAGGGTGGCGCAGAGCTTAGGGAACTCTGCGTTTTCCTGAAGAGTGTCTTAGTCGACACAGTGTCTGTCTGACACTGTCTAAATCGTCTGTAATAGACGAACTAAAGCCAATGATGATCGTCTATAATTATATATTAATCTACCTTTTAAGGGTTTACAAGATCGTCATTTTTAAAGCTGAAAACATTAAATATCGATTCTGTACTACTGATTAAATATGACTTAATACGTGTTTCAACTTTTTTGCAACTTCTAACCTTAAATGGGCGAAATAGGGGATGTAATTTGTAAGGAAATCCGTCTTTTCTGGGGTGAGAAGCTTGAATTTTTTTCCTTATGGTTTGAATCATAAATAAATGCATAAATGAATATTTCAGCATTTTTCAAATTAAGGGAAAATCACTTTCATCCAAATCGTTGATATTTGGTATGATAACGACCTCTGTTTTATATAAGCCTGTATTTATGGGCTTTTGTAAATATATTAATTTAACCTTTATTCTTAGATAGTTAGGTATCGATGGCAAAATTTTAGTCCAGTAAATATATAATGTATACATCTCCATATATCTTAAATATTTTCCTAAGACACCGGAAGTAGAAATGTTAAGAGCGTCGCTTCAGCCTGTAATATCCCACTACTGGGCATAGGCCTCTTTCCCCATTTAGGAGAAGGATCAGAGCTTAATCCACAACGCTGCTCCAGTGCGGGTTGGCGGATTAAGAGCGTGAAATTTAAATATTCCAGAGTGGTCGATCAGTTTGGTAGGTCTAGCGCGTGATGACTGAATCATTAATGTGATAAACAAAGCGATCCTAAATTGATGTAATATAATGACTATACCACTAATATAATTATATTATACATGACTTTAGCCCCTCTTTATAAATATTATCAATTAATGTGTTAGCAAAGCCGAGGGCTACTACTAGTCATAGTAATAAAATCACTGCAGTAAATCATTATGAAGCTACTAGATGACCCGACAGACGTTGGTCTGTCTTATCAACTATGAATATTCAATTCGAATTTTTATAATTAATAAAAAATTTATTACAAAAAAAGTGTTATAACCAATCTTCTATCAAATGTACGTCAAACGTCATAAGATAACACTAAAATAGTTTATATATTGTCCAAAGCGCTAAGGTTAGATTAGAAATAATTTTATATGGTGCTTAACACCAATTTTCTAATTTTCTGCGCATTATTTTTAATTTTTTGCTTTCATAAACACCTTCTTCTGACAATAACAAACAAAAAAAAAAGAATGAGCGAAATCGGCCCAGCCGTTCACGCGTGATGGCGTGACCAAGGAAAATAGGGATTCGTTGTTATAAATACAGATGATAATAGGTTTCTTCTTTTTCGTTTTAAAATAATGCAGAAAATTTTCCGCCGTATTATAATAGACGATATATTGGAACAGCAAAATAACAAAATTTGGCATACGTGTCCAACATTTACCAATAACGAGAAAATAAGCCGATTACAGAAATAGTAAATACAGAGAAATTTCAACAAACAAACGGAAATCCTATTTAACTTGCAATATTATCTCTGAATATTACCAGAACCGAAATCGAAGATTACAATCGAAATTTCAAATCCTAAATGCATTGAGACGATAAACCCATGTGTAACACACAAATCCTAACTATTAGTACAAATTGAACCTTTTAATAGCTGCTCCTAATTAGCGCTTTACAATTCCTATATAGTTGGAAACTTGGTCGTCTAACGTGGACGGCTAATACGTAGATGATTAGGATTTCCAAGTTATATCTTCGAATTTTCCGGTAAATGCCTTCGTTTCAAATTATCGAAGTAATCGTTATTGATTGTATAATCATGTACCAATCAAGTACATCTAGAGTAATTGAAGAAAAGACTAGAGTAATTAAGTTAAGAGGCTTAAGTTCAGAACCGTCACATTACTGCTTAGCTGCTATTAGAGTTACATTTACATACTTTATCTACCCAGTTGGCGCAGTTGGCAGTAATCTTGATTTTCGCTCCGATGTTTGTGGTTTTTGAGATGTTTTAAATAAAAGGACATGAATACAAAATATAATGAATACGTATATATGTAAAATGGGAGGTCATCGAGCGCGACAATAGATGCGTCGATCGACAATTAAATTACAGTTTTGATTTCCGCCTTGAATCTGTGTGTAATACTTTATAATATATTTTTAATATATACGGAAATAAAATACAAGTTTATGGTGACAAACTTTGTAAATAAGTAAATAGGTTAAAAAATTATTTTTAAAGTAAGTAAATTCAAGTACTTAAATCTCGCAAATAAACTTTTATATCATATGAATTGTGTAATGACGTTATATGTTGGCAGAAAAAGTTTTATTGTCATTTTTACAGCATTTAAAATAAAATCTTATCTTTTAAAGTTTGTTAGTTTTAATTCTAGAAAACTATTAACAATGAAACTATTAAATTCATGTAGATTTTATCGCGGTTAGGACCTGTCCTCCAACAGTCCTGTGACCAGGGTAAAGTCTACAAAACGTCAGGCATCTAAACAACTTAATAAACCGCGATAGAATCCGAAAAAGTTACGTTCCGAAATTCGCTTAAACATTAGAAAACAATAAATTTTAATCTTGTTTTAACATCACCGTTGTGACAATTTTGAACCATTTTATTAGACATCACACATTCATTAACTTTTTACTTACTATCATACTAGCTGGGCCTGCGACTTTATCCACGTGGAATTTAAAAAAATTGTCAAAATAAGTAAATTTATAGAATAAAAGTAGTCTAAGTTACTCCTTATTACATCAGCTATCTGCCAGTGAGAGTCGGTCTAGCCGGAACAAACAGACTGACAGAATGCTTTTTTGTTATATACCATGCCCCCATCTCCTTTCTTCCATCGGACTTACAGACGTACCGCGGGCTTTCATCCCTACCTGATTGATATACCTTTCATACGTACAAAGCGCTTCGAATCACCTTTTTTAATGCGCACAGCCAAGGAATGGAATTCCCTGCCGGCGTCTGTATTTCCGAGTTCATACAACCCGAACATGTTTAAAGCACGAGTGAACAGGCTTCTTCTGGGCGAATCGCTCCATCTTCGATCTCGTCTGTGCTCTAGAGCTAGACTGAGGTCAAGAGTAAGCCCATAACATAATTTAAAAAAAAAAAAAAAAAAAAATTACCGTATATATATGCATTTAGTAAAAAGCGGTTATTTTAATATTACAAACAGACACTCCAATTTTATTTTAAATCTATAAATAATTTGCTTTACAAACAAAAGTAAACAAACATAACATTAAAATTAACGTAAACATTGTTAGTAGCCAGAAACACACATACAAGGTAAATCTTCAGTCCGTAGTTAAGCTGCGACAATATTCCTGGACTGTTTCCAGATTTTTAATTAATTTCACACATGTAGTCCAATTTAAGCTCGGTTGTACACGACGCCAAATACGTGTGCATGTTACCGCATGCATGTACATGTTGAGTATAATTTTGCAAGTTTATAAATATTAAAACTTTTATATGCGTTTTGTTCGATTTTTTCATCTTTTTTGTTGAATCATTCTTTGGGTTTAACTGATAGTTATACGGTAATAGTTGTCTTGTAATTGTGATAGACTCAGGGCTTTTATAGGGTTTTCAGACGCTTGTCAAGATCCAATAGAGAACAAGGACAAACGTCTAAACGGAAAACAAATATTTATTTTTAACACAAATATCACCTTTAGTCTCGAATCGAATCCACAACAATTTACAAAAATGAGGCTTTCATACATCGGTATAAACTCACACCAATACAAGCAAAAATTTATTCAAAAAAAATATAAATGAAAAAACGTAATTAATTAACGTAATTAGCTAATCTGTGAACCGATTACAAACGCAAAACTATTAAATGATATAAATATGAAAAGTAATTAACAGAACGTATTTAAAGTTTAAACTAGGTCAAAAACATATATTACGAATCGGTCGGTGTAAACTTGTTTATATTATATAACTAGCTGACCTGGCGAACTTTGTACCGCCTTCTTTATTTTTTTCTTAAATATAATAATTAATATACCAAAATAAAATATAGCCTATCTTTCAAGTTGGATCGAACTGCACATGGTGTGCGAATTTTATTATAATCGGTTAAGTGGTTTAGGAGTCCATTGAGGACAAACATTGTGACACGAGATTTATATATATTAAGATATAAACAACATTTTGAATTTCGAAAAAATAATTTAAATTTTGAGGTATCGTTTTACTTAAATTCATTGTAATGGATGAAATGACACTAGTCATGAGTAATTTTAATGGAACATTTTTTTTTAAATCAATATTCATTTTTTAGATTAAATAAAGCATAATTAAAAAAATCGTTTACTATTATTTATTATAACATATGAATTAGCCGAACATAAAATGTGAGAAATCATATATTACGGCTGGAGTTTTCAGACAACTAAAACAAATGTAATAACAAAAAAAAAAGAGAAACATTCCATTCCATTTGCATGTTACGAAAATGTCACGTACGAACGGACAACGGTTTACTATGATAATGGAATACTTGCGATTAATCATTTTTATATACGCATTTATAAATTAAATTTATTATTCATTTACGAGTTGAAAAATATATTTATAGATCGTTTATTTTTATATATGTGATGACAGCAGCTGGATATGAACTGAACTGTTTATATATACGCGTCCCCACTACTTGACACCTTATTCATATTTCTTCATTTCGCGTTGGTAGTGTGGTCATTGATTTTATTGTTAACTAGCTGACCTCGCAAACGTTGTTTGCTATATATGTTATTAACCCCCCCTTAATCCCCTCCCCCTCTTATAACAGCTGTATGAAAAATAGATGTTGGACTGTTCTCAGACCTACCCGATATGCACACAAAATTTCATAAAAATCAGTCCAGCTATCTCGGAGAAGTATTGTAACTAAATTTCATAATAAATTTTTCACTAACTTTTTCGTTCAATTACAATAAAATCTAGCCCTTGTCACTCCTGTGTAGTGTAGCTTTGTGTAGGTGAAAGTATTTTCATGATCGGATCAGTATTTACGAAGATTACCCCCTACATATAAACAAAGCTAGAAACTTTAACTCTTTATAATATTAGTATAGACCAGCGGACCGGCCCCGGCTTCGCACGGTTGCGAAAACTATCAGTGTTCCTCTATTATATTATTCATGTTTTATACATATAAGCCGTCCTCTGGAATCACTCTATTCAGTAAGGAAAACCGCATCAAAATTCGTTGCGAAGTTTTAAAGATCTAAGCATACAGACAGCCGGAAGTGACTTTGTTTTATACTATGTAATGATTAACTGACTTCAAGCTCAAAATATTTTGTATATGAAATACAAATACGTACAAGAAGTATCTGTGTATCTGAACTATATGACAGAATATATTATCAAAATTGTTTCCCCTATTGAAAGAGGAATTAAATTAACAAGCGTAAAATATATATTATTTATGTTTCTCTATTTTTAAAGGTATTTTATATTTCACAAATAAATTCACGCTGTAAAACTAAAATTTAGTATGAAATCATCGAAATATGCTTACATAATTGGAAAGTTATTCAACGGGTAAATACTGCCAGCATTCTTGCCGCCATTCCACAGCGTGATTTACACTATAATTATTAACAATAATAATTGTTTCAATTTTGCTTTGTCTCCATGATCAATATATTATTTTATTTGAATTCAATAATTGATGAGTATTCAAGTATTTTGAAATTTAACTTGATGTAACGTTACCCACACATACCCATTTCACTCACACAAGATTTACACATACAAAAATTTGTCAAGTGTTTGTTAAAATGCATACTGTTAAATAATTACACCTGCTCGAGCTTACGAGCTATGGAGTATTATTCAAAATGACAAACTAACTCGGTCACAGAGCAGGAAGACAATGTAGACAGGACGCTTTGTCCGTCTGTCGACGACACTCGCAAACAATTAGGTATTAACACTCATTCCATTTCACAGTTAACTCTCTTCATTGTTAATTAGCGTTTTTGGACGATTAATGTCATGAAATATCTTAATAATAGTTGAGCCAGCGACTTCATCCGCGTGGAATTTAACAAAACCTTATTGCTCAGTTCGCAAAGTTATAAAATAAACAAATTTCTAAAATAAAAGTAGCTTAAGTAGCTTCTTATTACATCAGCTGTCTGCCAGGGAAAGTCCCGTTAAAATCAGTCCAGCCGCTTCATAAATTAGCCAGAACAAACAGACAGGCAGACAGAAAAATTTAAAAAAAAAATGTTATTTTGGTATATGTACCGTGTACATCCATATCCATTTAGTAAAAATTTTAATACTACAAACAGACACTCCAATTTTATTTATTGAAATATATATATATATATATATGTATAGATTTAAAGTACGATTATATCCTTTAGTGACTGTTCTGTTACGAAATATAGTTGTAAACAAATTTAATATCCTAACAAAAATATATTTGTTTATATTGGATATAGTTGTTTTATATTGATCGATATAATCGTAAACTCTGAATAATCTAAGAATAGGTTCGTTCAACATATATTATTTATCAATTCGTTAGTAAAGATCTTTCATTTTTATATAATTAATTTTAATTTACAAATCATGTCCACGCGGACATTATCTGTACCAAAACTATCTGTAAATATTTAGTTCTTAAGTTGTGATTAGTAAATATGTATAATGTTTGATAAACTTATGTACTTTAGCAGCCAATGATGATATAATAATATAGCGAGAACCTTTGGTTATTCAAAAGTCAAATTAGCTTCTCGCAAAACAAGATTTACTAAATCAGAACTTAAAATATTTATCCCTGCGTAGTCATGTGGTTAAACTAATTTATTTTCGGATTATCCGAGCGTATTCCATGATGTCCACGCGTGACCTTTCCAGCTAAAGATCTTATTAAGTGTTACGAAAGTTGTTCTGGGACAGTCTTATACAGTATGTAACCAAGATATGTAATAAAAACTTCTAGAACAAAATATAAACGAGCTTATAAATGGATCAAAGTATATAAAAAATATTTAATGTCACTGTCTAATTAACGTTATCTATTACAGAACTTTAAAAATAAATGCATATTTACGTTTAAGACGTTTTAAACTAAAACTAAACACTTAGTTCACTTTCGCGTGTGGTCATTCTTTGCTCGCTAACAGCATTATGGTAGAGCTAAAGTCATTAGAATAAACTTCATAATATGTCATTAATACGCTAACGGTATTAGTTAATCATTGCCATAAAAACTTTATAAAATAGCTTGACAGGCATTGCTAGCTACAGTGAAACGAAATTAGAAAAATTTATAATAGCTTGGTTGCGGAAAACCGGGATGTCTGGCGCGAATTTAGACAGGCCTATGTCCAGCAGTGGACTGCAATAGGCTGATCTGACTGACTGATTGACACTGTCTAATTTCTGTAAGAGTTCGATACTTTAGTACCGTCAAAACAGTTGAGTTTGAACCATACTTTCAGTAATTTAATTATCTGCAATTAAATTCCATCACAAAAAAAGCAATTATTTTTCGGAATATTGTATTCTCGTGCTACAACTGCATGACGCCGTTCATATCCCCCTTTACCTTCGTATTACACTCAGCTAGTGTTATGGCGTCTATACACGAAGGGGAAAATTAGTTTTCTCCTGCAGCCTCTTATATCGGTCGTTGGAAAGTCAATAACAAGCTGTATTGTGCTATCAGTATAGATTACAAGATGTCTTGCTTCTTGGAAACAAATAATAATAATGAGAAGATTAATTCTTAATGTAATATATACTCGTATATATAGCTTGTAAAAATCCCACAGCTGGACAAAATTCTTTCTTAGTACAGACTGTAATAAAATGTAGCATGTTTTGTCATTTTATGTAATTCATAATATTGAAACTGTTGAACGTAATTTTGCTACTTGACGATAGATGTCGTTGTACGCATTCAAAACGCGCTATCGTTTGGTTCTACGGTTTTGATAGATGCGTCTCCATATAATAACTGTTATCCTTTGTATTTCATTCATTAGAGATCCTCATCTTATAACGGCTCATTTATACTGTAAATCCCGTAGACTAGATGTAGCTTTTTTGAACCTGTTCAGCAAATGGTGGTTAAGCTATAATGCATTCCGATGACAGTTAGTAAATTCCTTAAAATTTGTTCCGTAACACATGCTTTATTTAGACTACTTACAAATGACATAAATATTATTTCTTAAATCAATTTTTCAGCGATGCTTTGTTTCTGGAAGTGAACTAAAATCATATTTTTTTTGTTCTTGTTTATGACTAGCCCGTTGGCGCAGTTTGTAGTGGCCCTGCTTTCTGCTCCACGGGTTCGATTTCCGTCTGATTCATTCCGTGTAACACTTGTATTTAAATATGTATTGTTTCCACGTGTATTTATAAATTAAATATTTGGCTATGACAGTCGGCTCTTACCTATAACGTAAGCATTACGTTGCTTAGCTTAGGAACAGACGACCATATGTGAATGTTACAAGATATTTATTTATTTTATTTATTTATTAAAAATTAGAAGAAATAATTTGAGCTTAATGTGCTACAATAAGACCTTATTAGTGTTTAAATAAAATGCAATATTTTTACATTTACTATCCTAGATCTCATTCTTCTAAATAATCAAAACAATGTGGCATTAAAATAATCAAATTGTATTCCTGTCAATTAACAATATTATCACTCTATTCTAGATTCATATCAAACTTGATTATTTGATTAAAAATTAATCGAATCGATCTCTTAGTTTACATAGCGTAAGTCAACACATTTCCCGCTTTAATAGTGCTCAACTATGTATGTAGTAAAATTATTTCATTGTTTCAATTCGAACTAACGTAGGCCGTGCTTGTGTTTATTTTAGTTATTGCAGATCAATTGCGCAAAGAAATGCTCAATTTGTGACATCACTTATTATGTTATAAAATATATTGTGGCTTTTTTAGACAGATTTTTTTTTCTTAATATTAACAATTTCGATGCATAAAAACGTGAATATATTAGAGCTTGTCTGAAGAGAAGTGTTTAGTAAAGTAGAACCACGGAAACAAACAAAAAATTTCTGTTGAGTCTATAAGACATAAAGCATCCTCTCCAACGTAAGAGAAGGACTATAGTTCAATCTACCAAGCCTTATTTTATGACTTTTGATGACTAATAGTACCAAATTCCTATAAAAAATCGAATTACGACATTAACTACCATGTAGGTCCCCTTTTTAGGCAAATTATTGAGAGGTTTCAAGCTGTTTAGTAATATACGAGTCAAGTCATTCAAATGAATATTTATATTTAAAAATTAATTAGAATACTCTTTGCTATTTTCCCAAGTCTAACACAAACTCTCTACACACTCACTCACTTCAGCCTATCGCAGTCCACTGCTGGACATAGGCCTCCCAAAGTACGCGCCAAACATCGCGGTTTTCCGCATTCCTCATCCAGCCAATACGGCAAGATATTTACTGCATTAAATAATACTTACGTTTGTTTATAACATAGTTCCACTGTCACCTTGGAACTTAAAAAGCCGATCGATGGCGGGATAACCATTCAACTACTGGCTTTGAAATACACAGACCGAAGACGGGAACAGCGTCTTCGGTGCGACAAAGCTAGCCCCGTGGTCACCAACTCGCCTGCCCTGCGTGGTGACTATGGGCAAAATGCGTGAGTCCATGCCATTTTTAGCGCGAACTTGTGGAGGCCTATGTCGAGCAGTGGACTATATTAGGCTAAAGTGATACGTTTGTATATGACAAATACGACAATCGACTACTGCCGTAGAACAGTTTTTAATGATACAGACAAACAAAAATACTGCCAATTACGTGTAACATCTGAAAATTTATCGAAACAACTAACGTAATGTCTGCCTATTTAAATTAGCCTTGGTTGCCTCAGACCCAATTCTATTACAATAACGTCAAGACGCCGCGTTGGCGCAACGGTTACAGCCATGGATTGTACCTGTTGCGCAGGCGGTTGCGGGTTCGATCCCCGCACATGACAAACATTTGTATTGGCCATACAGGTGTTTGCCATGGTCTGGGTGTTTGTGCAGTCCTTGTGGGTCTCCCCACCGTGCCTCGGAGAGCACGTTAAGCCGTCGGTCCCGGTTGTTATCATGTACACCTGATAGCGATCGTTACTCATAGTAGGGAATATATCCGCCAACCCGCATTGGAGCAGCGTGGTGGATTAAGCTCTGATCCTTCTCCTACATGGGGAAAGAGGCCTATGCCCAGTAGTGGGATGTTACAGGCTGAAGCGTAACGTCAAGACGTTTTATTGAAATAATATACTAAAATAAGTTAAATTTATTTGAAACTAAATTTGTACTGTGAAACCAAATTTATTTCATTCTAAATGATTATCGATGTAATATAATTATCCTGATTGAAATGATATATATTTTGCGTTGGAAACCCTGTTTATTTTTGAGCTAGTAAAATATAGCATCACAACTCACAACACTCAAGATTTGGCTTTACCAAAGTTAAATGTAAGCTCCTGTAGTCTAGTATCTATATTAAGTTGTGCGTTTTTGACGATTATCATTTTTCTTTTGTTTTGAAACAAAAAATCACTTTATAACAATTAAAATCGAAAACGTCTAAGGTCCACAGCATGCGAGTTGCGGACCCTTGCAGACAACACAGCGCATATCCGGGTGTTTTTTGAGACAGCTGTTATAAAACGTATTCGAATCTTAAGCGCAAGTTCGGTCCCCGCACATGACAAACATTTATTAGCCATACTAATGTGTGCCGTGGTCTGGGTGTTTGTGCAGTCCTTGTGGGTCTGCCCACCGTGCCTCGAGAATACGTTAAGTCGTCGGTCCCGATTGTTATCATGTACGCTTGATAGCGATCGTTACTCATAGTAGGGAATATATCCGCCAACCCGCTTTGGAGCAGCATGTTCGATTAAGCTCTGATTATTCTCCTACATGGGGAAAGATGCCTATGCCCAGCAGTGGGATATTACAGGCTGAAGCTATTACACAAAAACTTTCAGCTGAATGAGATGTATCCATAAAGTTATAAAAACACATACGATGTTTTTATTTCACAATTCTATCAGAATCGATAATCACAAAGGACAACTAGTAACAGATAAAAATACAAAGCTATCAATACAAAGCTAAAAAGCTATTACCGTGCTTAAATCAATTACCGAAATGGGAAAACAAAAAACATTTGAGGACAAATTGAAATGAATGAACGAATGGATTTATGCATTGAACGGATTGTAACGAATGATTTTAGACTTGATCTATATCATTGGAAATCGTGTGAGCGTTTTTTAAAGTCAATGTTTCAACGGTATAGTGTTGAGTTTTGTTTTAATTTTATTTATTTTTTATTTTGATACTTTATTGTACACCACAAATGTATTACAAACAAAGCATAAAGATAGTTATAGACAGTGAAGTACAATGGACAGACTTATTAGGCGGACTAATTAGCTATTTCTTCCAGACCACCCAGTTGTTTTTTTATTATTATTCTTTTATGTTGTTGAAGTAAATTCTTAAGTAAATCAAATTTATTTGTGCTTATATGTTGCTAAAAAGGTACCAAGAACAAACCAATGTAATTATAATAAAAAAATAGGACCAAACACATACGTATGTACAATTAACATCTATACTAATATTATTAAGCTGAGGAGTTTGTTTGTTTGTTTGTCTGTTTGTCTGTTTGTCTGTATGTCTGTTTGTCAGTTTGTCTGTTTGTCTGTTTGTCTGTTTGTCTGTTTGTCTGTTTGTCTGTTTGTCTGTTTGTCTGTTTGTCTGTTTGTCTGTTTGTCTGTTTGTCTGTTTGTCTGTTTGTCTGTTTGTCTGTTTGTCTGTTTGTCTGTTTGTCTGTTTGTCTGTTTGTCTGTTTGTCTGTTTGTCTGTTTGTCTGTTTGTCTGTTTGTCTGTTTGTCTGTTTGTCTGTTTGTCTGTTTGTCTGTTTGTCTGTTTGTCTGTTTGTCTGTTTGTCTGTTTGTCTGTTTGTCTGTTTGTCTGTTTGTCTGTTTGTCTGTTTGTCTGTTTGTCTGTTTGTCTGTTTGTCTGTTTGTCTGTTTGTCTGTTTGTCTGTTTGTCTGTTTGTCTGTTTGTCTGTTGTCTGTTTGTCTGTCTGTCTGTCTGTTTGTCTGTTTGTCTGTTTGTCTGTTTGTCTGTCTGTTTGTTTGTTTGTTTGTTTGAAAGCGCTAATCTAAGGAACTACTGATCTGATTTGAAAAATTCTTTCAGCGTTAGCCTATCGAGGAAGGCTATATAAGGCTATATATCATCACGCTGAGACTAATAAGAGCAGAGCACCAATGAAGAATGTTTCAAAATCCGTTTTTTTTCCTTTTGAGAGTCTCCCCAGTTAGCCTAAAGAAACTGTTCCACGCTGACGAAGTCATGGGCAGAAGCTAGTACTTGATAAAATCTTTTCGCAGAAATAAGCCTTCTGGCTATTTCAGTAGCAGTTACAGATTGTCTCCCTACTACTGAAAATATTTGCAAACGCCATGTACATGTTTTTACCTACAATAAGTTCTATAATACAGAAGAGAGTATCTGCTGACCTGCAGTGGGAAGCTGCAGCAGCGTGGTAAATTAAGCTGTGACCTAAGCTCTGTATAAATTAAAATTAAAAGAATTTTTAAAAGACAGGCTTTTATTATAAATACCTATAAAGAACAAAATAAACTTTTACTTTAAAACTTCTACTATCAATATATAAAGTTACTAGCCTTTACACGCGGCTTCGCTCGCGTTAAATGCTTTCACACGCTTTTTTCTTTTAATTAAAAGTATTATACCCGTGAACAAAGTTTCATGATGATCGGTTGAGTAGTTTTCGCGTGAAAGTGTAACAAACAAACTTACATTCACATGTATAATATTAGTAGGGGTTGCACAATGTATCTGACATAAAAACTTTGATAAAGATTTAAGTACCTACTTTTTTAGTTTTAGGTTGGTTGTTCTAGTATATATTTTTAGATATAGATGAAAATTTTCTACTAGGAGTCTGAAATATGTATTTGTTTAATCACATATGTCAATGTTAATATAAATAAGTACCTACGTCCTACTTGTACAAGTACTTACTTAATTTAGAAATTTAAAAAATTGAAATCAGTCAGATCAACTTATGTAATTTCCTTGTTTATCTAAATTGGTAAATCTCGCCGTTTATTTTAAAGAGATCACTATTTTATCATTTAAAATTTATTAATTCATTAATAAATTTTTCAATTTTAGGAGTGAAAAAAGTTTTTACCGAGATAGATGAGTTCACTGTAAATTTATCGTGTGTAATTTATAGGTTCTCATGGAAGCCTTCCTCCTCCATTACCAGTTCCACTCCATTTCCATTACCAGCTGGTAAATAAACTGAAGAAAGATGTATATGTAGGATTTTATACTACGCTTGGTAACATACTGGAAAAATATTTCGGCGTCAAATTTAATGGCATATATCACCTTAATATTGTTCCTTTATCTATACAAATAAATAAAATTGAAGTGTCTGATTATGATTATAAAATAACCGTTTTTACCTAAATTCATATATGTAAGACATGGTATTAAAATAACATTTTTTATAAGTTTTGTCTGTCTGTCTGTCTGGCTGTCTGTTTGTTCCGGCTAATCAATATCCGGCTATTTATAATTTTGACAGGACTTTCACTGGCAGATAGCTGATGTAATAAGGAGTAACTCAGACTACTTTTATTTTATTTTTTAATTTTTTTGTAACTCTGCGAACGAAACATTAGTTATTTTGTTCCACGCGGACCAAGTCGCGGGCATAGTTAGGTGTGTGTTAATTGTAATTATAAGACAAAAAGTAGGTATCTAGTTAACTTATCTACTCGTATTCTTATAAGTTTATGTTTTTAGTATTATAACTCATTAGCGACCATCCATAAATTACGTCACACCTTAAGGGGTCGACGAATTGTGACATTGTGTGACAAGAGGTGAGGAATGGACCAATATTTTCTGGCATCACATTTAAAAATTTAATATATCCTTAAATTGTTAGTTCAACTGAAATAAAAATAATGTCTTAAATAAGGTTTAATTTAATAAATAACAATTTATATTTGTATAATTGTGTGTGCTCGCAAACGAAAAAAAACCGACTTCAATTACATCGACAAGTAATATAACGTAGGCAGACGAAAAAATAGTCAAGTAAATACGTGTAATCAAAGATTACTCAAAAAGTTGTAATCAGATCTCAATGAAATTTAAATGTGACCACATGATAAACATCAGCTTTCGATTGAATTAAAAATCATCAAAATCGGTACACCTAGTGAAAAGTTATGCGGTATAATACAATGTAGGTCGAGGAAAAAATAGTCAAATAGTAAAAACGCATTATTAGATATAACTCAAAACGTAGTTGTTAGATCTCAAATAAATTTAAATGGGACCAAATGACACTCACTACCTTTCGAATAAAAAAAAATTGTCGAAATTCACCCAGTCAAAAGTTCTGAAGTAACATATATAAAAAATACAGTCGAATTGAGAACCTCCTCCTTTTTAGAAGTCGGTTAAAAATTAGTAAGGAGATAAGGTGATATATAACTAAAATAGGTAAAAGTGGTATAGGGAGTCATATAAATGTAACCATCTGTGAAAAGGACGGGTCCAAAAATCTTGAAAGTCATGTGACATAATTTTTTAACTGAGAATAGTAATTATAGTTGACAAAACGACTTCTAAATAAAATAATCTTATGTCTAAAAACGTGATGTTGTATCATTATAAGTTGTTTCGATTAAGCCAAATTGTTAGTAATGAAAGAATTCTAATTCTTAATCCGAGCCTTTTCTCAGCATCTAGATACAGATGGAGCCAGATAGCTCTATACATATTAGACGCACTTGTTACATCATCAAACTCTGAAGGCAACCCGAACTTAGTATCTTGTATCTCGAACATTTCGTTTATAAAAAAAACAGTATCAGTATTCTAGTCAGATAGCGGTCCATTCCAACCTTCAACGATATCTCTACTCAAACGATCATAAACTCTGAACATCATATCATTTTGGATGAACGAAATCTAACAATCTTCATTTACTTTTATCCACAAAATATTTTTTTACTGGATTTTGAATCTTATCTGTACTTGCATAGGGCACTTGTTTTTACTTGGGTGTACGGTGTCGGTAGGATGTGAAAGTGCTTGATGAAGATTTAATCTAAAATCCATAGAACGGGTGTTATATTAAATTTGTAGTGAGTATTTATTTCGTGCAAAATATTTTTATCTCTAGATGTTTGTTGGAAACTATTTCGAAGTCAACGTGTTATTTGCGATTTTATAACTATTTTAAAGTTCACTGTCCACTATGGACTGTTTAGTGAAACTAGAGTAGTTTAATGAAATCTGATAATTGAATATTATTTTCTGTTGCTGAGTTTTTAAAATATTTTCGCATGAATATATATGTACCGATTTCAATTACATCGGCAAGTAATACAACGTAAGTAGACGAAAAAATAGTCAAGTAAATGCACGTTATCAAAAATTACTCAAAATGTAATCATTAGATCTCGATCATATTTAAAAATAAGACCATAAAAAAACACCGACTATTGATAAAAATAAGAATCATCAAAATCGGTATATCGGTATCAAAAATACGCATTATTAGATATAAATTAAAAAGTACTCGTTAGAATTCAATTAAAATTACATGGAACTACATGAAACGCACGACTTTTCAATTAAGACAAATATTATCAAAATCGGCCCACCCAGTCAAAATTTCCGAGGTAACATACATAAAAAAAATGCAGTTGAATTGAGAACCTCCCCCTTTTATGGAAGTCGGTTAAAAACAAAAATAGTTTTACTTATTGGAATGGGACTAAGGTGTTGAAATGCCTAAGTTTCAGATAAAATGCAATCATGTAATGTAAAATTACCTTATCCAAGTTAGGTGACACCATCAGACTATATTTCAAAGTCGCGGTTCTAGTTCTAGCGGATCATATTTTTGTTCAGGACAAAAATAAAACTTTTGTCTATGAAAATATTAAATTATTATACATATATTCTGCCGTCTTTATTAAAATGGGCACAACTAACATTTTGTAAATAATGAGAAAAAGGACTTTAAAATATTTTTTCTTTTTGTCGAAAAAAATCATCACAAAGCTATGTTTTCCGAAATTGTGCGAATGTAAATACTTGCATTTATATAATACATATTAGACTATAGCAATATATTTCTTTTATTTTTAATGCATATAATAAATAATTTTCTTTTTTTCTTTCAACTTAACATAAAAAATAAGGTAAAAACAGAAATATTACGTTAAAAAGGCACATACAACAAAATGCGCCTTTTTAATGTAAAATATTAAGTAAAATATTGAAATGTTACCATGAAAAGGCACTTTTATTCAATTGTGCTCTTTTAGTGTAAAATTAGATACATAAAAATATAAAGTAAAATATTAAAACTTTATTACTTTTCTAAAGATAAAACAAGGCAGTTACTAGAAAATCAAACTTTTATTTTAAATTAATTGTATCGATTAAGGAATTTAGTCAAAATCACAAATTATAATTAAATTCGTATAATTTAAAATGGCTTGCAGCACATAATTTGTCTGAAATGAAAAAAATTAACACAACCAGTAACAAACGTAAACAATATTCATCAAAATTGAGCACTTTTTTTTGCAGATGTTTTCCTGGCAACCTGCCTTTACAAAATATTTAGTTAATATTTTTTCTTCATTCTTTAGTCTCTTTCGATCTCTTAAGCTAACGTTGTATGTTTTCCGCTTCCTTATACTTTCTTTCTTAGTCAGTTGAACTGTTTCTCCGTCCGATTGTTCAGGTGATTCCAAAATTGTTCTGTGTTTAATTTTCTGTGAACACGGTATAAAGTCGGATTACGAGTCACTGTTATTGGTACTGATGTTTTGTTGGCATGTTAAAGGTAATTCGTAATCTTTCTCTAATAATGAATCATCAGAATCAAAAACTGACTAAAATTCCTCACTTGATGCCTGTACGGAATTTTTAATGGCACTTGTTGATGGGACAGATATCTGTTCCTTTACAAAGTTTTCGTTGCGTAAAGCAGCATTTACTAATTTTGCGCTTCTCGATGACATATTGCTGAAAAAAAATAGTATAATTATTATTGCTGAGCAATTACACTCGCTAAATAAATAAATAAAATAAATATCTTATAACATATACACACGGTCGTCTGTTCCTATGGTAAGAAACTTAATGCTTGTGTTACAGGTAACAGCCGACTGTTATAACTATATATTTTTTTTATAAATATACATAGAAATAATACATATATAAATACAAATATTACACCTAGACTCAGGCGGGAATCGAACCCACAACCCACGGCACTGAAAGTAGGGCCACTACAAATTGCGCCAACGGGCTAGTCATCAAAGTCAAAGCAACGGTATCTGTATAAAAAAGGCCTCTGTTCTCTAGCTTTTCAACTTCACACTTACAACTCCGACGTTATACCTATATAGCGATGAAAAAGAAAGACAAACAAACAAAAGAAATACATTTTAACATTTATAACATAATTAGCTAATAAAGTACCTATAGACAATGCATGAAAATGCATCACTATTTATAATTATGCATTATAAATAGTATAAATAGCAAAAGCTTAAAAACACGGCTATAGCGATTTTAACATTTATTCTGTTAAACATTTTGATTTTGATTTTCACTATACGAAAATATTTTTACCAGCAACTAACCCTTCTACAGTTTTTTAACAACATTAGTTGTAGTCTAGAAGGGTTATTTGTTGTTAAAAATGTTTATATAAAAATAAATAAAAAGTATTAATAAGTATAGAAACAAGTAATAAAAATAACCTTACCATAACTGCCAGTTGTGACCTTTCTTTTACATTAATTGTTAATGTGTTGGTATAAAAGATGAGCACAAGTGCCACATAAGCCTTTTTTATATTTGACGTACGCCAGTTACGCCTTTTCAATTAAATATACTAAAATTTAAAGGTGGCTTATACGTCATATCTCTCAATGCGCCCTTTTCCTGTACTAAAACTTAAATAATAGTGTAGTTGTGTCCTTTAAGCTTATACTATCCCTGTTAATTATGCTACTAAAAATACACAAAAAATTAGGCAGATAGGCCTCTTTTTTCTGATTTCGAATATATATATAACTTAATTTCGCAAAAAATGTTAGTTGTGCCCTTCTTAATTAAGACGGCAGTATTATACACCTGTATGACAAGTATGTCCAAACGACACTGAAAGCTGATAGTCGTTATTAAAGCTTTGGAGCGAAAACATTCAGCGATTCTGCAGAGAATTGCCGGCAAAAAAATCCGCAGCTAATTTAAAAAAAAATATACATATATGTAAATTATGTTTTTATTCAAATTTGGTAAAAAAAGGAAGTTAAATCTGTAATTGCCAATTTTATACAGGAATTTTTGCTTTTAAATCTGTGTGAATTTTTGGAACGAGGTTTGCACCATTTCATTCACCAGACTAGAAACATTTTCGACGCAGCTTTACGTAAATCTGGGCTTGAACTTTCTATACAATTAGCATTGAAAACACATTTCATTTGAGATTTTCCTTAATTTTGGCTTAGAGAATTATAAAAAGGCTCTGTTTTATTAGCCGACTTTTAAAAAAAGTGTGAGATTTTCTTGTATCATCACTACATATTATAAAACAAAGTCGCTTCCCGCTGTCAGTGCCTATGTATGCTTAAATCTTTAATACTACCCAATGGACTTTGATGCGGTTTTTTGTTAATAGCATAAATAGCTGAAAAAGTTTTTACTAATTACTACTAGTGAGAACGTAGAATTACTACAGCACTTCAACGGCACTCGACTTACTTGGCTTCCTCTCTTTTGTACTTTTACGCTGTCGATATCTATTTAATTTTTTTGTTGTTGATATTCTTGTGGTGATTTTGCTGCCCTCGTAATTGTACCGCACGAGGCCATGACACCACCACCCCTCCACTCTACGCCACTTAGGTGAATGAACAAAAACAGTAACTATACTTATACTTTGATGTTTTTAAATTAATTTTATAAAAGTTAACAATGTCCCGCTTGCACTGACACCGTACAAAATGCAAATGTTCACAGTTCCGAACTCAGCGTTATCTTTCTGTTTCGTGAGGAGATTTACGTGTTTAGTTCCAGCTTTTAGTTGCTATTCTAATATTTTATATATTCTTAGATACTTTTCGTTTTAAGTGATCTGATATGTTTAAATCAGATAGTAACTAAATTGTGTGTGTGTGTTGTGTGTTTTTTGTAGAGATAATTTGACTTATTGTTAAAGGTTAATTCTTCTTTTGGTAACAGTATTAGTGAAATATACGGATGGGTTTAAAAAAGGAAATTAAATACAAACTTTAACTGATTAATTTTAGTTTTTTAAAGTAGTGTAGTAGTAGTAGTCGAGAAGTAACAATCCCCTGGGCATATGCTCACTCCTAGTTATGGTGTTTATCAACGTCCTGGTGACATAAAAATTATCAGCAAACACTGAAACATGACCAGCTTAAAAATATCGTTATTACTTATTTCATTTATATTTAAAAGGCTTAAATCATTTATTACGCAAATTCAGAAAGTTCTCTTTTCCATCCTATAAATATCCTTCTACGAAGAAATCGATGACTTTTTCAATTCCCAAACTTTTAATCGGATAGATTATTCGCTGGAAAAACTTTATCTGCGTCCATATTAAAATTCCAATCACACATTCATGAATAACGTTTGAAAAGAATCCAAAAAGTAATATGTACTTTTCTCGTTTTACTATTTCTGTAATTTGATGTCATTTATTTTTTTATTTATTTGTACAACTTTTTAGAACAATAAAAAGAAAAAAAAAGATAATTTATACTAATATAGTTATTACTATTACGCGTTTTATTGGTATGTATCAAATATTTGAAATTATTACGTAATAAATAATCATCAAAAGTAATTACTGCCAACGATTTGATACCAGTTAGTCTCACTCATCATCTGAGGCAACTAGGGATCCGGGACGGTACATTCGCACCCAGGATGGAGAAGGCTGTGTTACTCGACTTGGCTAGGATTGTCCGCTGGTTTCTCAGCCCCTAACCCCCGGCCGTTTGCTCTCACTGCCAGGCGTAATCCTCCACCCGCTTATATTTATATATTTAAGTATATGTAAATTTATTATATTTTTTATAAGTATTTATTATACTATATGTATCTATTATATATTAAGCGGGTGGAGTGACATCCAGTATAATAATAATAATAATCTTTATAGCATACCATTAAAAGATACGCCACGTTGGCGCAACGGTCACAGCCATGGATTGTACCTGTTGCGCTGGCGGTTGCGGGTTCGATCCCCGCACATGACAAACATTTGTATTGGCCATACAGGTGTTTGCCGTGGTCTGGGTGTTTGTGGAGTCCTTGTGGGTCTGCCCACCGTGCCTCAGAGAGCACTTTAAGCCATCGGTCCTAGTTGTCATCATGTACGCTTGATAGCGATCGTTACTCATAGTAGGGAATATATCTGCCAACTCGCATTGGAGCAGCGTGGTGGATTAAGCTCTAATCTTCTCCTACATGGGGAAAGAGGCCTTTGCCCGGTAGTGGAATATTACAGGCTGAAACGTATTAAAAGATACAAACAAAAATAGTATAATTACAGGAGGGTGTACAAAAGCGGTCTCATGACTATAAAAGCGATTTCTTCCAGACAACCTATACGCAAAGAATTGTTTGCGCATCACGCAAGTAATTGTAGATCTCAATCCAATTTAAATAGGACCACATGACAAGCACCACCTTTCAATTAAAAAAAGAATAAATAAATACACTCGAATCAAGAATCTTCTCATTTTTCGAAATCAGTTAAAAAGAAAATAGCCGGTAACGCCAATAGTTAATGGCTCCAAACAAACATAATGCTTCTTCTGCATCTAGTATTATAAATAACGTAGATATACGATGAACAAGCTAAGTAATGCCGCAAAACTTCTAGTGTCAGACGAAGTTCTCTTATCCTGTTTAGGACCAGGATACTGAGCTTAATCCATCACGCCGTTGTTCTGCGGTTCAACTACACCAGTCTCGAACTATCTTTTGACGCATGCGAGTTTCATCGCTCTGTTTTCCTTTACGAAACTCGCAATGAATTTCAAACATTTTAGCACTTGATCTGCTGGTACTTATGGCATTTGGAAGGTTTTGCGAGTTCAATGAACTCTAAACGGTTTTGTTTTACAAAATTTTGCGTTGTGCCGATAAAATAAATTATATTTTTGTTTTTTTTCTGTCTTTGCCTTTGAAAGTTTTTGGAGTTTACTCCCTAAGGATCGATTTTCATATAAGGCCCCTGGTATGAAAAAAATATAAGGTGTAAAATCTACTGAACGACTACTACTGATCTCGTTACATTTTTGTGCGCAACCTATTCTGCGCACCCTTAACTTCTTTATTAATATATTATTTTTTCATCACTCTACGTTTGTATTATACCGCATAATGTGCGTAGGCATCGTTGTCACAACGCCATCTATCGGAACCGTATTGGAATGTCGTTATTTGATTCGTTTAAATACCATTTGATATGGTATTAGTCTTTTTCTTAGACTATTAAGCCTTTTTTGTGCCTATTTAGACAATCGATCTGAAGGAGTAAACTCCAGTCGTGCGTCGGAGCTGATACACACATACACTTTTTTTTGTTTTTTTTTTCAAATGTTTTTAAATCGTAATTTATGGAATTGTTTGAATACATACGAACAATGTTTAATTTACAATAGACAATGTTTTCTCCTTTTTATTTTCAGGAATGCCATGCACGAGCAACATTTTTCTTCGGCTTCTCATTTCGAATTGATATTGTTGTTTAGCGAAAAGTTCAACTTGTTTCTGAAGCCCATCAAATGCACTCAACACAAAATCTCTAAATATATTCAATTATTGCGCAATAATTGAAGTTGGACTTGATACAGATTTTGATGTACTCTGACAACTCTTTTGAAATTCGGCCATTCTTTAATTAAGCTGCTCTGACAATTCGGTTATGGAATTCTTAATGACATTATTGGGTTCAAGTGTATGAACTCAAGTGAATTTATACAATTGAACTAGTTGTAAAATATATTATACGAAGGAGAGTTATTGGTAGACTGTTGTTAAAGTAGTTAGTGCTGGCAAGCAGAAGACGCATTTAAAACATTCTAATGCTACAAATATAATATTTATAATTTAAATCAAAATCAATAATCAATGATCTTTTTTTCACCTATCCGAAAAAAAAATTAGAATTGAAACAAGTATTTATCTTAAATTATCTATTCCGAAAAAGAATCAAACTCGAATCCGTCAGCACAATTTTTTTTTGCACCACTACATAAAAACACCCTACCCAAACAGTAGTGTACCGGTCGTACAAAAATAGGTCACCTATTAGTTCTTTGTATCCAGCTACAGTTAAATTTAATTTTATATAAAATACGAATACAAAAGATCAAAATAGTGACAGTTATTTTTCCATTTACAACACCACAGTGGGTTCAGATAAAATAAAATTTAGTGAAACCAAAGCGTGTACATTTTTAATACCTTTATTTTCAACCGAAAATCGTATGAAAACACGTGGCAGTGGATAGTTTAGTAGTTTGGCGTTGTTTTTGCTGCGTCAGACGTGTAAGCACGTTGCGACCGTCGAGTTGGTGTTTTTGAAGTGAAATATTGCAGATAAACTCATATTTAGAGTCAAAATTATTAGAGAAATTTATACTTTGAGCTATGTATGAAATCCGAATGTTAAAAACTTTGTCCTGTCGTGCCAACCTACCGAATAGTTAGATTTTGGTCGCTATACAAGTTTCGTTTTGACATGATAGTTATTTCTGCCTTTGGCTTCCATTTAATACTTTTTCCATTTAATTATTTTGAAATAAAGCAATATAGCTGAATAAAAAGGCGTACTAAATACCAACAGGCACTGTCTACTTGTAGCTTTACGTCAAACAGAAAAAGTCGAAAGGTGGTTGCAGTTAAAAAAAATTAGTTGTTTGTGAAGTCAGTTTACGAACAATAGTTTTACGTGATAACGTCATAAAGAAACATTTATGAAACATTTCATATTTTTATGAATTGATTTGAATTATTATCACTGAATTATTTCGAACTGCTGGCTCTGACGTCACGCGAAAAGAGAGATAAATGTGTCACAAGCCAACACCGATCGTTCGTCTCTATCGCTTGTTCCGCGTTCTCGCTTGCACGCTCAGGCTCAGACGGAACGTGACACTTTTTCGTGCGTGCAGCCTGTGTTCATCGATATATAAGACGTATTTGTACGTATAAATAATAAATAAATAAATGAATAAATATCTACACAATACACACACGCTCGTCTGCTCCTAAAGTAAGCAACTTAATGCTTGTGTTATAGGTAACAGCCGACTGGACTACATTTTTTTTTTTTTTTCGATAAACTTACTTATAAATAATACATATATATATACATACAATACATATATTACACAAACAAATATTTATATCACACCCAGACTAAAGGTGGGAATCGAACCCACAACCCTCGGAGCAGAAAGCAGGGTCACTCCAAACTGCGCCAACGGGCTGGTCAAAAGTATGAAGTATTTGTACGTTTTTTAACCGACTTCCAAAAAAGGAGGAGGTTCTCAATTCGACTGTATATATTTTTTTTTTTTTTTTATGTATGTTACATCAGAACTTTTGCCCATGTGGACCGATTTCGACAAATTTTCTTTTAATCGAAAGGTGGTGTGTGCCAATTGGTCCCATTTAAATTTATTTGAGATCTAACAACTACTTTTCGAGCTATATCTAATAATGCGTTTTTACTTGACGCTTTTTTCGTCGACCTACGTTGTATTATACCACATAACTTTCTACTGGATGTACCGATTTTGATAATTCTTTTTTTGTTGGAAAGGAGATATCCCTAGTTTAGTACCATGATAAGGAAACCAGGATCTGATGATGGGATCCCAGAGAAATCGAGGGAAACTCTTGAAAATCCGCAATAACTTTTTACTGGGTGTAGTTACTTGACTATGTTTTCGTCGATCTACGTTGTATTACTCGTCGATGTAATTGAAGTCGGTTTTTTTTTTCGTTTGCGAGCAAACACAATTATTGAAGCTTGTAGTTGTCTAACAAAGATGTATTGTTATTTTTTAGGATGCGGTAGAATTAAAATCCATTGATTTAAATATCTTTCCCATCCCCTCTTACCTTTCTTAAGTACATTTTTGTCAAATAATATAATAATCGAAAAAATTTATTTTCTGCTCTTTTCATACCAACGAAAAAAATATATTGTATTTAGTAACTTCAAATCTGTTTAATCTGTTTCCAAACGAAGTCTGTAGATTATTCAATTACTATTTCTCGCCACTAGACATACGTTAACTGATAATAGTTTTATAGAGACGAGCGTATTCGATTGATAATAATTTCCAACGGATCACATCTGACCTTTTAGAAGAAAGTTACGACGTTGACACATTTACTTGATCCGGTCAAAGGAATGGTATTAGGGATGAATATGATTCTAAGAATACGATATAAATGTGTTATTCTCTTACTAGCTGTTACCTCCTATTTTGCCTATATGGAATTAAGCTTATTAACCGATTTCAAAAAAAGAGGAGGTTGACAAAATCGACGTATTTATATATTTTAATGTATGTTCGGAGATAACTTCGTCGTCTATGAACCGATACTGATAATCCTATATTCAAAGGCTGGTACCGTGATAAGTAAACCAGGATCTGATGATAGTATCCCAGATAAATTGAGGGGAACCCTCGAAAATCGTGGTGACGACTAGTGCTTTTCTTAATTTCGTGTCGTTGTTCGTCTACTTACGTTGTATTACTTGTCGATGTAATTGAAGTCGGTTATATTCGTTTGTTAGCAAACACAATTATTTTTGGTAGTCACTAAAGTTTGTTGGTTTAATTCAAAATATTATGGTTCAGCTTGTAACATCCCACTTGCTCGCCTCGCTTACCGCCTTATGATATCGGAAATGGTTGTTATTATAGAAATCTGATAGCCATCGTTACTCATATTAGGAAATTTGTCCGCCGTAGCGTAGCAGCGTGGTGGATTAAGCTCTGACCATTCTCCTACACGTAGAAAGAGGCCTATGCTCATCAATGGGATATTTTACAGGCTGAAGCGCTACAAAACAACAATAGCATTTCACAAAAGCATAGTAATATACAAGACCAAAATATTACCTACATTTATAGAAAATGACTCTACTTCCTGTGTGTTTACGGCATCAAAGAATATAGTCACCCCCTCTTCTCCCGTGGGTGTCGTAAGAGGCGACTAAGGGATAACACAGTTCCACTACTACCTTGGAACCTTAAAAACCCGACCGATGGCGGGATAACCATCCAAATGCTGGCTTTGAAATACACAGGTCGAAGACGGGCAGCAGCGTCTTCGGTGCAACGAAGCCAGCCCTGCGGTCACCAACCCGCCTGCCCAGCGTGGTGACTATGGGCAAAACACACGAGTTTACGTTATTTTTGGCGTGAACTTGTGGAGGCCTATATCCAGTAGGGGACTGCGAAAGGCTGCTGTGATGATGATGATGATGTTTCATGAATCTACTTCCTTCCTTAATAAAAAAAACCAACCGTCCAAAATCCAAAGTACAAATTATTGATCGTAAATATAAACAATGTGATCTCGAATCTACAAAATAGTAGTTAAATTCAAAATACTTTAAATCATTATACAAATATTCTAAATTTATTACATAAAAAAAAATATTTCTTTAACAAAATAGTACACAATTTATTTGATAAGAACTATCAAGTTTTTTAATAGCTCTTTGTAATACAATATACAATTCGACCAGTTTTGTTGATAGATAAATAATTTAAATGGACGGGTTAAACGTCGCCTTGATTTTTCAGTTTATTTCGTTTACTGTTTAGAGCCATGAGAGACACCATATAGTCGACACATAATTGTTCCGTTGAAGCTGTAGACACCATATAAACACGAGCTAGAGTCCACATAGGGTATTTTTATTGAGCTGTCGGGATCAGATATAAAACTAATACGTATTAGATCCCGGTGACTCGGCAGATGAATACATTTTGTATGCTTTTTAATCGACTTCCAAAAAAGAGGAGGTTCTAAATTGGACTGTATTTTTTAAGGTTTATTCGATTATTATTTATTTTACTCGAAAGGCAGACATGCCATGTGGTCCCATTTAAATAATAAAAACACAATATTCGGTAAAAATATGGCTAAAAAAATGTTAGATAATGTAAGGAAAAAAGTTATTTAAGAATGGGTATGTGTTAATTCGTGCTGCCTTTGAAACTTCAAGCTTAGCGATTTTGTTAATAGCAAATTGATCCGTATCATTAACTATTTGCTCAAAAACCTTATCCGAAACAAAGAAGAACAGAAAGAACGAAAAGAGAAAGAAAACTCAGCGGGCGATTTCTAATTTTATAATCTTTTATTTTATGTATTTATTTATTAAGCTTTATTGCACACAAAAAAAATAAGATACATTTTAGAACAATTTGATACAAAAACAACTAATGTATGTGGTGGCGCGGGTATACGAAATTCTAAGCGGCGATTTAGTGGACTGTATATTTGTTTGTTTGCTCGATCCCACAGGTAAATGGGACGTAGGGACTTTGGAATTATGGAGGAAGGGAAACTGACCTTTGCAAGCTTCTTCTTAAATGGCCGCCGCCGCTGTCCTTCGGGCACACGACGAGCGCAGTAACACTTTGTCCAGGGCTGATACAGTCTTCTTCCCTTCACTTACACAACTCCCAAAGCGGATAATTATAGATTTACGGTAGGCAATATTAATCAGACGGCACAAAACTACGTAGGTTTACAAAACAAATTAGCGGGCGCGGCGCGGTGCATTCGAAGCGTTATTATATATTGACAGCAAAAGGTCCGAAGAAAAAACGAAGATCCACGACGTCACTCGATGAGTTTACGAATTGATGCACAGCTATAAAGTTGCACTTGCAATGTTCACTATAGGTCAGGGGATAGACAGCGGGCGGGATTTTTAAATGGATTGTGGATCGAGCATTATTTATTTCTTGATTAATCAAAGTTAACGCGCTGGCGCGTCCATGCCCCCGGGGTTGAAGTGCTACCTTCAAAGAAACTACGACGCGGAGTTTACGAGATTTAGAAACAAAATACGAAATCTAATCTAAATTATTATGACTAATAAAACCAAATAAGAATAACCTAACCTAACCTACGCGGAATGACTACAACTAATTACTGTTTAGGTAGTGGACAAAGACGCACTACAGGACGCAAATACGTTCCTGTAGCGGTACGAACGCGAACAATACGCGTGACACCATTCGATCCAGGGAAGACTTCCTCAACTACCCCTAACGGCCAGTGAAGTGGCGGTGCATTATCGACTATAATTATTACCACATCCCCCTTAGCGATCGGATTGGTTGGAGTGTTCCATTTATTTCGAGTCTGTAGTGTATGTAAGTAGTCAGCCTTCCATCGTTTCCAGAACGACTGAACAAGTTTATCGATCAATTCTTGACGCGAAAGCAAATGTAACGGACCTTCTTCCATCTCCTGAGCCGGTAAGTATTTTAAAGGGGTGAGGGTGAGAAAGTGAGCCGGTGTCAACGCGAGAGATTCCGATGGATCGTTCGATAGTGTGCGGCACAATGGACGAGAGTTCATGACTGCCTCGATTTGAGCAAGCACAGTACTGAACTCCTCCAAGGTCAGAATTTGGTCGCCTATCACGCGATATAAATGAGCTTTGAGACTTTTAATGTTGGCCTCCCAATTGCCACCAAAATGACAAGCAGTTGGAACGTTCAGTGACCATTCGATGCGGTTTTCTGCAAGTATGTGACCAAATTCAGACCTGAAGTGTTTCGACATTAAAAAGTCGTGCAATTCAGATAGCGTGCGCTTGGCACATACGTAATTCGTCGCATTATCAGAGTGCACGCGAGCGACGAGGCCTCGGCGCGCCTGAAAGCGTTTAAATGCTCCGAGGAAGCTAGCTGTGCTTAAATCGCTCGCAACTTCTATATGTACAGCGCGAGTGGTTAAGCACACGAATAGACAAACGTATGCCTTTGCTGGTCGAATTCCGCGGCCGCGAGATATAGTCACTTTAAAGGGGCCTGCGTAATCAGTGCCAGTGTGCAAAAAAGGCTTAACGGCCGGCGTAACTCGACACGAGCGGTGATCTGCCATTTCCGGAAAATTTGGTTTAGCGCGGAGTCTAAAGCAGGGTAGACATTTGTGTACCCGGCTTCGAATTAAATTGCGAGCGGATAAAATCCAATATCTCTGACGGAGTATGGACATCAACAAATCTGGACCGGCATGGCAATTGACTTTATGATGATAATCAACCAGAAGATCTAATATATGACCCTTTCGCGGCAGAATGATCGGATGTTTTGTATCGAAGCTTATATCGGCGTTTCTCAAACGACCTCCAACTCTTATGATTTTATCCTGAAGGAAAGGTTTGAGGCGTTGAAACGTTGGGCTGCAATATTTGCCTGATTGTAAATTGGCAATTTCGTTTGCGAAGTAAGAGTGCTGTATTTCACGCAAAATCAAATTTTCAGCGTAATCCAGATCCGATGCAGTCACTGTTTCACGACGCGGTAGCAGCTTAGCGAAACGACAAACGTAAACTACACAACGTAAAAACTTCGACCATGATGAGAAGCGATCTGCGAGCGAAATTATTAGATTTCCTTCGCTGCCTTTTGCAGCGAGAAGAACATGTTTCTTTTCTTCCGGAGGCTGTGACACCGTGGAAGGATTGAAAGCGGTAACAGGCCAAAGATTTGGATCCGTTTCAAGCCACTCAGGGCCAGAGAACCAAAGCGGGTGATCAATTATTTGTGCTGGTGTAAGACCGCGCGACAAACAATCGGCGGGATTTTCAGTGCCTTGCACATGGAAAAAAGTTTGAACGGGAAACTGATTTTGAATTTTGGTGACCCTGTTGGCCACGAAAGTATCCCAACGATGAGGTGAAGAATGCACCCAGCACAATGCCACCGTTGAATCCGAAAAAGCGAGAATGCGGTCGATATTAATGCGGTTGTTGCAGGCTTCAACTACCCTTGTAATTAAGCTGCTTAGTGTAAGGATCGCACAAAGCTCCAATCGCGCTAGTGATACGAGTTTACGAGGCGAGACTTTGGATTTAGCAGTTATCAAAAATACTGAATTCCTGCGAAGGCCTCTGCCGTCTTTTACGTGGAAGTAAACTACTCCTCCATAGGCCTTTTCGCTCGCGTCCGCGAACCCCACGATTGTTACGATATCGCCAGTGACGATGCCTACATGCCGTGGAATTTTCAATTCACTTAGCGAGGGTAGTTCCTTCTTGAAACGGGACCACTGTTCAATAATATGTTCAGGAGGTACATCGTCCCAATCACATTCGCACAACCAAAGTTGTTTGATAAGAAGCTTTGCGTATAAGACGACGGGAGCAACGAAACCCATGACGTCCCATATTCTAGCGACACATGACAAAATTGTACGTTTAGTACATGATTCAGCGGGAACACTAATCTTAAGACTGAAATAGTCTGTAGCGGGTGACCAACATAAGCCGAGTACCTTATGTGGTTCAGAATCGTCGAATTCTTTAACTGCGGAAAGACGATGAGACAGCGGAATTGCGTCTAAAACCTTTTGTGAATTACTTATCCACTTCACAAGGTCAAACTGACCAGCTTTCAGGAGAGCAATCACTTCGGCAGCGGTGGAGATAGCATCGTGTTCACTATCGACGCTGTAGACGAAGTCGTCCATATACAACCCCGTATCTACGGTTTCTTTAGCGCGTGGGTATGAAGCACCTTCATCTAAAAGGAGTTGCTTCACTGTACGCAGAGCATGAAACGGACTTGACTTAAGTCCGAAACAAACGCGGTTAAATTCATAAACCTTTAAAGGTTCTTGCGGGGAAAAGCGATACAAAATGCGTTGAAACCTTCGATCGCATGGACGAATTCCAATGCAAAGGAACATTTGACGAATGTCAGCGGAAAGAGCGATACCATATAAGCGGAAATTAACGATAATATTGAATAAGTTGCCCTGCAGATTCTGACCATTATACAGAATGTCATTGAGGGAAACTTGTGTGGTTGTCTTGGAACTAGCGTCCAGAACCACGCGCAATTTAGAGGTCAACTTGTCTTCCCTTATGATCCCATGATGCGAAATCGTGTACGATGGCAAACTCTGCGTTGCCTCCGTGTCCGGGGATGCGCGGGAGATATATCCTTTGTCTAGATATTCCAGGATCACACTGTCGTAGGCCTCTTTAAGCTTAGGCGACGCTAACATTTTGCGCTCTAAGCAAAAGAAGCGTTTTTTAGCCTTATTAAGAGAATCGCCTAACGACAGTACGTCACCCTTAAAAGGGAGTGCGACCACGTACCGTCCGTCCGCTTCGCGAGTGGTCGTGTTGCTATAAATTTCTTCACACGCCGTGTCGTCTGGACTTAATGCTTTCGGTGCGTTCACCTCTTCCATCTGCCAAAATTTACGCACGGCGGTGTCTAGGGGATCTGTAGCACAACAGTAAGAAACCGTCGCGCAACTGTCAACACGAACAGGAGCAGAGCCGACGATAACGTAGCCTAACACCGTTTCCAGAGCTAGCGGCGAGGTAAGATCAGATTGACCTTGAACCTTACGTGACAACAAGAGATGCGGAAATATTGAGGCTCCAACCAGCAGATCAATGTCTCCTGGAATGAAGTAAGTGTCATCTGCCAAAGGTAAATTATTGAAATTTATTAAATTCGCAATATCTACGGGGACTGTGGGCAAGCGTTCTGTGACCTTGTCTACAACGAGCGAGTCTATTTCGAAACAAACGCTGAGATCGAACCTAGAAAAGAACCTTATCGAAACTGAGCCTTGAATCGGTTTGGTTGTACCTCCAATCCCTTTAACTACCGAACAGCTTGGATTCTTACTTGCTTGTAACCCTAACCGTTCGCATAAACTACGACTGACGAAGTTACTCTGTGAAGCACTGTCCAATAATGCACGCACAGAATATTCTTTCCCTTTGGCATCGAAGACAATAACGCGTGCGGTGGCGAGCAGCACCGTAGTTGGTGAGCGAGAAATATTAGAACTCGACAATGAACAAATCGATACGTCATTGGAGCGTGCGGGTGAATCCGAAGATTGTGACTTACTGGTGTCGTTGCCAGCAGTGCTGGTAGTAGCAGGATGGTGCACGGTAGCACCGGGCGCCTTCTGCGAAGGAGTGGCACCAGAAGTTGCACCAGAAGACGCGGAATTTACAAATGCGGAATTTACATTGGCGGAATTCCTGTGGATCATACTGTGATGAGGAGATGCACACCAGCGACACCGCGACTTACTGGAGCAAGAAGCTAACCGGTGGTTCCCAAAACAATTTATACAAAGGTTGTTCGCCTTAACAAACTTGAAACGATCTTCAACAGACATCTTATGAAAAGCGGAACAATTATAAAGATGCTCGTGTTGTGAATTACAGAGCGAGCAGAAAGTCTGTACAGGCGTAGTCGCGGTAGTGGTATATGTATGCGTCGACTTGGGCGGTTTGTGTGGCTTAGAAGCCGTATCCGCTTTTCGTTCAGCACCTTTCGGAACATCCTGTTTCCCAGAAGTGCGTTGTAATACCTTAATGTGTTCGCGGAGGAAAGCAACAAAATCGTCATACAAAGGTATGTCGCTATTATGTTTATTTAACTCGAAGAGGCGGACAGTTTCCGGATCTAACTTCTTTTGAGCGAGATATAAAAATAAGAAGTCAGCCAGATTGTCTAAATTTAAATTTTTAAGCGCGGCAACCGACGATGCAAAAGTGTCCAAAAAATTTTCAAGGTTGGTCGGAGTCGCGTTTGACATCGCCTTAATATTATAAATTTGATCTAAGTACGAAGTTGCCAAAAAACGTTTATCTTCAAATTTATCAACTAACGTTTTGAAAATTAGTTGATAATTTTCCGCGGATGGCGTGATTCCAGCGCAGGCCAATTTGGCCTTTCCGGATAATTTCCCCATAAGGTAGTATAACTTTTCGGCGTCGGTAAGAGTCTGGTTCTCATGTATGATTGTTTTGAAGTTTGTATAAAACAGACTCCATGCCTTCAAGTCGCAACCATCGAACGATACCAATTGAATCGGAGGTAAGTAAGGTTTCAGTCTTCGCGGGTCATCATCCTTTGCAATTTTATCACCTCCCGTATACTCAGAGACTAAACGCTTAACTCGGCTGTATAGGCGTTCAAATGACGTTAGGCTACCGAACTCCGGTTTCGCTGAAGGGTTTAGCAATAATAAGCGACTGTTATAGTCTTCCACTATTTTATTAAATTCGGAACGCAATGTGTCTATGTTAGAACTAGCGTCGAGGAAGTCCTCCCGTAATGAAGGTCTAGTACTAACATTTTTTGACATATCAAAAATTTCTTGTAGATAACTAAATATCGCATTGCGTTTTTGCTCCATTATAACTAATTGAGTATCAAAACTACTCTTATTTTCGGAATCCTCTGTCGTTTTGTTACTCTTTGACATGTTTACTAAGTACTAAGAAACGAAATATAACGATTGTAAGTTTTAAAAATTATTCTAATACGCGAGAAATGTTTGTTACGGCGTAAAGTTATTACTTATTAGTTAAGTAGCTAAAGTTATAAACTTCGGTTAAAGTGAAAGGGAGCGGTTGACAAGCCGCGGTACTCGAATCGATAAACAGATGTATTCTTTTATTTCACGTACGTAATTACGTAATTTAGACGATATATTTAATCAATAGACTAATTAATATCTAAGCGGGAGACAATTACTTATGTAAAATAACTAATATTACGATGAATATGTTACGTATGGCCTATGTAGGTACTTAACAAATCAATATAAAATTACCTTATTTCCTAAGCAATGCGGACGAACGAAATTAATTTATTTTAGAAACAAGATAATATGATGCGCGGAATAATTAATTACCTACGTGTAAATCTTATAAACTTAAACTATTTAACAATTAGCGGTTTCGAAATCCGGGTCGAATGGAACCAGCAATGGTGGCGCGGGTATACGAAATTCTAAGCGGCGATTTAGTGGACTGTATATTTGTTTGTTTGCTCGATCCCACAGGTAAATGGGACGTAGGGACTTTGGAATTATGGAGGAAGGGAAACTGACCTTTGCAAGCTTCTTCTTAAATGGCCGCCGCCGCTGTCCTTCGGGCACACGACGAGCGCAGTAACACTTTGTCCAGGGCTGATACAGTCTTCTTCCCTTCACTTACACAACTCCCAAAGCGGATAATTATAGATTTACGGTAGGCAATATTAATCAGACGGCACAAAACTACGTAGGTTTACAAAACAAATTAGCGGGCGCGGCGCGGTGCATTCGAAGCGTTATTATATATTGACAGCAAAAGGTCCGAAGAAAAAACGAAGATCCACGACGTCACTCGATGAGTTTACGAATTGATGCACAGCTATAAAGTTGCACTTGCAATGTTCACTATAGGTCAGGGGATAGACAGCGGGCGGGATTTTTAAATGGATTGTGGATCGAGCATTATTTATTTCTTGATTAATCAAAGTTAACGCGCTGGCGCGTCCAGTATGCAAAGGCGGCCTTATTGCTTATAGCGATCTCTTCCAGGCCTATTTTAACCCAACTTTTAATAGCAGTAGTATAGGAAAATTATGTCGATAAAAGTACGCAATCAACAACGCAAGTTTATCACACATAATTAAATTAATTTATAATACTAAACATAGTTATATAATACAATATTCATACAATTTTTGTAATTAATTTGTAAATATTTTCGAATAATTATAAATAATTTGACGTTTAATAAAATATTACGTTTAACTTTAATACGAATTTATGTCATGTATCAGAAAGGCGAGGAGAATACGAGATCGAAACTCAAAATGCAGATCGCATGCACCCAAACTGGCAAATATGCAACGCTTCTGCTAGACTTAGTGTGACCGGACATTACGAGAATTTGTCTTAGAAGTTAAGTTAAGTTAACACTATTTCCGGACCCCCAACACAGGAGAAAATCCTACTGGGGGACCCGTTGAGTGTGAAGCGTTTATTAATTCTTTATTAATTCTTATTAATAATTGTCTTATTAATAATTGTATTCATTAACCAATACAAGAAGAAACTTTCTATGTTTACCATGTGTTCGGAGTAATTTAGAATGTATAATTGTACGACAAATAAACAAATAAACGCCTTAAACTCCTCGGACCACAGAAACAACACAAACAAAAGCGCTCAGATAGCTAAAAACAAAATTGGTAGTGCTTATGTGGTGGGTAGTAGAGATCACTATACTTCTGAATGTCAAAGTATGATTCTTAAGCACATGAATGATTATTAAGGACGAAATTGGATATCTTCATCCCTACTGTTTTATCGAAACATGGGGATCAAGATGTTTTTTATTTATTTATTTATTTATTTATTTAATATTCGGAAAACCAACAGCACAAATAACAACACATAGCAAATTGAACTAAACAACATTTGGCTAATGAAAGGTCTTCACGTATAAGAACTAGTACATAAATAAACATATCATGCGGACAGAGTAGTTGCACGTCAAGATATTATTACATAACCTTTTTTAAACATTACATATACATATATCAACTAAACAATGCAAAGAAATTCTGGTTCAATAATCGCCTCGCCACCACCACACCCGAACAGAATACATCAAAATCGCTCTGTCTACACAGATTATTTAAGCCTTTACTCGCGCGCCACAGGAAAGCATTTTGACAGTAATTTGTGGATACCAGAGGTAGTTGAATAGGTGTATAATGCCGTACTGATTTCAATGGTACAATGAAATTAATTTTAGAAAGTAGTTCCGGAGAGTTAATTTTATTAGTAATAAGTTTTATTAAAAAAATAATGTCAGCAATTTCACGACGTTTGTATAAAGGAAGCAAGTGGAATCGTGCACATTGATTAAGGTAAATAGTAGAGGAGTACGGTAGCTTTAGACGATAACACAAAAACTTAACAAATTTCATTTGTAGTTGCTCGATTCTATTTGTGTACTTTTTATAGCGGGGATTCCAGATCTCTGATCCATATTCTAAGATACTCCTAACAAACGTGCAGTATAAAATCTTAATAGTTTTAATGTCCTTAAAATTTTCTGAAGTTCGCATGATGAATCCCAGTGCTTTCGAGGCTTTCTTAATAATTTCATCAATTTTTTCGTGGCATCTTAATTAACAGATAGCATTGAAATAACTGTAACCGATTATTTTCGTCCACTATCTCGCTAACAACCGCTCTGGTGTAGTGATGGTAATAGTCTCCTAAAATACCGATGGTTTGCGATTTCGATTCCCACTCGGGATTTATATTTGATTTTTACAAATATTTCTTTCCGGTTTGGTTGTATGTCCTTGTGGGTCTCCCCACCGTGCACTGGAGAGCACGTTAAGCTGTCGGTCCCAGTTCTTATCATAAATAACTGATAGCGATCGTCACTCATGGTAGGGAACATATCGGCCAACCCGCATTGAAGCAGCGTGGTGGACTAAACTCCAATCCTTCTCCTGCGTGGAGAAAGATGCATAGCAGCGGGATGTCAGGGGTCTCTTAATTAATTATAATTTCACTAAACTATATTGAGTGTTTTACATACACTAATGTGTGGACAGCCTTATACGAAGCTATCTCGAGTTTTACCGGACCGCACGGAGTACGTGCCCAGAAATCTGATTCCAAATTATTTGTGCACGTATAAACTGAATAAGGATTTTACTAAATTATATTCATTCGTTTTGGTCACGTAAAACGGAAAGTGTGCTCTAAGATAAATTAACGGTTAACCGAAATTTCTATAATTAAATAATGTTTAAGTTGAATTTCATCATTGTTTGATTTCTTCAATATTTTATAGGAATGACACAATTAAAAACAATATAGTATTATTATGATCATAGACCATATCAGTTGTCGAAATTTTTAGGTAATAAATTAAGATAGTAATATTATTAAACAGATTATATTGCATTCAATTCGAGTTCCTTTACAATTATTATTATGTAAAAGTTGCATAACTACAATTTCAGAATCAACTAAAACTTTTAAAAAGAATGTATACCTTAACTTCGAATGACTTGAGAAAGTCGTCGTTCGAACAAAAGTCGAAACTTAAAAATGTCAATGGAAATATTTTTACAATTTAATTTCTTTCAAACGTTTTAACTTGAAATTTAAAAGTCAAAGACTTTTAATAAGTGGTCGAACTCTATTGACAGTGTTCAAAGAGTTTATATCATCTTCACTTCGAGTGTATTTAACCAGTTTTCCGTTCTTTTCGCTGACTGTACGTCGCTTTGACCTAAATATTCTCCGACAAACAGTCATTTATAAGCCCCTTAGTTGGAAGTTATAAGGGCCCTTTTAGATGGATATTCTTTTGTCTGCGATTTAGTCTTATTTAAGATACAGGAAGAGACACAAGAGGAAAACTAAGGTATGTTTGTTGTATTAACTTGTAACCGATTCCAAAACCAGAATTCTACGTATCGAAAGATGGCCATATACTGTATTGCTGTGACTATTGAAATTATTCTATTCTGTTCAGTTCTGCAGTTTGGAAACTTCTTCTGTAGGAATACCCCTATATTGCACGTGCTTGCCAAGTTCCTAATACAGCAGGTATATATATACTATGATATCCGCTTAGTGAAAAAAATACGATGTCAATAATCTACCAATGATCAAACGTGACAATACAATGCAATATTAGACCTTATTAAGCCTTCTTTTATACATATTCTCTCATTTGAGGTTGTCTGAAAAAAACTCTATTTAGCTATAAGATCTCTTTATACATAGTATTTGTTCGTATATTTGAGAAATTTGTGTATTTCTTTGCAATTGGTGTGCAATAATTATAAAAGCAACAGGCGAAGGTTGCAAAAAAAAAGTAAAGTTTAATTTAAAATTAAATTTATTGTTACTAAATTATAATTAATAAGACGTGACAATTGTTCGATGTGAGAAACAAAAGTGACTTAAAATTAGAGAAGCATCGTTCAGTTGGGGCTTCGGGTTGTGTTGCATTCTTTGTGTTGGGTCATTTTCACATGGTGCCCAGGTTCGATGCCCAGGTGGGAAAGTTTCGAAACAAGCTCCGGCTAACGATTCGAATCGTGGGAATGTTTCGGAGCAAACTCCGGTCAGCAAATCCTGGCATATAATAAGAATAAGAATAATATAAAAAAAAACAATATGTAGAATAGTCTTGATCAGTGGGCTCGCGTCGACTTTTTGAAATTTTAAGACTACTTATTAAGGTTTCTGGGATTCTAAACTTGCAGTGAAGTACCGATGCATGTTTAAACAAAAAAAAAAAGTGGTTAACAAAAGCACGGGCACTATAAGCCTGTGGATATATCACTTAAATAAAAAAAAAACCTGGCGTAGACTGTTTCGTAACACAATAAAGAGTATCCTCTCTCTGTCCAAACATTATAAATTTTTAGACTTTGAACACGAGACGCTGTAATAAAAAACCTAGTGTGAACACACTCCCCTCAACTTAATATGTATGATGTATAATAAAATCGGATGTAGTGGAAGAAATGAAAAGGGTAGCTTAATAAACTCGCTTATCTCAGCTAGACTTGTAAATATTGACGAAAATACGTCCCTTTTTTAGTGTCCATTGCGTTTCGTTTATTTAATTTAATTTGATAAAATAAATTTTTACTTTCTTTTACTTATTTAAATTATTATTGGTTTGTTTGTTGTTGTATTATAGATTTTTTTTTTTTAATATATAAAAATGTTATTATACCTCATTGAGGTAAAAAGTAGTAGATATGTATAATGGGGACTGTTTTGAAGAACTCTACGATTTGGTACCACTGTCACGTTTCTACCATCGCATCCATAGCCGAAGTACCTACTGGCTATCATCCATACTACTTGGATGTCTAGTTTGCATTAAATGTTCAGGCTTCACTGTAGAACAACCATCTTCCTAAGGTTTTTCCTTAGTGCTATTAATATATTATATCTTACAGTCCGACAACCCACCTGCAACTTTTTTATTGTTGCCGATGTCCATTGGTGACGGTAGCCATTTACCATTAGATAGTTTGCCTTCTTGCTGTGTACAAAAAAGGAGAACATTTATCACATAGTAATAATATCGAAATTCAATTCTTTCTCAATAAATATAATGAAATCCCACAAACGATTTTGCAATTATCTAAACATACATTAAAAGTGTTTATTAAAAATAAATTAATAGATAAAGCTTATTACTCGGTGCAGGATTACATAGATGATAAAGATGTTTGGACTTAGTGACAGTCTATTTCATATATTACTAGTTTTGTACTAAAACGGCAAAGATTCTTGCCGATTCTTCTCTGCAGAATCTACATTCCGAATAGCCGGTTATTGCATTCCGGTAGTAGCTTCACTTTTAAGAACAATAAGAACTTTTAAAATCTTAATTTGTAAAATGACGATCTGAAAGTGCTTTTTGTAGATTATTTGAATAAATTTATTTTGATTTCATTTGATCGACTTCAATTTTGATTATTGTTTCTGCCACAAGCGAAAATATATTAAATGTGTGAACGAAAATAACACAAACGTTGTGATCTGTAACATTTATACTAAGCAGTAACAATAGTTTTATTATGTCATTAAGCGTAACCACAGATAAACAAGGTTTTCAACTAATTGCACGAGACCGCAAAGTAATTTTACCGCAACTAAATGTTTAATAGCAACTGCATTATAAACTTACATACATTTACTGGTAAAATTCGTTTACCACTAGTAAATAAAACACATTCTCAAAAATTAAAATCTAAATCTATACCAATGAAATAAAGCCTAATTTTTTTTTGTACGCATTCATCTCATGAATTACCGGTTTGTATTCAAAAAATATGTTTGTGTTGGACCACGGAATACTATGGGCTATATAGTATTTAATTAAAGCCTATAGGCTAATATAGACTATCGTATTTAATTAAGTTTTTAAAAGTAGCATTGCATAAAAAATTGAATGGACAGAAGAATCAACCAAAAACTCAACAGTTCGCTTCAGCCTGTAATATCCCACTGCTGGACATAGGCCTCTTTCCCCATGTAGGAGAAGGATCAGCGCTTAATCCACCACTGCTCCAATACGGGTTGGCGGATAAATTCCCTACAATGAGTAACGATCGCTATCAGGTGTAAAGTTATTCTTTTGAAAAATAATATATAGATATAATTTTATTCAAGATACAGTATAACACTATAATTTTGAATATGTCATCAAAATGTTTAAAACAGAATAATAAAGAATAATAATATATAATAATATAATATAATAATAATATATAATAATAATAATAATAATAATAATAATAATGCCGTGTGGTTCCCGGCAGAGTAGAATAGGACCACCCCTTCCTACGCCTAGGGTGTCGTAAAAGGCGACTAAGGGCAACAAAAGCTGCATAACACCCGCGCAGCCTCCTTGGAGAGCGTGAGTGCCTCTCCAAGTGAGTATATTAGCACTCAAAAAAATACTATGATGGAGGATGATTTACAAAGGCGCATAGGGCCGCTGCCTGGGGGACGCCAGGGCGCGTCTGGAGCTGGCGCTGGACGTGGCAGCATGCGGGCCGCCAGCCAACCCCGCCGACCGGCACCACCACCTGACCGGTCGGGTTATCCACCATCCCCGCCAGTTGGCTTGGCGACGACAGAGTCCCAAGGGACTCAGCATTCGTTGCCCGCCGCTGGTGGAGTACGTCGCATGAGATGGACACCGAAAATGAACGAGAGTGTCATGCGTGCGTACTATAGGGCTGTAGGACGTGAAACCGGGCGGACTGGCTACCGGGCAGTAATGCACCGCGAGTTCCTACTGCTTGAGCCTACGCTAACTGTTACGGAACAGAACCTGGCAGATCGAGCTCGGTACATCCAACGAAAGGGCATATTTGACGCCGCCGAGCTCGAACGATTTCGACGTGAGGTTGCTCCTGAAGTCGAACCCGTGTCCACGGTGCGCAACGAAGTGTCAACGCAACAAGAAGGCGTTCGTAGCGAAGCGCCTGTGGAGGTGATCACTGAGGGAGCAGTCGCCCAAAAAGTAGAACAGATGAGAGGGATCTTGCAAGAGGCGATTTCCGAGACTCGAGGCGCTCCTCTGGAAATGAGACCGCGACTCTCTCGCCTCCCCCTCAATGCCGCGACGCGGAATGCCATTGAGGCAGCCAACAGACTGTTGCCGCCCTATTTGGAAGGCAGCCTCAGCTTGGAGGATACGGGTTCTATTCTCTTCGGCGCCGCTCTAGCGGTGCACCGCCTTGTCGGAGCCAAGACCCAGGAGTCTGGACGCGCTACTCATAAGAATAGCGACGTACCAGCCTGGAAGAGGAGAATAGAACGCCGTATCAACCTGGCCAGGGCCCTCATTGGTAGGCTGCTAGCTTTCAGGTCGGGCAACACAAGGCCAAGGATTGTGCGCTCTGTTAGAATGGCCTTCAACGGGCTAGGCATCAGCCTCGATCAGCCTGACATAGCCGATAAACTAACGGAGCGCATCGACGGCCTGAAGCAGAGAATCGCGGCATGGGGAAAGCGCATTCGCAGGTACTCTGAGAGAGTTGAGCGCTTTCGACAAAATCGCCTCTTCGTGAGTGATCAGAAAAGGTTCTATAGAAAGCTGGAGAACCCGATATCGAGCTCTGCTTCCCTAAAACCGAGTACGGTTGACCTCGTCGCCTTCTGGCGCAACATATGGTCAGGGGAGGTGGAGCACGAGGAGGGCCCTTGGATTGCGGCGGTTCAGGACGCATGTGCTAAAATCGAACCGATGAACCCAATCGCCATCTCTACGGAGGACGTCAGTGGTGCGGTCCGGCGGGCTCCGAACTGGAAAAGTCCGGGGGCCGACGGTCTGCATCACTACTGGCTGAAAGGGCTCTCGGTCTGCCATGCGACCTTGGCTCGACAATACCAAGAGGCAATAGATCGGAAGACACTCCCGAACCTTTTCACTACCGGGATCACTCACTTAGCTCCTAAGTCCACCAACACCGCAGATCCCACCAACTACCGCCCCATAACGTGTCTGACCTCCATCTACAAGACACTGACGTCCGTTCTGAGCTGTAAGATCTCACGACATATTGGTGAGTTTAATATCTTGTCTGCAGCTCAGAACGGATGTCGTGGAGGCGGTCGCGGTACAAAGGAGCTCCTTCTCATCGACTCTGTGGCGGGCCAGCTTGTCAGACGCAACCGTCGGAACTTTTCGGCCGCCTGGATCGACTACAAAAAGGCTTTCGACTCGGTACCTCATTCATGGCTCCTGAGGGTCCTCGAGCTGTACAAGGTTGACCAGGCAGTTCGAGACTTCCTCGGAGTATGTATGGGGCAATGGAGCACGATCCTATGTCTCCAGGGCGAGCGACTGACGAGTGCGGATGACCCAATCAGGATACGGAGGGGTATTTTCCAGGGTGATTGCCTGAGTCCCCTATGGTTCTGCTTGTCCTTGAACCCTCTAAGCACCCTGCTGGAGCGTTCGGGGACAGGCTTTCAGTTTCGGAGAGGAGGTACTAAAGTCTCCCACCTTCTCTACATGGACGACCTCAAATTGCTGGCACCTAACGCTGCACGCCTGCAGGAACTGCTGAAAATCACTACGGAGTTCAGCAGTTCCATCAGGATGCAGCTTGGAGTAGATAAGTGTGCGGTCGTGCATGTGGACAGGGGTCAGGTGACTCAATCGTCGCAGCTTAGTCTCGAATTAACATCATTCAAGACCCTTTCCGAAGCTGAATCTTACCGGTATCTGGGTATGTCACAATGCATAGGGGTGAAGGAAGTGGACATGAAACAGGCAGTTTGTGAAATCTTTTTTGGACGGCTGACAAAAGTTCTTCGGAGCTACTTGTCTGGAGCCAACAAGGTCCGAGCCTATAACGCTTGGGTCATGCCCACTCTCTTTTACACCTTTGGCATACTCAGATGGACTCAGACCGAACTTGACGCCCTGGACAGAAGAGTCCGCACAACTATGACGCACCATCGCATGCACCACCCTAAGTCGTCGGTCATGAGACTGTACATCCCGCGGAAGTGTGGTGGTCGAGGCATGTTAAGCGCTAAGACTATGCATAGCCGCGAGGTGTGCAGCCTCAGGGCCTACTTTGAAACGAGACGGGACAGCGCTTTGCATGGTGACGTTTCAATGTGTGACAAAGGACTAACCCCCCTAGCCTTGGCCAAAGAGAACTGGCAGAAACCGGTCGTACTGAGCACCTCTGACCGGGAGACCGTATGGATGGAGAAGGAACTGCATGGACGGTTCTACAAGGCGCTTCACGCACCACACGTGGACAGTAAGGCCTCCGTGCAGTGGCTGCGATTCGGCGACCTCTTTGGGGAAACCGAAGGTTTTGTCTGTGCAATACAAGATCAGGTGGTCAAGACGAACAACTACCGAAAGCACGTCCTGAAGGATGGCACTCCCGACTTCTGTCGAGCCTGTCGTCATCCCGGTGAGTCACTCAGGCATGTGCTTTCGGGTTGTTCCGTGCTTGCTAATACTGAGTACTTGCACAGACACAACCAAGTGGCCAAGATTCTCCACCAAGAGCTTGCTCTTATGTACGGTCTCCTGGAACAGAGGATGCCGTATTACCAATACTCACCGGTGCCAGTACTCGAACGCGACGGAGTCCGGCTCTACTGGGACCTGCCTATCGCCACAGACAGGACGATACTGGCGAACAAGCCTGATATCGTGGTGATGGACAGGGCACGGTCGAGGGTATTTTTAGTGGACATCACCGTCCCGCATGACGAGAACCTCGTGAAAGCCGAGACTGAGAAAAAACGTAAATATCTGGATCTGGCGCACGAGATTGTCGACATGTGGGGTGTGGGGTCTGCTGAAATAATCCCTATCGTAATATCTGCCAACGGTTTGATCCCGGTTAGCCTCGCTCACCATCTGAGGCAACTGGGGATCCGGGACGGTTCGCTCGCAGCCAGGATGCAGAAGGCGGTGTTACTTGACTCGGCTAGGATTGTCCGCCGGTTTCTCAGCCTACAGCCCTAACCCCCGGCCGTTTGATCTCCCTGCCGGGGCGTATTCCTCCACCCGCTTATATTTATATATGTAAGTATAAGTAAATTTACTATATTATTTATATAAGTAGTTATTATAATATATGTATCTATTATGTATTGGGCGGGCGGAGTGACATTCAGTATGATAATAATAATATATAATAATAATAATAATAATAATAATAAGCCCCCCAAAATCCTACCTTACGCCCGAGTCGACCATCAGACCTCGTGGGGGGCGGGCAACGTATACAATTGAAACTTATACGGCCAACAAGGTTCAGGTAAACCCAGTAAAATGGAGAGTTTTATTAATGATGAACGTATAGAGCCGCTTCCCGGGGGTGAGCGCCGGGGCACGTTTGGAGCTGACGCTGGACGTGACAGCATGCAAACCGTCAGCGGCTCTTTGCTGAGCAGGCGGGCGAGAGCCGGGGGACCCGAAGATACTACAGCCGACCAACGGGGCAGGGAGGGGACGGATGATGTTTTGCAGAGTAGGGCTTCGCCTACAAACTCTGCCGGGTCATCTGCATCGACCACAAATAAAGCAGTAAGTGATGACAGAAGACGCAAGTGGTCAACAGAAGAGCTTGAAGAACTCATGTGCTGCTACTTCAAGGCTAGATCAGGAGGAGCCGGGTACATAAATAGATTAGAAGAACTTTTTGCAGCAAGAAACCCTGAAAATCCAAAAATCCTAAAATTTTACGGAAACACTTTAGCCAACCAAGCTCGTAGAGTTATCAAACAAAATGTTATTTCTCAAGAACTTCTCAACCGCATACAAAAAAGAGCTGAAGGAATAGTTACTACAGAAAACATAGATCATTTTTCAACACCAAGCCACATAGAACATACTCACATTCAAAGTGAGGAATCGGGTATAACTCAAATACAAACACTACGTGACCCACCATCTAATAACACACAACCTACACCCACAGAAAGAGCTGAAGAAATAGACCAGTTGACACGAAATATAGTAGTAGATGAAAATCAGGAACCAATAGTTTTACAATTCTTACAAACTTTAGCTGAAATTAAAGACATTCCCATTGAAGAACGGTTATTCCTACCTAAAGCTAAAATAAACAAAAGTTTCATCGAAAATCTAAACACACTCAATAAATACCTACCTAATCTACTAGTAACTAATAATAGTCTACGTGAAATAAACGACATATTGTACGCAACTGCTAAAACATTAATAGTAAACAATAATCAAAATCCGTATGCACCTACAATAGCCATAAAACCAAAGCGTGATCCACCTTGGAAAAAACGAATACAAATCAGAATAGAAAAACTAAGAAAAGAGCTAGGACAACTAATAGAGATAGAAAGAGGAATCAATACAAATAGAATGAGGAAAATCAGGGACAAATTATACACAAAACACAATATACGAAGTGAAAATGATCATAAAAATACAGCTGAAATCATCAAACAAAGAATCAAAGCACTAGCAGGAAGAATAAAAAGATACGAAGAAATGAATACAAAAAAAGAACAGAATAAATTATTTGCCGAAAACGAACATAAACTATACAGAAGCCTGGGAAGTAATACCGCAAAAGATATAAAAATACCGAGTAAAGAAAATGTAGAAGAATTCTGGAAATCAATCTTATCAAACCCTCAACCATACAACGCGGAAGCTAATTGGATTAAAAAAATAGAAACAATGTCAAACGAAGTAAATACAGTAGATTCAGTGGAGATTACAGAAGACCAAGTAAGATTTGCCTTACGTAGAATGCACAATTGGAAATCACCGGGCCTAGATCAAATTCAAAATTATTACATAAAATATCTGACCAACGTACACAAATACTTGGCCTCATTATTTACAAACATAGTCTCAGGAACAGAGCCAGTAGAAGAGTGGTTCACGACAGGTAAAGTTATACTGGTACCTAAGAATGAAAACACCGAGGACCCGAAAAACTGGAGACCTATAGCGTGCTTACCAAGTATGTACAAACTTCTTACTTCTGTATTAGCCAACGTTCTATATAACCATTGCCACAAGAATAACATCATTTCAGAAGAACAAAGGGGATGCCGCCGTGGAGTCAGGGGTTGTAAAGATCACCTAATGGTCAATAAAGCTATATTAGAGGATGCACACCAATCCCAAAAGAATCTTAGTATGGCGTGGATAGACTATCGAAAGGCTTTTGATAGTGTTTCACACGAATGGCTTCTCAAGCTGCTTGATGTCTATAGATGTCCTCCTGTGATTAAGAGATTTCTTATTTTAGCCATGCCATCCTGGCGAGTAATCAGCGAGCCACGGGCTGTCAAGCCCGTGGCTCGCACGAGTCAATAACTACCGAACCGATTTATATCAGACGCGGCATTTTCCAGGGCGACTCCCTTTCTCCGTTATTGTTCTGCTTAGCATTAAACCCTCTTTCATTTGTACTCAATAAGTATGAAATGAAAGGCTACAAACTCAAAGATAGCATCTGGATTAATCATCTCTTATATATGGACGATCTCAAAATATATGCAAACAATAGAACCAATTTAAAAGTATTACTTGACAGTGTGGAGATATTTACAAGCGACATAGGTATGAAATTTGGTTTGGAGAAATGCAACGTATTACATTTAAACGCAGGACACAGAAACATAGCATTAGGTGGTGGGCACATACTTCTGAGTGGCGAAACTTTCAAACAACTTGCAATAGATGATAGGTATAAATATTTAGGAGTATAATTAAAAAATTGAAAAATTAAGCAAATACCACCTACTCAAAACTGAAATCAGCCGTTTATGGAACACACAAACGGTTGTCATTCCAATAGTAATAGGAGCAACAGGAGTAGTAGCTAAAAGCATAAAAAAGTACTTAGAACAGCTAGATTGCAACATTGACGTTAGCATTCTTCAGAAACAAGCAGCCATACATACAACAATCATACTCAGTAAAGTACTTGGAGACACTGTTTTCGTACACAATATACAAGACCCACTTTCACAAAATACACAACTATCAGTAGATAGAGACACGCAGCAATCACCAGACACACAGCAGTTAGCAGACACACCACACTCTCTCAACACAACTCATGAACCTAGCACAAACAATTTACAAAGACGAGGAAGAGGTAGAGGAAGGAGAAGAAATGGCGCGCAACGTGCGCGTATAGAATAGGAGGGATATAAATGCCTTTTTTCTCGTGGGTTACGAGACGGGGTATTTATTTAGACCGACATAAGTCGTGAAGGTTAGCCAACCATAACAAAAATAATAATAATTTTAATACAACTTTTGATGTTCTTTACATTTTTGTTTTAAAATTGTATAAAAAGCGTAAGAAAGCCACAACTATCAAATATTTTTAAAGTTGATCTCGGAATATTCCACATCTCTAACATATGTTGATTCAAACATTGTACGAAGTTTCAGAAAATAAAATTTTCACTTCTGACACATTCGGTTCCGCTTGTTCGTGTTTTAAGACGGAACTTACTTATGAATCAATCATTTTTATCTAAAGAGTAAATTGCTTACTAACGGTACTTACAATATTTAAAATTTTAACTTGAAAATAATAGGAAATAAAAATTTAAAAAAAAACGTGTGTGTTTCATCTCCGACGCACGACTGGAGTTTACTCCTTCAAATCGACTGTCTAAATAGGCACAAAAAAGCTTATTAGTCTAAGAAAAAGATTAATACCATAACAAAAGGTAAATAAACGAATCAAATAACGCCATTTGATCATCATTATCCGATAGATGGCGTTGCGAGAAACGTAACGAGGTCATTCGTTCAATAGATTTTACTCTTCATATTTTTTTCATACCGGGGGTCTTATATGAATATCGATTATTAAGGAGTAAACTCCAAACAAATCTAAAAGCTACCAAATACCAAATAAATATATAATAATTAACATATGTAATAATTGTTCATATACATGTAATAATTTTCATCGGCATTTCTTTATGACGTTATCAGGTAAAACTGTTGTCCAACGTCCATTTCCATTGTCACGTAAACTGGTTGTCATTTTACAGATCTTTATAAGATTTTATGTCAAGTTTTTTTAAGGAATAATGATAAAAATAATTGTATTTGCTCGCAAACAAAAAAAAAACAACGACTTCAATTACTTCGACAAGTAATACAACGTAACTAGACGAAAAAATAGTCAAGTCACGTTATCAAAGATTATTAAAACAATTGTAATCAAATCTCAATTTTAATGTGACCACATGATGAACATCAGCTTTCGATTAAATTAAAAATCATCGAAATTGGTACACCTAGAAAAAAGTTATACGGTATAATACAACGTAGGTCGACGAAAAAATAGTCAAGTAAAAACGCATTATTAGATATAACTCGAGAAGTAGTTGTTGGATCTTAACAAATTTTAATGGAACCTAATGACACGCACCATCTTTCGATTAATTTTTTTTTTTGTCGAAAGCGGTCCACTCAGACAAAATTTCTGAAGTAACATACACAAAAAAAAATACAATCAAATTGAGAACCTCCTCCTTTTTGGATACCGGTTAAAAAATCAGAAGTAGAATAAAAAATATCATTATTCTTTATTTGTAAATCTCTGAAATGTACCATCTATTTATATATATATATATATATATATATATTTCTTTTTAAAATAATTAATACATATATATGTTAAAATAGAATAATAAAGATATAAAACTTCGAGTATATGAAAATGTGTATATCATTATTAATACGCTTCCTAACCCAAGCTATAAGTATTTACGTAAACATAATCTATTTACTTTGTTATCGTGTAATAAAAGAAAAAGTTGAAGCGCTTCATATAAGTTTCTCTTTGTTGTAAGGTAATAAATAAAGTTTTACTTCTTGTATCCTTGAATACGCTTGTTATATTTAGGTACATAATTTCATATGCTTTTATGTAAAATCGTCATACTCTTAATGAGCCATATATAGATGGAATGTGGGATACAAAATAGCAAAATGAAATGAAGTTAATATTAGCATATTCATCTATCGGTCATTCTCCAATTCGGCGTTCTTTGCCTAATTACCGTGACGTTTTTTATTTTTCACTGATTTGACTTAAACACATTAAAATATGAAACAAATCAAAAATACGAATTCAATAATGAATTTGGCATGTAACAGTTAATTGTGGTTTTCTAGATAATGAGACTTAAAAAATTTATGGTTATGGTAATTAGAAAATTTTTATATTTAATGTAACGGTAATTAGAAAATATGCTGTGTGGTTACGGCAGTAAGAATATAGCCACTTCCTCTCTTCCCGTGAGTATCGTAAGAGGCGACTAAGGGATTACACAGTTCCACTACCACCCTGGAACTTGAAAGTGCCGACTGATGGCGGGATAATCATCCAACTACTGGTTTTGAAATACACAGGCCGAAGACGGGCAGCAGCGTCTTAGGTGCAACAAAGCCAGCCTTGCGGTCTCCAACCCGCCTGCCCAGCGTGGTGACTATGGGCAAGACAAGACAAGACACATGAGTTCACGCCACGTTTTTCTTGAAATATATTCTCTCTTGCCAGGACAAATGCGACTGATCTCATCTTGCTCTACAAAAATTTGGACGTCTTGTTTGGTTTTCTCTACAGTAGTCCCTATATTATTATTATGTAAATACTTTGGTTGTATTTCTTTATCATGACTTTGTTTTGGTTTTGGATGTAGCGTGTTTTATATTTTCTGTACTTTTCTTTTGATCTTCTTAGCTCTATTGTTTTGTCTCAAATATGACATTTCTTTATTTGTTTTCTATACATGCTTTCTAAATAACAATAAGAGTGAGATTTTTTACGTATCGGTTTGTCGACAGTTATCTTTGAAGATGGTGAAGTTAGTGTTGAACACAAGGAAGACGCTCGTTCCGTAATATTCACACTTGTATCTTTATTTTCGGTCAAATGCTCATTATTGATTAATCATAAAATAACATACTTTCAGTAGAAGATGATGACAGAGCACTAGATGGACGCGGCGTTGATGTGGTTAAAGAAGGTTTAAAATTTGTTGTCTTTTTCAAGGGAACTAATTCTTTTTCAAAAAAAGTCGACAGAAAAATTTCGTCTTGCTGATTATCTTCTTTTTTGGATTTGGGATTTTCGGGACAATTTTGTACTCTTTTAGTGTACTTTTAGCGCAGCGAGTATGATAAATCATTCAGATGTGGTCTGACAAAGTTTCAAGAGGATCTGTTATATTGTTATCAAGCACCTCTATATCTAAGGTCACTTCTTCCTCGATTGTTTTCAATTTTCCCTTTTCCTTTTGTCTTTTATAGTAAGCTCTGAAATTTTCTCTACTTCTTTTTTGAGTTTTCTTCCGGCTTTTGGTGACATTTCGCAGATAGGCAGTATTTTTTTTTTATTGTACCCTTCTTTCTCCTTTATTTTTTTTTTTTTTGATTGCTAATACAAAAAGGGGCATTTTTAATTCGTTCTCGGCATTGTCGCGCGGCAAGCCTTCTATTTTCTTTAACTTCCTCTTTGGTCTTTTTAGGTTTTCCTATCCTATAAATTAAATAATTTGATGAATGGTCAGCATATAATATAGACATTTACGGACAATAATAATAATAATCTACGAAAACCGCGGTAAACAAGCATTACTTTTTCATACAACGGTAATTATAAACATATGGTAATTAGTATACGGTAATTAGAAAACGATAAATTTTCATAAAAATGTTTAAAACCGACACAGTATACAAATTCTAGCTTATTACAACGTACGGAGGCCAAAGTACTGTCTCCATTTACATGATCAACTTAGGTCTATCTTAAAAATCTAGTATTAAAATAAGAACAACGGTAATTAGAAAAGTTTTTAACCAAGGCTACGGTAATTATATACTCACGTGCTTCATTGGTGGTACACTAACATGAGAGTCATACAACTGCTGATGGACCTCGGCACACACTGAGGAGACGCGATGCGTACGGTAGTGATGTGCCAAATACTTTTATTTAGGGATGTGCACTCGAGAACAGCAGATGTTACGGTAATTAGAAGTTTCCATTGGACATACGATTACTTCATAATAATTATTTGTAGACTGGTTCTATTGAGTTGATATTTTGTTATGCGATACACGCTGCTTAATATCGTTTAAAACGTTGAATGGATCAAAGTAAATCTTTACGCTATAAAAATTACAAGCAAGTTTTAAGATTAAGTTGGTGTGCGGACACGCCACGGTAATTAGAGAACAGAGGTTTTTTGAACATAAGTTAAATTAATTTAGTCTTAATTACTTAAAACAGAAGCCAATATTTTTTTTACAGCTAGGTACGGATGCTATCTAAAATATATAAAAAAGTGCATGATTGAATATGATGATATTACGGTTTAAACAAGCCCGGACACGAAAAATTTGCTAATCGGAGAATGGCCGCTATATATTAATACGTGAAGCAAAAACTTTGTAACCATTTTTACGAAAATTGCACGGACGAAGGAGTATGAAATTTCGCACACTTATAGTTTATATAGAGAGGGAGTGCAGAATGCTCATATTTTATTTTTAAATATGCATAAAAAGTACATTAAATCATTCAAATACACATTACACACACTACCATGTATTTGACACACACACGCATATTACACTCTTCTGTTGATTGTCAAAGTCTGTAGTCAAATTAAAAGTTAAAAACAAAGGTTATTTATTTTCATTATTTTTGTTTTTTTTTTTTTTAATTTGAATTTTTATTAAGGTCGAATTTCCACCTCTGGGCGACCACTAGTATATATAAACTCGTTACATCTATATTATCAAATTTTAATGCTATGCTTGCATGCATTAATGAATTTTATCCACCCCCTCTCTTCCCGTGGGTGTCGTAAGAGGCGACTAAGGGATAACAAGGTTCCACAACCACCTTGGAACTTAAGAAGCCGACCGATGGCGGGATAACCATCCAACTGCTGGCTTTGAAATACACAGGCCGAAGACGGGCAGCAGCGTCTTCGGTGCGACAAAGCCAGTAGTACTACGGTCACCAACCCGCCTGCCCAGCGTGGTGACTATGGGCAAAACACATGAGTTCACGTATTTTTGGCGTAAACTTGTGGAGGCCTATGTCCAGCAGTGGACTGTATAGGCTGTAATGATGATCAAATTTTAAGTGTGCTTTACGACGCGTTGGCGTAGCAGTCACAATACTGGCTGTTGCGCTGGCAGTCGTGGGTTCGTTTTCCGCCCACGACATATATTTGTATTGGCCATATAGATGTTTGTCGTGATCTGGGCGTTTGTGTTTGTGTATTGTGTATGTTTTCAGACCCCAACACAGGCGAAAATCCTACTGGGGGCCGTTGAGTGTGAATTCATATTTGAATTGCCATTTCAAAATCTTTTTCACACAACTAGATCGGCAAATAAGCGTACGGCTCACCCGATAGTAAGCGATTACCGTAGCTTATAGATGCCTGCAACACCAGAAACATCGCAAGCGCATTGCCAACCCCGTCCCCAATTCCCCCCAGGAGCTCTGGTCACCTTACTCATCAACTGGAACACAAAACTGCTTGAAAAAAGTATTATTTAGCTTTGATTTTCGTAAGATCGAGGTACTACCCCAGTCGGGCTGCTCCATATTTTGAGCAGGAAATTCCTGCTGTGGCCTGCTGGATTATGTATATCAATCTGATAATTAAACCCTTTCTCAGGACAGAGATCGAATCCCCATTTCTCACATAGGTAATAAGGATACTGTCAACTACACCAAGGGACCAGTTGCAATATAAAGTCAATATAAGTAATAAATAACCGTAACAAAATACGAATACACAATAAGCACATACATTATAAACAAAAAAAGTCATATAAATTTAAATATCGTACAAATAAATCTCTAAGTAATTCCTAAGAAACCTTGTTATCTCTAATTGACTTCTCAAATTTTCTGCAAACTTCATTTAGTATTCTCAATTAAGAAATAAATCTTTCGTAGGCTGACTAAAAATAAATAAATATAAACATCCCGACGGACAGCGTCGTAAATATTAAAGTTTAGTATGTGTATATTTATGAAATTATATATTTATAACAAAATTGGAAGCTTTCTTAGAAATTATTGGAACGAAGTTCCTTATGGAGTCCGGAGGGGTGTCCTAGCCAGCAATAAACGTCCGTAACGTTTAAAAAAAACGTAAGATTTTTATGTATAGTCTATGAATGTTGGCTATACAGTATCTAATTTATAGTCTACGTGATTACTGTTATTATTATTACAGTTTGCTATTATTATTATATCATTCGATAATTAATATACATTTTTATAATATAGTATTTATAATTTTTATCGATACAAAAATCATAATAAAAATTTATACCCGAATAAATTTTTATTATGATTTCGAATAGAACTTGAAATTAATATTTTATAATAAGGAACTTCGTTCCTATCTGGTGTTCCACGACACCACACGGTTTTTTATTTTAATATAAAATTCGGTGAAGCAAATAATCGTACGATCCACCTGGTAAGCGAATACCGTAGCGTATGTACATTTGCAGCACTAAGATCAACAAACACGTTACCCACTTAATTCCGCTGTCAACACAGCACGTCTTCTAGAGCTTTGTACATCTTACTCACAATGGGAGTACTTCTTGGGAGCTGTATTATTTCTCTGTCATTTCCTACAGTAAATTTTGCTTTAATTTCACATAGTAAATATATTTTCGTACCACTTGCTCAAAAAAGTGACATTCTATGCCACAAAAAGCGAACATAACAATAGTCATTTTTAATCTGTAAAAAACAGGGAAAGAAAATTGTACTGAATTTCTCTAGGGTGAGAATGTGATTTAAATTTGGAATACTTACCGAAATTTATACTGAACTACATCTGTGTTTACACCATTGAGTTTGTATATAAAGCATTATACATCTTTTTGAAAAAGGAATACGCAATGTACCAAATAAAAATGTAACTCTCTCTATCAATAATTGGACCAATGTTTCGAATGTTAATTTTTACTTTTAACTGTCATTATTTTTAATAAATGCTTATCTCATATTATTGTGGTTATTTTTTTCGCAAATGGTACGCAATATATTTTATATAATCATAGAAATGAAAGGTTCCTATAATGTTCACTACGGTTATGTAGTTAAAAGAGATTGTTCTGTGTTTTAGTTAGTTTTGCTGATAAATAACAGACCAATTCAAAGAGTCAATAAACTATCTTTGATATTTATAAGTGCCAGAATTTTGGTTTGGCCCTGGTACTCGTGACCGTAATCTTTCGCTAGTAAGAACTGTACTAATGCCGATATTTCTACTTCAATTTATCGGAAATACAATCAATGTATTGAAGAGGCTCAAACAACATGGATAAAAAGGAAGATAGATGGCGCTGTGTCAGAATCATGGAGTTACACGTTTATCCAAAAACCCGAAAAATGGCGATCGGATATTAATAAATTATTTTTTACCTAATAGAAATAATCAATAACAATACATATACAGAGCGAAAAAATTTAGATATGTAATGTTGAAGAAATGGCTGTTAAAGTATCCGAAGCGTCGCGCATCTAAAAAACTATACATAAACTACGATAGAATCGGAAAAAAATTGTATCATTATAATAAGTGAAATTTGCGCAAACATTAGAAAACGATCTAATTCAAGAATTAGTTATATTTACTGTTGAGAACAAAGGTGTGAAGTTGCCCTGAAACAACCCTGCTGCTAAGCCGAGATGAAGACACCCATGGTCACGGATTTACTATAAATCGGATAAATGTTACTAAGTTTTAAAGTGCGAGATTAGTTAAAAAATTCATCTCTTGTTTGTAGATAAAAGCAAATGATCAACTAAAACATTGTTGAAATAACTTATCTGACATTTTATCACGCACGTGTTATATTTTGAAATTTAAAAATACTGTGAAATATTAATTACATTGATATTATATTTTACACTTAGTGCTTTGAAACTAATTTAAGAAAAGATTAACAAAATCTGTTTCACTTTTTTATTTCCACATAAACTAAATTATATTAAAACATAATTGCGGTTGCTCACAAACGCAAAAAAAACCAACTTCAATTACATCGATAAGTAATACAACGAAAGTAGACGAAAAATTAGTCAAGTAAATACGCGTTATCAAAGATTACTTAATAAGTAGTCATCAAATCGAGATCAAATCTTAATGGAACTGCAAAACAAGCATTAGATTTTGATTAAAATAAGAATCATCAAAATCGGTATACTTAGTGACAAGTTATGCGGTACGTAGGTCGACGAAAAAATAGTAAAAAAATAGTAACATGAAAAGGACTTCACTTTCAATCTCAATTATTTAATTGAGATCTGATCCTTATCCACATGACACGTAACACCTTTCAATTGCAAAAAAAAAAAACATTGAAATCCTTCAACCCAGTCAAAAGTTCTGAGTTAACATACATAAAAAAATACAATCGAATAGAGAACCTCCGTGACCTGAGAGTCTTTTTTGGAAGTCGCTTAAAAATATTATTAAACATCTGAATTGAATTGTAGATTTTTTGCAACATTTCTATATATATAATTTTATTTTCCCGATAGAACTATTACTGGTTCAATCGGATATCGAGAGAGTAAGAAAACGATATAAATTCAAAACTTTATTTTCTTCGATTCTTTTTAATTCTATTTAACAGTGATTAGTACCGAGCCGATTATAATCGTATTAGATTTATATACAACTTTTAAAAACTGTTACTTCATTGTTTTTCTTACTAGTTAATTACTACTAACATAGGTAATGTTATGGTATTCAGGCTATTGTCTTTGTTGGACTCTCCACCGTGCCTCAGAGAGCACGTTAAGCTGTCGGTCCCGGTTGTTATCATGTACACCATATAGTGATCGTTACTCATAGTAGAGTATATATTAGTTAAAGATCAATAGAGCAGCGTGGTAGATTTAAATTCAATCCTTCCCTTACATTGAGGAATAGGCCTATCCCCAGTGAGATGATACAGGCTGAATCGAATCGATGTACTATACCTATCCATCTGCATTGCAGTTGTTTTTTTTTTAAACAAGTTTATACTCTTTCACTAAGCAAGTCATCGTTATTACATTAGCTTGGAATAGTTAGAAATTCTGTGGAATTAATTAGAGGTAAAACAGACAGACCCTTGAGGGCTTATATGCGGTCTTAAGTGAACGTGGTCGGAAGGAAGTAGAGTGGAGATTCCAAAATAATAACGGACTAGTACTAAAACATATAATGTACATGTCTTAATACTGGGCAAAGGGTTCTTCATTATATAATGATAAAAAGTTATAATTGCCCGGCCGAGATTAATGATTGCATCAGACATCAAATATAACAATTTAAACTATGAAAAAATTACCTTACATATTTCTTGAGACGAGATGGGAAAACAAGCTTATACAAAGTAAAAACAGACTAGAAAAAAGTTGTATGAAAATGAATATCCGCTATATGCAGGAATCAAAAAGGTGACGTGATCTTGAAAAAACTTAAGTACTAGCACACATGAACTATCCAAAAACACATATGTACAAACACCTTTTTAATATCTGTATGACCAATACATTTGTATTTGTCACTAGCGAAGACCGAACACGCGATCGCTGAAGATACAATCAGTTGATGAGCCCATAGAGTCAACACGTCTATGACTTCGTCACGTCCTATGTCATTGTGCTATTATATGCAATGGAGGAGCGTGGTTGATCAAGCTCTAATACTTCTCCTACATGAAAAAAAGGCCTATGCCCAGCAGTGGGATGTTACAATCTAAATCGATACAAAATATTGCATAAAAGCACGAAAGTGCAGATACAATAAATTCGTAGCATTTCATATCAAAAGTCAAAACTTTTAAAAATCGTACAAAGTACATTGCTAAGCGTCTAAAAATATTTAGTCTATCTGAAAATGGCGGATTATATCACAAGATAACCGAAGCTATAAATCTAAAGTCATAGTATATTGAGGATGCGTATAAAGTCGAAACACGTTCAGTATTTCGCAGTTTAAGCTTTAAATTCGTATGATAGATGCCTCTTTGGACGAAACAACCCGAAGCCAACTAAAAATTTATTGGAATTTTCACTTTTATTTATACCCTTTGGCATTTGGTGCTTGCCTGTTGCCCTGCTTTTCTGACCTATTGCAGCTGTTCTCGTTTGATTTTTTTTTTTCACCTTTTTGAGATGGGTTTTCTTAGTATAGTTAAAACGTTATATAAAAAATATCTAGACTTTTTTAAATGTCACTTGGTAGATAAACAAGCGTGAAGACTTTCAAATATCGAGCGACTATTTTAATGTTTAGCCTTTGTACGCTTGCAACTCCAGGAGCATAACAAGTACATTTTTGCTACTATATTTGTGTAACTATATATGTATGTCTGTGTGTAAATAGTTATGATTACATTATTTATTTAATTGATACTGTATCCTTAGAAAATTTTCTTTCTATAATACCTTTTTTTATTTTATTTTTTTATTTTTTATGTTCCATTCAAAAAGGTTTTTATGCTAAATTTTTTATATCAACTTAGAACAAAAAGAATATTTCAGTATTTTATGTTGGTAGGATAAAAAAAATGACCAAGCGGGAGTCGGACCCACGCACCGAGGCTTCCGTACAAATAAAATTATTAAAATTATTTTTATTATATGATGTAACTAGAATTTATGCTTTTCGCAATTTTTCCTCTATCTGTGCTGTAAGACGTTGCTTTGTACCACATTTCAAGATTTTGAGTTCACGGGAAGTATCCTGTAGGTTTTGATTCCCTTGCGAGTGTTGAAAACTTGCAACATAAGCGGCTGTATCTTTTGATTGCGTTAGCTTAGAAGTTTGATTTTTTCACAGCTCCAAAGGACAGTTGATTTTGAGTATTTGATATGAATTTCAGCTTGATACCCCTACGCGTTCTTGAGAAAAAGGGTCTTGAGAGACAGACTGCCAACAAAGTGATCCTATAAGGGTTCCATTTTTTCCTTTTAAGGTACGGAACCCTAAAAAACTTTCTGCAGACTAAACCCTAAAGCACCGACTTAATTTCATTTAACATACTAAAACTTTTTAAAACGATTAAATTATTCCTTCTCATTAAAACCTGTTTTTTATAATTCTTTAAAATCTCGACCAGAATAGAGCAAAACATTCTAACTAACTCCCCATCCATTATATCTAAGCCTCTTCTGAATAATGTTGTCCAATTAAAATAATTGAATTGGACCTTCACCGAGGTTCGTGCTCAAATGTACGGAGAGGATTTCATTTATGACGAGCGTGACTTTAGATTTTAGATTCATTCCTACTGATAATGATTATGAAATTCTAGAGACATTTAATTAATCCACATTAAGAGAGTTTATTTGAAGAGTTATAATTACTGTAAGTACAAATTATAATATTATACTATACAGTCATGACTATTTGGTATACTCATGGCCCCTATTAATTTAATATAACTTTTATAACATTATAATGAATCAAATTTTCCGATGTTATCGCGGTTTATTAAGTTTTTTTAATGCTGGACTTTTTGGATATTTTACAGTAGTCCTCTTGTGACCATGATTGCATTGAGTAAAAGTTTTTTTTCCAACTGTTTTATATATCGTTCGCGTGGAATTTTACAGGGAAGTAATTGTTCAGTTCGCAGAGGTACAAATTAAATAAATTTCTAAAATAAAAGTAGCTTAAGTTATTCCTTATTACGACAGCTATCTGCCAGGGAAAATTTCGTCAAAATTGGTCTAGCTGTTTCAGAGATTAGCCGGAACAAACAGACAGACAGACAGACAAAAACTATAAAAAATGTTATTTTGATATATATACCGTGTATACATCCATATACATTACGTAAAAAAACGGTTATTTTAACATTACAAACATATATTACCATTTTATTTATTTGTATAGATTGATTGAGATAATATTCCATAACATCTGGATCAAACTTTTACTAGACTTAAATACAGTTGAAATAGGCTTTTATGGATGTGAAAAATAAGTAGTCATTTACACTACGATACAGTCACACAGTGTTTTACATAAAACTGCGCAAGTAATTTAAGTGTAGTCACGATTATGAAAGGCAAATTGAGCGCACCCAGTGACCTACTGACTCCTGAAAGACTCGTCTCTCCATTGCACCAGGTTAGAAACATTTTTGACGCAGCTTTACGTAAATCTGGGTTTGAACTTTCTATACAATTAGCATTGAAAACACATTTCTTTGGAATTTTCTTTAATTTCTTTTTGGTTTCGAGGATAAAAGGCTCTGTTTATTTTTCGAATGAAATAAAATATTGTAGTAACCAAGCCTTTTATTAGGTTTTTATTTAAAGAAAATTTTATTCAATTACATTAATTTTATTTTATAATATAAATATACTAGCTATACCCACGCGAATAATTCGCACTCAATAAGTATAATAATTATCAATTTACAAATTACAAATGTATTTATACGTTGATTTGGAATTGAAAAAAAAATTACCGACCGTCAATTCTTTTGACGTTGTTTCAAAATTAAAGCCGTCATATGTATAATTTTATTAATTAATTAATTTAAAAAAAACAAAAGCAATAGTAATTTTTTTAGTTACTGATGCCAGTAGAGCAAGCAATAACCTATAAAATGATATATAATTTATGTGGAGTAATTGTGAGGTTTTTTTCTACAAAGGGAGGCAAACACAAGGTACCTAACCTTAGCGTAACCTTAGCGTATTATTATATGTGATATTTGACAACTTCATTGCAGTATGTAATTTGCATTCAATTCATTAAATTGAACATGAAAAGTTAAACACGATCGTAATTCTTACCAGATAAGTGGCGTATTTAAATACTTCATATATAAATTGTATATTCAAATAGAACATTTAAACCGCTCTACTATATAACGGCCATCAAAAATATACCCTTCACAAATTGTCCCTAAAACTAATTGCAAAGATAACATTCTGAGCCTTCATTATAGGACATTATCACCTTTCAAGGACCGTAGCTGGATCCGTTACTGTGTTCATAAGTTCTGATACTCGCGGGACATTTTATTGAAACTTATAAATAACTTTCCTACGTGCTCGTGTTAGTTGACCTTTCTTTGGGACGTTTATATTTGAGTGTCTAATATGATTCTTTAAATCTTATAAAAAATACAATCAAATCGAGACCCTCTTCCGTTTTTGGAAGTCTCTGTCTGACTGAAGAAAACTGAAGATAAAGTATGATTGACGTTTTATGGATAGCTTTTCAAGCAGAATATTTATTAAGCGGTATTGAATTCTGAAAATGGATTGAGATAGAATTGTATAAACTCTGTATATCTATATATAATGAAAGTTATTTTTAACAGACTACAAAAAGGACAAGATTCTCAGTTCGACTGTAAGTTGTTTTTTTTTTTTTTGATGATTCTTTTTTCTAAAGTAGGTCTTGTTACAAGGTTCCATATACATTTTATGACAATCTTTTCAGCGCTTTTTGAAAAACATCAGCAAAAACAAAATATCTACCTTTTAATACCTACGTTGTATTGCCGGTCGATGTAAATTATAAATTAATAAATAAAGTCTTCACACTAAACGGCCTCCAGTAGGATTTTTTCCTATATCGGGGGTCCGGAAGCACGCAGTACACATGCATAAACGCCCAGACCACGACAAACATCTACACGGTCAATACAAATTATTGTAGTGAGCTGGGATTATTTACGTGACCGCCAGCGCAACAGCCAGTGATGTAACCTCTTTTTTTTACGTGGGGAAAATCCATGGATACCCTCCCGCGCGGAGGCGCCAGTGGGTTATGTCAGACTCTTACTGGCTAAAAAACCACCACGTGTGAGCAGTCGTCCACCTGAGTGGGGCGAGATGGGGTTGCACTAGCATTCGCCGCCTCGCCCCGGCGGTAGGCCCGGCAAAGCCTCCGGGCCCCGGCGCAATGGTGGGGTGGCCTCGCTCACAACAAGACGGCCGGACGACGCGACCCCTCAGACGTGTGGGGTCGTGTAGTCCGGCCGGCCGAAGTCCCCCGACTATCGGCCGGCGACCCCACTTTTACGAGAGAGGAGGTGGGCAAACCGTCTCTTCCTTGCCCCCGTACGTCTGCGCCGGAGTTGGCTAGCAGAAGCGTCTTCCTGTCTGGCCCGTTCCGCGGTCTCCTTCTGCGTCATTATCTTTTCGCAGAAGGAGACATCCGCCTGCCACGATCTCTCGCTGTCAAGCATGGCCTTGACGACACTTGGCAGCGACAGGTCCCGTCCGAGAACCGCTGAAAGCGTGCGCCGCCGCGGTTGCCAAGCGGCGCACACCTCCAGCGTGTGGAGTGTCGTATCTTCTGATTGCTGTAACCTCTGCGCCCATGCGTCGATGTAAATTAAAATCAGTTTTTTCGTTTGCTAGCACAATTAATATATATACCGATTAACAACTTTGGAATCCATTTAATTTTAACTGAGGGAACGACTGGGAAGTACCCTCGACCTCACATAATCAATTCTAGTAATATTACAACAACTACAACTTAAGAATTTATTTTAAATAATATACAACAACGTCTTATACTAAGCGTCTTCGGTACGACAAATCCAGCCCTGCGGTCACCAACCCCAGCGTGGTAACTATGGGCAAAACACATGAGTTCACGCCATTTGTGACGCGAATTTGGGGAGGCCTATGTCTAGCAGTGGACTGAGATAGGCTGAAGTGATGATGATGAACATAAAAATGGTAAAAATACCCAAAAATTCTACGGACCGTACACTCATTGAACACTATAGAAGTAAATAATTGTGTATCGGTTTATACATATGTTACACTAACATTGTCAAGTTGAAACGATTTAAAGATTATAACACACTAAATTAGTTTGTACGTTAATAAAACAACTAAACTCATAGTCACCGTAATCTAAAGCTTCATTAGCCACGAAATCGCCTTCAAGATTCGTATTAGGTTACGCGTTAGGCAATTAAGACGAATGTGGTAACATCATATATAACAGCGTATATAATTGTACAACGCTTTGATCTTGGTAGCTTAGTGTCGACATTTATCGCTATTAAATTAATAGTAAATATTTCTATTTAAGCGACTTCAAAACTCAAGGTTACTCAATTCGACCGTGTATATATATATATACTAGCTGTGCCCGCGGCTTCGCCCGCGTTGAAATCAGTGTGTCACAAAGTTTTCCCGGCAAACTTCCAGTGAAATTCTCATCAAAATCTTCTTAGCCGTCCCGTAAACCTTCCTCTTGAACCGCATGAAAATCCGTTCAGTAGATTTTGAGAAAATCGATCTCATACACTTTTGGGAACTTTGTTTTATATACACTATACACACTATATACACTATATACACTAACTGTTGCCCGCGACTACATCCGCGTGGTTATGAAGATATGCATTATTATTAAGATGTTTAACGCATTTTTTTTATTTCAGTCACTTGAAATGCTTATTACAGTGAGTAACTTTTAAAAAGGCACAATTTAGTATAATTTAATAGTTGTTTTTATAAAACCTCTCTATACACCACATTATTAGTTTTATTTTCAGGCTGCAGTATAAATAACCTATCGACGAACTTATAGCTGCTGTATATGTTTCATACAAACTATCAACCCCAATTAAACCCCCTTAGCGGTGGAATATCGCAAAATCCATTTTATCGGACATCTACTAACTATAATCTACCTCTCTGCCAAATTTCATCTTTATCCATCCTGGATGGATGGACCCTCCAGCAGTTTTTGGGTTCTCGTGATGAGTGAGTCAGTGACCTTTCTCTTTTATATATATAAATTACAATACATTATTTGGACACCTCCTCACCATCTATAGAGCATAAATTTTAAATTTCAAGTCTCTTACTTCAAAAACATAGGACTTTCATACTAACTTCCAACCCCCGTTTTATCCCCTGAGAGGTCGGGTTTCGTAAAATCAGTTCTTATTAGATGTTTACGTTCTATAAGGAACCTACCTGCCAAATTTCGAATTTGTAGCTGTTATAGTTTCGGAGATTTCGTAATGAATGAGTCAACCTACCATCCCCCATTTTAACCCCAAAAGAGAGTTGATTTCTAAAGATACATTATTTGAACACCTCAACATCTATAGAGCATACATTTTAAATTTCAAGTCGCTTACTTCAAAAACATAGAACTTTCATACAAACTTCCAACCCCCGTTTTATCCCCTGAGGGGTCGGGTTTCATAAAATCAGTTCTTATTAGATGCTTATGTTCTATAAGGAACCTACCTGCCAAATTTTGAATTTGTAGCTAGTATAGTTTCGGAAATTTCGTAATGAATGAGTCAACCTACCATCCCCCATTTAAACCCCAAAAGGGAGTTGATTTCTAAAGATACATTATTTGAACACCTCCTCACCATCTATAAAGCATACATTTTAAATTTCAAGTTTCTTACTTCAAAAACATAGGACTTTCATACAAACTTCCTACCCGCGTTTTATCCCCTTGGGGGTCCAGTTTCGTAAAATCCGTTCTGAGTGGATGTCTAAGTCCTATAAGAAACCTATCTGCCAAATTTCAAGTTTGTAGCTGTTATAGTTTCGGAGATTTTGTGATGAGTGAGTCAACCTACCATCCCCCGTTTTAACCCCAAGAGGGAGTTGATTTCTAAAGATACATTATTTAGACACCTTCTCACCATCTATAGAGCATACATTTTTAATTTCAAGTCTCTTACTTCAAAAATATAGGACTTTCATACAAACTTCCAACCCTCGTTTTACCCCCTTAGGGGTCGAGTTTCGTAAAATCCATTCTTAGCGGATGTCTACGTCCTTTAAGAAGCCTACCTGCTAAATTTCAAGTTTGTAGGTGTTATAGTTTCGGAGATTTCGTGATGAGTGAGTCAACCTACCATCCCCCGTTTTAACCCCAAGAGGGGGTTGATTTCTAAAGATACATTATTTAGACACCTTCTTACCATCTATAGAGCTTACATTTAAAATTTCAAGTCTCTTACTTCAAAAACACGGGACTTTCACACAAACTTCCAACCCCCGTTTTACCCCCTTAGGGGTCGTTTCTCATAAAACCCGTTCTTAGCGGATGCCTACGTCTTATAAGGAACCTACCTGCCAAATTTCAAGTTTTTAGGTGTTATAGTTTTGGAAGTTTTCGTGATGAGTGACCTTTCGCGTTTATATATATTATAGATATATATATATATATTATATTTTAATGTATGTTCGGGGATAAATTCGTCATTTATGAACCGATTTTGATAATTCTCCACCTGCCAATGAGCTCTATTTTTAACCGACTTCAATAAAATGAGTTTCTCAATTCGACTTTACATGTTTTTTTTTAGTGCCATTTATATTTGAGCGAAGTCTGATAAACAGTTTTTGAGCTATCCCTAATAATACGTATTTAATTGATTATTTTCTCGACTACCTAAGTTGAAAATAATTATGTCAAATTTATTACTTTACTAGCTGTGTCCGCGACATCGCCGCGTGGAATTTAACAAAAAAGCTATTGTTCCTACGATGGTTATCCCTAAAAGTAGCCTAAGCTCCTCCCTATTACATCAGCTATCTGCCCGTGAAAGTCCCGTCAGTTAGCCGTACCAAACAAAGACAGAGAAATATTGTAAAAAATGTTATTTGGATATATTTACCGTTTATACATCCATATGCATTTAATAAAAAGCGGTTATTTTAATATTACAAACAGACACTCCCAATTTTATTTATTTGTATAGATTATGGTGGAACGTGTCCGAAACGAAGGTATCGGAAATGATATGCTGCAAATAACCCGAAATTTGAAAGAATTTGCAGGTTGTAGTGCTTTCCCTGCTTTCTGTGCCGAGGTTTGTGGGTTCGATTCCCACCCCGAGTCTGAGTGTAATATAAATATTTATTTATATGTTTATATATGAATTATTTATGAGTATTTTTATCGAAAAAAAAATGTAGCTATATACCAGTCGGCTGTTACCTATAACACAAGCATTAAGTTGCTTACTTTAGGAACAGACGACCGTGTGTGTATGTTGTAAATAAAAATAATAATAATTGGCTTATCCTCTCTCAGAACCGGCTAAACTATTGTACAAGGTTGTAAACATTGGTGTATGCGACGACGACTTCATTATTTTTCTTGTATGTAACATGTGTGATGTTCCTATTGGGTGGTTTAGTCCTTGAGTAACAAAAATCCATAAATAAAGGGTAAAAAATATTACTTCTTAGTGTAAATTGAAATTAGTTTTTTGCTTTGATGGTAAACATAATTCTTTGGAGCAAATAATGTCCTTTAAATTCGTAGAGAAACGCAATAAGCACAAATAGTGTGTATATATATATTTTTTATTTTTCTTATTTTTTTTTTTTTTAATTTATTGGAACCACAAGCTTACAATATATCTCTTATTATCATAAGAATAAAAAATAAAAGTTTTAAGGAATGTAAAAAGGTCTTTAAATAAAGTTAAATTGAATTTAAGATATTTCCAATCGTTAATTTTTGATTCTCGATCGAAAGTTACAAACGAAAAAAAAAACGTTCCGCTGTTATCAGAGATCATTTCCCAGTCTTATCGGTATAATTTTCCGTAGATCAGATAACATTGCTCTATTTTCAACTTTTAACGTTCCAAGATTCTATTTTTGAATTTTGAAAAGGTTATTTCTAAACATGTAAATATTCGTTTGACTGTTACTTGAGTATGTCAAGCATCTTAAAGACGTTAATTCTGTTAAAAATAAATATTACAACACTTTTTTTATCTTATAACATAAAAACACGGTCGTCTATTCCTATGGAAAGCAACTTATTTATTTATTTATTTATTAAACTTTATTGCATACACAAAAAAAAAGTTACATTTCAGAACGATTAGATACAAAAACATGTAATGTATGCAAAGGCGGCCTTATCGCTTATAGCTTAAACAACTTAATGCTTGTGTTATAATAGCTGGCTCTTATAGGTATTTTTTTTTAAATATACATAGAATATATAGATATATAAGTACAAATATTACACCAAGGCTCAGGCGGAAATCTTTCGAACCCGCAATCTACGGATCAGAAAGCATGGCCACTACAAACTACGCCAACAGGCAAATCAAAATTTTAAGGACTCTTGCATTTAACCCGTATTTGTCCGAAGGAAGTTGTCTTGAATATTTTAGCAAGTATGCTAATCTTGCCGCCGCGCAAAATTATAAGTGTGAAATTTGAAGTTGATGTTGTTTAATATCATTGAAACGAAGGCCACGTGGTGCACCTAATATTGTTGCATAAATTTAACTGGCGGTGAGATGGAGGTGACTGTGGCATAATATCGTGATAACAACTCCTAATAGGAGTTCATTTTAGGCAATATTACTTTCAAAGATTAACGAGCTCTGTTTTTCCTTTCTGTTTATGTTTTAAGATTCCAGTACAAAATTGTGGAAATAAAACATGGTTAATTGAGAGTGTACTTTCGTTTGATTGATCCACTGGTGGATATAGGCCTCATTCTTCACCGTAGAAGCAGGATCATAGCTTAATCCACCACGCTGGTCCACTAAGGTTTGGCGGATATTTTCCCTACTATGAGCAACGATCGCTATCAGGTGTATATAACAATAAACAGGACCGACAGCTTCTTGTACTCTCAGAGGCACCGGGGGGGGGGGGGGGTCCACAAGGACACGGGATACGAATAGTTATACTAAAACTTATATTCGTTCTGAGTGGAGGACTGGTGGTGTTTTTTTACTATATATGAACGGTTGTCTTCCATCTGTTACATGCAATTTATTTCAAAGCCACACAATTTTGCGAACCACACAACAAACTTATTGAATCATTACGTTTTGATTTGGTGTTATAATCTTAATTGTAGAAAAGGGATTTTTTTTTACCAAATAATCTCTGAGTGATATGAAATAAATAGGCTTGTTGTGAGAATGTTGTTTTTTTTTTCTTTGCTGAGACTGAACCTACGTACCAAATTCAGTGGTAGATTTGATCTTAAATCAAATCAGTGAATATGAGTGAAATTAATGACCATAATCTTGTAAAACGATTATAAATAATAATAATAATGATGAAGTTAATATTAACTTTAATTTCTCGTTATTTTAGACTTTGGTTTTATTTTAATTGAAATGTGTTTTTAAAATAAAATAAATTGCAAAATTATAGTTTATTAATTTAATCAATACTAATATTATAAATATAGGACGGACAATAATAATATAGAACGGGCAGCAGCGTCTTCGGTGCGACAAAGCCAGCCCTGCGGTCACCAACCCGCCTGCCCAGCGTGGTCACTATGGGCAAAACACATAAGTTCACGTTATTTTTGGCATAAACTTGTGGAGGCCTATGTCCAGCAGTGGACTGTATAGGCTGTAATGATGATTATGATGAATATTATAAAGCTAAAGAGTTTGTTTGTTTGTTTGAACACGCTAATCTCAGGGACTACTGGTCCGATTTGAAAATTTATTTCAGTGCTGGACAGCCCATTTGTCGAGGAAGGCTATAGGCTATATAACGCTACGCCCAATAGAATCGGCGTTCAAGCGGATGAAGTCGCGTGCAGAAGCTAGTATAAAATAAATTAATACAGTTAAAGTGCAATTTTTATTTCAACAAGCTTATCTGAGCTTTGTTTGATCTACTTTTCCCTGACGACATAATAAATGACTCGCTACCCTCTCTCATTATACAAGTTTAATACCTCTAGATTACTATATGTATTCCATTCGATTTCGCTCACCTTAATTTGGTGACTGTCTTTTTTTTACGCTACAAAGGTGGTGTAAGCGTACGGTCTGATGATATGAGAAGATCGGAGCTCCCCAATTCCTCCTAGGAGCTGTTTTTTTTTTTGTAAGTGATATATCCACAGGCTTATAATGCCCGTGCTTTTTTTATTCCATATTTTTTGTTAAATGCATCGGTACTTAACCTTTAAGTATGGACGTCATTTTTTCTTTCACACATTTTTTTGGGGGAATTTGATATAAGATCGCTTTAAAACTATTTACATATTAAAGTTATGTAATTTAGCAATTAAATAACGTGCTTATATAATCAAATTTTATTTAAAAATTTATAGAAATATTAAAAATCTAAAATTATGGCTCTTTTCAGTCGAAATCTACTTAGGTAATAAGAGCAATCAAACTTATTCCTATAACAAAACAAGTCTTTTTTTCTCAAAATATAATGTATAACAAACAAAAAACACATAAGAACTACTTCATATAACAAATATATAAATTTTGACAACAGTCAAATAACGTAAATTTATTGGCAGTCAGTGCACAAAGGTCGTTGCACAAAGGTTGTTGTAGGACACAGGTTTGTTGCACCCAATACAAACATGGGTAATCATCCTATGTTTTTTCGTGGAACAGATTTTATATGCTCTTCTGGTTCCTTGACTGGTTTTTTGATTCTAGACATCTTCTGTAACCATATAATTACCTAAAACTAGAGTCATGGTTAACCTCAGCTCTCCTGGCAGTCGTGTAGTTATAAAACGTTTGGTGCATCTTATTTAAAATGTACGCACTCATGGTCCTCAAGTCTAGGACATGATATAGCAACACCATAGGCTATCTCTATCACCACAAGATTCTTCTCCTATGTCTTGGTCCTGGTCCTGGTCATCATCACTGTCACTTTCATGATTTTGTATCAGTTTGGACTCTAATATAAAAAAAAAATATTCAGTACTCTCTTCATTGTCAGACTGATCCGAAGCTAACAACAACTCACTCACTTTACCACAAAGGTGGATCTCCTGCACAAAAAGTTTTGACATTTTGTACTTCAATATCTGATACAAACGTAGTCGCTCTTATAAAATATATCATAGGGCAAAAAGGGACGTGTAGCCTGACAGGCTCCGGTCAATATTTTGATGGTCATAACTTAGGTGATATTCATTGGAAGACGCAAATTCCTCTCTCGTTGGTAGTTTTACAACTAAAACAAAAGCTACTGAGCCGCTCAACCGCTGGGAGTTAGGACAATTAGATAAAACTAAGAAAACGAAAATATCGAGTAGCCTTTGAGACTCCACGTCCATACTTAAAGGTTAACTGCGACTTTAGAAAACTTAAGAAATAGTCTCTAAAAATCGATGCGGGTCCACTGACCAAGACTATTCTACATATTGTTATTTTTTTTTTTATAGTTTTTATTTTTATTATATTTACACTTACTTCCTAGGAGCTCTGACTATCTTACACAACACAGAAATACAACACCACTTGAAAGCTATGTTTGTTTTGTAACATTATCTCACACATAAAATAATCATACATGTAATGAATTAATAGGACTTCATTAAAGCATGAAGTAGAAATTTTATTTTTTAAATATAGTATTATATATTCGATATATGTTTTTAAGCGTTCACGGTCTTAAAACTTTACATTTTTAAACGAAATTTAACATGAATATTATCTGAAGGCTACATTGTCTCATTTTTTTCGCTCGTCAAATTTACAAAGTAGATATCACTCTGGTGTAGTGGATCCCCGCTGGATATTTTCATTTATAAAAATGTTTGTTTGTGGTTGTCTGTCCTTGTAGGTCTCCCCACCGTGTCTCAGAGAGCACGTTAAGCAATCGTTACCAGTTATTATCATAGACATCTTGATGGCGATCGTTACTCATAATAGGGATATTTTTACCGATTCGTGATGGAGCAGCGTGGTGGATTATGTTCCGACCTTTCTCCTACACAGAGAAAAAGGCATATGCCCAGCAGTAGGATGTTACAGGAAGAATCACGATAACATTTATTGCTTCTGGTTTGCTTGCGTCCTAACTTGGCATTATATTCTCAATGTTCTAGATAAAGTAACTTTATAACGGCGGGAGATTATCAAACACACTTACATCAAATACTCAAATACCAGTAATGCAAGAAATTGTTCCATGATATCAATACAGACATGCAACCCTTTTTACAATCATTACGTTTGTAATACTTATTACAATTTATTTAGGTAACTGGTACAGATAGGTACGGTAACTTTGAGCTATTTTAAGCTTACAACTATGAAAAAATAAAAATCAAACTTATTAGTTAGGAACATGAAACCCAAATGTACACTATGTACATTAAAGGCTTAAATATAAATGGTTTGTTTGTTTTACAATATTTGTTATGACGAGCAACGTGATATAATTTTGTTTTCCTGCATGCAAAAGAAAATTGGCATCAACTATATTCTACAAGTAATAAGATGTGGGTAGTCCATAAAAAAATCAATTAAATACACATTATTAATAGTGATAACTCAAAAATTATTAATAAGATCACGATCAAGTAAAAAATTAAACACTAAAAAAATACATTTGAACTGAGAATCTCCATCTTTTTTAAGATGGTTAAAACGCAAGGAGATAGGTTGATGAAAGTTAATTTTTGATGAACGTATGGCTAATGTTTTAAGAGTAGACTAAGTATGACATTGATTAGCAAAAGCAAATAAGCTTATGGACTTGAAATTATTCCGTCTTTGTGGCCCACTGTGGATGCACGTAATATTTAATTGATACATAAGGAATTAACGAAGGTAGGGCACAGCAGCAAAATATCCCGCTCAAATTCTGGATTAGCCCAACTGGGGAATTACCTCGACCTTACAGAAGATCACAATTAAATAATACTGCTTTTAAGCAGTGTTGTGTTCCTGTTGGTTAGTAAGGTGACCAGATCTCCCGATGATTGTGGGTAAGGTTGGCAACGCGCTTACGATGCTTCCGGTGCTACACGTGTCTATGAGGTACGTAATAGCTTACCATCAGGGGAGCCGTACGCGTGTTGACCTATCTAGTTGTAAAAAAAAAAACAGTTGTGCTTTTGTGCATCAAACAAACAAAGCGTGCCAAATAGAAATATTAAATCATAATTGCTTGAATGCTACTAAATAAAGCAATGAACGCGCATAAGTGAACACATGTTGGTTTTAGAACATAGAATGAGGCTATAATTATGTAAATTCACGTCATTTACCTTCTCGTTGGTTGAGATGAGAGTGAACGTTGTGGTACACGCCTTTTTATTAAAAGTAAAATTATTTGATGAGAAATTTAACTATATAATTATGTAGTGTTTATCGTGTTTATTCTCAAAAAATCGGCAATTGCAGATTCGATTTCCGCTTGGAATAAATATTTGTGCAAATATTTCTTTATAGTGTGGATAGAATTTTGTATGTTACCTCAGAACTTTAGAATGCGTGGACCGATTTCGATGATTTTTATTTTAATCGAAATATCGTGCATATTATTCGGTCCCAATTAAATTTAATTAAGATCTGACAAGTAATTTGACGACCGCTCTGGTGTAATGGGTTGTGTGTCATGGCGGCGCCTAAATACCGACGGTCGCGTTTTCGATCGATTCGATATTTGTGTTTTTTTTAATGTTACTAGGTCGCCAAATAAGCGTACGGCTCACCTGATGGTAAGCAATTACCGTAGCTTATAGACACCTGCAAAACCAGAAGCATCGCAAGCGCGTTGCCGACCCCATCCCCAATCCCTCTCAGGAGCTCTGGTCACCTTACTCACCAGCAGGAACACAAACTTGAAAACAGTATTACTTAGCTGTGGTCTTCTGTAAGATCGAGGTACTTCCCCAGTCGGACTGCTCCATATTTTGAGCAGGAAATTTAATGCTGTGCCAGTTGTGCTTATACAAATATTTATTTCCGGTCTGGTTGTTGGTTCTGGTGGTTCTCCCCACCGTGTCTCGGAGAGCACGTTAAGCTGTCGGCCTCGGCCGTTATCATAGACACCTGATAGGAATCGTTACTCATAGTAGGGATACCCACCCGACAGCGTGATAGATTAACCTCCGAACCCTCTACTACATGGAGAAAGAGGTATAGCCCCAGCAGTGAGATGTTACAGGCTGAAGGCCTGAATCTTAATTAATCATATAAAAAGATAAAAAACCGCTTTTGAAATATAATTTCGTAAGGCCTGAACGGAAACACGATAGGAATCGAAACTTAAAATTTGAACTAGACAAATACTCATAGTTGGTTAGTTTTGAACGTGAAACTGCTTTCGATAGTTCTGACTAAGCCATTGTTCCGCTTCAGGATACTAGTTTTCCGTATATAATATTTCTTTATTTTTCTTATCTAATTATTTCAAGTTTTTTTTAACATTTTTTTTTATATTTTTCGACTATGTTTATATTTAACTTACTTGAACGTGAAACTGCTTTCGATAGTTCTGACTAAGCCATTGTTCCGCTTCAGGATACTAGTTTTCCGTATATAATATTTCTTTATTTTTCTTATCTAATTATTTCAAGTTTTTTTTAACATTTTTTTTTTTATATTTTTCGACTATGTTTATATTTAACTTACTTGTTTGACTATCTCTTCAAGTATAGTAGTAATACAACGTAGGTGGACGAAAAATAATGAAGTAAACACTCATTATTAGATATTAACTCAAACAGTACTAGTTAGATCTCAATTAAACATGGCCGGAACCACATAACAAGCACCAGATTTCGATTAATAAAGAAACATCGAAATCGATCCACCCAGTAAAAAGTTATGAGGAAACGCACTAAAAACATACTGTCGAATTGAGAACCTCTTCCTTTTTGAAGCCGGTTAAGATACCAAATAAAATAAAATTTTAAAAACTTCATAAATATCTTAATAAAAGGCCGCTAGACCTCGGTGACGTCACGAACTCCAGCTAACTTTTCAATTAATCTTATCTCGGTAACTGAAACGCGTCTAAAATAAATTATAACCGCAAACCCGATATAACGAGTATAACGACACTTATCTGCCCATCTCTTTCTATCTTTGCTCTAATATCACCTATTTCAGTCGCACCTTTAAATTTGTTAATAATAATTAAAAGTACTTTGTAGAAAGGTATATGTTTTGGTAGTTTGATTGTTCTAACCGAATAATGAATTTATAATATCTCATGCATTTTTGTCAATTTATAAAAAGAGGCCGTAACGTTCCAACGCTGGGCAAAGGCAGAAGCCATACATAAGTACAAGCTTACGCAGCGGCGTACTCAGCGACGGTGGAAGCCATGCGTTGTCACCTTTGTTGCTGGCTCAAAAAGCACCATAGGGTGCTATATTTTAGACTGGCTCAGGTGCTTACCGGGTGTGGCTGTTTGGAATATACCTGGATTAGGTAGCGGGTAGGGAGGCCACCCCTGACAGTCATGAATGTGGCGAGCTGATAAATACGATACATCACACTTGCGAGAATTGTGCTGTTTGACCATTATGGATCGGATTGCGTTGTGAGACCACGAGACCAGTGAAAGGAGACGCCGGATACGCAACTTTACCATCCACAACAGAGTGGGTGTAGGATACCATTCCTCACATTCGCCTACAGAGTAATAAAGCATTAACGGTCCTCGTGGGCGCTCTATCAGGCGAAGGTGACCCATACAGGTGGGCCAAACGTCGTGGCATCAGGGTGACATGGAAAACCGAGCCGTGCGGCCTAGCTATGACGACGAGGGCTCCGCTGGGTTTTAGTGGTTATTCTGGTTCCATCTATTCGTGCCGGAAGCCCCACATTTCCACCATTAATACCGGTGGAGTCCGTTAAAGCATTTTCCAGCGTTAAAAAAGGAGAAACTATATTATATATGAATATTGAAAGTTCAATACAATGCCAAGCTCAAAATAAAACTGTTCAGGAGTGCTCAAAATTAACGCATTTTACCGACCTCTGTGTAGTTAATAAATACTCATAGATTGGTTTCTACAATTTTGTGGTTAATGTTACGCGTCTTTAGGCATATCATATGAAATATTTAACCTCAATAAACAGAATCTGAAATAAAAATTAAGTATATTCAAACATGGAAATTTGCTGAGGTTAGCAAACAAAAGAGCTTATTAGGACATATTCTACTAGCATGGGCTTAATTAGGTATATTTTTCGTAAAAATGTATGTAAAGACATCGTACATTTTGCAAAATTTTGTAAGCCTATAGTTTTACCATATTTATGAGATATTTATGAGACGACGCGTTGGCGCAACGGTCACGGCACTAGTTTGTGGCTATTGCGATGGTTTCGGGTTCGATCCCCACACATGACAAACATTTGTATTGACCACACAGATGTTCCGCATCCCTAAACCGTGGTTTGGGTGCTTCTGCAGTTCTTGTGAGTTTCCCCACCGTGCCTCGCAGAGCACGTTAAGCCGTCGGTCCTGGTTGTTATCATGTACATCTGCGATCGTTACTCACAGTAGGGAATATATCCGCCAACCTAAATTGGAACAGCATGACGGATTAAGCTCTAATCCTTCTCCTGTATGGAGAGAGACTTGTGTTCAGCAGTGGGATATTCCAGGCTGAAGTATATGAGATATTTATATCCCAAAAATTAATCTAAAAAGGCAATATCAGACTATTCTAACTCTTGCTTTTAAAGTCTACAAGTAACTTATGCGCAAGATAAATTTTATCTACAATCGATGAAACTGGCCCTATGTGTATTATCTCGACACACATAAACTAATATAAAAGATAATACGAAACTGTACCTTACAGCCTACGTATTTACCAGATATTTAGAAAACTGTATAAAGTTTGCCACGCAAGATTTAATATATTAGACATAATTTCGCCTTTAATCTTAAAGAATAAAGACTATTTTTCTGTGTTCGCGGAACAGCTACCCAAGTTTGATGGGATATACTTTTGAAAGGAAATTAACTTGTTTCTTCTTAACTCAGTTTCGGAACTCTCATTGTGATATAACAAGATGTGGGGTTAAGGATATTGGAAATAAACATTTTATCGATATAAATTAGGTACTTAAAAGTTTAATGGATATTTCAAAATCGTAGTGGCAAATTGTTTTCTCAAGATAAATTGATAGTATTGTTATTAAATAAGAAAATTTAATAAGCTTATCTAATAATATTTTACCCTTTGAGAAAAGGTTTCTTCTCATTCTTTGAAGATAAAATGTATTTCTTGAACATATGACGTGTAAAGTTCAGATGGAAAAAATTACTGAAGAATCTATGAAATTATTTAACTGACATCATCATCATTATCAAATGTAAAAATTGAGAGAAAATGACTGGTAGCTCTATATTTGTATTCGCCCGCAAGTGAAAAAAAACTGACTGCAATTACATCGACAAGTAAGTAGACAAAAAAATAGTCAAATCAATACATAGTAAGTAAATACGTATGCTGTAATGTACAGTTTCGTATTATCTTATCATCATTACAGCCTATACAGTCCACTGCTGGACATAGGCCTCCACAAGTTTACGCCAAAAATAACGTAAACTCATGTGTTTTGCCCATAGTCACCACGCTGGGCAGGCGGGTTGGTGACCGATATATATATATATGTTTATGTATTTTGAAATAATACATTTAAGGGTCTTTTGTATATGCTGATTTCAGCAACTTTCCATATTTTAAAATACTTTATTTTTATTTTCATCATTACAGCCTATACAGTCCACTGCTGGACATAGGCCTCCACAAGTTTACGCCAAAAATAACGTGAACTCATGTGTTTTGCCCATAGTCACCACGCTGGGCAGGCGGGTTGGTGACCGCAGTACTTACTGGCTTTGTCGCACCGAAGACGCTGCTGCCCGTCTTCGGCCTGTGTATTTCAAAGCCAGCAGTTGGATGGTTATCCCGCCATCGGTCGGCTTCTTAAGTTCCAAGGTGGTTGTGGAACCTTGTTATCCCTTAGTCGCCTCTTACGACACCCACGGGAAGAGAGGGGGTGGCTAAATTCTTTAGTGCCGTAGCCACACAGCATATTTTTATTTTAGATTCTGTTTATTGGGGTTAAATATTTAATATGATGATATGCCTAAAAACACGTTATCAAAGATAACTCAAAACAAGTGGTCAGATCACAATCAAATTCAGATAAGACTACAAGACACACATCAGCTTTCGATTAAAACAAGAATCATCGAAATCGGTCTATCCAGTCAAAAGTTCTGAGGTCACATACATTAAAAAAAAATCGAATACATTTGGTTTTTTTTTACGTGGTTAAAATCCATCGTAGATACCCTCCGGCACGGGTGCGCCAGAGGGTTATCCCAGACTTCTACTGACTAAAAAACCACCACGTGTGAGCAGTCGTTTGCCTGGGTGGGGCGAGATGGGGTCGCGCTAGCATTCGCCACCTCACCCCGGCTGGGATGTTACAGCTGATTTAGCCCTTTTTTGCCTGAATTCAAGACAATATTTTGTACATTTTTAACCGACTTCGAAAAAAGAGGAGGTTACTCAATTCGACCGTATATTTGTGTGTGTGTGTGTGTGTGTGTGTATGTATGTGTATTTGTGTGTGTATGTGTATGTGTGTGTGTATATATGTTCGGGGATAAATTCGTCGTTTATGAACTAATTTTGATAATCCTTTTTTTGTTGGAAAGGAGATACCCCAAGTGTAGTATCATGATAAGAAAACCAGAATCTGATGATGGAATTCCAGAGAAATCGAGGAAAACCCTCGAAAATCGTAGTGACGACTAGTGCGTTTGTTAATTTTTTTTCGTCTACTTACATCGTATTACTTGTCGATGTATTTGAAGTCGATTTTTTTCATTTGCGAGCAAACAACAATTATTCGTATTGCTACTTAATGCGTTCATAATTGCCTAAATATCGTTGTGAAACTAATTGAGCTCTCAAATCAAAGCTACAAAACATCTCTCTTTTGTTGAATTGATAATATCATTTGCTTACGTGACAAATTGAAATTCAAAGCCGTTTTCAACCAAACGTATGTATATTGATTGTACACATATTGTTGTAATTTGGCGTACCCTTGCGGTTATCTATGTGCCTTAGGAAGCTCGTTAAGCCGGCCTCAGTTGTTATCACAAACATTCGAGGATAATCGCTATATGTCGATAGGGAAATTATTGTAATCCGAAGTATTCCATTCAAGTTCTCAAGGTTAGATAGTAATCGTTCTTTACAAAGGCAATCAATACTTTTGATTATTGCTAAAACTCGGAATATGTTAAAAGTTTTGGTAAACAAGTTGGGAGAGATGATTAAAATAATCGACTATCAGATTGAATACTTTTTGTTTGATTATAGCGTTCACAAAACTTTTGTGAACTGTGGTATTGATAAAAAAAAATGTTAATTGCTTTTCTGTTTGTTCGTAGTCAAAACTCAGACATTATTGAACTAACTTCACATTTTATTATTATTATTAGAAACGATTACACAATAAACACACACACACACACACACACACACACACACACACACACACACACACACACACACACACACACACACGCATATACAATTACGCACACGCATTCGCTCAACCACACGCACAGGCAAACACTGAACAGAACAGAACACAAAACTCAACAACAGGAAATTTCTACCAAACAGGCAAAATTTTTTACGTGAGTGCCTGTTACTAGTCTAAGTACCACTAATTATTCTATACGGATTATTAAAATCAAGTATGTACATCCTGTTATAAGATAAGAAAAAAAATCCGAAACTTCCGCTTGAGGTGTTTTCGGTAAAAAGTGAGACAGTTTTTTACCGTTTCTTATTTAGAATCGATATCCGGTCCGGTTGTAACGCAGGATTCTAAAATTTTACTTAAACATAACAGTCACGTAATCGGATAAAAAGCTAAAGATTTTTTTAAATGGATAAAAAAATTAAAGGTTTTCGCAGCGAGCCTGGAACGACGCCAAGCAATGAACGATTTATTTTCTTCGTTTTTAACCGCAGCTGTGTACGTGTAACCTTTGTAGGTATGTATATATTTATTAAAAACTAGTTAAGTATTGCCGTTTTACCTGCTTTTTCGCGTTTTGCTTTATACTATGTCTCTTTTTAGTTAACGGAAATTCCAACGTCAGTTGAAGTTATTGCAAATTATACTTTTAGTATCTATAGAGGGAGCCTCTAAAGATTAACGAGTAAAAATAGTTTAATCTAATTTATTTTAATTTTTATAATTTTCGTAATAAGTAAATTACGAGTAGGTACTTGTGTCTCGCGACATACTTTTATATTGTGTATATTTTTTAATTACGTTATATGTTGATAGTTAAAGTTTTAAAGGCTATTTCTTTAACACTTTTTAACCGACTTCCAAAAAAGGAGGTTCTCAATTCGACTGTATTTTTTTTTAATGTATGTTACATCAGAACTTTTGACTGGATGGAGCTATTTCGACAAATTTTCTTTTAATCGAAAGGTGGTGTGTGCCAATTGGTCCCATTTAAATTTATTTGAGATCTAACAACTACTTTTCGAGCTATATCTAATAATGCGTTTTTACTTGACGCTTTTTTCGTCGACCTACGTTGTATTATACCACATAACTTTCTACTGGATGTACCGATTTTGATAATTCTTTTTTTGTTGGAAAGGGGATATCCCTAGTTTGGTACCATGATAAGGAAACCAGGATCTGATGATGGGATCCCAGAGAAATCGAGGGAACTTCTTGAAAATCCGCAATAACTTTTTACTGGGTGTACTTTTTTTAATAATTTTTAATTTAATCGAAAGCTGATGTTTGTCATGTACATATAAATTTTATTGAGATCTGATAACTAATGTTTGAGTAATCTTTGATAACGCGCAGTTACTTGACTATTTTTTCGTCGATCTACGTTGTACTACTCGTCGATGTAATTGAAGTCGGTTTTTTTTTCGTTTGCGAGCAAACACAATTATTATTTTATTATTTTTAGGTATTTAAAAATAAAAGTTTTTTCTTTTTAATTTACTTTCATTTATTTTAATGTGATCACAACTTGTAACTTTGGAGGTTTTCAAGTGTCGAGTATTCAGACATCTTTTCCCTAAAGGCAGGCAACGCACCCACAACTCCTGTTATGTTGCGGATATCCATGGGTAACGGCAGCCATTTAACACCAGATGCCTTCGCCCGCTCGTTTGCCCCGGTTGCTATAAAAAATAACAGTAATTTTTAAAAATAATACTATTGAATATAATCAGACAGACAAAATAATAATAAATCCACAATGATTAAACATAGGTGCCACTCAGAATTAAGCTTCATCAATTTTTGTTTTCTTTGAGATAATGTAAGAAAATTCAAAAGTCTGGTACAAAATATGAATTTGATTAATAGCACAAGTTAAAGCAGTATCCTGTCCTTTGATTGTTGATTTACTAGCCAGTCACAGGACTGTCCATCTGTAGTCTTAATTGATGTTCGTTAAAAATCTCAATCTCTCATCTCAAATCTCAAAATAACTATTAAATGGCTAAATCTTATTATTTTTACATTGTATTAAATGTTAGTCACCGTATTTTACACAAGCTCCTTGCATCGCCCATTAACACGCCAAGAACATAGCTTCACTAATAACAGAAGTCCTGGCGCATTTTTTACACAGAGAATCGGTAATGCGATTAAAAGGGGAAGTGAGGAGGAGACTGAGGCAGGAACAGGAGGAAATATCTCGCTCAAAATCTGGAGCAGCCCGACTGAGGAAGTACCCCGACCTTACAGAAAATCACCGCTAAATATTACTGCTTTCAAGCAGTGCTGTGTTCATGTGGTAAGTAAGGTTCCAGAGCTCCTTTGGGATTGCGGGTAAGTTGGCAACGCGGTTGTGATGCTTCTGGTGTTGCAGGCGTCTGTAAGCTACGGTATTCGCTTAGCATTAGGTAAGCCGTACGCTTGTTTGCTGCCTAATAACGCAACCATACCAAGTATTTGTCTTTTTTTTGTAGTTTAGCATTATGAATATGTATATAATTTAAAATGTAAATAAAAATAAATAGCCATAATGTATGAACAGGTATATCTCCCAAACGACTGCACAAAATCAAATTATTTTTCCCCGTTCGTTCCTAACAAAATATAGTTTGTTAATAGAAAATATTCATATTCACAAAAAGAATACTGCTGTACGAATCTGGCAAAAAGATAGTTTCTAAATTAATACTAATACTACAAAGCTACCAAACACAACCTCGTCATATTTTTTGTTATCACCAAACACCACGTTTGAATTTTCAAATGACTTTATCATCCTTTTTTTGCCTTCGCAATTGTTGACCTTATCTTAACTTTCAAAAGATATTATATATTATTTACACATTTAAGAAATAAGATTTCACGCTATTTTTCCCGCGCCGAATTTTCGTATTACGTCGTAATATTACCGTTTTTTGTTCGTTACTTTATTATTATAATATATTCGTTAATTAGTGGAACAGCGAGATTGAAGCCGTGAGAATTGAAATCACCATTTCAAAAACCAGAATCTAGACTTAATACTATCTAGCATAAAGTTTATTTATTTATAGTTATCATAGGCTATATAAACTGTTGTGGCTTACAAACATGAAAGCATTCAGTGAAAGCATTCACTTATTACATGACATGTACCTGTGCTTTTGTTCATACAAAAAATTAATATTCATACCAAGGATTAGCTGACATTTCAATTTAATAATCATTTTTCGACTTCACAAAACAAATATAAAAAATATAGCTTTTGTTTTTCAAATATTTATTATAGAGTTGAGTAAGTTCCCAAACAATAACAAAAAGCTCCTTCTAATTCCAAATCGATTAAGCCAGTAAAAAGTAATGAAGTAAAATAAGTAAAAAACATACATTCGAATTTCCAACCTTATCTTTTTCTAAAGTCAGTTAAAAAGTATCAAACATTCTTAACAATCTTACTACAGATATAAATCGATACCATATTTTCTGGAAACGAACTTCAGTCGAGACAATAATTACCATATTTCCGCGCGTCTCTCAACCTTCAAAACTTTTCGACAAGTCGACACTTGATTGAAACAACACTCGGGGAAAACGTAGAAAATTTACGTAAAAGATTAGTTTTTTAATATGAATGGGCTGCTTTAATTGAAAACTTTCTTTCCTTGTAACTTATATAACTAGGTAGCGAATAGATGTTTGCGACACCAAATGCATTCGCAAGCGCGTTGCCGAACCCCCTCACCAATCCCCCCCCCCCTGGAGTTCTGTTCACCATACTCACCAACAGGAACACAATACTACTTGAAGGTTAATTTGGCGATTGACAGGGATTGAATAAATCATGCTTATTATGTAATTTTTTTAAGTAAGTACAAAAATATTAAAAAGATGAAAAATATTTTTTGTAATATAAGTTCTTTTTTTACTAGTAATAAATAATTATGTGTAATTGTATTAGCTCGCAAACGAAAAAAACCGACTTCAATTACATCGACAAGTAATACAACATAAGTAGGCGAAAAATTAGTCAAGTTAATATGCACTATTAAAGATTACTCAAAATTTAGTGTCAGACCTTGATCAAATTTAAATGAGAATTGTTCGCTATTAAACTGGGGTCACTAGCGACTTACCGATCTCCGTTGCAACACGTGAGCTGGCTCGGTCCGGGCAGATCAGCGACTCGGCAGTTCACTAATAGTTCCAATTCATATGGCGAACACCACCATAGGGACACACCACTTCGGATCTCCAGCGAAAGATATATGATTTAATCCTCGATCGAGTTAAACGGTAGGTAACAGTATCGTATGCGCTTGCGGCAACGATTCTCTCGGGACTCTCCATGCGCCCTTACTAGAGGGCGCGCAACACGGTGCGTTCGGATACAGTAATATATCGCTAAGCAACCCATTAACAATTAAAGAAAAAATAATAATATGAAATTGAAATTGTCCAATTTATGTTATCCTGTAAATGTACGTAAATACGAAGATCTTGTTCCGGTACGGAACATGCTGCTCACCTTAAAAGCACGTAGTGTCTTTTAAAGAAAAGAGTAAAGAGTTGAAGAAAATTCTATGTAATTTAAAACTAAACTTAACTATGAAATATGCAAATTAAAACTAAACTAAGCTATTAAATATTGTTTGTAATAATTTTGACTATTGTAATGGTAGAGGACAAATCTTGACAACAGGACGTTTGAAAAGCGTATTGCCCATTCTTAGTGTTACGACTCGTACGACCTGATCAGAGCCGGGATGAAGCGCGTGAATGCGTGCGAGCTTCCACTGGAGAGGTGGTAGATTCTCGTCACAAACCACAACAACAGTGCCCTCACGGAGAGTGGAACCGCGGTCTTGGAACCATTTATTAGTCTGTTGGAGTTCGTGAAGATACTCCTTACTCCAACGTTTCCAAAAATGTTGAACCGACTGTTGAATCCAGCGCCAACGAGTAAGGCGATTAGGATTTTCGTCTATCAAGGAGACATCAGGGACCGCCGTCAAGGGTTCTCCTACTAGGAAGTGAGCTGGGGTCAATGGGAGAGGATCCGAAGCATCCGAGCTCAATACGCAAAGAGGTCGTGAATTTAAAACAGCTTCTATCTGACACGTTAGTGTGTGCATTTCATCGTACGTTTGAATTCGTGTCCCTACCACGCGGTGAAGATGATGTTTAAAGCTCTTTACGGAGGCTTCAAACAAGCCACCGAAATGACTAGCGTAAGGAGGTTGAAAATGCCACGTAAGGCCCTGCTTCAAAGTTTGTTTATTTAAAACATTTAGAACTGGATCGCTACGTAAAAACGCGTATAAATCCTTTAAATAATTATTACAACCGACAAAATTCCTTCCACAATCTGAATAAATGTCTGTACAATAGCCACGCCGAGACGTAAAGCGTCGTAGGGCGGCCAGAAAAGCTTCTGTAGACAATTCGGATACGAGCTCGAGATGTACGGCTTTTACCGCCATACATACAAAAACTGCAACGTAACACTTTATTACCTTAGCATTCCGAACCTTATTAGCACGAACGTAAAAAGGACCCGCAAAATCTACAGACGTCTTTTTGAAGGCACGAGTTGGAAGTAGTCTAGATTCAGGGAGCTGTCCCATACGCGGTTGCATACGCACGGGGCGCGCGCGGAAGCACCGTACGCAGCGATGTATGCGCTGGCGCACGATATCGCGACTCGACAAAATCCAATATCGCTGTAAAAGTGAGTTACGTACTAATTGAGATCCCGCGTGTAAATTGACCAGGTGAGCGTCATCGATTATAAGATCCGTTAAGGGATGTCGTTTAGGTAAAATCAATTGATGCTTAGAATTAAAGGGTAAAAGAGATTTGTCAATGCGTCCTCCCACGCGTAAATATCCGTCACTATCCAGAAATGGCGTAAGACGTCGTAAGCTCATCGAAACTAATTTATTGTTAGAAATATTTTTTATATCCTCACTAAACACAGACCGCTGAGTCAAAAGTATAAGACGATTAAGTGAAAAGTTATATTCAGGGACGGTAATGTAATTAGGAAGCGATTGTTTAATATGTTTATTTTTACATTTGTTATAAAAACGAAATATGAAAGCAGTTACACACACAAGTTTATTTAACGACGAATATCGTTAAATAAAACTATCCGTATCGCTAAAAGTATACGTCATAGCTGTGTACGAATGCTTATCAAGATGTTCTTTATTGTTGCGCTTTTCTTCGCTTGTATTTACGATTGTTTTTTGTATAGGCCAAGAGTCGGAACTTTGTTGGAGCCATGCGGGACCATGGTACCACAAGTCACTCTTAACTAATGCTGCCGGCAATAGACCGCGAGAGGCCGCGTCTGCGGGATTGTCAGCAGACGGGACGTGACGCCAGCAGCTTGCGGGTACGCGGGTCAAGATCTCACTGACGCGGTTAGAAACAAAAGTCTTCCATTCATGCGGAGAAGAACGAAGCCATGCCAATACGACCGAAGAGTCGGACCAAGCTACAATTTGGCCGGAACGGATCCTGTCTCCGTATACGTGGTTTATTTTTTCAATTAATTTTGATAGCAAAAGCGCAGCCATCAGTTCAAGGCGAGGGATAGTAAGACATACACGCAACGGTGCGACACGAGTTTTTGCCGTTATTAAATGTGTCTCACAATCACCGCTCTTGCCTACATGGCGTATATAAACACATGCGGCGTAACCGACTTGAGACGCGTCAGCAAAACCATGTATTTGAATTGATTCTAAGTCGTCAGTATTAAAAATATAACGGGGAAAAGAAATCGATGCTAAAAGCGGTAGCTCTTTAGTAAAATAAGTCCATGAATTTAATATATCAATAGGCGGGGGCTCGTCCCAACCAATGTTCGCCAACCACATCAACTGAATTAAATGCTTAGCAAACAATGTTACCGGTGACAATAACCCGAGAGGGTCGTATATTTTTGCGATTTCAGATAATATAGCACGCTTAGTGTAATCGCGCGAAGTAACATGAACCTTGAAGCTAAATGAGTCTACTCGGGGGTTCCACTGCAATCCGAGGACATTCACACCTTTGTCACCCTCCATCTCTAAAAAAAGAACACTCTCACACCGCTCACCATGAAACTCTGAGGGCTGGACTGCGGCGAGAACCGCTTGCGAGTTGCTATGCCATTTGCGTAGCTCGAACCCAGCCGTTGCGCAAATAGCAATTAACTCCTGCTGAAGCAGAAGAGCCTGGGCTTCGCTGTCGGCGCCCGTAATGACGTCATCAACGAAGACATTATTTAGTAAAACAGCTGCAGCCAGTTTGAAACGCTCGCCTTCATCGCAAGCTAGTTGTCGGATGGTACGAAGTGCGAGATAGGGAGAACAATTGACGCCGAAGGTGACTGTACGAAGTCTATAGTCACGTAAAGGTTCCTCTGGTGATCGACGCCAGAGAATACGCTGAAAATCTCTATCACTTTCACGTAACAATATATTACGAAACATCTGTCTTATATCTGAACAGAAAGCAACACGATAAACACGAAATTTTAAAAGAACGTCTACGATATCTAGGTGAAGTTTAGGTCCCGAGAACAGCACATCATTTAATGAGTACCCACTGGTCGTACGACAGCCGGCATCAAAAACAACTCGGGTGCGTGTTGTCTGGCTTGAGGGCTTAATCACACAATGGTGTGGGATATAGTAACTCGCACCAACTGAAGGCTTATCATCAACGAGCTCCATATGATTGAGGTCAATGAACTCCTGAAGGCAAGCGTGATAGTCAATCTTCAGCTGGGGATTACGTTCTAACCTATATTCCAATTTATGAAAACGTGCTACTGCGATTTGTCTAGATTCGCCGAGGGGCGGGGCGTTGACCTTGAAGGGCAGAGCGACCACGTATCGCCCTGTGAGGTCTCGATTATGCGTTCTTCGAAAAAAGGATTCGCATAATTCCTCATCGGGAGTGTAACTCCGCTTTTCTGGTACTGACTCCAGCTCCCAAAATCTTTGTAAGTTGTCGTTGTCAAACGAGCTATAACAAACTTGGAGTGGAGTCGAAATGTTTGTATTGAAAGTAAGTTTCCCTAACAGTAAATAACCGAACACACTATTCATAGCGATAGGTGTACCCGGTGGACCCGTAATAGTGTCATTTAATAAAATGTGGGATAGTATATCCGCTCCTAATAACATTTCAACCGGTTGGGGTGTGTAAAAATGAGGATCAGCCAAGGTAAGTCCCTTTAAGTGAGGCCACTTAGTATAAGGCAAAGACAAATTAGGCATTTTTGACATTAACTTAGGCAAGATTAATGCGTCAACCGGAATAACGGGATGATGTTTATCTTTTGGCGTGATCGCGCACGTAACCATACCCCTGGGCATCAATGGTTCCGTATCTCCTATGCCTAATACTGGTATGTGAACATTAGTGCGCGGCAAACCAAGACGCTGTACGCATGCTTCACTTATAAACGAAGCCTGACTTCCACTATCAACTATACACCGAACGGATGAAATCTTATTATTTCCTAAATATAAATCAATTAAAGCCGTAGATAATAATACCGTAACCATGGAATGCGACGAATGCATTTTTGTTGCGTAATTATTATGTATACGATCGTCCTGTTTGTCCTCCGTAAGAGGGAGCGAAACGGCGCTAGCAGTGGCAGTTTTGTTTACAATTGCTAAAGACTGCGGTGAAATTAAATGAATAAGGCTATGATGTTTCTTTTGACACGTACGACACACAAATTTCGATTTACAATTTTTAACATCGTGTCCGACGTTTAAACAATTGTAACAAATATTTTTGTTTTTAATAAAATTGTACCTATCCTGCGGAGAAAGATTTAAAAACTCTGTACATTTAGATATTAAATGCTGACCGGAGCACTTCAAGCAAGATCGATCTCTATTACTATTGACATAAGGTCCAGTTTGTTCTGTGATTGAAGCGACACTTGCATTGAATGAGTTTCGATGTATCGCGTTTGACTTCCCACCAATCTTCGTACGGTGATTATTTATATGTTGTGGGTAGTTTTTAGTGGACTGCGTATAAGAAGCTATAGCGATTTCGTCAGCTGATATTTTGCGTTCTAGAAATTCAATTAAAGTATTAACATCTGGTATGTCGGACGGTCTTGACAATGAACGTTCGTAATTTTTTCTTAAACTTATAGGTATTTTACGCAGTAATATGTTAAGTAATATAAAACTCCATTGGTCTATAGGAAAATCCATGACTTCAAGCGCCCTGATGTTTTCTTGGTAGACATTTAATAAATTACGTACACTATGATATGATCGCTCGGAACATGTTTCAAGGTCAAGTATACGATCTAAATGTTTCGATGCAATAATTCGCCTATTTTCATATCTATATTTTAAAATTTTTAACGCAATAATATAATTATCTCCTGTTATAGGGAGTGATTTAATCAAATTATATGGTTCATTTTTAACCGAAAGTAGTAGGTATCGTAATTTTTCCGTCTCCGTGTAGGCTCTGTTGTCGTGTACTAATGAACAAAATAAATCAAAAAACGATTGCCAATCGGTAGGATCACCGTTAAATTCGGGTAAAGGCAAGACGGGTAAATTTCTTTTATGACAAATATCATCCTGATGAAGTGACCGACGTCGATTCAGATCGTCATTTTTGAAACTATTTACGTACGAAATAATGGCATAATATACATCGTTAAAGTCATTACGTATTTTAATATGCTCGTCTTTATCAAATAGCTTGTGTTTAATGAGCGTTTTCTCAATTTTACTTTGAATTTTGTTAAACTTTCTTTGATGTGAATTTAAATCACTAGCTCGCGAACGAAATTGTTGATCATTTGTGGTTGCAAGCTGTAAAATGCGTTTAAGCTCGTCGAGAATCAAATCTCTTTCGAAAATATCCTGTTCACATAATAATTCTAACTTTATTCCGTCCGGCATTTTGCGTAACAAAGATGGCGGCGAAAGAAAATACGAAATGAAATACGTTGGTTGAAAAATGAGTTCGTAGAACTGCAATTGAATAGGATAACATAAGCTGGACAATAATCCTGGTTCGAAGGACCAAAAATTTATGTTCGCTATTAAACTGGGGTCACTAGCGACTTACCGATCTCCGTTGCAACACGTGAGCTGGCTCGGTCCGGGCAGATCAGCGACTCGGCAGTTCACTAATAGTTCCAATTCATATGGCGAACACCACCATAGGGACACACCACTTCGGATCTCCAGCGAAAGATATATGATTTAATCCTCGATCGAGTTAAACGGTAGGTAACAGTATCGTATGCGCTTGCGGCAACGATTCTCTCGGGACTCTCCATGCGCCCTTACTAGAGGGCGCGCAACACGGTGCGTTCGGATACAGTAATATATCGCTAAGCAACCCATTAACAATTAAAGAAAAAATAATAATATGAAATTGAAATTGTCCAATTTATGTTATCCTGTAAATGTACGTAAATACGAAGATCTTGTTCCGGTACGGAACAAGAATACAAGACAAGTATCAGCTTTTGAATAAAAAAATCATCAAAATCGGTGTACCCAGTGAAAAGTTTTGCGATATAATACAACATAGGTCGACGAAAAAAAAAAGTCATGTAAATACGCTTTAGTCAATTAAATTTAAATGGGACAACATGACAGTACTAACTTTCGATGAAAATAAAAAATATGAAAATCGGTCCACCCACTCAAAAGTTCTGAGATAACATACCTATATAAAAAATAAAATCCAATCTAATTGAGAATCTTTTTTGAAATTCGGTTAAAAGAAGAGTCATCAATCGGCACAGCTAGTAAAAACTTTTATATTTTATATTTTTCAAGTCGGTTATACATAAGCAAGCTTTGAATACTTTCACAGTATAATAAATTTAATATAATTTACTAAGGACAACAAATTTTCATCAGTTGTAACGCTATTTGCGATAATACGGTAATGAGAAAAGTTTTCAGTTAATTTGTACAGATTAATTTTAGAACGTGAAATGAATTTCGCTTATCTAAATATTATGTCGCTCTAATTACAATTTGTAATTTGTACAATTTATAATGAAAAAACTTTTTCTGATTTTTTAGTGGTTCTGATATTCTGATAACTTTAGTAGTCAAAACTTGTATATGATTTTATGAGAAAAACTGCATTTCTTAAGAAAAGTCTAAATTTTTTAGTTGTGTTAGAGTAATCGTATACAGATTTGCTAAGTGATGGAACTTCTATAGGCTGCTATGGCACAATACCAATTCAAGACAAATTATTTTCATTAACGAAAAAGGTTGCTTCATTGGTCTCTAAGGTCGAACACAATACGAGACAACAAATAAATACATTTTAGAACAGCAATTAGAAATTAGTGGCAGGTACGAGAGACTCGCAGTTAATGACAATCGTTAGTCTAGATCGTGACTGAGAAACTTAATGTTCGAAGTAAAAGAGAATTGAAGGAATCATTTTTTCACTAAAGGATTCCCTTATTAGCAATGTTCATTCCTACTTAGGAACCAATCTAGGAACGGTGTTCATCTTGAATCAGTTAACTTTGAAATGGTTTTATCACTTGATGAGTAATTTCCTCCACGGTTTTGCATAATTAAGTATTTCTTTAAAATAAAATAAATGTGAGACCATATCTTGCAAATGCAAGTGATTTTGTGGTCTAAAAAATCTCTTAAAATATATGGCGTGATTGAATAGACATTAATACCAGGATTATGTTCAAAATCCAATGTTAATTAGAACATGATAAATAAAACCACACAACAAAATCTCTGCTAAAGGGCAGACAGATGTTAAACGACTTAAGTGTGCCGTATGCTGAAAAGAAAGACGTCTCTACCCTCCGCAGCGCTACACAATTTTAACGCTCTCTCTCTTTCTCCCTCTCATATTTATTCAACTCCGACTTTTATTCCCGTTCGGAGAAGAAATTAGCATTTGTTTCTGGTCAAGATCGTTATCATAAGCACGTGATAGCGATCGTTACTCATGATATGAAAATTATTCACCAACCCGCAGTAGATCAATAGGGTAGATTAAGGCTTAACTCTTCTCGTGTAGGTAAACAAAATCTTTTTTCTAGAATTGCATGCTTACAGTAAGGTTATTGCTCTTAAAACATGTTTACAGTTTTGACTACAAAAAATAATTGGTAGGGGTGAATTTATCTTTAAAACAGACCTCTTCCAGTCAACCCATAATTGTGAGAAATGATGTGACAATAGTGCAAGACAGCGAAAAATAATTGTGTGGGAAAAAACCGACATAAATTTACATCGAAAAGTTCGAATCGAAATAGTCGAAGAAATGATTAATTAAATATGCATTATTTAAGTCTTCGAGCAATGCATCCTGCCTGTGTTAACATACGGAGCCGAGACGTGGACACTGACGAAGGAACTGGTCCACAAATTTAAAGTCGCTCAACGTGCAATGGAACGGTCTATGCTTGGGGTTTCTCTCAATGATAGGATTAGAAATGAGACTATCCGCGAGAGAACGAGAGTAACCGACATAGTCCACAGAATTAGCAAGTTGAAGTGGCAGTGGGCTGGTCATCTGTGTCGCAGGACCGATGACCGTTGTAGCAGACGGGTCCTGGAGTGGAGACCGCGTCTTGGAAAACGCAGTTTGGGACGTCCTCTGGACCGTTGAACCGACAATCTACGTAAGATTGCCGGTGTAGGCTGGATGAGGATTGCGGAAAACCGGGATGTTTGGCGCAAACTTGGGGAGGCCTATGTCCAGCAGCGGACTGCAATAGGCTGAGCTGACTGACTGACTGATGCATTATTAGGGATAACTCAAAAAGTACCCGTCAGACCTCAATAAAAATTAAACTGAACCACGTTATTATTACCAGCTGTTGATTACAAAAATAAAAAAAAAAAAACATCAAAATCAGTAGACGCATTAAGAAGTTATGAGGTGATTACAAATGAGTAAGAAATATACTTTAATTGTGAATCTACCCCTTTTTTTAATCAGTTAAAAATAAGACAGTAAGTATATCCTTTGATACAGATAACAAAAAAAATATCCACAAACTCAGTAACATTTTGTACTGCTCAACATACGCACACCGCTACACACTTCTAAATAAAATAGATTTCTATCTCAATTCTGTTTAAATATAAACACTTGACACTCTAGCTTCGTATTCAAATTCTTTAACGAACCGTTGGTGTAAGGACAACTTCATATAAAAGAGTGTATTTTATAGTGGTCTACCTTTCAAAGATGTTCTAGACTTTTAATAGATGTGGCACTATTTACTTTTAAATTTACTTTAGGTGCTTCAGGTCTTTTTAGTAAATTTTCTAAAACTAATATTGCATGAAAATAAATTACAGAACTGTACTTTAAATGCAATGGTCACTTTTTTACTTAATGTATACAAATAAATAAAATTGGAGCGTCTGTTTGTAATATTAAAATAACCGCTTTTTACTAAATGCATATGGATGTATACACGGTAAGTACATATACCAAAATGACATTTTTTACAATTTTTGTCTGTCTGTCTGTTTGTTCCATTTAATCTCTAAAACGGCTGGACCGATTTTGACGGAACTTTCACTGGTAGATTGCTGATATAGTGAGGAGTAACTTAGGGTACTTTTGTTTTAAAAATTTATTAATTTTATAACTCTGCGAACTGAACAATAACTTTTTTTGTTAAATTCCACGCTGACGAAGTCGCAGACATAGCTAGTTATGAATAAATGAGTGTATTATTAAAATTGGCATGTACTTACACAACCTCTTAGCTGTAACTACACGTGGAATGGCATGTTTTAGATTTTTGACATGACATAGCGAGATGAGTTAGCGTCATTAAACTCTTTGAATTGATACCTTTGATTTAAACTTGGTACAAAGGACATGTATGTAGCAACGGACTAGTAGATGCTTATGTTGTGTCACGGAGTTGATTTTCGCGTCTAAGAAGTTTTGGATATAGACATTTTTCATGACCTGGACGTTAGTAGTTATTTATACAGGATATCAAAGACTTTGCTTGTTGAAGGTTTCATAATTTACTGTTCGTGCTTGTAGGTCTTTCAACTTGATTTCCAGCGAGTGTGATATTGATTTATATCATACTACTTCTGCTAAATTAGAACAGTTACTAAATAAACGCTTTTTCCTTTTTCTGTCAAAGCTTTGTTAACTTAAAGTTTAAAATTAAACGAACTGTTACAACTTACAAATGCAGAACTTTGTCTGCTCACATTTTTTTTTTTTCTTTAAGAACGTTTTTATGAATACTGTTTAATATTTTAATTTCCTACTTGTCCAACACAACACTATTGTTAAGTTATTGCTACACGTGGAAACTTGTCAATGGCCTTCTGTTGTTATAATTTATGTTATTGTTAATGTTAGCTGTAAGTTTCCCAAATAAAATAAAAATTAAAAAAAAAAATAATTAAACCTGCGTAAAACATTTTATTTATTTATTTATTTATTTATTTAACACCAACAAGATAGACACTGACAATAAACACATATAATCATAAACAAAGTATCTTAAAAGCTAAGCGTTATCTTAATTATAGGTGTTACACGCTTTCTATTAATTTAAGCACGTATACGTACATAAAGATTGTTATAACAAACGATATTAATTAAAATACATTAAAAAAAACAATTCTAACATAGTAAAATAAAGTCCCGATCAATTGACCATACAGTTGAAATGAAAAACAATTTAATATGATTTGATTGTAAAATTAAATTAACATTAATGAATAAATCGCAGTTATTATAAAACTAAATAGTACAATCTAAAATTGATAATTGAAAATCTATTCACATAAATTAAAAAAAAATGGTATATAATAATTAGAGAATAAAAAAAACATTAAGGAATTATGTCATGCAATTAAAAAAATCATCAGCTATTATATATTTAAATATTGATAAGTTACTCGAAAAAATGTCAATAGAAACATTAGGATCGGGTTGTTTTACCTTTTTTTTTCAATGTTTTTTCTGCAATTCGATTTGTAAAGCGAATTATAACTCATCATCAGCCTGTTCATTGGTGAATGGCGTCCCTGACGAGTCCGGGTGAATTTTTCAACAAATGGAGTAAATGAAGATGGTCTTGCTGCTCTTGAAGGGGCATGAAAGTTTAATTTATTTAATAAGTAAGAACTGTCAATGACACCATTCACCAACTTGTGCAGAAAAACAAGATCGTGGAGACGTCTTCGATTCACAAGTGGTGGAAGTTTAAAATACTTTAGTTTTTCCTCGTAACTATTGAGCGACCTAGGTATATCATGATAAAAGGAGAGGTGCTGTAAGAATCTTTTCTGTACCTTTTCAATTCTTTTACAGTAGATATCGTAATAAGGATTCCACACGACACTACCATACTCCAAGTTGCTACGAACTAGGGCTGAGTAAATAGTAATTTTTGTCTGGGCGTTTTTGAAATCTTTACAATTGCGGATTATAAAGCCAAGGGTCTTAAGGCTTTTGCTGACAATATTGTTAATATGAACGTGGAAACGGAGTCGATCATCAAGCACTATCCCCAAATCGCGCACATGAGACACCTCTGATAAAATGCTACCCTCGATAAAGTAAGACCTTCTAAGCGTGGTTTTCTTTCTCGAGAAAGAAATAACCTGGCACTTATCCGTATTAAGGACCATGCCATTGCTCTGACACCATAATACCAATCTGTCCAAGTCACCCTGCAAAAGTAAAGCATCAGCATTGGAACAAACTGGTCTAAATACCTTAAGATCGTCAGCAAATAAATAACAATTCGAATTGGTGAAACAGCTACTGATATCGTTAATGAATATGTTAAATAATAAAGGCCCTAAATGGGAACCTTGAGGTACACCTGTACGAGCGGCAAATCGAAAAGAAGCATAACCGTTAACGACAACAGTCGATGTTCTGTTTGTGAGGTATGATTGGAACCAAGCCAACAGTGGTCCCTCTATGCCTATGTTTTTTAGTTTGTTCATTAAAACGACACGATCAACCTTGTCGAAGGCCTTACTGAGATCAGTGTATATTGCATCCACGGATTTGCCATCATCAAGAGCCTCAGTAATGTCCTCAACAAAGGAAACAAGATTCGTGGTTGTTGAACGAGCCCTCACAAACCCGTGTTGCTCCTCTGCTACATGATGCTTGAAATGCCATGTTATAATCGGGCAGATGAGTAATTCAAAGGCCTTAGCGAAAACTGAAATGATAGAGATGGGTCTGTAATTTTTGACCTCCTCTCTATCCCCGCTCTTAAATAATGGCAAAACCAATGCCTCCCTCCACAAAGTTGGATATGTGCAGGTATGAAGCGAAGTGTTAATAATTAATGTTAGCGGTAAAGCCAAAGAACTAGCGCAATTAGAAACAAAAACAGATGGAATACCATCTGCACCAGCCGCCTTAGAAGGGTCAAGTCTTTTTAACACTTTATAAACTTCGTCCACAGAAAAAGATAGTAAAATGGGAAAATTATTACTGCACACTGGGACCATATTTGATGATGAAAATTTTGTTTTCGTATCATTACCGTAAACCAAAGAAAAGTGTCTCGCGAACAAATTACAAATATCCGTTCCGTTGACCGCGACTTTATTACCCAGTTTCATTTTTGAAGGGTAAGAACTCTTACCCCTCTTATGTTTTAAAAATGACCAGATTACTTTGGATTAGATTTTAAGGATGCTTCAAGTCCATCCAAGTATTTTGCGTAAGCAGATGACAACAGCTTATCGCATCTTCTTTTTAAAAGGTCGAAAGTTAGTTTATCGCGAGGATTATTATATTTGCGCAACCTCAATCTGTATTTATACTTTTCCTTGATGCAGTTAATAACACATGGAGTGAACCAGACCGGGTAGCGACTACTGCGAGGTTTAGACTTAGGCACATATTTTTTAATTAAAATTCGAATCTGCTCGTAGAATTTGTCAACCATTTCATCTACAGAAGGGCAAATGCTTAAGATCTCCTTCCAGTTGACCTCATTGAGAGCAATTTTTATATTTTCGTAGTCAGCCTTATGAAAACAAAATTTTGTTACATTACAGTTAAATGGCAAGGTTGAAGATTTATTAAAATTAAATGAAAAAATTAATAAGGGGTGAAGGGGATCGAGAGAAGTCAACGGATCAATACAGGAAGAAACATCACGAATTGGATTGTCGCAAAGAATTAGATCTAAGATTTTATTTTTAATATTTAGTATATTGTTGAACTGGCTTAGGTCATTACAAGATAGAAAATCCAATAACATATTCTGTAAAAGATTGTTAGAGAGAGCTGCTGAAAGATGACCCTGAGGTTCTTGTGACCAACTAATACTACTGAGATTGAAGTCACCCGCTATAAGAGTGCGGCCATCAAGTGATTCCAAGACCCGATTTGAGTTATCAATAAAGCATTTTAATATATGTTTTTGTTACAACATTCCGGTTGTTATACTCCTCGTCCAACCTCCAATCTTATTCAGTTCTTAATAACTGGTCACTATTTTTTTATACAACTATATCGGTTAACAAGCGTACAATTTTAAGCACTTTGCTGAACTTATCCCCAATTCCTTCCCCCTCCACTAGAAACTCTTGTCGCCTTACCCACCACAAGAACACAACACTGCTCGAAAATAGTATTATCTTGCTGTGATTATCTGTAAGGTACTCGTACATACTACCCAGTCGGCCTGCCCCATATTTTGACCAGGAAATTTCCTGCTGTGCCCCACCTCAGTTTCAACTTATATCGATATCGGGTTTATATGATAGTAGATACTAGGGAAAGTTAACGGATTTCAGCTTAACTTACTGTTGAACACTCCGAACATTAAAAGGGATAAATATGCAAATCACGTTGTTATCGGTTAATCTATCAGGGTTTGCGGTATCCGTAGCTCTTTTTGCGTATAATCTAGTAAATTTGGGTCAAGTTGAATAGAGTTCCCATACATGTTTAATTATGAAAAACAAAGCAATTTAGTGGTTTATTTAAATTTGAATTAGTCTTTTTGCTAACTAGTGCTGTTTTGTAAGATTTAGAATTCTTCTTGGGCTACTAGTCATTGTTAATTTTAAATATCCAGTCGGAGTTGCGATGCGATATTTTATAGTCTATGCGCTGTAAAATATCATAAGGCAAATAATATTTTATAACTTTTTTATATTTTTTTTTACATTATTTATTTGTCTAAATATATTGTATATGTTTAGGTAAAACTGTACACCTAAACTGTCTACATATATACCATTTCCTTTACCCAAAGGTTGCCTGGAAGAGATCGCTCATTAGCGATAAGGCCGCCTTTTGTACTTAACTGCTGTTTTTATTTTTGAATTTTTGCTCACTCTTGGTGTACAATAAAGAGTTTTTATTGTTATTATTATTATATTTACTTATAACGAATTTACAATATTCCATCATCAAACATATCTAATGTATTTCTATTATATCTAATTTAGCATGTAACAACCCACTACTGAGCATAGGCCTCTTTCTCCATGTTGGAGAAGGATTGGAGCTTTATTCACCACGCTGCTCCACTGTGGGTTGGCGGATATGTTCCCTACTATGATTAACGGTCGCTGTCGGGTAGACCGCTTAATGTGCTCTCCGAGGCACGGTGAGGAAACTCACAAGGACAAACAGCCAACCCGAAAAGAATTATTTTGCAAATACAAAATATCCGTTCCAAGTGGGACTCGAACCCGGAAACCATCTGTCTCTTAGGCGACTATTCGCACCACTACAAGTGTTTGTGTCACCATGAATAAGCTTAAAAAATTCGCGCCCTCTCGGTTCGTCTTCGACCCTTTTCATACTTTCTTAACGAAGTTAAACAAAAAGAGACGTATTCTTGTGATGAGACTGGAAAGTTAAAGGACTCTGGAAGATTTAATAGGTTGTCAGTGTCGATGAAGTTAAAAGAAAAGTTTCGAACTTTAATAAACTAGTTACCGCTTTATAAGGTAATTTCTAACAGGATAAAGTCAAAATTTTAAGCTATTCAAAAAAAACCGTCACCGTCGGATCACATCCTAGTTTTAGTAGGCAGTCACAGAACTGTCGATTTGTAGTTCTAATGAAGAATCGCCTGTGGTATTATAATTATGCATGCATGTTTAACCCTCAAATCCTACCCATCCTAGGAGAAACATTATTCCTACCCAAGGGTTTCATAAACCCCAATATTTAAATCATTAATACTAAATAAATTACAAAAAAATACAAATTTAATGAAAATATTATTTATTTAAAAAGAAATTTTAACTATCATTGTAACAAAATATTTATTTTTTTGGGTCATACATTCATCACCTCTTGGTGCTGTATGTTCAACGCAGAGAGGTTTACAGCACATGTCACAGAAAACTTTCATTTCACGGTCCTTCCCCCTTGGACAGACAGTACATCGTTTTTTGCCATGGGAGCAGGATTTGCGTCGACTGAAGGACCTTTTTTTTGTAAAATTCAACATCCATTTAATCACAAAACTGTTAATAATTCCTAATAAATATCAACAATACAACTAATAAACATTCAAATACATCATATCCCGATACTTCAAATTCAAATCAAAAGCATTATTTCTTCAAAGATTCCACAATTTTGAATTTATCAAGAGTACAACGGAATAAACATTTTTAAATCAAATGGATCAGAAATTATTCAATCGTCAGTTAAATTATTTATTTCTCAATTACTTCTCAAAGTCTATTTAATTAACGAGAAATAATTTCCACGAACGACCTGAACTGAAAATAGTTATAAATTGAAATAAAACGCTAATTGACAGGTATTTCGACTATTTGATTTCCTTACAATGGTCGAGATTGAGAAATGAAATAGAGTTTTCTTAATTAAAATTTGTCTTCTTCATATAGGAGGTTCTCAATAAATTTGTTTTTTTTTTTGGAATTTACTCCTCAATAATCGATTCGAATCGATAAGGCCCTCGTTATGAAAAAAATATGATAATAAACTAGATTCTGCCTGCGACTTTGTCCGCGTGGAATAGCAACTATTCTGTCATACATGGTTTTTGGAAAACTTTTACTGTTTACGCAGGGCACGCAGCGGAAGCTCTCGAAAGGAAAAAAAAACGGTTTTGAAACACTCTTTATTGGTGCTCCGCTCCTATTAGTCTTAGCGTGATGATATATAGCCTATATATAGCCTTTCTCGATAAATGGGCTATCTAACACTGAAAGAATTTTTCAAATCGGACCAGTAGTTCCTGAGATTAGCGCGTTCAAACAAACAAACAAACAAACGTGTTTTATAATATTAGTATAGATAGATTACTTAAGTCCTCAGTGTTTTACTGCAAGCACTATCAAGTATAACATAGTTACAATTACTCAAAACCAAGACACCAGCTCGAGTACTGTCGATTTTCTTAAAAGACAAGTACAGAATTTACCCGTTAATTAGTATATGTGTATAAAAATAAGACAAAATCTAGAGCATACAATTATTATTCGTCATAACGTTAAATCTTAAGAAATATTAACTTTTTACGTAAAGATATAAAATTTTAATATCACTTTTCCGCATTAAATTACTTGAAATAAATGAAAACGTTCTCGGAACATCGTAACGAAATGTTTGACGCAAAGACTTTGAACACAATCTTTTCGAATTTAATTCACTGTAAAATGAGCTAAGGAAATATTAAACAAAAACATTTTATCGTCTCTTTCGAAGCTCCTGTTATTCAATAGAACTAATATTTTAAGATTTTTTTGCAACAAAGGAATTTAACTTCCATTAAAAATTTAACGCTGCTACTTATCATTTGGGGGTATCGTTTACCGTAGTCTAAAGACGACTGTAACACAAGTAGCATCGCAATCAAGTTTCCGACCCCACCCTCAATTTCCCCCAGGAGCTCTGGTCACCTTACTCACCACTGCACACACATACACACACTGCTTGAGAACAGTGTTATTTAACTGTGATCTGTCTGTTTGATCTGTGACTGTGTGTAAGGTTGAGGTACTACCACAGTCGGGCTGCTCCATATTTTGAACGAGAATATTCCTGCTGTGACCTACTCTCTCGTCTCGCTGTCAAGCATGGCCTTTACGACACTCGGCAGCGACAGATCCCGCCAAGAACCGCTGAAAGCGTGCGCCGCGCGGTTACCAAGCGGCGCACACCTCCAGAGTGTGGAGCGCCGTATCTTCTGATTGCTGTAACCTCTGCGCCAATGCGTTGATGTAAATTAAAATCAGTTTTTTCGTTTGCTAGCACAATTAATATATATTCCGATTAACAACTTTGGAATCCATTTAATTTTAACTGAGGGAACGATTGGGAAGTACCCTCGACCTTACAGAATCAATTCTGACAATATCACAAGAACTACAACTTAAGAATTTATTTTAAATAATATAATAAGCGTCTTATACTAAGCGTCTTCGGTACGACAAATCCAGCCCTGCGGTTACCAACCCCAGCGTGGCAACTATGGGCAAAACACATGAGTTCACGCCATTTGTGACGCGAACTTGGGGAGGCCTATGTCCAGCAGTGGACTGAGATAGGCTGAAGTGATGATGATGGTCATGGTGATGAACATAATAATGGTGAAAATACCCAAAAATTCTACGGACTGTACACTCATTGAACACAATAGAAGTAAATAATTGTGTATCGGTTTATATATATGTTACACTAAGATTGTCAAGTTGAATCGATTTAAAGATTATAATACAATAAAATAAGTTTGTACGTTAATAAAACAACTAAACTCATAGTCACCGTAATCTAAAGCTTCATTAGCCACGAAATCGCCTTCGAGATTCGTATTAGGTTACGCGTTAGGCAATTAAGACGAATGTGGTACATCATATATAACAGCGTATATAATTGTACAACGCTTTGATCTTAGTAGCTTAGTGTCGACATTTATCGCTAGCAAATTAATAGTAAATATTTCTATTCAACCGACTTCAAAAAAGGAGGAGGTTACTCAATTCGACCGTATATATATATGTATTTATATATTTTAATGTATGTTCGGGGATATCTTCGTCATTTATAAACCGATTTTGATAATTCTTTTTTTATTGGGAAGGAGATATCCTAAATGTGATACCATGATAAGGAAACCAGAATCTGATGATGGGATTCCAGAGAAATCGAGGGGAATCATCGAAAATCTGCATAACTTTTTACTGGGTTTACCGATTTTGATAATTTTTAATTTAATCAAAAGCCGATGTTTATTATGTGGTCACATTTAAATTTTATCGAAATTTGATTACAACTTTTAGAGTAATCTTTGATAATGCGTATTTACTTGACTATTTTTTCGTCTACCTACGTTGTATTACTTGTCGATGTAATTGAAGTCGGTTTTTTTCGTTTGCCAGCAAACACAATTATTTCGTATCTATATATAATAAGAATAATTAATCTATAATATTGAAAGTGATATGTCTGAAGAATTCGTGAGTAATCTACCATCGATTTCAAAATAATATTGTACAATATGGTAAACATTGGTATGCGACGACGACTTCATTATTCTTCGTGTATGTAACATGTGTGATGTTCCTATGGGGTGGTTTAGTCCTTATAGACTAAAAATCCTCAAATAAAGAAAAAAAATCATTACTTCTCAGTGTAAATTTAATTTAGTTTTTTGCTTTGATGGTAAACACAATTGTTTGGAGAAAATAATGTCCTTTAAATTCGTAGAGAAACGCAATAAGCACAAATAGTGTGTATATATATTTTTTTATTTTTCATATTTTTTTTTTTTTTTTTTTCTTTATTGGAACCACAAACAAGCTTAAAATATTTCTCTTATTATCAAAGGAATAAAAAATAAAAGTCTTAAGAAATGTAAAGGTTTTTAAATAAAGTTAAATTGCATTTAAGATATTTCCAATCGATAATTTTTGATTCTCGATCGAAAGTTACAAAATAAAAAACGTTCCGCTGTTATCAGAGACCATTTCCCAGTCTTATCGGTATGATTTTCCGCAAATCAGATAACATTGCTCTATTTTCAGCTTTTAACGTTCCAAGATTCTATTTTTGAAAAAGTTATTTCAAACATGTAAATATTCGTTTGACTGTTACTTGAGTATGTCAAGTATCTTAAAGACGTTAATTCTGTTAAAAATAAATATTACAACACTTTTTTTATCTTATAACATAAAAACACCGTCGTTTATTTCTATGGAAAGCAATTTATTTATTTATTTATTTATTAAACTTTATTGCACATACAAAAAAAAAAGTTACATTTCAGAACGATTAGATGCAAAAACAAGTAATGTATGCAAAGGCGGCCTTATCGCTTATAGCTTACACAACTTAATGCTTGTGTTATAAGTAACAGCCGGCTGTTATAGGTTTTTTTTATATAAATATACATAGAATATCTATAATATATATAAACGCGAAAGGTCATTCATCACGAAATCTCCGAAACTATAACACCTACAAACTTGAAATTTGGCAGGTAGGCTCCTTATAGGAAGTAGACATCCGCTAAGAACGGATTTTACGAAATTCAACCCCTAAGGGGGTAAAATGGGAGTTGGAAGTTTGTATGAGAGTCCCATGTTTTTGACGTAAGAGACTTGAAATTTAAATGTATGCTCTATAGATGGTAACAAGGTGTTCAAAAAATGTATCTTTAGAAATCAACTCCCTTTTGGGGTTAAAACGGGGGATGTTACGTTGACTCACTAATCACGAAATCTCCGAAACTATAATGCTTACAAACTTGAAATTTAGCAGGTAGGCTCCTTATAAGGCGTAATCTATTGCTAAGAATGGATTTTACGAAACTCGACCCCTAAGAGGGTAAAACGAGGGTTGGAAGTTTGTATGAAAGTCCTATGTTTTAGTAGTAAGAGACTTGAAATTTAAAATGTATGCTCTAGAGATGGTGAGAAGGTGTCCAAACAATGTATCTTTAGAAATCAACTCCCTTTTGGGGTTAAAACGGGGGATGGTAGGTTTACTCACTCATCACGAAATCTCCGAAACTATAACACCTACAAACTTAAAATTTGGCAGGTAGGCTCCTTATAAGACGTAGACATCCGCTAAGAACGGACTTTATGAAAATCGACCCCTAAGGGGGTAAAACGGAGGTTGAAAGTTTGTATGAAAGTTCTATGTTTTTGAAGTAAGAGACTTGAAATTTAAAATTTAAGCTCTATAGATGGTGAAAAGGTGTCCAAATAATATATCTTTAGAACTCAACCCCTTTTTGGGGTTAAAACGGGGGATCGTAGGTTGACTCACTGATAACGAAATCTCCGAAACTATAACACCAACAAACTTGAAATTTAGCAGGTAGGCTTTTTATAAGGCGTAAACTACCGCTAAGAATGGATTTTACGAAACTCGACCCCTAAGAGGGTAAAACGAGGGTTGGAAGTTTGTATGAAAGTCCTATGTTTTAGTAGTAAGAGACTTGAAATTTAAAATGTATGCTCTAGAGATGGTGAGAAGGTGTCCAAATAATGTATGTTTAGAAATCAACTCCCTTTTGGGGTTAAAATGGGGGATGGCAGGTTGACCAACTTATCAGCTTTAAAGTTGAAATTTGGCAGGTAGGTTCCTTATACGGTGTAGACATCTGTTAAGAATGGATTTTACAAAACTCAACTCCTAAAGGGGTAAAACTGGGGCTGGAAGTTTGTATGAAAGTCCTATGTTTTTGAAGTAAGACACTTGAAATTTAAAATGTAAGCTCTATAAATGGTGAAAAGTTGTCCAAATAATGTATCTTTAGAAATCAACTCCCTTTTGGGGTTAAAACGGGGGATGGTAGGTTGACTCACTCAACACAAAATCTCCGAAACTATAACACTTACAAACTTGAAATTTGGCAGGAAAGCTCCTTATAGGGCGTTAACATCCGCTGAAAACGGATTTTACGAAACTCGACCCCTAAAGGGGTAAAACGGGGGTTGGAAGTTTGTACGAAGGCCTATGTTTTTGAAGTAAGAGACTTGAAATTTAAAATGTATGCTCTATAGATGGTGAAAAGGTGTCCAAACAATGTATATTTAGAAATCAACTCCTTTTTGGGGTTAAAACGGGGGTTCGTAGGTTGACTCACTGATCACGAAATCTCCGAAACTATAACACCTACAAACTTGAAATTTAGCTCCTTAATTGTAGGCTCCTTATAAGTCGTAGACATCCGCTAAGAACGGATTTTGCGAAACTCGACCCCTAAGGGGGTAAAACGGAGGTTGGAAGTTTGTATGAATGTCCTATGTTTTTGAAGTCAGCTACTTGAAATTTAAAATGTATACTCTATATATGGTGAGGAGGTATCCTAATAATGTATCTTTAGAAATAAACTCTCTTTTGGGGTTAAAACGGGGGATGGTAGATTGACTCATTCATGACGAAATCTTCGAAACTATATGAGCAATAAATTTGACATTTGACAGGTAGGTTCCTTATAAGACGTAAACATCTACTAAGAACTGATTTTACGAAACGCGACCCCTTAGGGGGTAAAACGGGGGTTGCAAGTTGGTAAGGCAGTCCTATGTTTTTGAAGTAAGAGACTTGAAAATTTTAAATGTATGCCCTATAGATGGTGAGAAGGTGTCCAAATAATGTATCTTTAATAATCAACTCCCTTTTGGTGTTAAAACGGGGGATGGTAGTATATATAAAAGCGAAAGGTCCCTCACTCATCACGAAATCTCCGAAACTATAACACCTACAAACTTAAAATTTGGCAGGTAGGCTCCTTATAGGGCGTAGACATTCGCTAAGAACGGAGTTTACGAAATTCGACCCCTAAAGGGGTAAAACGGGGGTTGAAAGTTTGTATGAAAGTCCTATGTTTTTGAAGTAATAGACTTGAAATTTGAAGTATATGCTCTATAGATGGTGAGGAGGTGTCCAAATAATGCATCGTAATCTATATATATAAAAGAGAAAGGTCACTAACTCACTCATCACGAGAACTCAAAAACCTCTGGTAGGTCTATCCATCCAAGTTGGACAAAGATAAAATTTGGCAGGGAGATAGATTATAGTTAGCAGACGTCCGCTAAGAACGGATTTTACGATATTCTACTCTAAGGGGGTTTATTTGGGGTTGATAGTTTGTATGAAACATATACAGCCTGAAAAAAAACCTAAAAATGTGGTGTATAGAGAATTTTTATAAAAATAACTATTAAATTATACTAAATTGTGCCTTTTAAAAAGTTACTCAGTTTGATAAGCATTTCAAGTGACTGAAATAAAAAAATAATTTGCGTTAAACATCTTAATAGTAATGCATATCTTCATAACCACGCGGACGTAGTCGCGGGCAATAGGTAGTGTATTATAAAACAAAGTCCCCAAAAATTTATGTGATCGATTCCCTCAAAATCTACTAGACGGATTTTCATGCGGTTTCACCAATGAAGAGAGAGCTTCAAGATGAAGATTTACGGAACGGCTAAGCCGATTTTGATGAGAGCTTCACTGGAAGTTTGCCGGGAAAACTTTGTGACACACTAATTTCAACGCGGGCGAAGCCGCGGGCACAGCTAGTATAGATATATAAGTACAAATATTACACCAAGGCTCAGGCGGAAATCAATCGAACCCGCAATCTACGGAGCAGAAAGCAGGGCCACTACAAACTACGCCAACAGGCAAGTCAAAATTTTAAGAATTCTTGCATTTAACCCGTATTTGTCCGAAGGAAGTTGTCTTGAATATCTTAACAAGTATGCTAATCTTGCCGCCGCGCAAAATTATAAGTGTGAAATTTGAAGTTGATGTTGTTTAATATCATTGAAACGAAGGCCACGTGGTGCACCTAATATTGTTGCATAAATTCAACTGGCGGGGAGATGGAGGTGACTGTGGCATAATATCGTGATAACAACTCCTAATAGGAGTTCATTTTAGGCAATATTACTTTCAAAGATAAACGAGCTCTGTTTTTCCTTTCTGTTTATGTTTTAAGATTCCAGTACAAAATTGTGGAAATAAAACATGGTTAATTGAGAGTGTACTTTCGTTTGATTGATCCACTGGTGGATACAGGGCTCATTCTTCACCGCAGAAGCAGGATCATAGCTTAATCCACCACGCTGTTCCACTAAGGTTTGGCGGATATTTTCCTTACTATGAGCAACGATCGCTATCAGGTGTATATAACAATAACCAGGACCGACAGCTTCTTGTACTCTCTGAGGCACCGGGGGGGGGGGGGGGGGTCCACAAGGACACGGAATACAAATATTTATACTAAAACATATATTCGTTCTGAGTGGAGGACTGGTGGTGTTTTTTTTACTATATATGAACGGTTGTCTTCCATCTGTTACATGGAATTTATTTCAAAGCCACACAATTTTGCGAATCACACACAAACTTAATGAATCATTACGTTTTGATTTTGTGTTATAATCTTAATTGTAGAAAAGGGATTTTTTTTTACCAAATAATCTCTGATTGATATGAAATAAATAGGCTTGTTGTAAGAATATTGTTTTCTTTTTGCTGAGTCTGAACTTACGTACCAAATTCAGTGGTAGATTTGATCTTAAATCAAATCAGTGAATATTAGTGAAATTAATGACCATAATTTTGTAAAACGATTATAAATAATAATAATGATGAAGTTAATATTAACTTTAATTTCTCGTTATTTTAGACTTTATTTTTATTTTAGTTGAAATGTGTTTTTCAAATAAAATAAATTGCAAAATTATAGTTTATTAATTTAATCAATACTAATATTATAAATATAGCACGGACAATAATAATATAGGACGGGCAGCAGCGTCTTCGGTGCGACAAAACCAGCCCTGCGGTCACCAACCCGCCTGCCCAGGCGTGGTCACTATGGGCAAAACACATAAGTTCACGTTATTTTTGGCGTAAACTTGTGGAGGTCTATGGCAAGCAGTGGACTGTACAGGCTGTAATGATGATTATGATGAATATTATAAAGCTAAAGAGTTTTTTTGTTTGTTTGAACGCGCTAATCTCAGGAACTACTGGTCCGACTTGAAAAATACTTTCAGTGCTGGATAGCCCATTTGTTGAGGAAGGCTATAGGCTATATAACGTCACGCTAAGCCCAATAGGATCGGCGTCCAAGCGGACGAAGTCGCGTGTAGAAGCTAGTATAAAATAAATTAATAATACAGTTAAAGTGCAATTTTTATTTCAACAAGCTTATCTGAGTTTTGTTTGATCTACTTTTCCCTGACGACATAATAAATGACTTGCAACCCTCTCTAATTAAACAAGTTTAATACCTCTAGATTACTGTATATATGTATTCCATCCGATTTCGCTCACCTTAATTTGGTGACTGGTCTTTTTTTTACGCTACAAAGGTGGTGTTAGCGTACGGTCTGATGATATGAGAAGATCGGAGCTCCCCAATTCCTCCTAAGAGCTGTTTTTTTATGTAAGTGATATATCCACAGACTTATAATGCCCGTGCTTTTGTTATTCCATATTTTTTTCAAACATGCATCGGTATTTAACTATAACTTTAGAAAACTTAATAACTAGCCTTATATCAGTTAAATAAACTTGAGCGACTTCAAAATGTTGCGATTCGGTTCATATTTGGCTTGCGTAAATACGACCACATTTCGGAATTTCGTAAAAAACTGAACTGGTTACCCATTCGTCTTCGCCGGAATTCTCATATATTGTCTCTTCTGTACTGTGTACTATTTCATCCGTCAACACCTGTTTACCTAAAGGATAAGTTCGAATTCCTTGGTTCACATAGTGAAATTTTAAGGTCATCAGAAAACCTTAAGCTGCGTGTACCCCTTCACAGAACAAACTTTTATAAAAACTCCTTTGCTGTGCAAGCTGTTTTGCTATGGAACGACTTACCCGTGGCCATAAGACGAGCTGAAAGTTTGTTTCTGTTGAAGAAGCATTTGAAAGCATATTACCTCAGTCTATAATTATTTTAAACTCACTACATTCAATTGATAAAAGATCATTAAAGCCATGAATCTATATATTATACGATTACTGTATTTATATATTAGTGTGTATGTAAATGTTTTTATTTTTTTTTATTGCGTACGTACATATGTGTATAATGTATATGTATATATAATTGTTATATATTCTATTTTTTTTTCTTTTACTTATTTAAATCTGTATACCACCTGCCCATCTGGAAAGCAATATCCCTTTCATTATCAGGTTGTCTGGAAGAGATTGCTTTTTAGCAATAAGATCGCTTGGTTGTACAATTTGTTACTATAATTGCTTGTAATTTAATTTTGTTCTTTATTTAAATGTGCAATAAAGTATATTACTATTATTATTATTATAATCTCTAAAAACCGACGCGATTCCACTGACCAAGACTATTCTACATATTGTTGTTTTTTTTTTAATAGTTTTTATTTTTATTATATTTACACTTACTTCCTAGGAGCTCTGACTATCTTACACAACACAGAAATACAACACCATTTGAAAGCTATATTATATTATGTTTGTTTTGTAACAATATCTCACACATAAAATCATACATGTAAGTAATGAATTAATCACTTTATTAAAGCATGAAGCACAAATTTAATTTTTTAAATATAGTAAATCAGATATATGTTTTTAAGCGTTCACGGTCTTAAAACTTTACATTTTTAAACGAAATCATTACATCATTACAGCCTATGCAGTCACTGCTGGACATGGGCCTCCACAAGTTTACGCCAAAAATAACGCGAACTCATGTGTTTTGCCCATAGTCACCACGCTGGGCAGGCGGGTTGGTGACCGTTTAAAAAACGAATTTTAACACGAATATTATCTAAAGGTTACATTGTCTCATTTTTTTCGCTCGTGTCAATATTTACAAAGTAGACATCACTCTGGTCTAGTGGTGCGTGTGGGCGCTTACACACCGGCGATTGTCAGATCGATCCCCGCTGGATATTTTTATTTATAAAAATGTTTGTTTGTGGTTGTCTGTCCTTGTAGGTCTCCCCACCGTGCCTCGGAGAGCACGTTAAGCAATCGTTACCGGTTATTATCAAAGACACCTGATGGCGATCGTTACTCATAATAGGGATATTTTTACCGATTCGTGATGGAGCAGCGTGGTGGATTAAGTTCCAACCTTTCTCCTAGATAGAGAAAGAGACTGCCCAGCAGTAGGATGTTACAAGAAGAATCACGATAACATTTATTGCTTCTGGTTTGCTACGTAAGTAAACTTGGCATTATTTTTTTTTTTTTTTTTTTATGTCACTAGGTCGGCAAACAAGCGTACGGCTCACCTGATGGTAAGCGATTACCGTAGCTTATAGACACTTGCAACACCAGAAGCATCGCAAGCGCGTTGCCGACCAATCCCAAACCCCCCAGGAGCTCTGGTCACCTTACTCACCAACAGGAACACAATACTGCTTGAAAACAGTATTATTTTGCTGTGATCTTCTGTAAGGTCGAGGTACTACCCCAGTCGGGCTGCTCCATATTTTGAGCAGGAAATTCCTGCTGTGCCCTACCTCAGTTAAATATTCTCTATGTTCCAGATAAAGTAACTTTATAACGACGGGAGATTATCAAACACACATATCAAATACCAGTAACTAATGCAAGAAATCGTTTCATGATATTAATACAGACATGCAACCCTTTTTACAATCATTACTTTTGTAATACTTATTACAATTTATTTAGGTAACTGGTACAGATAGGTACGGTAACTTTGAGGTATTCGAATCTTAGGAACAATAAAAAAAATCAAGCTTAATAGTCAGGAACATGAAACCCAAATGTACACTATGTACATTAAAGGCTTAAATATAAATGGTTTGTTTGTTTTACAATATTTGGCATGACGAGCAACGTGATATAATTTTGTTTTCCTGCATTCAAAAGAAAACTGACATCAACTATATCGACAAGTTAATAAGACGTGGGTAGTCCATAAAAAAATTAATTAAATACGCATTATTAATAGTGATAACTCAAAAAATATTAATCAGATCACGATCAAGTAAAAAATTAAACATTATTAACAAAACAATCCACCTTTTTTCAAGACGGTTAAAACGCAAGGAGATAGGTTGATGAAAGTTAATTTTTGATGAACGTATGGCTAATGTTTTAAGAGTAGACTAAGAATGCCATTGATAAGTAAAGGCAAATAAGCTTAAGGACTTGAAACTATTCCGTCTTCGTGGCCCACTGTGGATGAATTTTATTGATACATAAGGATTTAACGAAGGTAGGGCACAGCAGCAAAATATCGTTTGGATTAGCCCAACTGGGGAATTACCTCGACCTTACAGAAGATCACAATTAAATAATACTGCTTTTAAGCAGTGTTGTGTTCCTGTTGGCTAGTAAGGTGACCAGAGCTCCCGATGATTGGGGGTAAGGTTGTCAAGGCGCTTACGATGCTTCCGGTGTTGCAGGTGTATATGACCTGCGTAATAGCTTACCATCAGAGGAGCCGTACGCATGTTTGTCGACCTAGTTGTAAAAAAAATCCTCTTTTGTGCATTAAACAAACAAAAACAAATAGAAATATGAAATCATAATTGCTTGAATGCTACTAAATAAAGCAATGAACGCGCATAAGTGAACACATGTTGGTTTTAAAACATAGAATGAGGCTATAATTATGTAAATTCACGTCATTTACCTTCTCGTTGGTTGAGATGAGAGTGAACGTTGTGGTACACGCCTTTTTATTAAAAGTAAAATTATTTGATGAGAAATTTAACTATATAATTATGTAGTGTTTCTCGTGTTTACTCTCAAAAAACTGGTGATTACGGATTCGATTTCCGCTTGGAATAAATATTTATATTTGTTCAAATATTTCTTTATAGTATGGGTACAATTTTATATGTTACCTTAAAACTTTTGACAGCGTGGACCGATTTCGATGATTTTTATTTTAATCGAAATATCGTGCGTATTATTCAGTCCCAATTAAATTTAATTAAGATCTGACAAGTAATTTGACGACCGCTCTGGTGTAATAGGTCGTGCGTGTCGGCGGCGCCTAAATACCGACGGTCGCGTTTTCGATCGATTCGATATTTGTGTTTTTTTTAATGTTACTAGGTCGCCAAATAAGCGTACGGCTCACCTGATGGTAAGCAATTACCGTAGCTTATAGACACCTGCAAAACCAGAAGCATCGCAAGCGCGTTGCCGACCCCATCCCCAATCCCTCTCAGGAGCTCTGGTCACCTTACTCACCAGCAGGAACACAAACTTGAAAACAGTATTACTTAGCTGTGGTCTTCTGTAAGATCGAGGTACTTCCCCAGTCGGACTGCTCCATATTTTGAGCAGGAAATTTAATGCTGTGCCAGTTGTGCTTATACAAATATTTATTTCCGGTCTGGTTGTTGGTTCTGGTGGTTCTCCCCACCGTGTCTCGGAGAGCACGTTAAGCTGTCGGCCTCGGCCGTTATCATAGACACCTGATAGGAATCGTTACTCATAGTAGGGATACCCACCCGACAGCGTGATAGATTAACCTCCGAACCCTCTACTACATGGAGAAAGAGGTATAGCCCCAGCAGTGAGATGTTACAGGCTGAAGGCCTGAATCTTAATTAATCATATAAAAAGATAAAAAACCGCTTTTGAAATATAATTTCGTAAGGCCTGAACGGAAACACGATAGGAATCGAAACTTAAAATTTGAACTAGACAAATACTCATAGTTGGTTAGTTTTGAACGTGAAACTGCTTTCGATAGTTCTGACTAAGCCATTGTTCCGCTTCAGGATACTAGTTTTCCGTATATAATATTTCTTTATTTTTCTTATCTAATTATTTCAAGTTTTTTTTAACATTTTTTTTTATATTTTTCGACTATGTTTATATTTAACTTACTTGAACGTGAAACTGCTTTCGATAGTTCTGACTAAGCCATTGTTCCGCTTCAGGATACTAGTTTTCCGTATATAATATTTCTTTATTTTTCTTATCTAATTATTTCAAGTTTTTTTTAACATTTTTTTTTTTATATTTTTCGACTATGTTTATATTTAACTTACTTGTTTGACTATCTCTTCAAGTATAGTAGTAATACAACGTAGGTGGACGAAAAATAATGAAGTAAACACTCATTATTAGATATTAACTCAAACAGTACTAGTTAGATCTCAATTAAACATGGCCGGAACCACATAACAAGCACCAGATTTCGATTAATAAAGAAACATCGAAATCGATCCACCCAGTAAAAAGTTATGAGGAAACGCACTAAAAACATACTGTCGAATTGAGAACCTCTTCCTTTTTGAAGCCGGTTAAGATACCAAATAAAATAAAATTTTAAAAACTTCATAAATATCTTAATAAAAGGCCGCTAGACCTCGGTGACGTCACGAACTCCAGCTAACTTTTCAATTAATCTTATCTCGGTAACTGAAACGCGTCTAAAATAAATTATAACCGCAAACCCGATATAACGAGTATAACGACACTTATCTGCCCATCTCTTTCTATCTTTGCTCTAATATCACCTATTTCAGTCGCACCTTTAAATTTGTTAATAATAATTAAAAGTACTTTGTAGAAAGGTATATGTTTTGGTAGTTTGATTGTTCTAACCGAATAATGAATTTATAATATCTCATGCATTTTTGTCAATTTATAAAAAGAGGCCGTAACGTTCCAACGCTGGGCAAAGGCAGAAGCCATACATAAGTACAAGCTTACGCAGCGGCGTACTCAGCGACGGTGGAAGCCATGCGTTGTCACCTTTGTTGCTGGCTCAAAAAGCACCATAGGGTGCTATATTTTAGACTGGCTCAGGTGCTTACCGGGTGTGGCTGTTTGGAATATACCTGGATTAGGTAGCGGGTAGGGAGGCCACCCCTGACAGTCATGAATGTGGCGAGCTGATAAATACGATACATCACACTTGCGAGAATTGTGCTGTTTGACCATTATGGATCGGATTGCGTTGTGAGACCACGAGACCAGTGAAAGGAGACGCCGGATACGCAACTTTACCATCCACAACAGAGTGGGTGTAGGATACCATTCCTCACATTCGCCTACAGAGTAATAAAGCATTAACGGTCCTCGTGGGCGCTCTATCAGGCGAAGGTGACCCATACAGGTGGGCCAAACGTCGTGGCATCAGGGTGACATGGAAAACCGAGCCGTGCGGCCTAGCTATGACGACGAGGGCTCCGCTGGGTTTTAGTGGTTATTCTGGTTCCATCTATTCGTGCCGGAAGCCCCACATTTCCACCATTAATACCGGTGGAGTCCGTTAAAGCATTTTCCAGCGTTAAAAAAGGAGAAACTATATTATATATGAATATTGAAAGTTCAATACAATGCCAAGCTCAAAATAAAACTGTTCAGGAGTGCTCAAAATTAACGCATTTTACCGACCTCTGTGTAGTTAATAAATACTCATAGATTGGTTTCTACAATTTTGTGGTTAATGTTACGCGTCTTTAGGCATATCATATGAAATATTTAACCTCAATAAACAGAATCTGAAATAAAAATTAAGTATATTCAAACATGGAAATTTGCTGAGGTTAGCAAACAAAAGAGCTTATTAGGACATATTCTACTAGCATGGGCTTAATTAGGTATATTTTTCGTAAAAATGTATGTAAAGACATCGTACATTTTGCAAAATTTTGTAAGCCTATAGTTTTACCATATTTATGAGATATTTATGAGACGACGCGTTGGCGCAACGGTCACGGCACTAGTTTGTGGCTATTGCGATGGTTTCGGGTTCGATCCCCACACATGACAAACATTTGTATTGACCACACAGATGTTCCGCATCCCTAAACCGTGGTTTGGGTGCTTCTGCAGTTCTTGTGAGTTTCCCCACCGTGCCTCGCAGAGCACGTTAAGCCGTCGGTCCTGGTTGTTATCATGTACATCTGCGATCGTTACTCACAGTAGGGAATATATCCGCCAACCTAAATTGGAACAGCATGACGGATTAAGCTCTAATCCTTCTCCTGTATGGAGAGAGACTTGTGTTCAGCAGTGGGATATTCCAGGCTGAAGTATATGAGATATTTATATCCCAAAAATTAATCTAAAAAGGCAATATCAGACTATTCTAACTCTTGCTTTTAAAGTCTACAAGTAACTTATGCGCAAGATAAATTTTATCTACAATCGATGAAACTGGCCCTATGTGTATTATCTCGACACACATAAACTAATATAAAAGATAATACGAAACTGTACCTTACAGCCTACGTATTTACCAGATATTTAGAAAACTGTATAAAGTTTGCCACGCAAGATTTAATATATTAGACATAATTTCGCCTTTAATCTTAAAGAATAAAGACTATTTTTCTGTGTTCGCGGAACAGCTACCCAAGTTTGATGGGATATACTTTTGAAAGGAAATTAACTTGTTTCTTCTTAACTCAGTTTCGGAACTCTCATTGTGATATAACAAGATGTGGGGTTAAGGATATTGGAAATAAACATTTTATCGATATAAATTAGGTACTTAAAAGTTTAATGGATATTTCAAAATCGTAGTGGCAAATTGTTTTCTCAAGATAAATTGATAGTATTGTTATTAAATAAGAAAATTTAATAAGCTTATCTAATAATATTTTACCCTTTGAGAAAAGGTTTCTTCTCATTCTTTGAAGATAAAATGTATTTCTTGAACATATGACGTGTAAAGTTCAGATGGAAAAAATTACTGAAGAATCTATGAAATTATTTAACTGACATCATCATCATTATCAAATGTAAAAATTGAGAGAAAATGACTGGTAGCTCTATATTTGTGTTCGCCCGCAAGTGAAAAAAAACTGACTGCAATTACATCGACAAGTAAGTAGACAAAAAAATAGTCAAATCAATACATAGTAAGTAAATACGTATGCTGTAATGTACAGTTTCGTATTATCTTATCATCATTACAGCCTATACAGTCCACTGCTGGACATAGGCCTCCACAAGTTTACGCCAAAAATAACGTAAACTCATGTGTTTTGCCCATAGTCACCACGCTGGGCAGGCGGGTTGGTGACCGATATATATATATATGTTTATGTATTTTGAAATAATACATTTAAGGGTCTTTTGTATATGCTGATTTCAGCAACTTTCCATATTTTAAAATACTTTATTTTTATTTTCATCATTACAGCCTATACAGTCCACTGCTGGACATAGGCCTCCACAAGTTTACGCCAAAAATAACGTGAACTCATGTGTTTTGCCCATAGTCACCACGCTGGGCAGGCGGGTTGGTGACCGCAGTACTTACTGGCTTTGTCGCACCGAAGACGCTGCTGCCCGTCTTCGGCCTGTGTATTTCAAAGCCAGCAGTTGGATGGTTATCCCGCCATCGGTCGGCTTCTTAAGTTCCAAGGTGGTTGTGGAACCTTGTTATCCCTTAGTCGCCTCTTACGACACCCACGGGAAGAGAGGGGGTGGCTAAATTCTTTAGTGCCGTAGCCACACAGCATATTTTTATTTTAGATTCTGTTTATTGGGGTTAAATATTTAATATGATGATATGCCTAAAAACACGTTATCAAAGATAACTCAAAACAAGTGGTCAGATCACAATCAAATTCAGATAAGACTACAAGACACACATCAGCTTTCGATTAAAACAAGAATCATCGAAATCGGTCTATCCAGTCAAAAGTTCTGAGGTCACATACATTAAAAAAAAATCGAATACATTTGGTTTTTTTTTTACGTGGTTAAAATCCATCGTAGATACCCTCCGGCACGGGTGCGCCAGAGGGTTATCCCAGACTTCTACTGACTAAAAAACCACCACGTGTGAGCAGTCGTTTGCCTGGGTGGGGCGAGATGGGGTCGCGCTAGCATTCGCCACCTCACCCCGGCTGGGATGTTACAGCTGATTTAGCCCTTTTTTGCCTGAATTCAAGACAATATTTTGTACATTTTTAACCGACTTCGAAAAAGGAGGAGGTTACTCAATTCGACCGTATATTTGTGTGTGTGTGTGTGTGTGTGTGTATGTATGTGTATTTGTGTGTGTATGTGTATGTGTGTGTGTATATATGTTCGGGGATAAATTCGTCGTTTATGAACTAATTTTGATAATCCTTTTTTTGTTGGAAAGGAGATACCCCAAGTGTAGTATCATGATAAGAAAACCAGAATCTGATGATGGAATTCCAGAGAAATCGAGGAAAACCCTCGAAAATCGTAGTGACGACTAGTGCGTTTGTTAATTTTTTTTCGTCTACTTACATCGTATTACTTGTCGATGTATTTGAAGTCGATTTTTTTCATTTGCGAGCAAACAACAATTATTCGTATTGCTACTTAATGCGTTCATAATTGCCTAAATATCGTTGTGAAACTAATTGAGCTCTCAAATCAAAGCTACAAAACATCTCTCTTTTGTTGAATTGATAATATCATTTGCTTACGTGACAAATTGAAATTCAAAGCCGTTTTCAACCAAACGTATGTATATTGATTGTACACATATTGTTGTAATTTGGCGTACCCTTGCGGTTATCTATGTGCCTTAGGAAGCTCGTTAAGCCGGCCTCAGTTGTTATCACAAACATTCGAGGATAATCGCTATATGTCGATAGGGAAATTATTGTAATCCGAAGTATTCCATTCAAGTTCTCAAGGTTAGATAGTAATCGTTCTTTACAAAGGCAATCAATACTTTTGATTATTGCTAAAACTCGGAATATGTTAAAAGTTTTGGTAAACAAGTTGGGAGAGATGATTAAAATAATCGACTATCAGATTGAATACTTTTTGTTTGATTATAGCGTTCACAAAACTTTTGTGAACTGTGGTATTGATAAAAAAAAATGTTAATTGCTTTTCTGTTTGTTCGTAGTCAAAACTCAGACATTATTGAACTAACTTCACATTTTATTATTATTATTAGAAACGATTACACAATAAACACACACACACACACACACACACACACACACACACACACACACACACACACACACACACACACACACACACGCATATACAATTACGCACACGCATTCGCTCAACCACACGCACAGGCAAACACTGAACAGAACAGAACACAAAACTCAACAACAGGAAATTTCTACCAAACAGGCAAAATTTTTTACGTGAGTGCCTGTTACTAGTCTAAGTACCACTAATTATTCTATACGGATTATTAAAATCAAGTATGTACATCCTGTTATAAGATAAGAAAAAAAATCCGAAACTTCCGCTTGAGGTGTTTTCGGTAAAAAGTGAGACAGTTTTTTACCGTTTCTTATTTAGAATCGATATCCGGTCCGGTTGTAACGCAGGATTCTAAAATTTTACTTAAACATAACAGTCACGTAATCGGATAAAAAGCTAAAGATTTTTTTAAATGGATAAAAAAATTAAAGGTTTTCGCAGCGAGCCTGGAACGACGCCAAGCAATGAACGATTTATTTTCTTCGTTTTTAACCGCAGCTGTGTACGTGTAACCTTTGTAGGTATGTATATATTTATTAAAAACTAGTTAAGTATTGCCGTTTTACCTGCTTTTTCGCGTTTTGCTTTATACTATGTCTCTTTTTAGTTAACGGAAATTCCAACGTCAGTTGAAGTTATTGCAAATTATACTTTTAGTATCTATAGAGGGAGCCTCTAAAGATTAACGAGTAAAAATAGTTTAATCTAATTTATTTTAATTTTTATAATTTTCGTAATAAGTAAATTACGAGTAGGTACTTGTGTCTCGCGACATACTTTTATATTGTGTATATTTTTTAATTACGTTATATGTTGATAGTTAAAGTTTTAAAGGCTATTTCTTTAACACTTTTTAACCGACTTCCAAAAAAGGAGGTTCTCAATTCGACTGTATTTTTTTTTAATGTATGTTACATCAGAACTTTTGACTGGATGGAGCTATTTCGACAAATTTTCTTTTAATCGAAAGGTGGTGTGTGCCAATTGGTCCCATTTAAATTTATTTGAGATCTAACAACTACTTTTCGAGCTATATCTAATAATGCGTTTTTACTTGACGCTTTTTTCGTCGACCTACGTTGTATTATACCACATAACTTTCTACTGGATGTACCGATTTTGATAATTCTTTTTTTGTTGGAAAGGGGATATCCCTAGTTTGGTACCATGATAAGGAAACTAGGATCTGATGATGGGATCCCAGAGAAATCGAGGGAACTTCTTGAAAATCCGCAATAACTTTTTACTGGGTGTACTTTTTTTAATAATTTTTAATTTAATCGAAAGCTGATGTTTGTCATGTACATATAAATTTTATTGAGATCTGATAACTAATGTTTGAGTAATCTTTGATAACGCGCAGTTACTTGACTATTTTTTCGTCGATCTACGTTGTACTACTCGTCGATGTAATTGAAGTCGGTTTTTTTTTCGTTTGCGAGCAAACACAATTATTATTTTATTATTTTTAGGTATTTAAAAATAAAAGTTTTTTCTTTTTAATTTACTTTCATTTATTTTAATGTGATCACAACTTGTAACTTTGGAGGTTTTCAAGTGTCGAGTATTCAGACATCTTTTCCCTAAAGGCAGGCAACGCACCCACAACTCCTGTTATGTTGCGGATATCCATGGGTAACGGCAGCCATTTAACACCAGATGCCTTCGCCCGCTCGTTTGCCCCGGTTGCTATAAAAAATAACAGTAATTTTTAAAAAATAGTACTATTGAATATAATCAGACAGACAAAATAATAATAAATCCACAATGATTAAACATAGGTGCCACTCAGAATTAAGCTTCATCAATTTTTGTTTTCTTTGAGATAATGTAAGAAAATTCAAAAGTCTGGTACAAAATATGAATTTGATTAATAGCACAAGTTAAAGCAGTATCCTGTCCTTTGATTGTTGATTTACTAGCCAGTCACAGGACTGTCCATCTGTAGTCTTAATTGATGTTCGTTAAAAATCTCAATCTCTCATCTCAAATCTCAAAATAACTATTAAATGGCTAAATCTTATTATTTTTACATTGTATTAAATGTTAGTCACCGTATTTTACACAAGCTCCTTGCATCGCCCATTAACACGCCAAGAACATAGCTTCACTAATAACAGAAGTCCTGGCGCATTTTTTACACAGAGAATCGGTAATGCGATTAAAAGGGGAAGTGAGGAGGAGACTGAGGCAGGAACAGGAGGAAATATCTCGCTCAAAATCTGGAGCAGCCCGACTGAGGAAGTACCCCGACCTTACAGAAAATCACCGCTAAATATTACTGCTTTCAAGCAGTGCTGTGTTCATGTGGTAAGTAAGGTTCCAGAGCTCCTTTGGGATTGCGGGTAAGTTGGCAACGCGGTTGTGATGCTTCTGGTGTTGCAGGCGTCTGTAAGCTACGGTATTCGCTTAGCATTAGGTAAGCCGTACGCTTGTTTGCTGCCTAATAACGCAACCATACCAAGTATTTGTCTTTTTTTTGTAGTTTAGCATTATGAATATGTATATAATTTAAAATGTAAATAAAAATAAATAGCCATAATGTATGAACAGGTATATCTCCCAAACGACTGCACAAAATCAAATTATTTTTCCCCGTTCGTTCCTAACAAAATATAGTTTGTTAATAGAAAATATTCATATTCACAAAAAGAATACTGCTGTACGAATCTGGCAAAAAGATAGTTTCTAAATTAATACTAATACTACAAAGCTACCAAACACAACCTCGTCATATTTTTTGTTATCACCAAACACCACGTTTGAATTTTCAAATGACTTCATCATCCGTTTTTTGCCTCCGCAATTTCTGACCTTATCTTAACTTTCAAAAGATATTATAAATTATTTACTGTAACATTTAAGACATAAGATTTCACGCTGTTTTTTCCGCACCGAATTTTCGTATTTCGTCGTATTATTACCGTTTTTTGTTCGTAACTTTATTAATAATATACTTATTATATATTCGTTAAATAGTGAAAAAGCGAGATTGAAGCCGTGAGAATTGAAATCACCATTTCAAAAACTAGAATCTAGACTAAATACTATCAAGCATATAGTTTATTTATTTATAGTTATCATAGGCTATATAAACTGTTGTGGCTTACAAACATGAAAGCATTCAGTGAAAGCATTCACTTATTACATGACATGTACCTGTGCTTTTGTTCATACAAAAAATTAATATTCATACCAAGGATTAGCTGACATTTCAATTTAATAATCATTTTTCGACTTCACAAAACAAATATAAAAAATATAGCTTTTGTTTTTCAAATATTTATTATAGAGTTGAGTAAGTTCCCAAACAATAACAAAAAGCTCCTTCTAATTCCAAATCGATTAAGCCAGTAAAAAGTAATGAAGTAAAATAAGTAAAAAACATACATTCGAATTTCCAACCTTATCTTTTTCTAAAGTCAGTTAAAAAGTATCAAACATTCTTAACAATCTTACTACAGATATAAATCGATACCATATTTTCTGGAAACGAACTTCAGTCGAGACAATAATTACCATATTTCCGCGCGTCTCTCAACCTTCAAAACTTTTCGACAAGTCGACACTTGATTGAAACAACACTCGGGGAAAACGTAGAAAATTTACGTAAAAGATTAGTTTTTTAATATGAATGGGCTCCTTAAATTGAAAACTTTCTTTCCTTGTAACTTATATATATAAGTAGCGAATAGATGTTTGCGACACCAAATGCATCGCAAGCGCGTTGCCGAACCCATCACCAATCCTCCCCCCCCAATCCCTTCCCCTGGAGTTCTGTTCACCATACTTACCAACAGGAACACAATACTACTTAAAGGTTAATTTGGCGATTGACAGGGGTTGAATAAAGCATGCTTATCATGTAATTTTATTAAGTTTTATTAAGTACAAAAATATTAAAAAGATGAAAAATATTTTTTGTAATATTAGTTATTTTTTACAAGTAATTAATAATTATGTGTAATTGTATTTGCTCGCAAACGAAAACAACCGACTTCAATTACATCGACAAGTAATACAACATAAGTAGACGAAAAATTAGTCAAGTTAATATGCACTATCAAAGATTACTCAAAATTTAGTGTCAGACCTTGATCAAATTTAAATGAAAATACAAGACAAGTATCAGCTTTTGAATAAAAAAATCATCAAAATCGGTGTACCGAGTGAAAAGTTTTGCGATATAATACAACATAGGTCGACGAAAAATAAAATCAAGTAAATACGCTGTATTAGACATAACTCGAAAATTACCTACTTTTTAGTCAATTAAATTTAAATGGGACTCCGTGACACGTACTACCTTTCGGTAAAAATGACAAATATCAAAATCGGTCCACCCAGTCAAAAGTTCTGAGATAACATACCTATATAAAAAATAAAATCCAATCTAAGTGAGAATCTTTTTTGAAATTCGGTTAAAAGAAGAGTCATCAATCGGCACAGCTAGTAAAAACTTTTATATTTTATATTTTTCAAGTCGGTTATACATAAGCAAGCTTTGAATACTTTCACAGTATAATAAATTTAATATAATTTACTAAGGACAACAAATTTTCATCAGTTGTAACGCTATTTGCGATAATACGGTAATGAGAAAAGTTTTCGGTTAATTTGTACAGATTAATTTTAGAACGTGAAATGAATTTCGCTTATCTAAATATTATGTCGCTCTAATTACAATTTGTAATTTGTACAATTTATAATGAAAAAACTTTTTCTGATTTTTTAGTGGTTCTGATATTCTGATAACTTTAGTAGTCAAAACTTGTATATGATTTTATGAGAAAAACTGCATTTCTTAAGAAAAGTCTAAAATTTTTAGATGTGTTAGAGTAATCGTATACAGATTTGCTAAGTGATGAGACTTCTATAGGTTGCTATGGCACAATACCAATTCAAGACAAATTATTTTCATTAACGAAAAAGGTTGCTTCATTGGTCTCTAAGGTCGAACACAATACGAGACAACAAATAAATACATTTTAGAACAGCAATTAGAAATTAGTGGCAGGTACGAGAGACTCGCAGTTAATGACAATCGTTAGTCTAGATCGTGACTTAGAAACTTAATGTTCGAAGTAAAAGAGAATTGAAGGAATCATTTTTTCACTAAAGGATTCCCTTATTAGCAATGTTCATTCCTACTTATGAACCAATCTAGGAACGGTGTTCATCTTGAATCAGTTAACTTTGAAATGGTTTTATCACTTGATCAGTAATTTTCTCCACGGTTTGCATAATTAAATTTTTCTTTAAAATAAAATAATTTGTGTGACAGATTTAAAAGAGAATGAAAAGGGGTTGAGAATGAATGAGTTACTCGTCAAATGTCTTCTCTATACTGATGATCAAGTATTATTTGCGTCTTCGCCCGAGGAGTTGCAGGAGATGGTAACTGATATGAGTGGAGCTTTTATAAGAAAGGGAATTAATATGAATGTAAAGAAGACGAAAATGATGGTGTTTGAAAGAGATGAGGCAGTGACAGACTGCAATATCGTGATTAGAGAAGAACAAATTGAACAGGTGAATGAGTTTGTATCTGGGTTCAAAGTTTACAAGAGATGGAAAGTGTGAGATATTGAAAGAAGAGTGAATGCAGTAAACAGGGTGAATGCACTCCTTTATAAGCAGTCGGGAGGTGTCTAACAAGGCTCGTTTTGCTGTGCGCGGGGGGTGTTGGTTTCGACACTCATGTACGGAAGTGAAAGTTGGGTATGGCAGAAGAAACATGAAAGCAGAATAAATGCAGTTGAGATGAGAGCGTTAAGAAGTATGATAGGAGTTAAACTGAGTGACAGGATAAGAAATAATGAGATAAGGAAACGTAATGGTCTGAAAGAAGATGTAGTGACAAAAATTGAGAAAGGTATGCTCCGATGGTTTGGTCATGTCGAGAGAATGAGTGAAGAACGATTGACGAAAAAAGTGTATAAGGCAAGTGTATATAGAAGGGTTGGAAGGGGTAGACCTAGGTGGACGTTCCGAGACCAAATAAGGGACGTCTTGAAAAGGCCAGGTCAAGAGTAACCTAAACCGAAGAGCATGTATGATGGGAATAATGAAAGTGGACGAAGCGAAAGAAGTATGTAAGGATCGTAGCAAGTGGAAAGAAGTGGTCTCTGCCTACCCCTACGGGAAAGAGGCGTGATTATATGTATATGTATCTAAAATAAATGCTAGACGATATCTTGCAAATGCAAGTGATTTTTTGGTCCAAAAGTCTCTTAAAATATATGGCGTGATTGAATAGAACCATTATTACCAGCAGGATTATATTCAAAATCCAATGTTAATTTTATAATTACTTAGACTAGAAATAACATGGTAAATAAAACCACACAACAAACTCTCTGCTAAAGGGCAGACAGATGTTAAACGACTTAAGCGTGCCGTATGCTGAAAAGAAAGACGTCTCTGCCCACCGCAACGCTACACAATTTTAACGCTCTGTCTCTTTCTCCCTCTCATATTTATTCAACTCCGACTTTTATTCCCGTTCGGAGAAGAAATTAGCATTTGTTTCTGGCCATATAGCCGGTCAAGATCGTTATCATAAACACGTGATAGCGATCGTTACTCATGCTATGAAAATTATTCACCAACCCGCAGTAGATCAGTAGGGTAGATTAAGGCTTAACTCTTCTCGTTTAGGTAAACAAAATCTTTTTTCTAGAATTGCACGCTTACAGCAAGGTTTAGTTCAGTTTATTTCATTATAATTATATTCCTTATTGCTCTTAAAACATGTTTACGGTTATTATTACCAAAAAAAATTGACAAGGACGAATTCTCTAAAACAGACCTCTTCCAGTCAACCCATAATTGTGAGAAATGATGTGACAATAGTGCAAGACAGCGAAAATAATTGTGAAGGAAAAAACCAACATAAATTTAAATTGAAAAGTTCGAACCGAAATAGTCGAAGGAATGATTAATTAAATATGCATTATTTAAGTCTTCGAGCAATGCATCCTGCCTGTGTTAACATACGGAACCGAGACGTGGACACTGACGAACGAACTGGTCCACAAATTTAAAGTCGCTCAACGTGCTATGGAACGGCTTGGGGTTTCTCTCAAAGATTGGATTAGAAATGAGACTATCCGCGAGAGAACGAAAGTAACCGACATAGTCCACAGAATTAGCAAGTTGAAGTGGGAGTGGGCTGGTCATCTGTGTCGCAGGACCGATGGCCGTTGGAGCAGACGGGTCCTGGAGTGGAGACCGCGTCTTGGAAAACGCAGTGTGGGACGTCCTCCGGCCCGTTGGACCGACAATCTACGTAAGATTGCCGGTGTAGGCTGGATGAATAAAAAAAACATCAAAATCGGTAGACGCATTAAGAAGTTATGAGGTGATACAAATTAATAAGAAATATACTTTAATTGTGAACCTACCCCCTTTTTTGATCAGTTAAAAATAAGACAGTAAGTATATCCTTTGATACAGATAACAAAAAAAAAATCCACAAACTCAGTAACATTTTGTACTGCTCAACATACGCACACCCCTACACACTTCTAAATAAAATAGATTTCTATCTCAATTCTGTTTAAATATAAACACTTGACACTCTAGCTTCGTATTCAAATTCTTTAACGAACCGTTGGTGTAAGGACAACTTCATTTAAAAAAGTGTATTTTATAGTGGTCTACCTTTCAAAGATGTTCTAGACTTTTAATAGATGTGGCACTATTTACTTTTAAATTTACTTTAGGTGCTTCAGGTCTTTTTAGTAAATTTTCTAAAACTAATATTGCATGAGAATAAATTAAAGAACTGTACTTTAAATGCAATGGTCACTTTTGTACTTAATCTATACAAATAAATAAAATTGGAGCGTCTGTTTGTAATATTAAAATAACCGCTTTTTACTAAATGCATATGGATGTATACACGGTAAGTACATATACCAAAATGACATTTTTTACAATTTTTGTCTGTCTGTCTGTTTGTTCCATTTAATCTCTAAAACGGCTGGACCGATTTTGACGAAACTTTCACTGGTAGATTGCTGATATAGTGAGGAGTAACTTAAGGTACTTTTATTTTAGAAATGTATTAATTTTATAACTCTGCAAACTGAACAATAACTTTTTTGTTAAATTCCACGCTGACGAAGTCGCAGACATAGCTAGTTATGAATAAATGAGTGTATTATTAAAATTGACATGTACTGACACAACCTCTTGGCTGTAACTACACGTGGAATGGCATGTTTTAGATTTTTGATATGACATAGCGAGATGAGTTAGCGTCATCACACTCTTCGAATTGACACCTTTGATTAAAACTTGGTAAAAAGGACATATATGTAGCAACGGACTAATAGATATGCTTGTGTTGTATTACGGAGTTGATTGCCGCGTCTAAGAAGTTTTAGACAGAGACATTTTTCATGACCTGGACGTTAGTAGTTATTTGTACAGGATTCCAAAGACTTTGCTTGTCGGAGGCTTCATTAAACCTGCTTAAAACATTCCGGTAATTTTTTTATACAACTATATCGGTTAACAAGTGTACAGCTCACCTCACTCACGTCTGCAACACCAGAAGAATTTCAAGCACTTTGCCAAACTTATTCCCCAATCCCCCCTTTCCACTAGGAGCTCTTGTCGCCTTGTGTGTGTGTCGCCACAAGAACACAACACTGCTCGAAAATAGTATTATTTAGCTGTGATTATCTGTAAGATACATACTACCCCAGTGGGCCTGCCCCATATTTTGACCAGGAAATTTCCTGCTGTGCCCTACCTCAGTTTCAACATATATCGATATCGGGTTTATATGATAGTAGATACTAGGGAAAGTTACCGGATTTCAGCTTAACTTACTGTTGAACACTCCGAACATTAAAAGGGATAAATATGCAAATCACGTTGTTATCGGTTAATCTATCAGGGTTTGCGGTATCCATAGCTCTTTTTGCGTATAATCTAGTAAATTTGGGTCAAGTTGAATAGAGTTCCCATACATGTTTAATTATGAAAAACAAAGCAATTTAGTGGTTTATTTAAATTGGAATTAGTCTTTTTGCTAATTAGTGCTGTTTTGTAAGATTTAGAATTCTTCTTAAGCTACTAGTCATTGTTAATTTTAAATATCCAGTCGGAGTTGCGATGCGATATTGTATAGTCTATGCGCTGTAAAATATCATAAGGCAAATAATATTTTATAATTTTTTTTATATTTTTTTTTTTACATTATTTATTTGTCTAAATACATTGTATATGTTTAGGTAAAACTGTACATCTAAACTGTCTACATATATACCATTTCCTTTACCCAAAGGTTGCCTGGAAGAGATCGCTCATTAGCGATAAGGCCGCCTTTTGTACTTAACTCCTGTTTTTATTTTTGTATTTTTGCTCACTCTTTGTGTACAATAAAGAGTTTGCATTATTATTATTATTATTATTATATTTACTAATAACGAATTTACAATATTCCATCATCAAACTTATCTAATGTATTTCTATTATATCTAATTTAGCATCTAACAACCCACTACTGAGCATATGCCTCTTTCTCCATGTTGGAGAAGGATTGGAGCTTTATTCACCACGCAGCTCAACTGTGGGTTGGCGGATATGTTCCCTACTATGATTAACGGTCGCTGTCAGATAGACCGCTAATGTGCTCTCCGAGGCACGGTGGGGAAACTCACAAGGACAGACAGCCAACCCGAAAAGAAATATTTTGCAAATACAAAATATCCGTTCCAAGTGGGACTCGAACCCGCAAACCATCTGTGTTTTAGGTGACTACTCGCACTACTACCATCGTTTGTGTCACCATGAATAAGCTTAAAAAATTCGCACCCTCTCGGCTCGTCTTCGACCCTTTTCATACTTTCATAACGAAATTAAACAAAAAGAGACGTATTCTTGTGATGAGACTGGAAAGTTAAAGGACTCTGGAAGATTTAATAGGTTGTCAGTGTCGATGAAGTTAAAAGAAAAGTTTCGAACTTTAATAAACTAGTTACCGCTTTATAAGGTAATTTCTAATGGATAAAGTCAAAAAATTTAAGCTATTCAAAAAAACCGTCAGCGTCGGACCACGAAATTTCCTGGTCAAAATATGGAGCAGGCCGACTGGGGTAGTATGTAGCTTACAGATAATCACAGCTAAATAATACTGTTTTCGAGCAGTGTTGTGTTCTTGTGGTGGGTAAGGCGACAAGAGCTTCTAGTGGGGGGGGGGGAGGAATTGGGGATAAATTCAGCAAAGTGCTTGAAATTGTACGCTTGTTAACCGATATAGTTGTATAAAAAAATAGTGACAATTAATAAGAACTGAATAAGATCGGAGATTAGACGAGGAGTATAACAACCGGAATGTTTTAATATTTAAATCATTAATACTAAATAAATTAAATACAAATTTAATGAAAATATTATTTATTTAAAAAGAAAGCTTAACTAGCATCGTAACAAAATATTTATTTTTTTGGGTCATACATTCATCACATCTTGGTGCTGTATGTTCAACGCAGAGAGGTTTACAGCACATGTCACAGAAAACTTTCATTTTACGGCCCTTCCTCCTTGGACAGAGAGTAAAAGTCAACATCCATTTAATCACAAAAATGTTAGTAATTCCTAATTAATATCGACAATACAACTAATAAACATTCAAATACATCATATCCCGATGCTTCAAAGTCAAATCAAAAGCATTATTTCTTCAAAGATTCCACAATTTTCAGTTTATCAAGAGTACAACGGAATAAACATTTTAAATCAAATGGATCAGAAATTATTCAATCGTCAGTTAAATTATTTATTTCTCAATTACTTCTCAAAGTCTATTTAATTAAAGAGAAATAATTTCCACGAACGACGTGAACTGAAAATAGTTATAAATTGAAATAAAACGCTAATTGATACAGTTATTTCGACTGTTTGATTTCCTTACAATGGTCGAGAGTGAGAAATGAAATAGAGTTTTCTTAGTTGACATTTGTCTTCTTCTTATATGAGGTTTTCAATTCATTTGTTTTTTTTTGGAATTTACTCCTCAAGAATCGATTTTTATATAAGGCCCTCGGTATGAAAAAAATATGATAATAAACTAGATTCCGCCTGCGACTTTGTCCGCGTGGAATGGCAACTATTCTGTCATACATGGTTTTTGGAAAACTTTTACTGTTTACGCAGGGCACGCAGCGGAAGCTCATGAAAAGAAAAAAGAAACCGATTTTTAAATATTCTTCATTGATGCTTCGCTTTTATTAGTTTTAGCGTTATTATATAAATCCTCGATAAATGGATAATCTAAAACTGAAAGAAGTTTTCAAATCGGACCAGTAGTTTCTGAGATTAGCGCGTTCAAACAAACAAACAAAGCTTTATAATATTAGAATAGATAAATTATTCAAGTCCTCAGTGTTTTACTACAAGCACTATCAAGTATGACATAGTTACAATTATTCGAAACCAAGACACCAGCTCGAGTACTGTCGATTTTCTTAAAAGACACGTACAGAATTTACCTGTTAATTAGTATATGTATGTGTATAAAAATAAGACAAAATCTAGAGCATACAATTATTATTCGTCATAACGTTAAACCTTAAGAAATATTAACTTTTTACGTAAAGATATAAAATTTTAATATCACTTTTCCGCATTAAATTACTTGAAATAAATGAAAACGTTCTCGGAACATCGTAACGAAATGTTTGACGCAAAGACTTTGAACACAATCTTTTCGAATTTAATTCACTGTAAAATGAGCTAAGGAAATATTAAACAAAAACATTTTATCGTCTCTTTCGAAGCTCCTGTTATTCAATAGAACTCATTTCTTAAGTTTTTTTTTGGAACAAAGGAATTTAAGTAAATTGTTAGCCTCTTTATGACTCAATCTCACTGTTTCTCCTAAGAGTGTCTACTAGCGAGATCGTAGGTACCTCCACTAAGAACGTTATAAATGTGGATACTGATGTTAAGCTCACACACGTATATATTACGAATAATGTAAAAGTGTGCATGAGCTGTAACTATGTAGATACAGGTGTTCCAGTAAACATGTATCCCAAGACATGTAATCGAAAACGCACAGTCTGTACATGGCCTTGCATTTTTTATATTAACGATTTTACGGTTACAAAATGGACACAACCAATTTAAAACTATCATCTTTGTATTTAATATTTTCTAAAAGTCTATTTCAATATCAAAACGACAGGTATATTTCTAAGGAAGTATATTATAATGTATAAACCATGAGCCAACTCATTTATTTATTTATTTATTTGTACAAAAATCCACAGCTACATTTTATGTTTCTTAAACCAATACAGAGCATCTAAACAAAAGCCAATTTCGGATTTTATTATTTAAATTACATTACATTTTACATTATTTAAATTACACAGTTAAGGTAGATAAAGTTAAGTTGAGGTAGAAAAACACAGCTACAATAAAAATGAGAAATATATAAAATGTAAAATATCCATTGTCAATAATGTGTAGATGTGAATGTGTAATTTTGTAAGTGTATTTGTATGTGTGTGTGTAATTTTGTAAGTGTATTTGTTTGATGTGTATGTGTAATTTTATAAGTGTATTTGTATGTAAGTGGATGTGGGTAATGTTTTGATTATTATAAAAAAAAAGTAATCGTTTTTTTTATAAGGACTTCTTGAATCGAGTAATGGAACTGACTTAGTTATCAAGACTCGATCCATTTTGGGCTCTTGATCCACGTTAAGAAAATAATGGATTATTTTCGGCCAGTATTGTTTTGTTCTTTTTAAAAAATAATTTAGTGATTAATTGTTTCCGGTGTTCAAATTTCGTTTCCTATGAGTATTACCGAATTTATAACAAATGCTTTTTTAACTAATAATAGTTTCGTATTTTTAATATCTTATGAATAAAAATGTCTTAATGGATTTACAACGTCGATTATTTATTTATTTTTCATTTTTTTTCTTTCACAGGCCAAAAATCAAGCACTTGATAAAATGCAACAAGCCCTATAAATTGATAATATAATAATAATAATTAAAATTATGTGGTGTCATGGGACAGCAGGTAGGAAGGAAGTTCCTTCGGATAGTATAGAAGAGACACAATTTGAAAAAAAAATGTTGAGTTTTATATATATTTTCTAGTTGTTGTTTTCTTTTAATTTTATCGATTGGTTTTTAATTAAGTACATAAAAGTATTTAGGAAATTTTGTATTTTAGGAAAATAAGAAATAAGAAATACCGTAAAATAAAATAAATCAAACAAAATAATAATAATAATTCAAACTATTAAGTGAAATAAAAAAACATGTGTCTTTATTTATTTTTGTCGACAGTATAAAATTACATAAATAATTTTAAAAAAGTTTCATCATCATCATCATTACAGCCTATCACAGTCCACTGCTGGACATAGGCCTCCACAAGTTTACGCCAAAAATAGCGTGAACTCATGTGTTTTGCCCATAGTCACCACGCTGGGCAGGCGGGTTAGTGACCGCAGGGCTGGCTTTGTCGCACCGAAGACGCTGATGCTTAAAAAAGTTTACTAGTAGTTTAGTAATATTTTAGTTTTACAAACGTCATATTATACAGTCGTGTGACTGATATCACGTCACTTCCGTTATATATTTTTCTTACGGTTTTAGTATCACATTTTTTTCAGTTCGGTTACCCAGCCGAATGTCAAGCCTGCCGTAAGGAACTTAGTTCCAATATTTTTTATTTTCAACCATAAGGAAACGAAATAAAAATTAATATTCGTAATTATCACAAGGTTTATTATAAAAGAAAATTTAAAAAAAAGACATCGATACATTCACAAATAAAATAGCATGACGAGGTTCGCCTGTTTGATTTTCGATTGATTAATTTTGGTACTTATGAAATTTCGACTGCCGCAACGAAAAGTATCGATTCTGAAAATTTTCATTTTTTGGGTTATTGTACGAATCGATAGTACATATAATATAGTATTTAGAACATTAAAAACATTTTTGAAAAAAAAAATATTTAAACAAATATTGGGTTGAATACAATCGATAGTTTATACTTTGAGCAACGAACATCATCGAAAATTACAAGTTCGATCGTGTTCGTGCGTGGCGGTACGCGCGCACACACCGTAACTGCCCGAGTCGTTAGTGTTCGTCGTGATGTGAGCGTAGGAGCGCGTGTTGGTTTTGTATAATCTTAAGTAGTTTTTATTTCATAGTTTCGTTATTAGTGTTTTGTTATTACTTATTTCAAGTTGAAAAATGAATAGTCGAGGTAGACGTATGGTTAATTTAGTGAAAACAGTAGAACAACACCTGAGTTTTAAAATCATGCCCTATGAGAAACATGACAATCATCCTGGTAAGTATACATTTTCTGTTTAATTTACTTAAATAATATTAAAAATAAGTTGTATTATATGTCTAGTCATTTGTTTTTTTAAGTTATTAATAATTATGTACTTTTTCGAATTTATATAAAGGTTAACAAACAAAACTATCGAATCTGGTAGATTCGATAGTGTTCTAAGTGCACGTATGGTTGACAAGTATCGAAAGTACCAGTTTCGATAATATACGTGCACATTGTAAGTAAGACAATTATCGAATGTGGTACTTACGATTGTATACTTAGGAAAACATTTATCGAATCTACCAGTTACTTAATATTCTACGCCGATTATTTGATTAATTGCCAGATTCGATTGTTGACAATTTGTTATTATCACATTTTTAATTTCATAATTGAAGTTAGTTATTAAATTTTGTTATTTTTGTTATTTTAGACTCCCCTGTACATGACAACAACTACACTGAAGAAGAATCGCGGTTATTGAACGATCTTTATAACGATGTATTTCCCACTTCACAAGCAGAGGACCAGACTAATGAGAGTCTGGCAAATGACTCCCACAATGTTATTCTGGGCAGTGAAGAAGGTACCCCAATGCCTTCACCTTTATCTGGACAAGACCTTAATTCCGGATCACCATTGACTGAAGACCTCGTAGACGCTTTAAATAAAGAAATAGTACCGATTCAGTTGCTTCCTTCCGAACGAGACTTTCACATGGAAACAACGTCAACTGTAACGGAAGATCCTACTAACCTCCTAAGTATAAGTTCACTGATTTCGATATCCGATAATGACTGTTGTGCCACTCCTATAACTTCATCTACTTCACGCAAGCGGAAACCAACGTACAAAACTGATCCTGGTCGTAAACGAAAACGACACATCAAAGAGTGGGTTGATGTTCGTAGGAAAATATTGACTAATTCCGGGCAACAATATGTTTCCAAAAAAGGTAAGACTGTTCCAGCTAAAACCATAAAACCACCATGTCCTCAAACTTGCAAGCTGCAATGCACTAAATATTTTACTGAAGGTATTCGAAAAAACATATTTGATGAGTTTTGGCGGTTATGCGATCACACTAAGCAATGGCAGTATATAAATAAATTTAGCAATAAATACGATAAAAAAAGAATGACAACTGAAAATGTTTCTAGACGAAAATTTACAACGAAATATTACTTACCTTTGCCTGCGAATGATTCCACTTACCAGTCTCGGCAAGTTTGCTTGAGGATGTTCTGTGGTACTCTTGCAATTACCGATCAAACAATTCGAACAGCACATAGCAAATTAGATGCTTGTGGAATTACTAGCAGTGACAATAGAGGAAAACATGTGAATCACCCAAAAAAGGTAGATGACGAGATGATAAGAAGTGTTTGCGATCACGTTAACTCTTTTCAACCCGTCGAATCTCACTACACAAGAAAAAATACCAGTAAGGTGTATTTGGATAACAACTTGAGTTTCAATAAGATGTTTTCTATGTATAAAGAATGGTCAGAATTATCTAAATATTATAGTAAAGCAGAGACTGAGAGACAATACCGAAACATTATAAATGATCATATGAACATTGCATTCTTTATTCCTAAAAAAGATTTGTGTGACAAGTGCCATACATTTTCTAACGAGGTCAGCCCCACTGAAGAACGGGTTTTCGCTCATAACAAACATATTTCAAATAAAGAAACTGCAAGAAAATATAAAGCAAGAGATAAAGAAGAGGCCATTCAAAGTCCATCTAAAATAGTATGCGCAACCTTCGATTTTCAGAAATTACTTAACTGTCCTTCTGGTGAAGTGTCTCTTTTTTATTATAAAAGGAAGTTATCACTGATGCATTTTACTGTTTTCGACGCTGGGATTAAAGAGGCTTCTTGCTATTTATGGCCACAAAACGTTGGTAAACGAGGAGCAAACGAGGTAGGGAGTTGCTTATTAGATTTCATTGAAAAAAAGGTATCTAAAGGCGCACAAGATATAAGGTTTTGGTCGGACAATTGTAATGGACAAAATCGTAATAGAGTAATATACAGTCTTTACATGTACGCAAGTAACAAATATAATATTGATATCACTCACAGATTTCTGGAATCTGGTCATACCCAACAAGAAGCAGACAGTGTACATGCTTTAATAGAAAGATCTGCAAAGGGTAAAATAATATACACGCCTGATCAATGGTATGCATTGGTTCGTTGGGCAAAAACGAATAATAAGCCATATAACGTAATTGAAGTATCTCAAGATATGTTATATGATTTAAAAGAATTATTGAAAAACAGACATTTCAAGAAAAACATTTTAAATCAAGACGTCAAATGGAATAATATTAAGGAAATCTGCGTGAAAAAATCTGAACCAGACATTATTTTATACAAATATGATTTGGATTCAGATTATTTCAGGTTAAATACTATGGTCCAAACACGTCGCAACAAGAAAATAACAGGTAATGATGTACTGAAGCCACTGTATTCAGATAGTTTGCCAGTTCCAGAAGCCAAATATAAAGACTTAATGAGTCTTTGCGAAGCAGGACATATACCTAGGCAATACCATGCCTTTTTTAAAAATCTTAAACGAAGCCAAATTGAAAATGTTTCGGGGAGCGATGAAGATGATTAAATATAAATTAGAATTAAACTAATTTTGTTTTATATTTTTTTTTTTTGAATTATTTTTGTTTAATTATTGTTGTTTTGAATTATTTTGGTTTATATGAAAATATTTTTTGGATTGTTTATTTTGATTGTTAATTGTTTGTTAGATTTTCTCTTGTTAAAACACATTTTTTTTTTGTTTTAAAGGGGTTTTTTGTTTAATTTTGATAATTATAATTATCTAATTTCAAGGTTTTAATAACTTACGAGACTGATTATAATTGTGATAGTTACATGATAAGATTTTTTAATTTACGTAATACGACTTAAGGATCTCAGGTTATAGTACAAAAGTATATTTAATTTAAATATATAGTTAGATAAAATATATATTGTGTGATTTAATAATTCTGTGAAGCACAATTTGATTAGTTTTGCATAATAATTAGGTACTGTTTTGTTACTCGTAACGGATCTCATGCTACGATGGCTGTTTTTGTGTTTCATTATTAATAAATATGAGTACTTTAAATAAGAAAACCAGTATTTCATTTTGGTACCCCTTCCTCCTTGAAGTCTTCAGAAGGCAACTATATACACAAATTACTTATGAATCAGCTATTGAAATGCTCACATTTTATTGTTTCCTACAAAAATTGCCATAGAATAGTATCGAAACTGGTAGATTCAATATTTTCTATAATTTTTTAAAACCTAAATACTATCGAATCTTCCACTTTCGATGAAATTGCAATTTATTTTGACAAGGTACATTATCGAAAATGAAATATGTATAAAATACAAATTAAATTCTATAATCAGGTGTAAACCAAAAAAAAACACATAAAATTACTTGTCCTTATAAAGGTTTAACTTTTTTAACCGACTTCCAAAAAAGGAGGAGGTTCTCAATTCGACTGTATTTTTTTTTTTTTTTTTTTTTTTTTTTTTTTTTTTTTTTTTTTTTTTTTTTTTTTTATGTATGTTACATCAGAACTTTTGACTGTGTGGACCGATTTCGACAAATTTTGTTTTAATCGAAAGGTGGTGTGTGCCAATTGGTCCCATTTAAATTTATTTGCGATCTAACAACTACTTTTCGAGTTATATCTAATAATGCGTTTTTACTTGACGCTTTTTTCGTCGACCTACGTTGTATTATACCGCATAACTTTCTACTGGATGTACCGATTTTGATAATTCTTTTTTTGTTAGAAAGAAGATATCCCTAGTTTAGTATCGTGATAAGGACACCAGGATCTGATGATGGGATCCCAGAGAAATCGAGGGAAACTCGAAAATCCGTAATAACTTTTTACTGGGTGTACCGATTTTGATAATTTTTAATTTAATCGAAAGCTGATGTTTATCATATGGTCACATATAAATTTTATTGAGATCTGATAACTACTTTTTGAGTAATCTTTGATAACGCGTAGTTGCTTGACTATTCTTTCGTCGATCTACGTTGTATTACTTGTCGATGTAATTGAAGTTGGTTTTTTTTTCGTTTGCGAGCAAACACAATTATTAGTCGATTTAAGATGTATTGATTTCGATAATTCTTTTTTTAATCGAAAGGTAGTACTTGTTTTGTGTACATTTAAATTTAATCGAGATCTGATGTGGACATTTTGTGTAATCGTTCTCTACGTACGTCTACGTACGTTGTATTACTTGTTGTGTAATTGAAGTCGGTTTTTTTTTCGTTTACGAGAAAACACAATTATTAACACCATTTTTAGTTTTTATTAGAGATCAAAATACAACTTTAAACTACTCTACTGTAAAGTACATGATTTGTAGGTTCGATACTGTTCGTTGCCGCAGTCGATTTGACTTAATAAAAGCCGAAAATAGTTAGTCCAGGTTTTAAACCTTTCTGGAAAATCTACGTATCTCATTCTTCGATCTAGCACTATAAAGTCAAGAAATAAATAAATAATTTTGATAATTTTCTTCATAGAAGCAAAATGCAATAAATATTATTACAACAGTGAAAAAGAACTATTTTTATTTAAATATATATAGTTTAAACAGTCCTTCATATCAAATTTACACTTAGTTAAATCCATCTTATCAAATTGGCTGTCTACGGCTCAATGACCGTATATCCTGTACATAGCCTAATTCTGGGAATCGTTTGAGAGCTAAGAATAATAATAAGACCAGAAATGGTATTTTACTTAATTATCACTAAACAAACTGACGCATTCAGCTCTAACAGCTCACAGCTGGTCATAGGCCTCTTTCCCCATGTAGGAGAAGGATCAGAGCTTAATCTACCACGCTGCTCCGATTCGGGTTGGCGAATATATTCCCTACTATGAGTAACGATCACTTTCAGGTGTACATGATAACGACCGGGACCGACAGCTTAACGTGCTGTTCGAGGCACGGTGGGGAGACCCACAAGGACTGCACAAAAACCCAGACCACGGCAAACAGCTGTATGGCCAATACAAATGTTTGTCATGTGCGGAGATCGAACCCGCAACCGCCAGCGCAACAGGTTACAATCTATGTCTGTGACCGTTGCGCCAATGCGTCCATATATAATTAATTTGTTTAAATTTTAAAAAATCTTAAACAAATATAAAGCAATATCACCCTTACTTCCCCAAATAATTTTAATCATACCAAATGAGATATTTAGTAATTGTGTTTACCTGTTTCATTTCTAATACACGTTGTTTATTCCGTGTCCGAGATCTCATTTGCGCTCCATCAGCCGTCGCTGAAATACGAGAGGCCTGAACTGAATAAATCACATCTCGGTTCAACTTTATATTTAGAAAATGAAACGCGCTAAATCTGAAACGAGAATTTGGTCACGTTGCACGCTTTGAGATTTCGCCGCTTGAGATTTTGATTAATAAATTTTTTATTTACATACTTATTGGATACGATAAAAGTCGTTATTCAAATATATGTTTAATGTTAATTGAGGCTAAAATATCATCTGCTAGGCATAAGCCTCTTTCTCCATGTAGGAACACTGGGAGAGTCTTTCGATCGGTTGTATCATAAGGAGTCGATAAGATAAAATCCTCTTCTTTATATACAGAAGAAGAAAAGGGAAGATTGTTATGGTAATAATAAACGCCACATACTCAACGGCTCAATATAAATGTTTATCATGCGCGGGGATCGAACCCGTTATTGCTAGAGCAACAGCAAGTAATGTGACCGCTGCGCCAACGCGTTATCAAGAAATAAATAAAGATGCTGTGTTTAGACCTACACGAATCGCTACACCAGAGTAGTTGTCAGATTTGGTTTATGCGGTTGGATAATTAGATGCATAAGTTATTGTTCTTCTTACAAAGTAAACTAAAAGTTTACAATTAAAACAAAATAACAAAAAGACTCCTGTCCAACTTAAACACCCAATAAGGAAGTGTTTCTGAACAAAAACAAGATACGATCGTGTTATATATTCAGTATTTTGATTAAGTTTTCATACAACAACATCTTATGTTTTCCTCAAGTACTATTAATACGTACATATGGGAAATTTTTGTTATACAAAATTTAAAAATATATTTTTGAACATGTTCTAAGAAATACGAATATTTTTGAAAATGTTCTTAGAAAGGAGTTTATTCGTCGTTCTATGCGATGAATGCGGAAAGACACGCGAAGTGACGCAATGCGAAATATTAAATAGTCATTACACGAATTACAAGTATTATTTTGTGTTTTAATGGTTGAAGTCATTTAACCTGGATTTTTTTAAACCAATCACTTACTTATTTTCATTATCAAAATTTAAAATAAAATTCGCTTGCAATACTCTATCTATTCTATCAGCATACAGCGTTTAACCGATTGATCTGTTACGATTATTATATACTAACTTTTACCCGCGGCTTTGCTCGCATTGATTTTTTTTTTTAATAAAAAGTATCCTATGATACTTCTAACACCTCCAAGAATATGTGTACAAAGATGTGTATCATGATGATCGGTGGAGTAATTTTCGCGTGAAAGCGTAACAAACAAACTTACGTTTACATTTATAATACTAATAGGGATAATTGATAGATGCTGTGAAAGTAGAATGATGTACTTCAGCATTAGATCGAATGAGAACTAGTCACCTACTGATAATGTCGACAACACTGATGTCCGGTTAAACTCGAATGACTTTAAGTGGCAACTTATTATTAGTGATTGTAATTTATTTCTTGTAGTTGATTAGGTCTTTCATTTATCTTAATAAAATTAAATAAAATTAATAAAACGAATTAAATTTTGACATGACCCCTTTTAACAATTCCTTCGACAGTCAAAATATACGTAGCTTGTAACATTATACACTAAACTTGATTCTGTTTTACTTTATACAAGTGTTTATATTAATTATTAGCGGGTTCAAACAAGCGAACACTTCAGAGTTATTATACATAGATTATTTTCCACATTGTCTTAACGCTAATTTATCCTTGTCACCGCATTAATTCCTCACTTCGGATATCAGCTCTCGACGTCAGAAACTCCTTCGTCATGGTCCATTTAACTGATCTGGCGCAACGTTGGTACTTCATTTTGTTAGGGTAATGCCTAAAGGTCGTACTGACGTTATATAATATGTAGAAATATTAATAAATCAAGAGGATATCGGTGACAGGTAAAGATTTTTTTTTTATCTGTATGAGTTTCTTTACATTATTTGTCACTAAGCACGTCATGATCGCCTATATCGTCTTAGTATGATATAATATATATATATGTGTGTATTTTATATATGTAAGTGTTATGTATGTTTATTGTTATTATATATTGTAAGACCGCCTTTGTACATCTTTCGTTTTATGTTTTTTTTTTCTCTGTTGTTTCTTTTAATGTTGTACAATAAAGAGTATTACTATGATTATTATTTCTTTATTAGAAAGTCTAATTATTATCGTTACATGCTATAAAGCATAATGCTACAAATGATATAGAAGAAACCAATGATTGACTTTACAGGTGAAACCAGACCAAAAATCTAGTTTAAACTGATGTTACAAAGTTATGGATATTGTTTGTTCAAAGTAATAAATAGACATGTACTGGTACCCTTTACAATTCGTAAGAAAGTTGTGTGAATTATTTCTAAACTTAATATTCGTTTGATGCATCACCGCTACATAGCTTTTGTTTCAAACTTCATAGTACGAGGTATGTTCAACGTGGTGCAGAACAAAAAGAGGTGTCAAAGAGAAGTGAAGACAATAGAATTCCAATCAGACTCTGTCAAACGTGTCATGTGTGAGAGGGATTGACGCACGCACAACAGATTACACAATGCTCGCCGTATTAAGTCATCAGTACACTTTCAAGCTTGCGATTACAAAATACGCGAGCTGTCGGATCTTACAATCATTGGCTCGTAACTGAAACTTAGGCTGCTTGAAGCTGAGTTTTTAGGCTTTTTTTTACGTGGGGAAAATCCATGATGGATACCCTCAAGCGCGGGGTTGCCAGAGGGCTATGTCAGACTCCTAATGACTAAGAAACCACCACGTGTGAGCAGTCGTCCGCCTGGGTGGGGCGAGATAGGGTCGCGCAAGCATTCGCCACCTCATCGTCATTACCTCTTCGCAGAATGAGAGCACCGCCTGCCACGATCTCTCGCTGTCAAGCATGGCCATTACGACACTCTGCAGCGAGAGATCCCGTCCGAGAACAGTTTTTAGTCCTGCTTTTACCCGTCGACTCTAAATAAAAATCAAACGTTTAATTCGTGTGAGAAAAACTTAAAGCTTGTTCTTAGCACCAGAAACCTCCATATATAAATATCTTATAACATACACACACGGTCGTCTTTTCCTACGGCAAGCAACTTAATGCTTATGTTACAGGTGACAGCTGACTGTTATCGCTAAATAGGTTTTTTTTAAATAAATATACAAAGAAATAGTACTTATATAAATATACACATATTACACCTAGACTCAGGTAGGTATCGAATACCTACGGAACAGAGAGCAAGGCCACTACAAACAGCGCCAACGGACTAGTCACTAATGTGATAACCAGGATTTGAAATTTTGTTCTTGTTTCACGTGTTTTGTTTCTTTTGTCCTTCTGTTCCTTCTGCTCTAAGATAACCTGTCAATAGATATCGTTATATGGTGAGGTTCGATGTGATGCTATAAAGCCTAGTAGATTCAACGGTACCTAATTAAGAAAGAAAAAAACTTTAAAAAAGTAATCAAAACAATACAATCACGAAAGTAAATTCTTAAAAGTATTTCAACAGTTATATTGAATGGTGCTTTGACAGTGCGTTTTATATTATTTAACTAACTGTGCCCACGACTTCGTCCGCGCGGAATTTAACGAAAGTTATTGTTCAGTTCGCAGAGTTATATCTATAATAAATAAATTTCAAAAATAAAAATAGCCTTAGTTACTCCTTATTACATCAACTATCTGCCAGTGAAAGTCCAGTCAAAATTGGTCTAGCTGTTTTAAAGATTAGCCGGAACAAACAGACAGACAGACAAAAATTGTAAAAAAAAATAGTTTGGTATATGTATGTACAAACAGACACTCCAATTTTATTTATTTGTATAGATTGGTTATAATAAGAATCAGCAATAAATGATTCTCTGCATTAAAAATAATAAAGATGACAACAATAACACTATTTGAACGATAAAATGAACAAAGTAACTGATACACAAGTTCTAAGGATCAAGATTGGTCGGATGTTGTACCACTTCCATCAGCTTGCCGATTAGTTGAAGTGGAAAACAGGAATATCGACTATAACTTAGTGTATTGTTAGTTTATTGAGAATCAATTGAGCTAGAACGTTTTGTCGACAATTTTGCTGAAATTTTGTTTGTAAAACTTCCATTGTGTATCATTTATTTGTATTGACATTGTGAACGTAAAAATTACTCTATCTGAAGGTATTTCAGGGTCAATTGTGATAAATTAAATTAAATTTTGGTATTAAACAACAATAATTTTTTTTTTGCCTCTTCGGTGCGGCAAAGCTAGCCCACCAACCCGCCTGCCCAGTGTGGTGATTATGGGCAAAACACAAGAGTTCACGCCATTTTTAGCACGAACTTGTAGAAAGCTATGTCCAGCAGTGGACTGCGATAGGCTGAAGTGAATAATTTTTTTGCGTGACCTCCTAGCACGCAAAAAAATTATTTTTTCGGAAATATTTTAAATAAACATATTACTAGGTACAACGAAATTGTATTATTTCTTAGTGCAACATACGACCAAACCAGAAACAATACAATTTATTAAAATTGTAATTACTAATAATTTGTATATACAAATATCCTTTAAAAAAACAGAATTTTTACCTGAAAACACCAATGTTAAGGCACACATACAAAGACGATGTATATAATATAAATATAATGTAACGCAGCCTTCAGAATCATTTCATATAGATCCCTAAAAGAGCCTTGAACTCCAAGATTACAAATTGCTCGGATGTTTTTGTATCGGTTATTTTTCGCAGTACATTATTCGAAAAACTAGGATATATTATGTACTATAAATTTCAGAATTTCATAAAAAAAAATCTAAAAAGTTCTTCTTTAAATTGAACATGACAATAGCCTTTATTTGATTATTATTTTAAATAACTTGATTATTTACACTTATACCAAAATAGTGTTTATACAATGACAAAAATCAATAAAGTATGTCACTAAATAAATAATAAATAACGAAATCGATCGATCCTCTAATAACGACCGTTTACGCAGCTCCTCTTATTAGTAATGTTAATTATTGGTTGAACATGACGTTATCAAAGAAAGTCACTTAAAATATAATTATAAATAGCCATTACAAATAATGTTTGTTAAAAATGTGCTGTGTGGCTACGGCACTAAAGAATTTAGCCACCCCCTCTCTTCCCGTGGGTGTCGTTAGAGGCGACTAAGGGATAACACAGTTCCACTACTACCTTGGAGCTTAAAAAGCCGACCGATGGCGGGATAACCATCCAACTGCTGGCTTTGAAATACACAGGTGGAAGACGGGCAGCAGCGTCTTCGGTGCGACAAAGCCAGTACTGCGGTCACCAACCCGCCTGCCCAGCGTGGTGACTATGGGCAAAACACATGAGTTCACGTTATTTTTGGCGTAAACTTGTGGAGGCCTATGTCCAGCAGTGGACTGTATAGGTTGTAATGATTGTTAAAAATAAAGCGGTGGGACTTCAAATAAGTAAGGTTTATATATCGTCCCAGACGTTAAAGTAATTAGTTAAGTGAAGAGATAGACTAGCATAAGCTGCGCTGTAGATACTAAACATTCAACAAACTTCAGACATCTCAGATGCGGTGCTCAGTTTAAGACCTAAGGTTTTATAGCTCTCCTCGCTGTGATTACATTATTCATCACACCAGGGCAGTGGTTCTCAATCGTTTTAGGTTTTGTAACTTTTGGAAACATTCAATTAAAATAATTAATACTAGCGACCTCTGTCCGTTTTTTACACAATAAATAATCACCAACATATCATATACGGAAACCTTTCCCAAAACAGCTGCATCTTTTGGTATAACTATTATTCCGACTGGTTAAGTAATTTTCGCAGTATTATACGAACAAAAAACCGGCACTCCTTTTATTAATATAGATTTGTCAAATAGACATATACTTGTATAAAAAACAGCTAACTCAATGGGCCTAATAGCATTTGCTTGAAGATTTCAGAAACACCCGACAAAAATACAAACGTCTAGACAAAAATAAACATCTTAATTCCTATACAAATATTTGTCATTTGCAGAGCTAGGACCATAACGCGTATTCATAAAATAAATATAAATATTTAAAAATACAAACAGTTCTTCATTGTTGGCAGTTTGAGATCCTGTTCACCGCTCATAGTTAAGTTACTTAGCTAGTTTTAGTAAATACAGTAACTTTTTACGGGTGGAACTTCAGGTAGTTTCAGATTACGGTTTGAGAACAACTGCCTTACAATATCATATCATAATGGTTAATGGTGACAAAGCTACATACTCAAAATTCGTGAACCCCAAATTTCTATGAACTATTTTGCTTCGTAGTTTCACTGTATATACTTATTTATTATCTAAACGTATGACGCGGTTTCGATTGTAATTCGTATTTACTAGATTGACGTTTTTTGTCCCTATACTTTAACTATCAGTCGCAGTGTTATATTTAACAAACTTTCTCCTGGGGGGAATTGGGGATGGGGTCGGCAACGCGGTTGCGATGCTTTTGGGGAGCCGCACGCTTGTTTGCCGATCTAGTTATATAAAAAATAAAAATAAAAACCTTTATTCTTGGATGAACAGAAAAAAATTCTAACTGAGGTAGGGCACAGCAGGAAATTTCCTGCTCAAAATATGGAGCAGCCCGACTGGGGTAGTACCTCGACTTTACAGAAAATCACAGCTAAATAATACTGTTTTCATGCAATGTTGTGTTTTTGTTGGTGAGTAAGGTGACCAGACCTCCTGGGGAGGAGGGGATCGGGAATAGGGTCGGCAACGCGCTCGCGATACTTCTGGTATTGCAGACGTCTATAAGCTACGATAATCGCCTACCATTTAGGTGAGCCGTACGCTTGTTTGCCGACCGATTTGTATTAAAAAAAAAAACAGATTTGACCAATGTCGATTTATAAGTACTAGAAATTTAAAATATTTTTGAATATCATATCAAAAATTGACCGCTCCAGCAGGGTTCGAACCCGCTATTATTCGAGCTATGGAACGATGAACAATGTTAGCTTAATTGACTAGAGCGCCGACACGGTCAGTCGGAGACGCGAGTTCGAACCCCGCTGGAACGGTCAATTTTTGATATGATATTCAAAAATGTTTAGAATTCCTAATATGTGGGTAACACAAAAATAAAAAATCGTAGATACTAGAAATGTGTGTTGTTGAGCTATATAATAATTAAAATTGATATGCTGGATTAAGATTAATCATGTGAATATGATTATTATATTATAAAACAACGTACATAATTAGTATCAGTGTCAGTGATATCAATACATTGAGTACTCTGTTACGCTTAATAGATAATGAATTTTAATGAAATTTGGTGTACAAAAAGTTGAAGATAAAACAAGCCTACTTTCCATCTCAAAAGTTCGCGGAGAATAAGGCCGAATGTTTATCCCGAATGAAGAAATATAGAGAATATTTTTTACTGAAAATAGTGGTACATTTTAGAATTCGATTTACAAGTGACACGGGATAATGTATAAAATTTTACGACCGGGACAGGGTCAGGGGTAGGGTGGTCAACGCGATTGCGATTTTCCTGGTGTTGCAGGTGTGTATAAGCTACGATACCCGGTACCATACCATCTAGTGGGCTGTAAACTTATTTACCGACCTTGTCGAATAAAAAACTTAAACTATATAATCGGATGATTGTTTTAACAATAAGGCCTTGTATGTGCTTTTCATGTTTTTTTTAAACTGTGAACTAATCTATGCTCCAAGTGCATTTGGTCTGTAATAAATAGTACTAACTCATTCTGTATTAGGTTCATCATTCATCATTATCATCATTTCAGCCTATTGCAGTCCACTGCTGGATAGGCCTCCACAAGTTCGCGCCAAAAATGGCGTGAAATCATGTATGTTGCCCATAGTCACTACGCTGGGCAGGCTGGTTGGTGGCCACAGGGTCGGCTTTGTCGCACCGAAGATGCTGTTGCCCGTCTTTGGCCTGTGTATTTCAAAGCCAGCAGTTGAATGGTAATCCCACCATCCGTCGGCTTTTTAAATTTTAAGGTGGTAGTGGAACTGTGTTATCCCTTAGTCGCATCTTACGACACCCACGGGAAGAGAGGGGGTGGCTATATTCTTTACGGCCGTAACCACACAGCACTTATTGTATTAGGTTACTAAATTCATTTACCAATTATTAATAGGTATTTGAGAGACAAATAAATTTTTTATTTAATGGAGAATAAAGAATGGTTTGCTTATGATTAATTGTAGTTCCAATGCCGTTAAAGTAATTTTAGTTAACTTCATTTAATTAATCCAAACGAACGATCCAACGAAAAGAACTTATCCGATAAAAGAGTTATTGATCCAATTCTGTAGATTGAAACAATTTTAAGTAAATCTGGAGTGTAATCGATAAACATTAATGCTTTTTCGGCTATTTCATTATTTCAAATACTACTCAAGAAACTTAACTACTTAATAAATGTTTATGAAACTGTGTAAGATTTGAGTTCATACTACAAGCACAAAGCTCAGTACCGTTCCCTGGGGAAAGTGGATTAGAGCTATATCGTCTAGTCGCTAACAACGATGCTAATACAGACATCTAATTTCATAACAACAAATAATATTAAAAACACAGTTAATTTCTGCTTTAGTCATGAAAGTTTTTTTTTTTTTTTTAATTTTTTTTTATGAATGACTGGTCCGATTCCCGCTCGGGGTGAATAGTTGTATTTATAAATATTTTTTTCCAGTTTAGATGTCTGTTCATGTAGGTTTCCCTACAATGCTTCGGAGAGCACGTTAAGCTGTCGGTCACGATTGTTATCATGCACACCTGATAGCGATCGTTTTTTATAGTAGGGAATGTGTCCGACAACCCGCATTGGAGCAACGTAGTGGATTAAGCTCTTATCCTACTCCTACATGGATAAAATGCCTATGCAACAGTAGGATGTTACAGACTGAATCACTATCGAAAGATTTCAGTTTTCAGTTTCAGGGGTTTCAAGCGTCGAGTGTAGAGACGCCTTTTCTCAAAGACTGGCAGCGGCGGCGGCTGGCGGCTTTGGGAAAACCCAATTCCTTTTTATATTACAGATGTCCATAGAAGACCATACAGCACAAGATGGTGTTGTCTGTCCATATTTCATTTTAAATAAAAAGTAGAAAAAAGAAATATAAGGTACAATTAAAAATATGAAGGCATACAATTTAAAATGTACGATTTTATTTTTGTGGTACCCACACACACATTAGGAATTCTAAACATTTTTGAATATCATACCATAAATTGACCGTTCCAACGGGGATCAAACCCGCGTCTCCGACTGACCGTGTCGGCGCTCTAGCCAATTAAGCTATGTAACGATGTACCCGCTAGATCGATGGTTCGCTTAAACCGAAAATAAAATCATCATATCAAAAAATAATACTTGTTACCTTGATAATTTTTGTTCTTGTGTTCAATTAATTCCGTGTCTTTGATTCATTTTTTTAACTGAACTTCGAAATTGCAGTCGTTTTCGCAAGATTTTTAAAAATCTATTTCAAAATTTTGAGTCATAATTAGTTAATTTAAATGTCAAAATATCCCACAAACAAAGTTAATTACGTTATTAGCTCGTTTCGCTAATTCGTTCTAATTTTCATTTATGTCTAGAACGTTCGACTTTAATTTAAAACCACCGCAAAACAAATAGAAAGTTTGGAAGGCCGTCATTTGGCGCGGAGCCGGATGGTACACTCGGTCTAGATTTTATACAATTATATAAAAGTACTAGAAGACACGCGCGGCTTTCCCTCTATATTTTGATATTTAAATTAATATTAATTACAATATCTCTGTCAAGAACCGTGACGTGATATAATATAGCCTTTAAATCGCTTTTGCAAATAGACTACAAAGAATCGTCAATGCGTACATTGTGGTTTAACGCCCCAGTGACCTAATTACAGGAACTTATAAACAACAAGTGTTTCAAAACGCGAAAATAATATTATTTCAGCAGAGAAGAGCAAAAGCTTGAGTTATCAAGAAGATATTAGTAACTAGCAAAGTCAACGTCAAAGCACTAGCAAAATAAACGAAAATACTTTGAAAATTTGCTTTACTAAGATTATAAAGAGGAATAATATTTTTTTTTGTGCCTGATAAACTAAAAAAAATTTACTTCTATATTACTACGTCTTTATTAAGGAAGATACCAAATAATTTGACACTAGAAAATGGAACAGCCAAATTCATGTAATAAACGCGGGCGAAGACGCAAACAGAAGCCTATTAATATTATTTAAATACCTATCTAATTACTGTATCCTTACAGGGTGTGCAAATCGCTTCAATAACATACAAAATGTAGAAACAAAACTTAAATATAAAAAAGAATAAGAGTTGTATGGTACAGTCTTTGGTTGAGTGAGAGAGGTCATGAGGGAAACCAAACCCTATGAAAGTCGATCTAACACTGAGTTTATTAAGAATATTTTGATTATATATAGGCAGAAGTACAGACGTCACGCAGCAATTTCATAAGAAATATTCATCAGGCATATACAGTTTCATAATAAATAAACGAAATTAAAGGAGGTTTCTAAGATTTTTATTTTTGTGTTACCCACATTAGGAATTCTAAACATTTTTGAATATCATATCAAAAATTGACCGCTCCAGCGGGGTTCGAACCCGCGTCTCCGACTTGCCGTGTCGGCGCTCTAGCCAATTAAGCTATGGAACGATGCACCCGCTCGAGCGAAATTTTCGATATGATAATTTTTAATTTTCGGTTTAAGCGAACCGTGGCGCCGTCTATAGTGAGCTCTTTACAGAAACCCGTAACTATTCAAAGTTTCATATTACAATGAAAATCTTTGACAGGAGACGACACCGTGCTATTTTTAATATCTAAGATTTTTATTTTTGTGTTACCCACATTAGGAATTCTAAACATTTTTGAATATCATATCAAAAATTGATGTAAATGACATCATATCGAAAATTTCGCTCGAGCGGGTGCATCGTTCCATAGCTTAATTGGCTAGAGCGCCGACACGGCCAGTCGGAGACGCGGGTTCGAACCCCGCTGGAGCGGTCAATTTTTGATATGATATTCAAAAATGTTTAGAATTCCTAATGTGGGTAACACAAAAATAAAAATCTTAGATATTAAAAATAGCACGGTGTCGTCTCCTGTCAAAGATTTTCATTGTAATATGAAACTTTGAATAGTTACGGGTTTCTGTAAAGAGCTCACTATAGACGGCGCCACGGTTCGCTTAAACCGAAAATTAAAAATTATCATATCGAAAATTTCGCTCGAGCGGGTGCATCGTTCCATAGCTTAATTGGCTAGAGCGCCGACACGGCAAGTCGGAGACGCGGGTTCGAACCCCGCTGGAGCGGTCAATTTTTGATATGATATTCAAAAATGTTTAAAGGAGGTTATTAGTTTGCAAGCCAATCACTTTGATGAATGCGTGGTAACCCGTACAGGAATATATTATGATTACATTATGACCTACCTACAAAATAACATCTAACTCCTCAGTAACCTGCGACCATGAGATCTGCAACGTTGCGGAATTACCGAGAGTTTCAAAATGACTATCACGATAAGTTCCGTGGAATCAAAAGCCTTCATAGTGTCATTATTTCATGTATGTACGTTATGCAATGCATATAAATATATTATATACTCATCTAAATGAGTATTCATCATTTTTCGTAAAACTTTGTCGCTAATATGAATTTAGGTTCAACATACAAAAAATCCTCTGTTTCAAGAAACGAAGAAACAGATGATGTATCTATAAAGACGCATAAAAAAAATGTTTCTGAATTCAGAACATGTGCGAATAATCCCATCACGATTGTTATTTTTCTCGGGAAAATATGATCGACGATAGTTCCTTCCTCAACCCTTAAATCGAGCAAATGTTTAGATATTGGTATGTTTGTATGTGAAGACTCAGATACGACTATTGACGTGGTATGAGAGGTAAGGAATTTTTTGGGTTAATTCTTTTAGATGCAGTAACTGTACAAGACGTCCAAAAACCAAAATACAGGGTTTACGAATTAAACACATGGTTGAAAGATAAAACGACTTTTATTTTACATATTTAAGAAAAAACCAAATCAACTAGTATTTTTTTTCGACACATACACACACACATTAGCCTATCCCAGTCCACTGCTGAACATAGGCCTCCGCAAGTTTGCGCTAAAAATGGCGTGAACTCGTGTGTTTTGCCCATGGTCACCACGCTGGGCAGGCGGGTTGGGAAGTAGGGAAGCCCTTAAGGGGGGCTAGGATGTACCTTCGTCCTAAGAGTGTCTAATAGCCTGATACGCACCTGGACTCAGAACGAAGTCGGTATGGATGAAAGCGCTGCGTGGAGCGCTATATCGAGCTACTAGCGGCTCGCTACGTGCCTAGGCCCGTGCAAGCCGTTGAAACGCAGCGACCTCGCCCCCGTCTGTGAAGACGGTGTGTGTAATTCTACCGTCGGGGTCAGTTAAGACATGCATGGGATGCCTTAGTCTATTTAGTCTGCAGATTTCCTCTACTTACGTATTGACAAGCCTCTTCTACAACAGGGTTAGGATAAATGCGCATTCTCTCAAAATACGCCATAACGAGTATTTTGAGATACATCGCGATCGAATCGATCCTAAGGTCACGAATCGCAATACAAGTCAACATTACGCACCTACCACGGCGAATGCGTGGCGGTTCTTAGCAATTTCTTTTATATCGTCTGAAGCCAGCATATGTAACACGAAAACGAAGTTTCTTGCCGATTTTTCTCTGCACAATCTACATTCTGAATCGGTGGTAGCTTCGCTTTTACAAAAATAATAATTTCTTTTTAAAGTTTTAATTTGTAAAATGACAATTCGTAAGTGCTCTTGGAGCCTATTTGAATAAAGCTATTTTTGATTTTGATTTTGATTTTGAATTGACATGAGCGAAGACAGGGCATAGGTCAGGATGTACTCAGGTCTCGTATAAAATCATACTAATTCTAAGAGATATTTCAAAACAGTTTGGTAAGAAGACCCGTTTATAAATTCCAAAGAACAAACCACATTCGTTATAGTGAATGCTGAATAACTATTGTTCTTATTTTATAAATTAGATTTATTATAGTCAATAGCAAAGTATTAAGTAGTAGTTGACTTAATATGAGCGAACAATATCTATTAGCTGGACGTGTGTGTGTGTCTAGATTGTGATAGATTTCATACAAGCAATCCCTGCCAATAAAGAAAACATCTGTAACATGAGACAATATGTCACAGTGCAAATTGCTTTAAAATTTAAAAGTAATAAAAAACATGAAAAGCAGTAATTAAACTGAATAAACCAGTGTTCGTCCTAGTTCTCTGTTTGATTTAAAAATTGCAAATCAGCGAAATTTATTTTAATTAAATACTTTATTGCATAAAAGGCTGGGCTAATGCAAAGAGTATTGCTCTTAAAGCAACGAGGAATTTTAACAAAGAGGATGTTTTATTTTGTAGGACAGAGAATATTATTTTGTTGGTGTAACTAAGCACATGAGTTCACGCCATTTGTGGCGTAAACTTGTGGAAGCCTATGTCCAGTAGTGGACTGCGAAAGGCTGCTGTGTGTAACTAAACACAGATTTAATAGAACTTATGTCACCAGACACCACGCCATGACATCCCTATAAAAATAAATATATCAAAGGTAAAGCTTATTAGAGAAAAAAAAAGATGAAGATGACTATCAAGCCACAATAAATTCCATCCCGCCCACCACTCAACAAAAAAAAAAATGTCTGCCTAACCCAGAAAAAAAATGTTCAAATAAATTACACTGTGTGTCGTTATTTTCATTTTCCAACGCCCTAATTAGTTAATTACCATGCAGGTTGATACGCCCTACACGCAATGCAGATGTCAGTGACGCTCATGAATATCAAGTTGTAAAATCTAAATTTAGGACACGATGTAAAATTTCCGCCATCACGCACCTGGCTTTCATAGTTACATTTACGCTTAGTATATATTGCATCAATTGCTGATGGCTTTGAGTAATCCAACGTATACAGTATCCGACATGTCAGAATTCCTGATACGTGTTCAGTTTCAAAATCGAACTCCGTTTTATCTTAGTTTTAATGCTTTCACGGTCAGTATGAACTCTTGAATTTACGGATTACCGCGATTGTTATTTTGAAACTGTTATTTTAAAAAAGTGGTGTGTGCATAAGACCGCACATCAGAAGTGAAAACTTCATTGTAAATATACAAAACACAGCGGCACAATAGCGCAGAGCAGCTGACTGTATCTTTTTCGTTTAGGTACACTTGGCGGTCACAACAAATTACCAAAATAGCCGGCAAAAAACGTCCGTAACGTTAAAAAAAAGCATAAGATTTTTATGTATAGGCATGTATGGTGGCTATACAGTGTCTCATGTATAGTCTAGTTATGACTTATTATTGTAGTTTCCTACTATTATTAGGTATATATTTTTCTAAATCATTGTAAATAAAATAAAGGTGTTAAGATAATTTTTTAAAGTATCTTCTTTGATTTTTATTGATAAAAAAATCATAATAAAAAATTTATAACCGAACGATTATTTTCTTTATAGCTTGAACTGAACTTGAAATTAATATTGTATAGTGAGGAACTTCGTTCTTATCTGGTGTCCCACGACACCACACGTTTTTTTTTTGTTTTTGTTTATAATGATTAGTTTTAGAGTACGGCATCAGTTGGAAATCAGAAATCGTAACACATGTCGTGTCGTCAAATGTAAATGTATCTGTCCACGATCCTTTTTGTGATTGTCAGTAGTTTCTGTTTTATTTGCAACTATCTAACGGTAATATTTTTGAACTTCGATCCCTTTCATGCTTCGTTGTGAATTCCGCAGCTGAAGAAACACGTTAACATAATCAAATGAATATTTTGATGTTTCTATATTTTGTATGAAAATATTGCTTCAACGTAGAAGATCAGATTAATTAATCTGTTTAATTACGAGAAATATGACACTATGTTCGTCAAGGGAGCTTTGCATATTTATCTGTATATCTTGTAATTAAGTCTTCTTAGTTCAATTTCTTATAATATATTTGGTTCTTATTGAAAAATACAATAGCTTCATTTAATTTTAAGTTATTAAAGTTTAATAACTTCAGCCTATCGCAGTCCACTGCTGGAATATTTAAAGTCAAAGAGTCTCTAATATAAGCTGTGTACTAAAGTTTACAGCTAACTTTTACTCTGAAATACGTTATCTTAAGAAAAAATAATTTAAAATAGATTTATAAAAATACAAATATCATCATCATCATCATCATTACAGCCTATACAGTCCACTGCTGGACATAGGCCTCCACAAGTTTACGCCAAAAATAACGTAAACTTATGTGTTTTGCCCATAGTCACCACGCTGGGCAGGCGGGTTGGTGACCGCAGGGCTAGCTTTGTCGCACCGAAGACGCTGCTGCCCGTCTTCGGCCTGTGTATTTCAAAGCCAGCAGTTGGATGGTTATCCCGCCACCGGTCGGCTTTTTAAGTTCCAAGGTGGTAGCGGAACTGTGTTATCCCTTACTCGCCTCTTACGACACCCACGGGAAGAGAGGGGGTGGCTAAATTCATTAGTACCGTAGCCACACAGTAATACAAATAGATTTATCAAAATTCAATATGCATACACATCATTATAATATCTGTTTTATACAGCAAATGTATACTCAAATGTTAGTACCAAAAATCTTCTATTTGATTAGGGAAGCTAAATAAGTTTGTATCTGTCTGAGTAGAAAAATCATATTAAGTATGCCATCTGAAATATTTACTATTATATAACTCATTTTTATAGGAATCTTATGTACTTTATATCTCTTATTAAAAACCACAATATATAAATCAAATTCCTAAAAAGATAGTTAAACCACATTTTATTTTGGATTTCAACCGTATTGGAATTTTTTATACCATTTGCTAGCCAGTGGATGGTCAAACAGATAAAAAGCTTATGGACACGTACAACATTACCCAATACCCTGACGTCAACATAACCTTTCCTCATAAACTATGGTAACCTTACTCACAATAGGAACACGAGATTACTTGAGAGCACTATTGGGTTATGATCTTAAGTAAGGTCGAAATACTTCCCCGAACTCGCTTCTCCATTTCTGAGACGATCTTTCCTCCTGTACCCTATTTAATATAAGGATTAAACAAAACAAACTATTCAAGCAGTAAGCAGAAACTTGCTTAAGATGTATGGGTGCGTCACCAAAAATTTCTGAAAATAGTCCAAATAATAAACTTGATTTACAAAACAACGTAGTCAAGAAAAAAATCTTGAGTCAAATTTTCTCAAGACGAAATAGAACAATACGCTTCGTCAGATTTATATTCTTCCAAACTAGTATTATTATCCTAGGGTTTATATCCAAGATCACTGTCTGTGGCTTCGCATTTTATAGTTTTTCTTATCTTTCAAGCAAATTGTTGGTCATTTTTCTTTGTAATATAAGCTTTAGGGGTTTTCTTTGACAATTTTAGTCGTCTAAACTATTAATACATTTCTACCATTATTTATACTGTTACCACTAGTGGTCATCCATTGACAGGCTGCTAATGCAAAATTTAATCCACGTGGCCATTACACTAACCATCGTTAAAGTCCAAGGTTATAAAATATGACGGTCAGATTGAAAGACATTCACATATGATGCAAATTCAAAACACACACGCCATATAAAAGTGAACTGTTATAGATTATTAATATCCCACTGATGTACAAAGCTTAATCTACAATGACGTTACTCTATTTGAAGGTGGATAATTCCTCCGTCATGTGTAACGAGTGCTATCCGACATCTACGACATAACCGAGAACAATGGCTTTACGTGTTCTCCGAGAAACGATGGAGAGACCCACATAAGACATATGCTCAGACTAGAATTAAATAATTGTGCAAGTATCTGCCTAGAGCGGAAATAGAACCAGCTACAACCGTTGCTAAAACAATCCTGACCTAAAAGTCTAAAGCGATTACAAATTGGTACAAATAACTTCAACTGTTTTATTATTATTTTTAAACAATTTCCCACTTAAATATACACAAAACCCAGTTAAGTTCAGAAGTTAATACAACAATTTAAATTGAAACCACCAAAACAAGCAATTCGAGCCTCACTCGAGATGTCTCTCTTTGTTCACGGAACAATCTTGTAATTTCCTTTAATGGTTTAACTTTGACCGTTAAGATACGATTCAAGTTGTAATATTTTTAGGGTTTCGGGCCAAAAATGTTGAAATGGAACCATTATGGGATCACTCTTGTGTCTAGCTGTCAAACAAAGATATAAAATACTGTTACGCTCATGTACACCGGATAGCGATCGTTACTCATAGTAGCGAATATATCCGTCAACCCACATCAGAGAAGCGTGGTGTATTCAGCTCTGACCCTTCTCCTACATTGGAAAAGAGGCCTATGCTTAGCAGTAGGATATTACTGGCTGAAACGTATCTTGCTTGATCGATTTATTTATTAAAATTATTTATCGTGAGTAATACAACACAAATACTTTTTTTTAAAGGTTATTGGCCATAGTCCGTCTATTGCAGACGATTTAGACCGTGTCAGAAAGACACTGTGTCGCCTAGGACACTCTTCAGGAAAACGCAGAGTTGCCTAAGCTCTGCGCCACCCTCTCGACCTCACTGGCTAGGCCCACAGGAACGACGAGTCGATACGTGTAAAGCCAGTTCGGCTGCAGGAGTCTTTCGTATTTTAGAGCTATGTCACGAATGCTTGACGGAGACCCCGTTCCGGGTTTCAAATGAAGTTTTCCTTCTTCAGGACCCTGATGATTTTGAGCCAGCTTTATCCCTCGGTCGCCTTTTACGACCCCCACGGAAGGGGACATTTTCATCTCATCACGTTGGTCATTATCATGAATTAAGAAGAAATAAAACTGGTTGATTATTTTTTTTTTTCGCTTGCCAAATTATGTTGAACATATTGATTCTAAACTAATAATTGAACCGTCGTGTAGCCTATTATATTGTAATGGAGTAACTTTGCCCTTTCTGATTAGTTTTGGTTGTTAAGATGTTAAGGGGTTCACTTAATATAAAAACTTATTTTTGTCTTACGCGGACAAAAAGAAGTTTTTCTACCTATATGAGATTTCCAACAACTGCTCTGGTGGTGCAAATAGTCACCTAAAACACCGATGGTTTGCTGGTTCGATTCCCGCTCCGGATAGCTATTTATATTTGTACAAATATTTCTACTATTCTAAATGCAACAACCACTTATAGGATAACATCACCTGAAAAAATCACAGTTGAACTTAGTAAAAACATTAAAGGGATAAAGGGATATGAATAAACAATATAGGAATGCACCATTATAAATGTCTAACATTTAAAATAAAGAATCTTAAATAATCTTTACAGATGGTTGTAAGCTTATACTTACACAAATCATGGTTGCATCAGATAATAAAATAAATAATGGTGTTTGCTGGCAAACGAAAAAAAACCGACTTCGATTACATCGACATGTAATACAACGTAGGTAGACGAAAAAATAGTCCAGGAAATACGCATTATCAAAGATTACTCCAAAAGTTACAACTTCAACTCGATTAAATTAAAAATCATCAAAATCGGTATACCCAGTAAAAATTTATAAAGGATTTTCGAGGGATTTCCTCGATTTCTCTGTGATCCCACCATCAGATCCTGGTTTCCTTATCATGGTACCACGCGTAGGATATCTCCTTTTCAACAAAAAAAGAATTATCAAAATCGGTTCATAAACGATGAAGTTATCCTCGAACATACATACATATATATATGTGTGTATATGTATATATATATATATATATATATATATACATATACAGTCGAATTAAGTAACTTCCACCTTTTTTGAAGTTGGTTAATAAGTAATAATCAATTCATATTAAATAAAGTTTAAGAATTACATCAAATCCTTCTCTTCCCGTGGTTGTCGTAAGAGACGATAACACAGTTCCACTACCACCTTGAAAAGCCGACCGATGGCGGATCCAACTTCTGGCTTTGAAATACACAGGTCGAAGGTCACAAGCCCGCATGCCCAGCGTGGTGACTATGGGCCACACACATGAGTTTTTCACGCAAACTTGTGGAGGCCTATGTCCAGAAGTCCAAGGAAAAGTAGAAGGAACCAGACCTTGCGGCAGATCGCCTATGAGATGGACGGTCGAAGTAAAGGCTGCAGTGGATGTTCCATTACATGTGTGCTCCCGAAAAGCAGCTGTCAGGGAGGAATGGAGACAGATCGTCAAGCGTGTGACTGGGAAGTGATGACCACGACCGCTCTGACAAGAGCGTGACGAAAGAGATGTTGATGTCCAGCAGTGGACTGCGATAAGCTGATGTGATGTGATGATAAATTACATCAAATCACATCATAATGTCATCTTCAATATATAAAAATTTTACAATTGGTAGAAATCAGTGGGCATTAAAATTGATTTATCAATATTATTAAAAAAAAAAGAAAAGCAACGCAAATGTCTTAAAATTTCACAATTTACAGAAACATTATAAATAATTTTAAAGTGTTTTTTTTAAATATAAATGTAAGTTTATTTATAATATATATATATATATATATATATATATATAGTTTATATAATGTATTATATATAGTTTATAATAATGTTTATTGATCAGTCGACTACTACCGATTATACACACTTAAGTTTTCCTACCTTAGAAACAGACGACCGTGTAATTATATCACTATCATTACATACTATAAAACAAGGTCGCTTTCTGCTGTCTGTATACTTAGACCTTTAAAGCTACGCAGCGGATTTCGATGTGGTTTTCTTTAATAAATAGGATGATTCAAAATAAAGGTTTATATGTATAACACATGCATAATATAGTAAAAGAACACTGATAGTTTTAGAGGTTTCTAATGTGATGTCGTAAATAAACACATTTTTTTTGCGCTTACATTGCAAATATTTATTTTATATTTTATATTTAGTATCAGCATTGCGCCCGTGCGAAGACAGGGTGGGTCATCATTACAGCCTATACAGTCCACTGCTGGACATAAGCCTCCACAAGTTAACGCCAAAAATAGCGTGAACTCATGTGTTTTGCCCATAGTCACCACGCTGGGCAGGCGGGTTGGTGACCGCAGTACTGGCTTTGTCGCACCGAAGACGCTGCGGCCCGTCTTCGGCCTGTGTATTTCAAAGCCAGCAGTTGGATGGCTATCCCGCCACCGGTCGGCTTTTTAAGTTCCAAGGTGGTAGCGGAACTGTGTTATCCCTTAGTCGCCTCTTACGACACCCACGGGAAGAGAGGGGGTGGCTATATTCTTTAGTACCGTAGCCACACAGCACAGGGTGGGTCGTTAGTTACAAATATAACAAACAAAAAACCAGGGCGAATATCTCACAGAGACATAATTAGTATGAGATAAGGCTGAAGGGCTAATGAAACAGTAGGTTTAAAGATTATCTCGTTCAAAGACATATCATTAGAGCGGATTAGTCTAACAAACAAAGTTTAAATTTTACAATCAAATAATTCAAATCACTAAGTCACACGAAACTTTTGCGAACGGTTCAGGACCTCGCAACAAACACTATTCACTATAACGATCAAAGTTTTACCATTACAAGAGATTAAGCCATTATTCTACATGTGACAGACTAACATACCTAATCTGGTTTAATTGAATTAAACGCGATATTGAGGTTATCTGTATACAGCCTCCTATTGTCTCCTTTGTATGTTTGTTTTGAGGTAGCATATATATATATTTCGTAGGTAGGAAGTTAGACTGATTACTCACGCTCTGAGGTGAAAGGCTCGATCGGGTGAACTCGGAACCGCCGAGTGTAGCCGAGTGAGAAAGTTACAGGCAAGTGAAAAAAGGCGGTGAACAGTTAAAGCCGAGGCTTTATTGTGAACTCGGGTCTTATTGCGTTAATGCTTGATTGCGGTTGCCAATGAAGTTTCACTTCTGCCGTTCGGTCTTGAGTACACACTCTATTTTTTGGAGTTTACTCTTTAAGAATCGATTTTCATATAAGGCTCATTTCATATAAGGCTTATATAAGGTATAAAAAAAATATGAGGAGTAAATCTACTGAACAAATGACCTCGTTACGTTTCTAGTAACGCCATCTATCGGAAATATAAATTACTAAGAAAATGTCGTCGTCTATCAGAACCCTATTGGATGATGACATTTTCTAATAACGCCATCTATCGATCGATAGATGGCGTTATTTGATTCGTTTATTTACCATTTGATATGATATTAATCTTTTTCTTAGACTAGTAAGCCTTTTTAGACAGTCGATCTGAAGAAGTAAACTCCAGTCGTGCTTGGAGCTGACACACACAGTTTTTTTTAATACATCTTAATAGAAAAAATAAACCGTATATCGTTTGCCAGTTATTTTTAATGATGATATCATTGGGATAGGGAACACCAAGAAATATGTTAAGGATATTTCTGATTTAGTATTATTTGCTGATGATGGTATTCGCATCAACATTACATAGTATAAAACAAAGTCACTTCCCGCTGTCTGTACGCTTAGATCTTTAAAACTAGGCACCGGATTTTGGTTTTTTTTTTTTTTAATAGATAAAGTGATTCAAGAGAAAAGTTTATATGTATATAATACATGCATATTAAAGTCGAGAAACACTGATAATAATTTTAGAGGTTTCTAATGTGATGTCGTAAATAAACACATTTCTTGCGCTTACATTGCAAACGCTATCTGAACCCTACGAGATAGATCAAAATAACGTATTACTACAGTACTGTACAACTTAAAAAGATCTAAAAAAAGTCGGCGATGGTATATGTCTATCTTTTAGGGATAATCCAAAATAACCTTTTTTATCCTTTACTTATTGCGAGCAATAATGGCTCATTTAAGAAGCGATTTTAAGCAATACATCATTGATCCTTATCCAATTAAGTACCTTAAATACATTTTATATTTAATATAGATCAATATGGCCCCTAACAGGATGTAATTTAAAATAATATTTTCGAAGATATTATAGATTTAAAATGCAGGGACAACTATAAAGGAATTCTGTAGTTTATTAAGTATCAGCATTGAACCCGTGCAAAGACGGGGCGGGTCGCTAGTGTGTAATAAAATGCCACAAACTATTTCAAAATTGTCTGAAAATAAATTTATAGTTTGTATTAAAAAGAAATTAATACCTAAAGCCTATTATAGTAGTCGACGATAATCGATTACCTAATGATCGCATTATACCGACCAGTAATACAACGTAGGTAGACGAAAAAATATTCAAGCAAAAACGCATTATTACAGGTAACCCAAATATTCAGGTATCAATAAAATTTAAGTGGGACCATGTATCAAGCACTAGCTTTTGATTAGAAAAAGAATCATCTAAGTCAGTCCACCAAGTAAAAAATTCAGATGTAATAACACTCATTAAAAAAATACAGTCAAACTGAGATCCTTCTCATTTTACGAAGTCGGAAATTACAATTACTCCGTCTTCAGTTCCCGTAAGAGATCAACTCGCTCTTAACGATTTGACATTAAATAACAAACAAGTTTAAAGGGCGCTTCTTAATTGGGCAAAAACAACGTTAAATGAAAGCATTATTATTTTCTTTTAAGACCCTGCAATTAATTTTCGACGCCATTGTGTTTAGGTTTAGCTTCCACCAAATATACGAGTATTTTTTTATTTATATTAATAGGCAACAAGCGTACGCTCATCTGATGGTAAGCGATTATCGTAGTTTATAGACGTCTGCAACATCAGAAGCATCGCAAGCGCGTTGCACACCCTATCCCCAATTCCCCAGGAGCTCTGGTCGCCTTTCTCACCAACAGGAACACAACTCTGCTTGAAAACATTTTTTATTTAGCTGTGATCTTCTGTAAGGTCGAGGTACTACCCCAGTCGGGCTGCTCCATATTTGAAGCAGGAAATTTTCTGCTGTGCCCTACCTGATAAAGTTAAACCAAAATATATATATTTTTTTAAATTATAAATGACTAAAAAATTTCAAATAATTATATAGTGACATACTTCATACAGATATAAATTAAGACGAATACCTAAAACAAAAAGTAGTAATATACCGTTTAGATAAATATGCTTTTATACAAATTTTAAGACAAAATTAATTTAATTATTGAATTTAATTTATTTTATTTACGAGTACAGTATTTAAGATGTAGTTTAAATAATTTTATAAAAAAATTTCATAATTTATTATTTATTGTATTAATATTTTCTTTATTTTTAGAGATTGCCTGTAAGAGTAAGATTTGTTATTAGTGATAAGGCCGCCTGCACTTTTTTAAAGTTACAGTATTGTTATTTTCCATATGTAATTTCAAATGTGCAATAAAACGTTAGATAAATAATTAATAAAGCTTAATTACTATAGTATAGTGTAGCACATCCATTGGATACAAGTTATTATTGTTTAATGGGGTGCAAAACAGTCATTTTGCTGAATATTTGCAAAGGTCGGTCGTAGTTGTTCAGAGGTGACCTATTAAACGAAAGTCTATTAAATACTAGGTTGTTCTGTTTTAAAATATCCTATTAACAGTGTTACTAAGATAATAAAAACCAGAAATACCCGTGCGAATAATTCGCACTAAATAAGAAAAAAAGTTACTGATCGTCAATCATGTTTACTTTGTTTCAAAATTAAAGCCGTCATATATATCATCACTTCAGCCTATTTACAGTCCACTGCTGGACATAGGCCTCCCAAAGTTCGCGCCAGACATCCCGGTTTTCCGCAATCCTCATCCATCCTACACCGGCAATCTTACGTAGATCGTCGATCCAACAGGCCAGAGGACGTCCTACACTGCTTTTGCCAAGACGCGGTTTCCACTCCAGCACCCGTCTACTCCAACGGCAATCGATCCTGCAACACAGATGACCAGCCCACTGCCACTTCGATTTGCTAATTCTGTGGGCTATGTCAGTTACTTTCGTTCTCTCGCGGATAGTCTCATTTCTAATCCTATCTATGAGAGAAACCCCAAGCATAGCCCGTTCCATTGCACGTTGAGCGACTTTAAATTTGTGGACGACGACTTTAAATTTGTGTTAACACAGGCAGGACGCATTGCCGAAGACTTTTGTCTTCAACCATTGCGGAATCTTCGAAGTGAAGACTCGACGAAGCCTGCCAAACGCTGCCTAGCCCAACCGAATCCTCCTGTCGGCATCGTTGAAGTTGTTGCGGCCTAGTTGAATAGTATAGCCTAGGTAAATATAATCCTGAACAACTTCGATAAGTGTACCATCGACCGATACCGGTCTCGGTATGACTTGGTTGTTTAACATAACTTTCGTTTTGTCCAAGTTCATACAGAGACCGACACGCTGGGAGGACTCGTTTAGGCCGGCCAGCATCTAGCCTAACTCATCCAACGTCTCCGCAAAGATGACAATATATAATTTTTATTAATTAATTAATTTACTTAAACAAAAACAAAAATAAATTTTTTAGTTATAGAGAACGGGAGAGCAAGAATTTACCATTAAAATGATATATAATTTATGTGGTGTAATTGTGAGGTTTTTTTCTGAAAAGGGAGGCAAACATCTTAACCTTACCGTATTAATATATATGATACTGTGATTAGACGTAGAAGACGATAACCTTTGTAAGCTTTACGACTTTGTCTTGGTAATTAGTAGGTTTTATGCGGTTTTTAAAATATCTTGTTACGCAGTAGCCTGTTGGCGAATTGGCATTGACTTTTTAAATACAACAAGGTCGGAAAACAAGCATATGGCTCACTTGATAAACGATTACCGTCGCTTATAGACTACAACACCAGAAGCATGGCAAACATGATGTCGACCCTACCCCCAATCCCCACCAAGAACTTTCACCACCTTATTGACCACAGGAACACAACACTGCTTGAAAACAGTATTATTTGGCTGTGATCTTCTGTAAGGTTGATATTTCCCCAGTCGGGCTGCTCCAGATTTTGAGCCGTATATTTCCTGCTATGCTCTACCTCAGTTACTATACCAGCCAAGTGTCTTATTTAGAGCTTAAAGCCTGTACTTTAAACTGTCTTCTTTATGAACAAATGACAAAAAGAATTAATTGGACTAGTTTTTTGACCTTAAATAATTGAATTATCTCACCAAAATCTAAATTCACAAAAAAGTTATAAATTGAAAATAATAATTCTTTTGTAACACGACGATTTCTAAGTAATTTTTGAAGCCTCCTTAAAAAAGGAATTTCCGATTGCGATTTTGACGGACATTTTTTTTTTCACTGTGTTGACCATCGTCTCTTGAAACAATCATTAATTTAAGTTAATAAATCATAAGGACATGCTTAAGATTCCAATTGAAAACGTTGAAGTTTCTTCTTCAATCGAAGTCACATTTGAGAGGCGTGTAATGAAGGTACCGTTATAAGGGTGTGAGGGTAGTCTTACCCTTAATAAGGGCGAAGTATTGATGACGAAGACTCAGTTCGTTAAGGTCCTGAGCACACGTAGCAATTTAAGCTGCCATCAATTTTTAACCTACTTCTAAACTAGGAGGATTAGGATTCGGTTGATTTTTTTATATGAGTTATCTCATGACTTTTTACCGAGTGAACCGATTTTGAAGCCTTCAAAAATATGAGGTTTTTAATTCGACTGTATCTTTATGTGTGTTACCTCATATTTTTCGCCTGGGCGAACTAATTTTGATATTTATTTATTTATTGAAAGTAACAACCACTCTGGTGTATTGGTGTTAGTAGTCGCCTAAAAAGAGACGGTTTGTGAGTTCGATTCCCGCTCGGATGGATATTTATATTTGTACAAATATATCTTTCCGGTCTGTATCAGCCCACGGTGCCTCGGAGATAGCGGTTGTATATGTATAGCTCATAGTAGGGAACATATCCGCCAATCCGCAGTGGAACAACGTGGTGGATTAAGCTCCGATCCTTCTGCTACTTGGAGAAAGAGGCCTATGCCCAGCAGTGGGATATGACAGGCTGAATGTTTTTATCATACTTTTCGACAGGATGAACTTTGATAATTCTTTGTTTCTTGAAAGTAAGAAGTTAGTGAAGTTCGTTTAATCCCATTTAAAATTGAACAAGATCTGGTGATTAGTCTCAAAATTAACGCTAACAATAAGAATTCAATTGACTTCACCAGCGTTGATGATTATCTCCATTATATTAGTTATAATTAGAAGTTGTTTTTTTCCGTGGATCTGTTTTTATCTGAAAATTTAAAAGTATAACAAAAATGTTAACTATAAATTAAAACACGAAAAAGAAAATTAATTTTTTATGTGTCAGTGAAGTATAGATGGTTTCTACGAAAATTTATTATATACATGTGTAAACATTTCATAAAACATGTTCTGAACTAAACTGAAATAGCATGAAAGTATTGCACTGAAAGCGTTTTAAATTTCTTTAATTTTTTAATTTTACTAACTTCCCTTCGTAATCAGGTTACTTAAGAAAAAATTAAGTCATAGCTCTACGTCAAGACTATTTATATATATATATAATATATATTACGCTATGGTCTATACAACTGGATCGAAATATCCATTTAAAATTTACAACCGTCATGTTGGTATTTATAATAATTATTTACAATTCACAACTTAAGAACTAAATATTTACAGATAGTTTTGATTTATAATAATAATAATAAAAATGGAGCTAGCAAAAATTTACGCATTCATTTGTAAAATGGCGATTTAGAAAAGGCTTTTTAAGTCTCCATAAATACAGTAATTTTTATTTTTATTTCAATTGACTTTTTATCGTACAAGATTTTTTTCGAACAAACGCAATATAATATACATTTTTTTTTCTTAGGTATACATAATACACACCTCCGTAAAATATTGTCATTCTTCATTAACTCTTCCCTATTTATACTAATATTGTAAAGCTGAAGAGTTTTTTTTTTGTTTGCTTGAACGCGCTAATCTCAGGAACTAATGGTCCGATATAAAAAATTCTTTCAGTGTTAGATAGCTCATTCATTAAGGAAGGCTATAAGATACCTATTATCACGCAAAGATCTATAAGAGCGGAGAACCAATGAAAAATGTTTCAAAATCGGTTTTTTTTTTCATTTTGAGAGCTTCCGCTACGTTCGCTGCGTAAACAGTTAAAGTTTTGCAAAAATCATGTATGGCAATATGAATCGGTCCTATTCCACGCGGACGAAGTCGCGGGTAGAGGCTAGTTTATAATACGTTTGCAGCGATCAACTAACAAACACAAGCTTACAATTTCACCGTACCGACAAATTGCTATCAGCGAATACATAATTATGTTAATACGCCCAGTCGATGTATTAATTGAAGTTAATATGTTTATCAGTTCCGAGAACACGCTTCGATTTGCTAAATAATATTGATATTGAATTTGTTACCGATAGTAAATGTTTTCAAATGATACGAGTGATTTAATTATTGAAGTTCTAGGACTTTTTTTTTCAATTAATAGTAAAAACTGGGGGTAAATAGTTACAAAATATTGTTAAATATCGACGTCACCGACTGACGAAATTAAACGTCGTGAAACGACTAATTTATGAAATATATCAATAATAAACTATTTATACAAAGATAATGTAATCAAGATTAAAAAAAAAACTATAATTTTAAATGTAAAAAAAATATAATTTAATATATACTGTTTTGAGGTTATTATCTATACAAATAAATAAAATTTGAGTGTCTGTTTGTAACATTAAATTAACCGCTTTTTACTCAATGCATATGGATGTATACACGGTACATAGACCAAAATAACATTTTTACAATTTTTGTCTATCTGTTTGCCTGTTTGTTCGGGCTAATCACTGAAACGGCTGCACCGATTTTGACGGGACTTTCACTGGCAAATAGCTGATATAGTAAGGAGTAACTTTAGCTACTTTTATTTTCGGAATCTATTTATTTTATAATTCTGTGAACTGAACAATAACTTTTTTGTTGAATTCCACCCGGACGAAGTCGCGAGCACAGCTCAATTATATTTACAAACGTAAAACTTTTCAAAATAATATACTTAAAATAGTTTCATTATACAATATAAATGCTAAAACATTTGTTGCTCAATCATGACAGGACAGCTGAACAGATCTGGAAGAAATTTGCCACAGATATTGTTTATAGTCTGAAATAATGTAAAACTACGCATGAAAAATAGTTTATTGGAAAAGATATCCATGTGAAGTCACGGGCAACGAGTTGTATACAAATACTTATGTTTAACGCTAGAAGCGATAACACGTTATTATCAGGACAGTTCGAATGTTAGTGGACTGGATATTACGTTTACGGTGGTCGGGAACCCGTAATGAGCCGTAACGATGGCCAAAATGAGAGGAGCAATGACGGTTATTAACCAAATACTTTATCACATATAGTTATATCCGTAAGCTATTGAATAATTCACAGCACTAAAATCTGATGGTTCAAATAATCACCATCACTTCAACCTATCGCAGTTCACTGCTGGATATAGGCCTCCACAAGTTCACGCCAAAAATGGTGTGAACTTATGTGTATTGCAAATAGTCACCACGCTGGGCAGGAGAGTTGGTCACCGCACGACTGGCTTTGTTACACCGAAGACGCTGCTGCCCGTCTTCGGCCTGTATATTCCAAAGCCAGCAGTTGGATGGTTATCCCGCCATCGGTCGGCTTTTTAAGTTCCAAGGTGGTAGTGGAACTGTGTTATCCTCTTACGACACACAAGGGAAGAGAGGGGGTGGCTATATTCTTTACTACCGTAACCATACAGCAGGATCAAATAATAATAAATCGAAATGAATTCTTGGCATTCTTATCTATACTAATATTATAAAGAAGTAAAGTTTCTAACTTTGTTTGTATGTAGGGGGTAATCTTCGCAAATAGTGATCTTATCACGAAAATTCTTTCACTAACAGAAAGCTACACTATTCAGGAGTGACATAAACTATATTTTATTGTGACTGACCAAAAAATTTTGTCAAAAATCTTATAAATAAAATTCTTGTGTCACAATGTTAGTTACAATACTCCTCCGAAACGGCTGGACTGATTTTTATGAAATTTTGTGTGCATATCGGGTAGTTCTGAGAATCAGCGAACATTCATTTTTCATACAGCTAAGTTATAAGGGGGGGGGGGGGATAAGTCGCTTAATAATATGTATGGCAAAACAACGTTTGCGGGGTCAGCTAGTGTAAAATAAAATAAATCAAAAATCAATATGCTAAATCATTTCTTTCAATCTACTTCAAAAAAGGAGATGGTTATCTCAAAGGTTCTCAAATCGATGATATTTTATTTATGTTACCTAATAATTTTTTTAACGAGCATTTGAAAGCTAGATAAGAGAAGCTAGATACTAGTCATGTAATCCCGTTCAAACTGGATCGAGATTTGAAGTCTAGATTAGGTTAGGTTAGGTTAGTTACTTCTATTACTAAAACTATTCGAAAGTTAGTGTCGTCTGTAAAACACAGAATCGAGTGTCGAATGTCCGTAAAGCAAAGGACAACGGTAGGGGTGAAAATAACAATGGTAGTGGTGACCAATGTTTACGCAGCAAACGTGTGATCAAGAAGGTAGTCCGGTATGGACACTGCTAAAGCTGTCAACATCTACCCGCAAATTTCAGTCTCGTGAACAAGACATTCGCAGTTAATGTCGAAATATCGAGCTCCGCAAAATGAAAATAAAAAACATGGTAAATATCCCTTTTTTGAATAGTTTTAATAAATCGTATTATTAATTGATTTTATTACCAATTACATACGTCATATTACTTGTCGATGTAAATGAAGTCGATTTTATTATTTACGAGCAACCACAATTATTTATTGAATTAAAATTTCTTTACGCAGGCTTGACTTGGGGAGTAAGCTGGTGAATTCGTGACGAGAGCGTTACAAAAAGTATGATCGGGAGAGGCGAACGGAAGTTGAGATGGAGATATAAGTTAGTTGGATTTAAAGTTTTGCTTCAATCGTGTGGTCTAAAACACACTTGTTTTTTGTTTTAAATAAATACTTTGACTATATTTAACCTCATAAACATGCAATAAACTCTACAAAGGTATAAATAGTAAAGTAGAAAGTAACCTTATTACTGTTTTTATTATCTATTAAATAACCCAGTATAATAAGGAAGTACTTTATTGATATAATAAAGTAAGGGTTCGAACAAGCTTTATTACTTACCAGTATTATAATCACCTCTATAAAATTTTGTCATTTTAAACAAGCCGGTTATTGGTATAATTTCACCGCAAAGCACTCAATATCTTTCTAATTTTAAAACGTAATCAACAACCCAAACATTCTTCGGCGAACAAACAATCTTCTTTGTGTATAATGAAGATATACAATGAGCCTAAACCAACAGAACTAACTTAGTAACGCAAATCTTGTTGATATGGGACGCAAAAATCTCTATCCCTCAACAATTGGAGGCTTAATTTCAAATTGATTAGAACCTTTACAGTGAAGCGACAAAACTGTCTTGAGCGAAATATATTCTATATATATAAAAATGAATGTTTGTCTGTATGTCCTTTATAGAATAGTAAACTATGCATTTCATCATGTCATGATCTTCAACAAAGTGTTGTGCATGAGCTCACAAAGGTTTCTGAGTTGGTACGATAAAAAAAAGCAAGGCAACGCGCGCAGTGTACAGCTAGTTTTTTTTTAATAAAAAAGAGGGTCAAACGAGCAGATCAGACAGGGAGACAAAGGCAGCATCTGTCAGTCAGCTCAACCTATTGCAGTCCACTGCTGGACATAGGCCTCCCCAAGTTCGCGCCAGACATCCCGGTTTTCCGCAATCCTCATCCAGCCTACACCGGCAATCTTACGTAGATCGTCGGTCCAACGGGCCGAAGGACCTCCCCGTCCAAGGCAGCATCATCTGGTATTAATTCCTTTTAACTCATGTAGATTTGTTACAGATATCAGCAGTCGATGTAACTATAACGCGCCTGTAATATCCCACTACTGGGCATAGGCATGGCATCTTTCGCCATGTAGGAGAAGAATCAGGGCTTAATTCAAGCTGCTTCAGTGCGGGTTGGCGGATGTAACTATAAAAAACCTAATTTAACAAAATACAAATGTTTTCTTAACTATAGCTTCTGTAAGACTGAATTAGAAATTAATTTTATAATTTAAGAATAAATAGTTTTACAAAGGAGCATATTGTATGAAATGGCTTATTTAGCTCTTGTATATCAGCAACAAACGAAGGTGACCAAAGTGCTTTGCTAGCAAACATAAAAGATATATATATATATATATATATATATACGGTGTAATTGAGTAACCTCCTCCTTTTTTGAAGTCGCTTAAAATCTAAACAACGTTTGCAGGATGAAGGTCCTAAAGCCCCTTTACCATTAAAATTTTTATTTAAAGACATTACTTGACACCTGTCTTGTAGAATATTGTGTGTATAAAGTCTACTAACTGGTTTTCAAATAATCTTTTTTTTAGGCTGGAAATTCATTTGAGGATTAATTTGGGTTACACTGTTGAGTGACGTAAAAAAGTCACTATCTATCTCACCATGAGCGTTCTTTTATTTATTTATTTATTTATTTAATATTTGGGAAGCAAACAGATATACATTTTTTGTTTGTAATATCTGTCTGTGCAGACTAAGCATTTTCTCGCTATATTTAATGTTATTTTTACTCAGAAACTTCTTAAATAATTCAGAGAATGAGAGTGCCATTATTAATATATGTTATTATACAGGTTGTAGAGTAAAACACGAATATTTTTGTTACAAATCCTTTTAATATTTTCTAGAAATAATTAACTTGTCAGCACATAATTGTTTTTGCTGGCGAATGATAAAAAAAATAGTCAAGTAAATACGCGTTACGAAAGATTTCTCAAAAATTAGTGATCAGATCTCAATAAAATTTGAATTGGAATAAAAAACACATATCAGCTTTTGAATAAAATAAAAATCACTAAAATCGGTAAATTCAGTAAAAAGTTATGTGGTATAATACAACGTAGATCGACGAAAAAATAATCAAGTAAATACGCATTATTAGATATAATTCGAAAATTACTTGTCAGATCTAAATTGAAATGGGACTACGTGACACGCGCCTTTCAATTAAAAAAAAAATAGTGAAATCGGTCCACCCAGTCAATAGTGCTGAGCCATATTATATAAAAAATACAATCGAATTGAGAATACCCTACTTTGAAGAGAAATAAGCACATTACTTACGATTTTTCAAGTTTGTCAGTTAATACATAGGTATTATTAAACGATCATTATTTAATTAAAACGCAATAAATTTCAGTCAGAATATTAAATTATTAACTATGCCCCGCGGTTTTATTCGTGTTACTTAAAAAAAAATATTATGTACACACTACCCAACACATCATTTTTTTTTAAATTTCAGAATACTGGTTGAAATAATACTAGTAAAGAAATTTTTTGGTAAAAATTGTAGGAATTAAAAACTAATTTCGTATATGAGAGAAAATAATAAAATCTACTTAGAAAACATCGAAATTACCGTCATATTCTTAACCTCTAATACCCTCTGGGATGTTTCTTCCCTTTACTGAAAACAAAATTCGTATAATTTTTTCATAAGTACATTTCACAGAACTTGTCGAGTATAACGAGAATTGTAACCATTTTGTACAAGAACGGAAAAAAGGTCGTTTGGAAAGAAAATTAAAATAAGAGCCTATTAGAAAAATAATCATAATGACTTGTAAATTTTCCAAAATATAACAGGTTAGTTGAATAATTTAGTAATAGAACAGATTCGAAGATAGTAAGCAATACAGGATACAGTTGGTTTGGTTTAGATTTTTGTATTTAAATTAAAATACCAAAGAGAAATCTAATATATAAAATTCTCGTGTCGCGGTTTGTGTAGTTAAACTCTTCCGAAACGGCTTGACCGATTCTCAAGAAATTTTGTGTGCATATTGTGTAGGTCAGAGAATCGAACAACGTCTATTTTTAATCCCCCTAAATGTTACGGGTAGTCCACTCCTAAATTTTTGTTTAATTTTGAGATTAAATATTTTTTTTTTATTTTTTTTTTTTTATGATACATTAAAAAATACATACGACTCTAAATTTTCAACTTTCTACGATCAACCCCTATTTTTAAATAGCGTTTAGCGGCAAGACAACGTTTGCCGAGTCAGCTAGTCTTATATATAAAATTCTCGTGTCACGATGTTAGTTAATATACTCCTCCAAAACGGCTAAAGCAATTTTTATGAAAATGTCTGTGCATATCGGGTAAGTCTGAGAATCGGCCAACATCTATTTTTCATACCCCCAAGGTAAAGGGGGGGGGGGATATAAGGGGGTTAATAACATATAATTATGGCAAAACAACGTTTGCGGGTTCAGCTAGTAATTTTATAAAAGCTTTGTTTTTGATATAATATAAAACGTCTAGGTACAATAGTTTAAGATCTGTAGATGCGTTAGTATGAGTATATTTAGTTTTGTAAAAAGTTTAAATATAAACAAAATATTAGATCTGATGATTTATGTCGTAGCTTATATTTTTACAATACAATACAATACAAATATTCTTTATTGTAAAACCAGAAACAATACCTACATTTAACATAAAAATATGTAAGAAAAAAAATAACAAAAAAAAGAAATCTACAAAAGGCGGTCTTATCGCTAAAGAGCGATCTCTTTCAGTCAACCTTTAGAAAAAGGATATGAATAAGAATAAAGCGGCATAGAGGTGTACTTTAAAATAATATATGTAAACACATACATATAACTATACATACACTTAAATAGACATACTTACAGGCATGAAACTACATATACATACATAAACATACAAACATTTTTACGTCCTTGATGACCAAATTCGATATTATCGAATAATATTATCTAACACTACTTGGCTTCTCGCTAACATATTACTTACTCTGATATAGGCTGCTAGATACGGATAATTAAATTACCAATAGGATATAAGTAAATCAATTCAGTATCAACTTCCACTTAAACACAGTACATTAACAAGTCACAAACATATAAAGTTTTTCGCTCTGCTTCCTACTACTAAGACACACAATTGCGTTTCGTTTCCCTTAAATTTTCTGCATGATATTTAACAAAAGTGCTTATTTCAAATTGTAAGTTTTAGTTCATTGCCGTTGCTTTTGCTATTACGCGCGCTAAGGGGAACCTGAAAAATTTTAACATGTTAATTAACTCATATGAAACATTGCTTATGTTTTTTTGTAGACGCTACAATAAACTACACTCAAGCGATTGTATATAACTGTATGAACAACAGTAAATATTAATTGTATGTGAGTATTAAAAATTATTATTTAGCGTCCAAAATTTATTGAGGCAAGTTGAGAATTACTTTAAAAAAACTGTGTGTGTACTTATGTACGCACGTAAGATGTTATACTTTATTGGCTAGCTAACTTCACGTTGCTAACTTCTTCTTCGTTGACTGTTTCGTTATCGGTGTGCGCCACATCGTAAAAATTTACTCTCATCATTTTTCCGTAACGCGCGAAAAGAAGTATAGTTCAAAAACATAATAAAATTTAAAAACTACTTAAATTACAGATTATGTTTGATTAATGAAGAGTTTCCCTTTGAAACAGGCCATACACTTCACAGTTGTTTTTGTCTATTTATAATTGATTTTTCCTCCTTAATTTGTGCACACCTTAACCGCTGCTACTGTATCGTGTCCAGTACCCAAAGTTTATCTGGAATAAATCGCTATTCAGCGATAAGATCGCCTTTGTACATCTTCTATTGTATCTTTCTTTATTTGTGTCTCTATTTCGGTGTACATTAAGAATAAATAAATAAACACACTTCCACCAAAATTATTTCTATCCAAATTCAAAGGGACGATCTGTCTTTCACTCAATAGTTCAGTTCACTCGAACTACCCTACAAATACAGAAAAGACAAATACCGAAACACCATGATGAGCACTCGCACAGTCAGTCCAAATGTTTGTCAGGCGAATTTGCATTTGTTGCTACAACTGCCGCTTAAACCGAGCTCCACGTCGATCAATTATTTATACGGACCACTGTGGTGGGCTCGGTATCATACTAAAGAGTTTATCGACTTATCTGTCTATTAGACGATTTACTGTTGCAATGATTTGCATAGCACTTTTTACCGTTAGAAATATTAGCGATAAATAATTACTTAGTTCTACAATCTAAGTACTACTATATCGATAGAATTATTATCGTTTTTGCTTCTTGAAGAACGGTTGAGAGAGAGAAAGTCTCCGAGTTCCAAAACGACTTCTCGGTTCTCATTTTTGTTGGTATATTTTCCGAAGTAAAACTTCTTTACGTACCTTTGGGGAATAGTCTGGTCAAAGCGTGATAAGAGCGTCTCTAAAAGTGTGATCGAACGAGGCGAACGGAGCAAGAGAGAGGTGTGAGCACACATTTTCTTTCTCTATTTCTCTCATAGCCAGTGACGTTTCAGCCTGTAATATCCCACTACTGAGCATAGGCCTCTTTCCCCATGTAGGAGAAGGATCAGAGCTTAATCCACCACGATGCTCCAATGCGTGTTGGCGGATATATTCCCTACTATGAGTAACGATAGCTATCAGGTATACGTGATAACAACCGGGACCGACGGCTTGACGTGCTCTCCGAGGCACGGTGGGGAGACCGACAAAGACTGCACAAACACCCAGACCACGGTAAACAACTGTATAGCCAATACAAATGTTTGTCATGTGCGGGGATCGAACCCGCAACCGCCGACGCAACAGGTACAATCCATGGCTGTAACCGTTGCGCCAACGTGGCATCATAGCTCATCATAGCCAGTTACATGTCGTATATCTAACACACAGTGCAGGCATCGTGTGCAGAAAATTAACTTCAGTCGTGTGGTCTTAAGCACACCCTCAATGTACACCCTTTCAATGTATATTTTTTAATTCGAACCGTATAGTTAAAAGTAAAAAACAAAAAAAAACTTTTCAGCTTTATAATATTACGATTATGTAACTTCGGTACGGTAAAACTTTATTACGAATCTAGCATATCTGGGAATTTAGATGAATTTTGATGATTATAGCCGCTAGTTTATTTCATTTTAAGATTACACAACTATGAGACATCTAATAAACGATGACAAAGGTTACTAAGACGTAGGAAATTTGAATTACCGTACAGTTAACTGAAATACGGTCTAGAGTTTGAATAGCGAAGCGTCAAAGCGTCCTTTGACAATAGAGTACGCCTAGTCTAATGAGAGAACGTAAAAGCCCTACATACGGTACGGAGTCCCGTGCCTTGTAACGTTTTCGTGTTACGAAATTGAGGCACTCAAAAATTATTGATAGTTGATGTTTCACTTACCAAAATTAAGTGTTTATTTCTTAATATTTGTCAAAAATAATGGATATTATTGTCTTTTCGTTACAGACCAATAAAACACTACCTTTTGATAGTAGTAATTTGATTAAGTTATTACTAAGTTTAACAAGCTTTGTAAAGGTTTTATCCTGGAGGAAAAAAAAATTGTTGAATTTTTTTTTTATTTCTTTTATTACTTAAGTCTTAGAGTTAAGTTGGGTAAAGAGGCCTTTGCCCAGCACCCAAGGGAGTTGCTGGATCCCACTGGGCGCGTCCCCAGATGGTGATTAGGGGAACGCCACTCGCTTGCGAGTGGTAGGGGTCTTGCGGACGGACCCCCGCGGACCAAAACTAGCAGAGGGTGCGCTCCGGGTATTGGCGCGAAAGTGCATGTGGTGCATTGGGATATTATTTATTTATTTATTTTTTTATATCACTAGATTGGCAAACAAGCGTACGGCTCACCTGATGGTAAGAGATTACCGTAACTTATAGCTATACACCTGCAACACCAGAAGCATCGAAAGCGCGTTGCCGACCCAATCCCCAATAAAATCCCCCAGGAACTCTGGTCACCTTACTCACCAACAGGAACACAATACTGCTTGAAAACAGTATTATTTAGCTGTGGTCTTCTGTAAGGTCGAGGTACTACCCCAGTCGGGCTGCTCCATATTTTGAGCAGGAAATTCCTCCTGTGCCCTACCTCAGTTAAAACATAACATAACAGTACACTTAATGTACAACAAAACAGAAAAAATACATATTAGATTGATTTTAACGAAGTATCATAAGTTACAAACGGTGGCCTTATATTACCTACTCAACTTATTTTCTTAGTTCCTTCGAAAGCGGAGCAAAACATAACATTGCCTATCCGTTGAAACATTGGTTGAACGTGTAACTTCGAACTGTTTGTTGAGGGCCTCTTTCTTTATGTAGGGAAAGGAAGCTTAAACCATCATGCTCCTGACTACAGGATGTATGATAATTGCTTTAAAATAAGTAAATCGCTATCATCTATAAGAACAAACGGGATCGACAGCTTTAACTCGCTCTGAGGCACTATCCCGCGAACGTTTAGTTAAAATTCACTGAAACTATTAATGATATGAACAATTGTTTGACTAAGCGAATAATTGTGTTAATGACTCGTCATTGTTGCTAATTTTCAACTTCAACGCTTCATCTTATTCCGTTTCCTTACTTCCTGTATCTATCTTTTATCTTTGTAAAAATGTGTGCTTACAAAGATATGAAAAGAAAGACATAATACGTATATTTTAAATGTATTGGCGTAGTGGTTGTAGCTATTACATGACTTTTCTTTCAAAACTGTTAATGCACTAATGCTTCTGTAATGCTGTCTGTAAATCTGTATGCTGTCTGTAATTGAGTGGTCTTTTATTGCATGTTATCATCATTACAGCCTATACAGTCCACTGCTGGACATAGGCCTCCACAAGTTTACGCCAAAAATAACGTGAACTCATGTTTTTTGCCCATAGTCACCACGCTGGACAGGCGGGTTGGTGACCGCAGGACTGGCTTTATTAAATAAATTGATTTTAACCATTAAAATTTTCTAAGGAAATACGAGTACTCAAGTCTCGCGACAAGCTTTTTTATCATATAAATTATGTAATGACTTTATAAGTACACATACTACATTTCGGATAATTTACAGCAACCATAGTCACGGAAGGACTATCCTCCCCGCAACAAAATCCGATAAAGTTGTTTCATTCATGAGTGAAATTCGCGTGAACATTAAAAATAAATTCTCATGTTTATTTTTACGTAAGTCGAAAATAAACTGTCTTTTTGAAAATCGCAGAACTAAACAGAATCACGCTTTGAATATAGACGCAAAACTAAACAACTGAAGTCGAAAAGTTTCGAGCACACTAGGTTAGTGATGTATGTTCTAGTATGCAACAAAGTTCTACGGCAAGTTATCAAACAGCGTCTTAAAATATTTACCACACAAGATTTTGTGTTAATAAAATATTTAAATATATATTAATTTTTAAACGTTTATATCTATTCTAATATTATAAAGCTGACAGTTATTTTGTTTGTTTAAATGCGCTAATCTTAGGATCTGTTGGTTCAAAATGAAAATTTCTATATATTTTTTTGTCAGCCAACTTTTATCGAGGATTGCTATTTTTTTTTTCAAACTGTGAACTGTGAACGCATGTGAAACCGCGGGGCACAGCTAGTTATAAGTAAGTAAAACAACAACCAAACAGATGAAATAGTGGACAAAGTTTCGAAGATCAGTTACCTGGTAGATTATAAGTAATTTATCTTTTAGTAATAACGTCGAAAATTGATTAGTATTTAATACTAGCTGATCTGACATCATCATGTCCTGCGAACTATCAACCGCGTGAAGTTGATTTAACCTTTTCTATTAGTGATAATTATCTTTTTAATATTGTTTTTTCTATTAGTGATGATGACTTATCAATATTAGAATGAATATCACAAATATAGCAGAACTACAATAGGAGGCTTCGTTACAGATAAAGCAATTCCAGAAGATAGTTCCTTCCGGATGAATTACTCCAACACAATAAACAAACAGTATTTAATAATAGATATAAGATTTATTTTCCGCACCTTTTTTAACACACTGCAAAGGATAATTTCGTTTAAACAAATTTATTCCGACGCGGTACGAATAAGCTCGAGCGATGTATTTCCCAGAAGATTCGAATTTGTTGTTTAGATACAAAAGACAAAATTTCGGAGCGAAAAAACACAAAGTTTCCAAGTTAATATTAATTGTTGAAGCATTTGTGTATATTTGCAACTTAATATTTCTTCCTGTATGAGAGGAACGAATAAAAAAGGAGTAGATACACAAACGAACTGATTACGACAATTTATTTAATATTTTTTGGCGTGATAACGTCTTATAAATCGAAGAACACCGGCTTCACGCACGAAAAAGTGTCACGTTCCGCCTGAGCCTGAGCGTGCAAGCGAGAGCGCGGAACAAGCGATAGAGAGGCACGATCGGCTCAAACGTTGGCTTGTGACACATTTATCTCTCTTCATTTGTGACGTCATTTACTTACTAGTCTTACAGGAAAGCACTTCAAAATAATTCAGTGATAATAATTCAATTCAATGCATAAAAGTATGTAATTAATGTATGCATAAATGTTTCTTTAAGATGTTATCACGTAAAACTATCGTCCGTAAACCGACTTCATAGACAACCGTTTTTTTTCTTTAATACTTAATTGCACATTTAGAACTACACAACAAAGTACAAAGGTAAACAAAGTAAACAAAGGTAACAAAATACAAAGGCGGTCTTATTGCTAATAGTGAGTGATCTCTTACAGGGTGACAGTAGCCAGTTTCGTCAATCTCAAAATGACATTCGCGCTAAATTCCGTGTATGTAAATGTACAATGTTTATATGGTTTCGTTCAGTGGCGTACTTTAAGATTCAGCACCCGCCGTCGCATAAATTAAGGGGGAAAAATCAAGTATCTATGTATTAGGCATGTGACATTTCGTAAAATAGTCGATAAATTAAATTATCGACTTTTTTTTAATCGACTTCAGAAAAAGAGGGAGTTACTCAATTCGACCGTATATATATTTTCGGGGATAACTTCGTCGTTTATGAACCGATTTTGATAACTCTTTTTTTGTTGGAAAGGAGATATCCCAAGTGTGGTATCATGATAAGGAAACAAGGATCTGATGATAAAATCCCAGAGAAATCGATGGATACCCTCGAAAATCGTGGTGACGACGGGTGTTATTTTTTTTCGTCTGCTAACGTTATATTACTTGTCGATGTAATTGAAGTCGGTTGTTTTTCGTTGCAAACACAATTATTAATGTTTCGGCTGACCTATTTTTTAGACCGCCCATTCTAGAAAATAGTCGAGTCTAAAGGATAAAATCCGAAGCTTACTTCGGCTGCTTGAAATTTATATTTTTCCACATTCCTAGTATTCTCGGTTTGCGCCGCTCCTTTTTTACATAACTCAGTTGGCAAACAAACGTGCAGCTCACCTAATGGTAAGTGATTACCGTAGCTTATAGACGACTTCAACAGCAATACAAGCTTGAGGCCGACCCTATCCCCGATTCCCCTCAGGAGCTCGAACACCTAACTCACTAACAGGAACACAACACTGTTTGAAAACACTTGCCTCTCTAAGAATGCCGCCCCGGATCATGATCCTTTTGGTAAAGGGTCATGGTCCGGGTCCGGTCCGGGTCGGGTCCCCCCTAGGGTAAATACGCCCATGATTTAGTAAATAGTGTATCTGATGACCCTAGGGTAAATACGTCCATGATTTTTTTTATTATCTGAACAAACAAATTAACATTTCTGGTGTACGTGAGTCGAGGTAAAACCATTATTTCCTGTAAAAAACTTTCCTGTAAGACCAGTGAATTATTCGAATTTACAAACGTGGTACCAAGCACGTTCCGTAAACTTCTGAATCACGGGAAAATATTTCTCCTACCTTTTTTGAGGTTGCGCTAAATTTCTTTAATCGAGTTATTTGTGTATGGATTTTTAACCGTCTTCAAAAAAGGACGATGTCCTCAATTCGACTGTATTTTTATATGTGTTACCTTATAATTTTTTACTGGATAGACCGATTTTGATTATTCTTTTTTCACATGTGGTCCCATTTAAAGTTAATCGAGGTGTGACTGAAGTGTTTTTTGAGTTACCTCTAAATATTCGTCTAATAAGTCGCCGTAATTAGTCGTTTTTTCTTTTGTTTGCGAACAAACACTATTGTAAATTTTTATTTTTGTATTAATTTTCGTTATAGTATATAAAATAAATAATAATAATTATTATAAAACATTAAAAGATGTACAATCAAAAGTAGTACAATTGAGAGGAAAGTGTAAAAAGGCGGTCTTATCGCTAAAAGAGCGATTTCTTCCAGACAACCTATGGGTATTTGCATTTGCATTGTATTTGCATTTTTCGTAGTATCATCAATAATATTCTAAACCAGCACCTACAGATTTATGCACAAACCCACACAAATACACCTTCATCTTACATACACACACCTACACTAATACACCTCCATCTTACATGCACACACCTACACGAACACACATTCACATCTTCATGTCATGCACTCACCTCTAACTGCAGTGGATAAGACGGAACATAGCCGTTTACTTTTTTTTTTACTTCTTATTATTATATTTTTTAACTATAGTGTCTAGTTATGCATTTTATAATGATTAATTTTCTTTCATATCAGTGTGATCCTATTTTGGCCATCTTTATACATTATATTGTAACGTACTATTGTATTATAACGCTGTTGGATTGCCTAATAAAACAAAACAAAAATAAAAATATGTACCTATATATGGGTCGTCAAGGCATAGAAAATGTTCGCGTTGAGTCGTAGAGGTGGGATTTTTATATTAAATATAATATTAAATTGTTCGATTTGGGTTGTGTAATGTGATTTTGAGCAATTCATTGTCATTACACATGTATACTTGTACAAACTAGTAATAAAGCGTAGATAAGTTTAATATAAGCCCCTATGAGGGTGACATATTCAGTGTATGAATAAACCTTCTATAAATAAATAAAGATAAAAAAGGCATAAGAAAGCAATTAGGAAGTGTACAAATAATTGTTATGTAAAGTAGAATAAATAACAATAGTATATAAAATAACACATATATTCATACATAACTATATAATACACATTTTATATATACATATATATTTTTAAATTTTTCATCTTTAGAGCATAAACAATTAGAATTGTGCCATTGAAATTGGCAAACAATATCATTTAAAGATCAAGGAACGTATTGAGCCGATATTATTTTCTATTATTTAAATGATTATTGAAATACGAACTACTCTCTACTACTGGATGTTTGTCCGTACGTGGTCCACGTTAAGCTGTCGGTACCGGTTGTTATTAAATACCTGGTAGCGATTTTTACCTAAAGTAGGGAATATATCCGCCAACCCACAGCGGATGAGCGTGATGGATTAAGCTGCAAACCTTCTCCTACGTGGATAAAGAGGCCTATACTCAGCAGAGGCACGTTACTCAGTGAATCGTAATATAGACAATAGGGCTGTTAGTTTACTACAATAAAAGGCATTACTGTCAATATACGGAAACCTGCATGTGACGCCTAATAAATTTGCTGTTTCAGTAATAATACTTATACTAATTAAGACGACCACTCTGGTGTAATGATGCGTGTGCCGTGTTGGCGGTGCCTAAACACCGATGGTAGCGAGTTTGATTCGCGCTTGAAGTGGATATTTGTGTTAAATATTTATATCCGGTCTGGTCATTAGTCCTGGTGGCTCTCCCCACCGTGCCTCGGAGAGCACACTAAGCTGTCACCCAGTTGTTATCATGTATGTCTGATAGCGATCGTTACTCATTGTAGGGAATATATCTGCCAACCTGCATTGGAGCAGCGTTGTGGATTACGCTCTGATCCTTCTCCTACATGGGGATAAAAGCCTATCCCCAGCAGTAAGATTTGAGAATTAAGAATGCGAATGGTTCAAAATTTTGTACAAAAGGTCAACTTTGTACCACTACTTTTTTTTGTAAATCGATTTTTTTTAAAGTTTCAGTTGACAAACATTATCTGGATAACAAACACAAAAAAAGAATTATCAATTTGCAGCAGTCGTTTGAAAGTAATGTTCAGCGATCCATTTTTATTTGTATAGATAACCAAAACTGCTGACGATTTTTACATAGATAAAAACTTGTCATAATCTGAAATTTCTACCAGGTCTTCACTTACGTATAAAAAGTTTTTATTACCACATTAGATTCGTTACACGTAACAATTAACCTTTTATCTGTGTAGCCCTTGTTAGAACTGTCCTAAGAACTATTGTGATAACAGATCATTAATAAAGAACTAAAAGGTTAAGTTGGTTTTCGGAGATACTATATTATCTTAAGCCCTAATGTTGATGCCCTACTTTTAGACAAACAAGGTTATATAGAACAACTAGCTGACCTGGCGAACTTCGTATCACCTTATTTTTTTCTGAAATATAATAATAACATAATATATCAAAATAAAATATAGCCTATCTTTTAAGTTGGATCAAACTGCACACGGTGTGCAAATTTGACTAAAATCGGTTAAGTAGTTTAGGAGTCCATTGAGGACAAACATTGTGACACGAGATTTATATATATTAAGATTGTTGGTAATCAAGGAATGTCTTTTATCAAGAATTTCGTGAAAACACGGGAAAACTCACTTGATAGGATTGATCAAAGGACTTTGGTTGGTAAAAGTACTTGTAAGGACAAAGAGATTAATCAATTGTATTAGTGTAATTCATTGAATTTATTCTTTAAATAAGAAGTTAGCACAGCTGTTGCGGTTAATCAGATCAAAACAAGTGCGAGAACTTCTACACAATAGGCCTGCACTGTGTCTTAGATATAAGAAACGTAACTGGCTATGAGAGAAACAGAGAAAGAAAATGTGTGCTCGCACCTCTCTCTTTTGCTTCGTGCGCCTTACCCGTATAACACTTTTCGTAACGCGCTGGTCATGCATTCACCAGCTGACTCCCTAAGTCAAGTTTTCGTAAAGAATTTTTACTTCAAAAAAGTAGGTCACAAGTAAGAAAATTATGTTAGGAGGTGAATGTATAAAGTAAAAGACGATAGGTAGAAGAAGAAAAAGGAGAAGTGGGATGTCTCAGTTGTATATGACAACGCGCTAGCACAACGGTCAAAGCCTTGGCTTACAGCCGTTGCGCTGGCGGTTACCGCAAATGGTAAGCATTTGTATAGGCCATACCATAGGTTTGTGCTTGTATATTGTTGTTTCAGTAATACAAGATAAAGAAAATATTTAAGTATATATTAGTTACCTCAAAGAGTACTTATTAGATTCGATTACATTTAAATGAGACCTATACGATACTATTGTATGTCATAACAACTTTCGATTAACAACAAAAAAAAACGTGTGTGCTGAAGTAAAATTTACGAAATGTAACTCTCTCTTTCTCTTTCTGTCTTCGCTAACGTATATCTCCCTCTTAACTTCCGTTCGCCTCACCCGATCACACTTTTCGTAACGCTCTTCGAGGTTTCACTTCAAAAAGATTCGTAGAAATTGGTTCCCAGTAAAAAGTTCTGCAACCTACTTTTTGTAGTCAATTAAAAGAGGAGTTGAAGAGAGCCTCTTAGGTACTAATATTAGGACGTTTGAGATATTTCTAAGTTGTTATAACACTACAATACTAGCTTTTGTATTAAAATTCATTGAATATTTTAAAGTTTCCCCTAACATGCATTATCAACCTTATCTGTTTAAGTAAAGGACGAAGCTGGGAAGCCGCTGTAAAGCTTGTATGAAGTGTAAAACTTATTTTTTATTTAACTACAGAACTTTTCGCGCAAAAGCTAGTTTCATTTACATGGAGATTGTGATTTTTAGAATAGAATAGAATTTTTTTTTGATTTTTGTGAAAGAAATTGTTTTAAAATTGTCCTTACAATAGTGAAAAAATCTAAAGAATATTTATAAAATATATTCTTATTGGATTCGAAGCTTTATAATTTATAAAGCTTCGAATCTTGTAACTTAATCTATAAATCTTATAAGTCTAAGTAATAATAAAAGTATGTCAAGCTTAGGTCATATAATCAGACTTTTTTTTTCTTTATACAACTAGGTCGGCAAACAAGCGTACGGCTCACCTGATGGTAAGCGATTACCGTAGCTTATAGACGTGTGCAACACCAGAAAGCACGCGCGTTGCCGACTACCCTCAAATCCCCCCCAGGAGCTCTGTTCACCTCGAGTCACCGACAGGTACACAACACTACTTAAAAATAGTATTATTTAGCTGTGATCTTCTGTAAAGTCGAGGTACTTATTTTTTTTTTGTTATTATTATTATTATTTTTTCTTGCTTGTTTCTTTTTCTTTTATGTTACATGTATTGTTTTTGGTTGTATAATAAATATATTTGTATTGTATTGTACTTCTCCAGTCGGGCTGCTCCCGATTTTGAGTGGGATATTTTCTGCCCTACCTTAATTAAAAGTTTACTTGATTGTTTCTTTCAATAAGTATCATACTACTGTTCTTCTGCAGTTTGTGCAGTAGCAAAAACATAATTGTATTTGCTCGCAAACGAAAAAAAACCGACTTCAATTACATCGACGAGTAATACAACGTAGATCGACGAAAAAATAGTCAAGTAACTACGCGTTATCAAATATTACTCAAAAAGTGGTTATTAGGTCTCGATAAAATTTAAATGTGATCACATGACAAACATCAGCTTTCGATTAAATTAAAAATTATCAAAATCGGTACACCCAGTAAAAAGTTATGCGGATTTTCGAGAGTTTCCCTCGATTTCTCTGAGATCCCATCATAAAATCCTAGTTTCCTTATCATAGTACCAAACTAGAGATATTTCCTTTCCAACAAAAAAAGAATTATCAAAATCGGTACAGCCAGTAAAAAGTTATGTGGTATATATTTTTTTTTTATTAGGCTATCCAACAGCGTTATGATACAATAGTATGTTACAATATAATGTATAAAAATGGCCAAAATAGGGTCACACTGATATAAACCTATACTTAAAAAAGTAATAAGTAAAAAAAGTAAACGGCTATGTTCCGTCTTATCCGCTGCAATTAGAGGTGAGTGCATGACATGAAGATGTGAATGTGTGTTCGTGTAGGTGTGTGCATGTAAGATGGGGGTGTATTAGTGTAGGGTATACAACGTAGGTCGACGAAAAAAGCGTCAAGTAAAAACGCATTATTAGATATAACTCGAAAAATAGTTGTCAGATCTCAAATAAATTTAAATGGGACCAAATGACATCACCTTTCGAACGGCGACATCACCTTTCGATTAAATTTTTTTTTTGTCGAAATCGGTCCACCCTGTCAAAAGTTCTGAAGCAACATACATAAAAACAATAAAGTCGAATTGAGAACCTCCTCCTTTTTTGGAAGTCGGTTAAAAAGCCACAACAAAACGCAAGAGATCTATTTCCATACGAAGTATGTATATGTATGTATTTTTTTAAAGGTTTGGGTTTATGTCGTTGTCAGTTTCCTCACATTACATCGGAGGGTACTTTTAGGCGTATAAAAAGTATGTTTTAACTAAGAGCGAAGTTGTTAAACACTTTAAAAACCCCATTCAATTTGTATGCTTTTTTTGGCGAATGAGCTAATAAACGGTTGAAGTAGTGATAAGATCTTTGCTATATCCACCGACTCTGTATTAAAGAATATAAAAAAACAATGTTCACATAGTGATTTATACAATATATTTCCAAAACAACAGATAGAAATAGAATTAATAAATCTTAAAACATAAATTATAAATAAAGAAGAATTTAAAATAAAAATTCTTGACATTAATCAAAAAATATTTTTATAAACAAAATAAAAACAAGAAATGAGGTTTCATTAATATTTCCATATAAAAAATTTATATATGTGGATACGCCACACTATAAAATAAAATTGTAATTATTTAGATTTAAATCATTTTATTTTATGCAATAATAAATGCTCATAAATACTTTCATAAACACTATCACACACACACACACATTCACACAAAAATACACAGTAATTCTAAATATTAATTAATATTCCAAATAATGTGAAAGTAATCGAAACATCAGCCAAATTAGTTTATTTATACAGCTGAAACTGTAATCCTATGAAACGAACTAATTCGGCTGTTAGTTAATAACTTAGTTTGACTAAATTTTAAAGTCAGCGTTGGTTTGGATATGGGTTAATTAAATATCGGTACTTTTAGTAACTAACTCAGCGTTTTGATTATAGTTATATGTTTTCGGCGAAACTTTAAATCTTATGATTACGTTGGTGTAACTATATAATTGTTTTATAGGCATATTGTATTAAATTAATTTTCGTAAATTTCTAAAAGAGATAACTCCTCGTCTTATTGTCTCCACTGGTGACAAGAGAGTTGTTGCATTTTTGCCCAGAAAATTGGAATAGCGATTCAACGGTGGAAATGTTACCAGGATTCTTGGCACCATTCCACGTGAACATGATTTACACCGTTACTATTATAAATATTTAGTTCATAAGTTATGAATTTTAAATATATTAAAAATATAATATTGTAAAATTTCGAAATAAAAAAGGTTAGGTGGTTTCAAGATTTTGGTATTTTTGGCTTTGTATTTCGACAAATTTCACTGAGTTTTATCTCGGGGATGAGAGATTAAAACGTGCATCGAACTTTCGGGCTTTAAATATTGACCTGGGTGAAATACCACGGATGAAATTCGGCTCAAAATCTAGCAGCCTGAAAGGGAAAGTACTTAAATCTTACAGAAGATAACAGCCAAATTAAATTGCTTTCAAAAACTCTTCTACTTGAACTATCGCTCAAAGTGTCGAGGTTGGGAGGAAGTCGGTATACTAATACAATCAAACATTACAAAATCGTGATTGAAATACTTAAAACATAGACATTACGTTGACTTTCTTTAAAAATGACGAATAAGTGAGTACTTATGCTAAATACAGTTAAAAATATTATGTATTTTTAATTTTTTTGGTTCCCATTTGAAAAAAGATGAGTGAATGAGTAATACAAAATGTAAAAAAAATCAAGAAGATTGTACACTAATTTCAAAATTGTATTTGTTATCCATACGTCGATATAAACTAATTACTTAGCAAGCAACGGTGCAAGAGAAAATGCAAAAAGCAATTCTCATTTTTTACTACGAAACAAGAGAACAAATAAGAAACTACCCGCAAAGCGCGTCCGAGCCGACGTGAAACACGCTACCGGTTCAGATCCCGCCCGAGGTCCATAGTCCCGACAAAAAACCGGATTTAAAGTGGACGCAGTAAAACAAGATAGATTTCCCGGGAGCGCAATTAAACGGGACTGAGAGAGGGACGGCCGCCGGGACTAGTCGTTGTGGCGCGCCCTAATCTCTTTTAGGGCGTTCCGATTTCAGTTCAATTGCTTTTTACTTACTTAAGATTACTTACGCTTTTAATTTCTCATTACTATTCAAATAAATTAATATTTTAAAAATATTATTAATTATCTATCTTTCGAAATGCTATTATTTTCAAGGAACTTATTATCACTGAATCGCACTAATTAATTAGTGCTGATTATCAAAAATATATAACTTGATATATCAAAAATATTATATGAAAATAAATAGTTGATATTTTTGTTTTTGTTAATTCAAGGGTACATATTAAAATGTGCATATTTTTGATTTTGCAAGTATTTAGAATATGTATCACAATTACTAAAAATTATTGTCTTAATAATAATTATTATTATACTCTTTGTTGTACATCATTAAAAGAACAACAAAATAAATATTAACATAAAATGAATGATGAGACGTACAAAGACGGTCTTATCGCTGAAAGAGCAATCTCTTCCAGACAACCTTTGGGTATAGGACACGAAATAGAAACTGCAGTTAGGAAGTAAACAAATAACTGGTGTGCGAATTAGAATATTTTAATAAAGTACATATAGATATTATATAATAATAAACATACACAATACTTACATATATAAATACCTACATCATACAAAGACGATATAGGCGATCATGACGTATTTAGTAACAAATAGTGTAGTTTAAGATATGATTATGATTATTATCTTATAATATGTAAAATTTAGTAAAGACCCGAATATTTTTCATGTTTTAACAGTAGAGGTAGCCAGACCTCCTGGAGAGGCTTGTGGATAGGGACGACAACGCGCTGACAATGCAGTGTTCGTCCATAAACTTTTTTTAATAAGTAAACGCCTTATACTTTTCTCCTCTTTTGGGGATCCAGAAACACACACATCACACACAAAGTCCGAGACCACAACAAACATCTATATGGCCAATACAAATGTTTATCATGTGCTGGAACCCGCAACTGCTAGCGCAACAGACTGTGCTGTGACCGCTCCGACAACACATTGACGTCGTAGTATATTTTTTTTAAAGTAATTCAAACACTTAGCTGTGTGGCTACGATAATAAAGAATATAGCTACCCCCTCTCTTCCCGTGGGTGTCGTAAGAGGCGACTAAGGAATGACGCAGTTCCACTACTACCTTGGAACTTATAAAGCCGACCGATGGTGGGATAACCCTCCAACTGCTGGCTTTGAAATACACAGGCTGAAGACGGGAGGCAGCGTCTTTGGTGGGACAAAGCCAGACCAGCGTGGTGACTATGAGCATCATACATTAGTGTGAACGCCACTTTTTGGTGCGAACTTGTGGAGGCCTATGTCCTAAAGTGGACTGCGATAGGCTGAAGTGAGTGAGTGAATACAAACACACATTTAAGAAGATAGATTTTTATTGTTTTAGATGGAATAAAGGATTCATCCCTTAGATCCTTATCTGTCAGTATCTGGACTAAAGTTGCAGACGCTAAGTCTTACGCAGTAGAAAGTTCATATACTCAACTAAGCTCACTATATAATGATAATCTCAACTAGTTTAATGTCATCCCTTATTCAAATATTCGGTATCAGGATTAGGGGATTAGGAGTTCCATCGGTAACTTTGTAAAGCACATTGAAACACCCTTAGTTAAACAAGAAAATAATTGTGTTTGCTCGAACATGAAAAAAAACAGACTTCATTTATAATAGAACTTCGATTCAGCCTGTAATATCCCAATACTGTACCATAGGCCTCGTTCCCCATGTAGTAGGATCAGAACTTGATCCACCACGCTGCTCCAATGCGGGTTGGTGAATGTATTCTCTACTGTGAGCTATGAGTAACGATCGCTATCAGGTGTACATGATAACAATTAGGACCGACAGCTTAGCGTGCTCTTCGAGGCACGGTGGGGAGCCCCCCATGGACTAACAACCAGAACGGAAGCAATTTGTTTCTAATTCACATAGCTATATAACCCATATATAGAAATATTGAAAAAGCCGTATAATAAAGAATTTAATTGTCCTACAAAATTTTTTCATACAAAAACAAAAAATATACCTCGACAAATTTTCCCATTCAGTTAATATAGTAGGTAAAAAAGAAAAAAGGCTTATGTGAATCCGGTAATTCCGTACGTGATCTCACGACGGTCCAAGGAAACCAATTATAGGCCAGGATTTATTCTTTGCTTACGATTTCACGCCTGTTCGCTGTATAATATGAGAATTACCTCTTTACCGAGATGTAGAGAAACCAAAAAGGGTTATTTTTTACATATTTTTATACATTACATAATATATAAAAATACATAAAAAAAGTAACAGTCATACTGACGATATTTAAAAACGTGACAGTAGTTTTTGACAGTTCTTCACAACAGATCTACATACATATTCATATGCTTTATTGGTTTTGTATGATTTTATTTGTTGTGAAGATGTCTACCCCTTCATATAGAACTTTTACCGAAATTATATATTGTATCATGGAGGAGGTTGGCTGATTATCCTTAACACAGATTATACTTATAATCCATATAGGATCATCATCATCATCATCATTCCAACCTATTACAGTCCACTGCTGGACATAGGCCTCCACAAGTTCGCACCAAAATGCGTGAACTTGTGTGTGTTGCCTATAGTCACCACGCTGGGCAGGCGGGTTGGTGACCGCAGGGCTGGCTTTGTCGCACCGAAGACGCTGCTGCCCGTCTTCCATATAGGATGATCAGTCTGAATTCAATTTTTTTTTTGTGTAATTAAACCCTTTGCATATTTTTTTTTTATAATTGATACCATTTGTTAAAATGTTTATTTTAAATAAAGCTTATTATTATTATTATGAAATAAATATTATGTAGTTTAATGAAATAGTATCATTTTTTTTATAATGACCCTTTCTTACAGATTATAACTAACTTTCCAAAAATTTCTGGCTACCTTACTCATCACAAAAACGCAACTCTACTTCAGAACGGTATTATTTAGCTGCGACCTCTGTAAGGCTCACCAGTCAGGTCACAGATTTTAAGCAGGATATTTCCTGGAGTTGGTTCGTGTGCAGGATATTTCCTGGAGTTGGTTGGTGTGCAGGATATTTCCTGGAGTTGGTTGATGTGCGTGTTTCCTATGAAAAAACACAAATGTCTGAGTGAAGCAAGTCTTATGGTGATTTTTTCTGTTACTTGAATATTATTACTTCATATGAAGTAACACTTAAGAAAATCTCAAGTAACTATTACGGAATTTGGATTGAATCTACAGCCCTATGTTATTTTGGTCAAGGTTCTGCTAATATACGATTGGGTAATCCACACGTCCGATATTATGTAAACACAATTGTACGAAATATCTTTGCGAACTGCGTTCCGTTGAGTAATTAAGACGTTGCTTGATTCACTGTAGATTTTTGACAATGATGATATGATGACAATTTTGTAATGATATCAATATTAAAGATTTAGTACCGCTATGATGATATTATTTATATATGCTAATTTTAATCATTAAAAACAAATAGAGTTTTAATTTGTATAAGAACGATTCAAAAACGTTTTTGAAGCCTTAATAGTCGGCAACGCGCTTGCAATGTTTCTGATGTTGCAGTCGTCTATAAACTACGGTAATAGCTTACCATCAGTTTAACCGTACGCTTGTTTGCCGACCTAGTTACATAATTATATTAAAAAAATCAAGTATTTCACAATAGGAATTTCTATACAAAACGCTGATTCCAAAATAATTCTTTCCTGATGACGTAAGAGGTCCTAGTTAGTAAGCAAGTCACGTCCTGAAATAGTTATATTTCAAACAGCGTCCTTAAACCAGTTTCATATTGAACCAAATTAAATTTATGAACGTATAAATAGCTTAATACGCTTCTAATTCCCCTTTGCTGTTAACGAGACCACTAATATAATTATTGGTTAGGTAACAATGATACGCGTCGGAACATAGAATTAATCAGTGGCGCTTATTTAGTAACAATAGTTATGGTAAAATTTAATCTTATTACCTATAATCTAGTTAAACAATGGAACGTGCTTTGATGTCTTCCTGAGCTTAACTTTGCCAGGCTTTGGTGAGACTGTAAGGATTAAAGCTGCTTCGCTGATTTATGATTTTTTTACTTAACACTTTAAAAAGCACTACACAGAAACATCCACAGAAAACGACATACATTAAAACATACAACGTACATTACACAGAAATAAAAAACAATTTTACAGTTTTATTGTACACGCTCTTTATTCATTTACATTACTAATTAATTTTAGATACCGTCATTAAAGTATCTTTAGTACGTTCGTCCAATATAGCTATCGTTTACTCAAAATCAAACCTCGTCAATATTGATGCGAGTCGGATGCTTATGCTAGGTATATAATACCTGTATTACAGGTCATCAGTCTCGCACCACCCCGGACCACGGCATACTGATCGCACTGTGTCAAAAAGGTAATATCTATGCAAGGCTTCTCAAAAAAAAATAGATGATTCAGTATCTTCTCTAAATTGACAAATTATTATTAAGGTGGGGAACGGCAAGATACTCATATTCTGCTCAAAATCTAGAGCAACCCATCTGAGGAAGTACCACAACCTTGCAGAAGATCACAGCTAAATAATACTGCTTTCAAGCAGTGTGGTGTTCCTGCATGAGTAAGGTGGCCAGAGCTCTTGAGAAAGTCAGGGGTAGAGTCAGCAATACGCTTGCGACGCTTCTGATGTTACAGGCTAAGGATAATCACTTATAGGCTACGGTAACCACTAACCATCATGATGATGAACATTGTTTGCCGACCTAGTTATATATAAAAATGGTTTACGCATATTTGACAAATATATCTTTTAATCATGGTGCATGACCTTGAGGGCCTTTCAATGATGTGTCAGATGACATGACATACAGTCGGCTCCGATTTATTCTTCTTCACTTTATATTTATATCCTTAATTTTTTCACACTTAAAATTATTGAATTAGAAACCTCTTTACGCAAGCTTGCCTTGGGGAGTAAGCTGGTGGATGTGTGACGAGAGCGTTACGAAAAGTGTGAATGGAAGTCGAGAGGGAGATATAAGTTAGATGGAACTAAAGAAGTTTTACTTCAGTCGTGTGGTCTAAAGCACCCACGTTTTTTATATTGCACCAACGCGAGACCTATCTTGAAATAAGGAGTTCTTATGACTATTTCTATCAACTAGAATCCGAAATCAGATATTTTAAGAAACTACATACGTATCACGATATAAAGATAGTAAAATCAAAAAATGACAAATATTTAAAATTCAAAAAATATTTTTACGATCGTAACCATGGCAAAACTCTCGCAAACAACTATCGATATATTGAGACAGATTGCTTTAAAATACGCTTTATCCCTTGTAGCCAAACTAATACTTTGGTCGAAACAGCGTCTCCCGCTAACTCGTTAAGCTTCTTTGAGATTTCTTTAAAGAGAGATCAGCGTCTTGCGCTTAAGTTTATGTAAATTTAGTAGCGTTCAACTTCAACTTCAAAAGTTAAATGTCACAGCAAACACGCTCACAAACGTTGTCTTTTACTGACAGCGCATTGCGAATTTGGCAACGTAATAGGTTTTTAGGAGTTGCTCATTTAGCATTCGGAATCATTTTTTTATCAGAAAATATATTATTATACAATTTATATTTATAATTGTGCCGTGTGGTGGCCGAGTAGAATTTCACCACCCCCTTTCTTCCCGTGGGGGTCGTAAAAGGCGACCGAGGGATAAACCTGCCTCAAAATCATCAGGGTCCTGGAGAAGGTAAACTTCATTTGAAACCTGGAATGGGGTCTCCGTCAAGCATTCGCGGCATAGCTCTAAAATGCGAAAGACTCCTGCAGCCGAACTGGATCCACACGTATCGACTCGTCGTTCCTGTGGGCCTAGCCAGTGAGGTCGAGAGGGTGGCGCAGAGCTTAGGCAACTGCGTTTTCCTGAAGAGTGTCCTAGGCGACAGTGTCTGTCTGACACTGTCTAAATCTCTGTCTGCAACAGACGGACTAAGGCCAATGAATATTTATAATTAGTAATATAAAGATATCTAAATTTGAAAACTTAATAGAAATTTGATAGACTCGATATAATTGTAGTAACGTAAAAAACAAAGTAAAATTTTAGTTCTCAAACTCATTCGGTTTCAAATACACTGACACACATGAACACACTGCGAACTAGACAGAAAAAGACGTTAATCTTGACAAATTTGATCATTCGAAATTATTGTATTTAGATTTGGGTATTGGGGACCAAGAGAAGAACCTCAACTTTATTTGACTTACACAAGATCACAGCGAAATAATACGCACGAGTAGTCTTGTGTTCCTGTAGTGAGTGAGGTAGCTAGACCTCTTGGGTACAAACGGGGGTAGGATCTGCTCAAATCTGGGCAAAGCCAATCTAGGGAAGTATACACTTGCAGACGATCACAGCTAAAAAACACTCCTATTAAGTAGTATTGTATTCCTGTTGTGAGTACGGTGGTCAGAGCACCTGGGAAGGTTAGGGGTAGGATCAATAATGTTTGCCCCCATAGTACTATTTTTTTTCAATAGTACTATTTAAAAAATACTCTTATTTATTATAAAGAAATAAAGCGAAGAACAATCCCTAACACCTACCAAACGAAAAAAGTTTCGTAATATTAAATATGTACATATTTCAAGACTTCTCTTGAAATATTTAGTTTTCTCCATGAAATTTTATTTCAATAGACGAGAAAATTACAACAAAAGAAGAATAAAAAGAGTTACCTTAATAATAAGACCAACAATGGTAAACTTTCACGAATATCAATGAACGACTTAATTCAAATTCAAAGCCAAATGTACTTAGATATTCAATTCGAGTTCACAATATAACGACTTTTAGTTAAGCTTATCTAACTTAGACTATACTTACCTATGATTAGGTTAAGTTAGGTTTTTAGTTCATGCATAGTCTTTTTGCAAATGTAATCATAGCTAGATTTAAACTTCCTAAGCCGAGTGAGACGTAGAATTCCCTTGAAAATTACCTACCGAGTTGAAAAGCGGTATTAAGAGTAAAAGAGTTGAATCTAAATGAGGAACGGACTCCAAGTTCTGAAGTCGTAACTGTGATATTAACCTTTTGTTCTTTCATAATACTGCATAATCTTTGTGATAAGAATTTGTGGTAATAGCTATGAGAACTTCGTTAAGAAATGCTTTAGAGATATCATTGCTAGTATGGTTTAAGCTTTATAATTAAATGTTAAGTGTGTCGTATTAAGTACATTTGAAAACTGGTTGAAAATGAATTAATTAAAAAAAAAAACGCTTTGGGTACACTCTATTTACGCCTATTTTATTGTTTACTTGTGACTATGTTTTCCTTTCGAGGGTCATTGGTTCGATTTACGTCCCGAGTTGTTTGAAAAAATATTTAAATATGTATTTCTGTTAACTGTTATTTCAAATATTTTTTACACAACTACTCGACTGTTGGCAACAACGTGAAAAATTAATTAATTATATATTTTATACTGGCAATACTTCGAGGTATCTCATAAAAGCAAGTCTCATATAAAGAAGCGTACGGCTCACTTGATAGTCAGCTGATGATTAGCGATCATCGTAGCTTATAGACGCCTGCAACACCAGAAACATACCGCTTTTATTTTACTATGTGATTTTTATTTATACAAGAGGATATTTAAGTCACAAATATACAAAGATGCTTCAACAATTAATATTAACTTAGCAACTTTGTCTTTTTTCGCTCCGAAATTTTGTCTAAATTTGTATCTAAAAAACAAATTCGAATCTTCTGGGAAATACATCGCTCGAGCTTATTCGTACCGCGTCGGAATAAATTTGTTTAAACGAAATTATCCTTTGCAGTGTGTTAAAAAAGGTGCGGAAAATAAATCTTATATCTATAATAAATACTGTTTGTTTATTCTGTTGGAGTAATTCATCCGGAAGGAACTATCTTCTGGAATTGCTTTATCTGTAACAAAACCTCCTATTTTCGTTCTGCTATATTTTTGATATCAATTCTAATATTTAAGTCATCATCACTAATAGAAAAGGCTAAATCAACTTCACGTGGTTGATAGTTCGCAGGACATGATGAGGTCAGATCAGCTAGTATTAAATACTAATTAATTTTCGACGTTACTACTAAAAAATAAATTACTTATAATCTACCAGGTAACTGATCTTCGAAACTTTTCCCACTGTGACATCTGTTTGGTTATTGTTTTATTTACTAACTAGCTGTACCCCGCAGTTTGACACGCGTTAATTTGATAAAAAATAGCCTATAATAGTCTTTCTCAGTAAATGGGTAGTCCAAAAAAAAGGATTTTTCATTTCGAGACAGTATTTCTTGAGATAAGCGCCTTTACACAAACAAACAAACTTACTTTTCAACTTTATAATGTTATATAACCGACTTCAACAAGTAATACACCTAGGTAGACGAAAAAAAATAGTCAAGTAAATACGCATTATCAAAGATTACTCCAAAAGTTGTAATCAGATCTCGATGAAATTTAAATGTGACAACATGATAATCATCGGCTTTCGATTAAATTAAAAATCATCAAATTCGGTACGGTACGGTAATCGGTATATTTCCTTTCCAACAAAAAAAGTATTATCAAAATCGGTTCATAAACGACAAAGTTATCCCCGAACATACATAAAATATATACATACGGTATTTTTTTGGTACTTTGAATTGAGTAATCTCCTCCTTTCTTGAAGTGGGAAGAAATTTTGAAAATGAATTATTATTTCTTGGATCTATTTTTCCTAGGTCTTATCGTCTCGTTTAATACAAAAAAGTAAGTATATTCGGTAAAAACTCAATAATCAATGAGTTCATTTAAAACCATATTCAAATAAAACTTTATCAAACTTACAGGATTTCCAGATGCTGACGCTGTGATGGTGTTATTAGCCCTTCTGTTTGTCCACCAGTTAACTGATCTCACGTACTGATACACTTGAACGCTCCGATTGACCTATTTCGTGACAGCTCTGCACCGAAATCTACAGGACAAATATTAGTATGTTACGTACGAGGATAAGAATGTTTTGCCTTAATAACGCGAGTATTGAGGGTAGTCGTAACTTTTTGCTTATATAATAATTGAAATACATTTTTAAGGTATTTTATTTCATAATTTCTGAAATGATTCATAACTAATTTTTAATTCTGATTGATTTTAATTTAGATAAAAACATTGTGATTATCTGCGTTTTTTTTTTAATAGTATACACGGGACCAAATCGCATAACATTAGTATGGCGAGCTCCAGGAGGCAACACAATGCACTAACGATACGATACGAAAATGACACATCTGTAACCAATCTACATTTACGAAAATATTGGAAAAACTACGCATGTTTAATTATATTACATTCATTAAAAATAAAAGGCTTGAGTTAATTTTTTTTTTGTTTTCATTTAAGAACATTAAAATATTGTTTAGATTAGTTTTTATTTCATAAAACTAGATGAGGTACTTTAGAAGATATTAAAAAATTTGTAACCAATCAGTTTTCTTTGCGGTCCATTTAACATAAATTGTTTAAGTATAAATTTATATTTGATAACCAATCCGGTTTAATTGTGCGAATAGGTACTATAATACAGTCGTGATCACTATCCCATATAGAGTGGATATATATGTAACGTATTTGTACAAATTTATAACCTCCATAATAGGGGACTATATGCATCACTATACTGAAAAGGCTTTCATTCAACTGTTTATAAATACTAGTGGTTGCCCGAGGGTCGAAATTCGAACATAATTAATTTAAATTATAAGTTTGAATATTATAATTAATAATAAACAAAAAAGTATATATGCGTGTGTGTCAAATACATGATAGTGCATATTTCATGGTTATGCATAATAAAAAAAAGTATTCTGCAATAATTCTCTATATCTATACTTCTATACTAATATTATAAAGAGGTAAAGTTTATAACTTTGTTTATATGTAGGTGGTAATCTTCGCAAATGCTGATCCGATCATGAAAATTCTTTCACTAACAGAAAGCTACACTATTCAGGAGTGACATAGGCTATATTTATTGTAATTGAACAAAAAATTTGGAAAATAAGAAAAATATTAAAATATAATATCAAAATGGTAAATAAACTAGCGCCATCTATCGCTATTAGAAATCAATTTATTAGTCTTTCGACGTTATTAATTTAGTCTTAATTTAGTCTATCGACGAAATTTTCTCGTTTTTTGATAGATGGCGTTGGAACAACATATTAGTTATTTAAGTGCTATAAAATTTGTTCTTTAAAGTATGTTATTTGGTTAATATAATAATAATTAACGCCCAACGAAGTGGGTACGGGTCGGCTAGTAAACTATAAGTACAAAGTATTTGCTTCACGTATTAATATATAGATTTACTTTAATATTTATTCCTAAAATAGGAACTAACACAACACTAATTGTTAGGAGTATTATTTGTGTATGATCTTCTGTGAGATTGGTTTCCTTTCCTTTTTTTTTACGTGGGGAAAATCCATCATGGATACCCTCCAGCGCGGGGGCGCCAGAGGGATATGTCAGATTCCTACTGACTAAAAACCACCACGTGTGAGCAGTCGTCCGCCTGGGTGGGGCGAGATGGGGTCGCGCTAGCATTCGCCACCTCGCCCCGGCGGTGGGCCCGGATAAAGCCTCCGGACCCCGGCACAATGGTGGGGTGGCCTCGTTGATTTCCTTTCCTAGACTAGTCTTTGCTAGTCATAGTTGCTATAAATTTCGTAATAATATGTGTTTCCTGCTATGATGATGATTCAGCCTGTAATATCCCACTGCTGGGCATAGGCATCTTTCTCCATATAAGAGAAAGATTTCCTGCTGTACCATACAACAAATATTTACTTATTATACCTGGTGATCTAAAATAAGATATATAAGCTACTTTTTATCCCCACATTCCCACGGGATCGGAAATCACGCGGATGAAACCGTGTGGAAAGCTTGTAAATAATAACCAAACGACAGCGGTACATTCTTCAAAACATTATAATTTGTAAAGACCACACAGTTGTCGAGGTTTGTGCGCGTATTATGCATTTTTGTGTCCTTGACACAGGATTTCGCTGTGTTCAATGCACTTGAATTTAAAGCTATTATTATTACCTTTTATCAAAAACGTAAACGCATTACCCTCAATTACCCGATGCAGTGAGACCTCAGAACAAATGGGTTTCGTAACTTTGTGACAAAATATAAACAGACAATGATGGAACAGATTATCAGCGACCTTGCGATCTGTCGAAAGTGAGGTCTAATAAATGTAAAGTATGGTTTATACATATTTATAGATGGTTCCCTATATTTTTCATACTATAAATGTGACAAACAAGCGTATGGCCCCACCTGATGGTAGGTAGTATGCTTCTGGTGCTTAAAACGTCTTTAAGCTACCGTATTCGATTACTATCATGTGAGCCGTTCGCTTCTATGCCGACTACAAAAATAAAGTGGATACATATACCATACCATAGCCTATCATCGCATATAATACAAGCGTATTGTCAACCATACCCCGATCACCTTGCTGAGCCCTAACCACCTTACTCTCCACAGAAGACTTCTTAAGAGAAATATTATTTAGCTGTGATCTTCTGTAAGGCTCACATACTTCCCCAGTCAACCTGCTCCAGATTTTAAGCAACATTTCCTGCTATGCTGTACGTCAATAATATTTTCACTATGAATTATATTCTCTAGAACGTAACCTTCTACTACTGATATAATTATTATTATCAGTATTAAAAAATATTTTAATAGGTTCAATGCTTTTTGAAATTAGATATTTGAAAGAACAAACGGCCCTACCAAAAAAAATATCATTACTAAAATATCGGAGAAAATTATTTTGAGAAAAGATACAATATTTTAAGGTTTTTCCCGCATTTATAAAAAAAAATGTTACAGTAATAAAAAATAATAATTAATAGTTTAAAAAAACCTAAAAAAAAATAAAAAAACACGCTTTTATAAATAAACAAAACTAATAATGAATAATCTCATCAAATTAGTGTATTGTCACCGACCTCGATAAGTCTACTAAGTATAAATGGAATCTGAACGTTAGAAGTGGGTCAAAATGAAGTCTAAATGAATCAGTTACAAACATACAAATATACAGATGAAGCTAATAGTAATAAAAAATGTGTAAAATAACTATCACATGAAATTTATTTTCTTTTAATAAGTAAAATAAATCCTTAAAAATTTATTATAATTAATATACGGCACTAAAGAATAAAGCCATCCCCTCTCTTAACACAGATAATACAGTTCCACTACCACCTTGGAACTTATAAGGCCGACTGATGATTGTACAAGGGAACCAGGATCTGATGATGGAATCCCTGAGAAATCGAGGGAAACCCTCGAAAATTATAGTGACGACTATTACGTTTCTCAATTTTTTTCGTCTATTTACGTTGTACTACTTGTCGATGTAGTTAAGATGTAGTAACACAATCATAATAATAATCAAAATAACAAATAAGATAGTTATAATTACGACTCGTCCATCATAATCATTAAGATACATAGAATAAGATAAATGGAATAAGATACATAAAATAAGATATATAAAATAAGATTCGTAGAATAAGTAAGAGACGCAAACTCAGCGTCTGGTCAGCCCCCCTGACATCCGCTGGGCCGAGACTATAGAAGTTAAGACAGAGACATTAAAGCCTCCAAATCGGTTACATGTCTTTCATTTTTTTTTTTACTTAAATTAAGTTAGTTAATAGTTAATTACTATAAATTGTTTTTAAAACGCTCCGAAACCAAAAGTAGATATTTATTTATTTATTTATTTATTTATTTATTTATGTATTTATTTATTTATTTATTTATTATTACTTGTCGATGTAGTTAAGATGTAGTAACACAATCATATAGATAATTGCTTGCTCTACCGGCATCAACGACTAAAAATTTATTATTGCTTTTGTTTTTGTAAATTAATTAATTATTAAAATTATACATAATTTAATTTAGAAACATCATCAACATGATTGGCGGTCGGTAATTTTTTTCATTATTATAAATAATGTCTGTCTTATGTTGGTTTGTTTGTTTGTTTAAAATCACTAATCTCAGGAACTACTGGTTCGAATTGAAAAATTCCTGTGAGAAAATTCTGTATATTATATATGGGCTTTAAGAAGAAAGAAGGCAATTTTAATCCTCAAATCAACGCGGGTGAAATCGCGGGGTACAGCTAGTTTGTTTTAGTGTCTTATTACATACAACGGTCATAGCAAATTAATGCTTGTGTTATATGTAATAACCGACTGATACAGCTAAATTCTTTTTAATAAACATACTAAGAAATAATTTATTTATAAATAAATACAAATATTACACCCAGACACAGTCGGGAATCCCCCAAACCACCCACCACCACCAAAGCAGAAAGCAGGGCCATTAATTGTAACAAAGATTGTAAAAATAAATGGTTTTATACTTATTTTTATTTATTTATTTAACATTAACACCAACAAGACATACACTAACAAGAACAGAAAAAGAATAAATTTTTACAATATTATAAGTATAAGTGTTGCCTTAATTATAGGTGTTACACACAATTCGCAAAAAGAAAACAGACGCACAATATACAAAGAAAATTATATATAACAAATTCATATTAAATTAAATCACAGAAAAAAAAAATCGACTATAAAAATCATAAAAAATATAACACAATTAAATTTAACATAAAAATTTATCACAAAATATTGAAAAATTGAAAATATTGAAAATTACACATTAATATTATACATTACGTACATATGCTCGACAAAACAAATAGTTTTCTTAATAATACCGTTTATGTAAAGAGAAAACAGAATGTTAAACATCAGCGTCATTGACCGTAGTGTCTGCGCGTACGCAATCATATGAAGCACAATTACGTAAAGTACCGAGATGACACAGTGGATAAAACGTGGATTACTTTATTCGAGCCTTAGATACTTACTCACTCATTACTCATTGACTCAACTTATTAGTAGTAAATCTTCGTTAGTACAATTAATTTATAAGTATATTATAATATGTACCAGTATCTCTGTAATGTTTATTATCTTTATCAAAGATAATTTATCAAAATCTTGCTCTTTCATGTCATGTCAACCATCTCTTTATGGGGGCATTAGATATACATATAATATCGCTCGCAATATTAATTGATTTGTACTTTCCCAATCATCCGATCTTTTAAAATATTGACAGTTTAGTTATTTGCGATGGGTCCATTTATTTTACCTACTACATACTTATTAAATGTTCTTTTATTAACCGACTTACAAAAAAGGACGAGGTTCTCAATTCGGTTGTATTTTTTTAAATGTATGTTATATCAGAACTTTTGACTGGGTGAACCGATTTCAATAAATTTTATTTTAATTGAAAGGTGTTGCGTGTCATTTGGTCCCATTTAAATTTCATCGAGATCTGACAATAGAGTTAAATTTAATAATGCGTATTTACTTGACTACTTTTTCGTCGATTTACGTTGTATTAAGCTGCATTACTTTTCACTGGGTTTATCGATTGTAGTGATTCTAACTTTATTTGAAAGTTAATGATTGTCATGTAGTCTTATTTAAATTTGATCGAGATCTGATGACTACTTTTTGAGTAATCTTTAATAGCGCGTATTTACTTGACTATTTTTGTCTACTTACGTCGCATTACTTTGTCGATGTAATTGAAGTCGGTTTTTTTGGTTGGTGAGCAAATTGATGTGATTCGCGGATAGTTTAGATTCACAATTTGGTCCACTGGAAAATGTTTATTTAACTAATTTTTCATTTATAAGTAGTTGTTAATTTTGGAATGTTTTACATTGGATCCGGTAGACTGCGCTACCATCGCAGCATCAAATATTAAATATTATTCTATTTTAATTTCAGTTGGTCCCGACAGTTGGTGCTGCGATCAAATTGAGAAAAATATTTGAAATTTTGTGTTATGGCAAAACAACGTTTGCGGGGTCAGCTAGTTTATTTATATAATGTTATTAGTAAATATAGATTTAATTTTGTATATTTAATATTCAATTCAATTGCTATAAATATAAGACTGTCTCAAGTGTGCGGTATCCTTACAGGAACGACTGTCTTAAAACTGTATTGTATCAAGTGTGCGCTATCCCCACAGGAACAAGAATCTAAACGTGAACTTGTGGTTAATTTAATTAGATTTACACAAGAGTTATAATTGAAATGGTACAGTAACCTTTGCTTTCGCAATATTTGTATTTCGTAAATGTTTTACTATTACCAACTTTAGTAATTCAGGGTTTCCTAAGTAAACCTTAATAATTCCATTATGTATGTATTATTTCTATTCGAAGCATTTCAGTTAGTTTCTGTCTTGCGAAGTTGATCTTGACTTGTACTTTGATGTGTTTTGATAGCGTGTCTACTATTGGTCTTATCATAATTGTGTTTGCTCGCAAACGAAAAAAAAACCGACTTCAATTACACCGAAGAGTAATACAACGTAGGTCGACGAAAAAAGCGTCAAGTAAAAACGCATTATTAGATATAACTCGAAAAGTAGTTGTTAGATCTCAAATATATTTAAATGGGACCAATTGGCACACACCACCTTTCGATTAAAACAAAATTTGTCGAAATCGGTCTACCCGGTCAAAAGTTCTGATGTAACATACATAAAAATAATTGTGTTTGCGCGCAAACGAAAAAAAACCGACTTCAATTACATCGACAAGTAATACAACGCAGATCGACGAAAAAATAGTCAAGCAACTACGCGTTATCAAAGATTACTCAAAAAGTAGTTATCAGATCTCAATAAAATTTATATGTGACCACATGATAAACATCAGCTTTCGATTAAATTAAAAATTATCAAAATCGGTACACCCAGTAAAAAGTTATTGCGGATTTTCGAGAGTTTTCCTCGATTTCTCTGGGATCCCATCATCAGATCCTGGTTTCCTTATCACTGTACCAAACTAGGGATATCCCCTTTCCAACAAAAAAAGAATTATCAAAATTGGTACATCCAGTAGCAAGTTATGTGGTATAATACAACGTAGGTCGACGAAAAAAGCGGCAAGTAAAAACGCATTATTGGATATAACTCGAAAAGTAGTTGTTAAATCTCAAATAAATTTAAATGGGACCAATTGGCACACACCACCTTTCGATTAAAACAAAATTTGTCGAAATCAGTCTACCCAGTCAAAAGTTCTGATGTAACATACATAAAAAAAAAAAAAAAAAAAAAAAAAAAAAAAAAAAAAAAATACAGTCGAATTGAGAACCTCCTCCTTTTTTGAAAGTCGGTTAAAAAAATAAAAAAAATACAGTCGAATTGAGAACCTCCTCCTTTTTTGGAAGTCGGTTAAAAATAATATGAAAAACTAAAATCAATTTGCTTGGACGCAATGTCAATACAGTCTGATTGATACAATACAATTTCCTTTTTTGTGCCTATTTATAACAAGTATTCTCAAGGGCTCATAGAGTTTGTAAGAAAATCTGCCTGTCGTGATTTGACCGAATACCGAACACCGAGTATTTGGCTACGCTCTTCGCCGCAGCTCTGAGTATTTGGCGTGCATTACAATGTAAAATCGTATCCAACCCTAACAAAAACTATCATAAATTCAATTTATAACGCGATTATTTCTTTGCAATGTTTTTAGTGTTACAAGTGTCCATAAATTTCAGTAACCGCTTACCAGCAGGTACGCTCGTATGTCGACCTAGTTGTATAGAGAAACAGTTAATAGAATATCCTCAAGATTCTATTACTACGAATATAAGAAATAAGATAATTATTTTTAAACCTTGCTTAATATTTACTAAAATCAAAACAAATATATCATAACAGCATTACGAAATAAATTACGAAGCTATTTACCGTACACATATTGTTTTATTTTGTACGAAATGTTAAAAGGAACCTTACGGCCGAGTTCGACATCGGCTCAAATATTTACACGCAGTACTATCATAAAACTGTGAATTTATTGGAAATGTTATCGGATCTCGTTATTTATTTTCTATTTAATAAAATGTATTTATTAGAAGGAAAGAGTCATTTATAAAATAATTTTAGCATATTTTTTTGAAGAAATAAATCGTGTTTTGGGTAACATTAATAAAAAAATAATTCCTAACAATTAGCGCCTTACAATCTAAAAAATTGGTCCCCAAAAAAAAGCTCTTACTTAACTTGGGCTGCATTCGTTAGAATGCGATGCATTTAACGCAATAAATGAAAATTGTTTCTTGGCTTATTAGAAAGGTCTGTAGATTACTTCAAAATTAAATAACTATAAACAAAGACAAAACTAATTTTAGAATGTCTGAGATTCAAACTTGAAAATTTATGTAAAATTTTTAGTTAAATTAAATCCATTTCAATTATTTTTTTTAAACAATCGCAATTTTGTTCATTTAATTGTATCAGAGCGTATAATATAAAATGACAGTATTTTTTTTTTGTTATTTTGCTACGCAAATGCTGAATAGAACTGACCTTGACCACTGTAAACATTTTATTACACAAGATTTTATTTTATTTTTTATTTTAATTAAATTGTAATTAAGCCTTAATTACCTTGTTCATTTTGTTTTATTTTTTTAATTTTATGTTTGTTTGTTTTTTTACTAACATCATTTTTGATTTTTGATTTATTTGTAATTTATTTTTCATTTATAGATTTTTTCATGATGTTTTGTTTGTTGCAGTAACCCAATATGAACCTTGGTCTGAAATAAAGAGTTATTATTATTAAAGGCATAATCTTCTATATATTCGTAGGAGAGAGGAAAAAGCGTCTTCTTGCAATCTCTTTATTTCTGTTGTATCTGATATTTAAAATAAAACCAGCCATTTTCATTCTGCGGAACCGTCAGTTTTGTATGCTCCCCAAGTCAAAGTTATTTACAAAGACCACCAGACATATAAAAAAATTGTATTTGACTGGCTATCGTCAAAAGGTACATAAAGTCACAAAAAAAAAACAATAATTAATAAGTATATAAAAAATAACGGAGGTAGGGCACTGCGGGATATATTCTGCTCAAAATCAGGAGCAACCCAACTAAGAAAGTACGTTGACCTTACAAAAGTATGGTGACCAAGCGCTTGAGGGGGTTTGGCGCTAGGGTCGACAACGCGCTTACGATACTTCTAGCGGTGCACTCATCTATGAACTACGGTAATCGCTTACCGTCAAGTGAGCTGTAGCCTTTTTTTCGACCTAGTTGCATAAAAAAAGAGAGAAAAAAGAATGTTTTACAGAGGCAACTTGTAACAAGTATTGCATAAACCATTTCCATTGCGCTGATACTTCTAAGTAGCAGCGAGTTAGTAAAAACATCGCAATGTTATGCGCCACTAAGTTTATATTTGCAAAATTCAAGCAATAATTACAACCTTGACACGAAGAGTAATGAATGAATGTTGTTTTATTTGTTTGAAAAGTTTACTTAAAATCGTAATTTGAGGAAAACATTGATATTTTCGTAATCGACGATTCAGCCTGTAGTATCCAACTGCTGGGCACAGGCCTCTTTCTCCATGAAGGAGAAGGCTCGGAGCTTGATTTACTACACTGCTCCACTGTGGGCTTAATATTTTACAGGTAATAAATATATTAATGTTGATAGTGTCAAGTTTTATTAGCTGACTTCAAAAAAGGGGGAGGTTCTCAATTCAACTTTATTTTTATGTGCATTTATGCTTGGGCTTTCTCACAAAGATAGGATTAGAAATGAGACTATCCGCGAGAGAACGAAGGTAACTGACATAGCCCACAGAATTAACAAGCTGAAGTGGCAGTGGGCTGGCCATCTGTGTCGCAGGACCGATGACCGTTGAAGCAGATGGGTCCTGGAGTGGAGACCGCGTCTTGGCGAACGAAGTGTGGGACGTCCTTCGGCCCGTTGAACCGACCAGCAAAATTGCCGGTGTAGGCTGGATGAGGATTACGGAAAACCGGTATGTCTGGCGCGAACTTAAGGAGGCCTATGTCCAGCAGTGGACTACAATAAGCTGAATTGACTGACTGACTGACTGTGCATTTTACTTCATAGCATTTTACAGGGTGGACCGATTTCGATGTTTTTTTTTTTAATTGACAACTGGCGCTTTTTTGTGGTGCAAGTGCTTGATTATTTCTAATAATGCTTATAAAAAGAACATCATATTTGCATACACAGTGTTTTATTTACAAATAATACAGATAATTACGCTGCTGCACCTACCTTCTTAATGCATATTTTCCTCTTTCTTGAGGTTGTCTGGAAGAGATCGCTAGTAAGCGATAAGACCGCCTTTGTGCATTACTAACTCAATGTGTAAATAACAGTTTTACTCGTATGTAAATCTTTTCTTAGTGATGTGCAATGAAGTATATTCTATTCTATTGCATCATCATATATATTAATACGGTAAGCTTAAGATGTTTGCCTCCTTTTTTAGAAAAAACCTCACAATTACTCCACATAAGTTATATAGCATTGTAGCTGTGTAAGACTTCACTTTGCTTACTCACTTAATAAGACACCACTGTCATTAGAACTCATTTATTCAAATAAAAATCCGACCTATATATAACAATCAAAATCAAACGCTAGCGCAATTTAATTACATACTAGTGATATCTATTAAAATTCACATACAAACACAATCATCACATCATGGTGACATCTATCGGCACAGTTATGAACTTGGATCAATATAAAAATCAATTTTGTTTTGGTGGGTACTTGGGTAGGATTCTCAATTAGATTATGCTGTGTGGTTACGGCAATAAGAATATAGCCACCGCACTCTCTTTCCGTGGGTGTCATAAGAGGCGACAAAGGGATAACACAGTTCCACTACCACCATGGAACTTAAAAAGGAGATCGATGGCGGAATAACCATCCCATTGCTGACTTTGAAATACACAGGCCGAAGACAAGCAGCAGCGTCTTCGGTGCAACAAAGCCAGCCCTGCGATCACCAACCCGCCTGCCCAGCGTGGTGACTATGGGCTAAACACATGAGTTTCCTCCATTTTTGGCGGGAACTTGTGGTGGCCTATGTCCAGCGGTGGACTGTATTAGGCTGAAGTGATGATGATGATGATCCGCAATTAGAAAATTCAACTATCTTATTTATATCTTATATATATTATCAATTTATTTAAAACCAAATAATATAATATATTAACTAAAATATATAATTAAATGGAGTCCCTTTAGGCAAGGTTCCGAAGCTACTGGCAGCGTTCCCCTTTTGAATAACTACACTAATTCTTTGTCGAAAATAGCAGCCCAGCTCTTCAGAAATATATTTTAGTTATTGTATTGAATTTTTTTAAGTTTTTAAGTTTTAGGTCAATTGTTCTAGTATATATTTTATATATAGATATATATTTGCTACTAGGAGTCTGAAATATATATTTGTTTAATCACATTTGTCAATATTAATTTATACGATTTTATCGATATTTAAAACTCAATTCGAAATTCGATTGACATTATTTTATTATAATTAGAACTACATACTTAAAGATCTGTATTAACCAATCATTTTATAGACGATTGCTAGCTCTACCCTCATCCACGACAAAAAATATTATTATTGCTCTTGTTTATGTAAATTAATTAATTATTAAAATGATATATATGACGGCTTTCATTTTGAAACAACATCAACATGATTGACGGTCGGTAAATTTTACTTTTTATTCAATTTCAAATCAACTCACGTATAAATACTTTTTTGAAATTTTGTAAAGTGATAATTATTATACTTATTTAGTGTGAATTATTCGAATGGGTATAGCTAGTTATATTATTGACTAATATTTATAACCACGTTGTATTACTGGTCGATGTAATTGTAGTCGTTTTTTTTTTCGGTTGCGAGTAAACACATGAGTTCTCGCTAATTTTGGCGCGAACTTGTGGAGGCCTATGTCCAGCAGTGGGCTGCGATAGGCTGAAGAGCGAGAGAGAGAGCAAACTATTGTTATGTTATAGATGTCATTCAAATTCCGTGTCTTAAAAAAGTAAGTATGACAAGGTCGAGTCAAACTGTAGTCATCTGATACTATCAATGTCACCTTAATTTTTACATCACACAAATGTGAAATAATAGATGATCAACTGAACTTCGAGAAGCGAAGTTCGATCATTATTATATGAGTTATTTCATTCGAAGATATACTTATAACTATGTAGTATGTAACCTTTATCCTACAAGGCAGCTCGCACTATTTAAAAGACTTAAATCAATTGACGTGTCATTCAATTGTCAAAACTGTCATCGGATCCACTCGGCCAACACTGTCACATTAACTCATTCTTTTCAGAGAGTATAAAATTAAATAAATCTTGTTTTTGTTATAGGGTAGGGTGGGCCGGGTGTTTATATCTTCGAATGAAATAACTCATATAATAATGATCGAACTTCGCTTCTCGAAGTTCAGTTGATCATCTATTATATTTCGTTATTTCATTCGAAGATATACTTATAACTATGTAGATGTTTAAAAATAGGTGTGTTAGTTTAAAATTACAAAACATATCAAACGTTTTCGTTAATGTTTATTTAATTTTATACAAAACAAATGAAAAAGAAAAAAACAATAATAATCCACAACCAGTTTCATCAGATAATCAATTAATTTAACAAATACATTGATCACTTTACAATTTTTATTATATTATTTATTTGTAACTATTTGACACACTGATTCAGCAAATAGTCTGCCTGTTCTAGATACAGTATCTGAAATTGGGCGGTTATAAAATTTTGCAAAGGTTTTGGAAGATTCTGACCAGCCAGCAGTTCTTCTTATTACGTCAATACAGACGCCAGCAGAGGCCGCCGCCGACGTGGACGCGTATCGCGTGCTGTGCGCGCTAAACATGCCAACGTCACGGGCTTTTTAAGTTTTACTTTTCGTAATAAGAAGAGTTTTTGTATTGGGTTCTTTAAAGAAGGGTAAGTACAAATGGGGCTGTTCTTTACCAGCTGAAGACGTCTTTATCAGATCGGTTATTAATATTTTAATTCCGTCGGAAGATTTTATGATATTTTCAATCTTTATAAGGGACAAGGTTTGTACCCTATGAGCAGTGCATAGTGCTAAGAGAACAGTCACCTTTTTAGTTAATCGTTCTAAGCTCAGGGTTTTATTAGGAACCCACTGAGAAATGTAATCTAGTACTACTTGGGGATTCCAAGTAGTAATATACTTAGGGTGACAGGGTTTTTGCTTAAAAATGCATTTTAACAGCGTTTTAATCCTCTCATCGGAGCCTACATGGTTACCTAAGAATAACGATAGTGCAGAACGATGGGTATTATTAATAGTGCCGTATGAACTACCATTATAAAATTGACTCGTAAGAAATGTTATTACTGATTCTATTGAAGTATCTAGTACATTAAGACTTTGTTCCAGACAGAACTGCCACCAAAGTTTAAGTGAAACGTTATACTGTCTTAAAGTGTTTGCTGATATTGAGGAAATCATTAGATCGAGAGCTATGCTTGGAACGTTGTGGTGCTTAAAGGCGTACCGGAGAGCTTCACAGCTGCTAGGGTAAGGGTCTGGTGCAACGGGTGAAGAGATCTGAAACGGGATTTGAGAAGATGTGGATTAGGTTCAAAAAATATGATTTCTGAAGTCATCATTGTCTTAAGTAGTGGAAACCACGGTTGTCCAAGCCAATGAGGGAAGACTAGTATGCCTGAGGCTTTGTCATTGATTATTTTGTTTAAACACTTTAGTATCAAAGCAAACGGAGGGAAAGCGTAGAAGAAATATTTAGACCAAGTAATTGTAAACGCGTCTACAGTTACTGCGTCTGGGTCTTTTTTTCTACGATATATACCGTTGACATTTAGCATTGACGCGAGAGGCAAACAAGTCAATATCTGGTGTGCCTAGCGTTTCCTATAAGTTATTAAATGCCCACGTTAAAAGTTCCCATTCTATATCAATATTAAGTTTTCTAGATTCTTGGTCAGCTTCGATGTTATCTTGAGAATTTATATATGAAGCAAATAACCAGATATTGCGCTTCTCACACCACTGTCAAATAGACCTAGCTAGATCATTCAAGTGTGGGAATTGAATTCTACCCATTCGATTAATGTAGCATATTGCTGTTGTGTTGTCTACACGTAACAGAATAGAGCCGTTTGAAAGATTCTTAGCAAAGCACTTAAGTCCCATGAATACAGCTAACAGCTCTAGGTAATTAATATGTAAGGAAAGTTAACTGTCTTTCCATCCTCCATTTACCCGATTTCCATTACAGAAAGCTCCCCAACCCGTCTTCGACGCATCTGAGAATATTTCTAACATAAATTGATCTTGTGGTCTTAGAGAGTTATTAGACAAAGTTATGTTATTATTCCACCATCGTAGATCAGGTAAACTATCCCTAGGAAGCTTAATTTTTGTACTGTAATCATCATTCTGTTGCAAGGCTAAGAATTTTGCTCTTTCGAGACTTCGTGTGTATAGCCAACCGTATTTTATATGCTGCTACAAGTACACCAATTAGTTGTGAAAATTCTCGAATTGTACATTTTGGTAACGTTAAATAAATATTTATCAACTTAGAGATCTTATTTCTTTTGTCTACAGGCAAGCCTAGTGACATTTCAACTATATTAAACGTGAAACCTAAGAATCTGCAGTTTTGTTGGGGCAATAACATACTTTTTTCCCAGTTAACGACAAAACCCTAGCGCTCTAATAAATTTAATGTTTCTGTGACATTTCTGACACATTCACTGAACGTATCACCAATGCATAAAATGTCATCAAGGTATATAACAGATCTATAACCCTTGGATCTCAAATGATTCATAACTTCTTTCATTATTTTTGTAAAAATACTTGGAGCAACAGATATGGTAAGACATTAAAATGATAGATTTTTCCATCAAAAGCAAAACATAAGTACTTGCGCCAACTTTTGGCGATGGGGACTAAAAAGTATGCTTCCTTAAGATCAATAGTAGCCATAAAAGCGTTTACTGGTAGAAGTTTAGTCACTGTCCTATGGTCTTCCATTTTAAAATGATTATTAATGATAAATTTATTGAGTGATTTTAAATTGAGGATAAATCTTTTATCGCCATTGGGTTTTGGAGCTAGGAAAGAGCTAGAAATAAAAATATCGTCGTTTTGTTGAGACAACGAGATAGCACCTAAGTCTAATAGTTTTTTGATTGCAAGGGACATGTAAGTTTTTTCGTTTGCACTTAATATATTTTGGGGAATTTTCCCTTGTTTTACAGTGTTATTAAATTGTATAGAGTACGCCTCGCGAATCCATTTAAGAACTAATGGATTCGTGGTAATATTTTTCCAATTATTATAGAAATATTTTAATCTACCCGCATGTACCCGCAATGTTGTTAAGTTGCACGTGGGGTTGTCTTCGTTAACTTCGACTGGTTCATCAGGGGACCTCTGCGGTAGCTGCCTCCCGCAGTGTTGCGTTTCCTTGCTTCCTCGGAGTCCACAGGCGCGCCAAGTTGTCGTATATTTTTTCTCCGAATTTTGGTACCTCCTCTGTGGTTTCCCCTAAGGCTTGTATGATCTCAGGGTCTAACTCCTCGTGTTCTGCCGCTTGAGTGTCGCCTGTTGGCAACACACCATTTTCAGAATTCTGAAGTGTTTCTTCATCGGGAACTTCCGGTTCGATAGACAGTCCTTCTGGTTCTGGGATTAGCAAAAATATATATATGTATATATATATATATATATATATATATATAGTTCTTCTCAGTCTATAAACTTCCCACTATTGGGCTTATCCCTTAGCTGGCTATTACAGCACACATGGGAGAAAATGGGGTGATGACATATGTATGTATCCGTCACCACACATACAACATATATTTAAACTTAACCCCCTTTTTTGTGGGGTTAAGTTAACAGCGTCATATGTCGCTAACTGTATAAGCCACGTGTTAACCCACGGTTAAACTCTAGGCATGATCTGACCCTTATGTTGACCCGCAGTCAACCTCCAGTCATTAAAAGCAAAATTGAACAACTAATATCCTAATTAGTTGCTATATGCCTTCGTGATAACCCGCAGTTAACCTCTAGGCTTTGCTTAAAATTTTCTCACTAAGGAGTCGGTATTTATGCGAATAAATCACTTATAGAACACTTGCATAATAACATTGTTACATACCTGAATTGTTTTCAGAATCCGACGATTCTAATATTCTACGACGTTTCTTATTTTGTTTTTCTTCCAATCGTTCTAATTTTCGTTTATAACGATTAAATTTTTCTTGATAATCTTTCGGCATTTTTTAATTTAGAAAATGTGGGTAGATGGATTAAAAGAAAACTAGGAAGCAGGTGCGTGTGCGAACGCTGCCTCGCACGAGAAAAGAATGAGTTAATGTGACAGTGTTGGCCGAGTGGATCCGATGACAGTTTTGACAATTGAATGACACGTCAATTGATTTAAGTCTTTTAAATAGTGCGAGCTGCCTTGTAGGATAAAGGTACTACATAGTTATAAGTATATCTTCGAATGAAATAACGAAATATAATCACGACGACTTCGTCTTGACTTTCGACGTCGGAAACTAACACATACATGATTAAATTTGAAACCTAACACATACATAATAATATGTATGTCATACGTATGGATTTTTGTTTCATTCATTCAAAAGTAAGATTTGTTCTCTCTCTGTAAATTAGTTTTCATTTAATAAGATAGATCAGTGTCCCCTGAATCAATTATAAATATTTGCAGGTGTAAGTCCGAGTTGACACCGCCGAATTCTTCAAATGCTAAAAATTTCACTGCATTTACCGAACATAAAGTAAATCAAATGAAAATAACTTTATTCAAATAGCCTTCGAATCGTCATATTACAAATTAAAATTTTTAGCGTTGTTAAAAGTGAAGCTGCCACCGAATTGAAATGTAGATTCTGCAGAGCAGAACTGGCAAGAACTCCGCGGGTAGTATATTCAAAAAACAAAGTGTGTTTTTAAATCCCTAATCCCTAATCCCTAATTCCTTAACAATATTATAAATGCGAATATAAGTTTGTTTGTTACGCTTTCACGCGAAAACTACTTAACCAATCCTCATGAAACTTTGTACACATATTCTTGGAGGTATTAGAAGCAACAAAAGATACTTTTTATTAAAAAAAATCAATGCGAGTGAAGTAGAGTAAAAGCTACTTTTAAGTAAATTAAACACACATCCATTTAAGTCACAACACACTACAATTAAGATATTTTTTTTTATAATCAAACATTTTGCTTTTAAAGGAAGTTAATTAATTTATTAATAATTTAATTTATTTTATTTCGTAATTTAAGGCATTGTAATGTAATCTCAATTTTTATATAAAGCTGGTAAAACATCGAGGTAATACAAAAAGAAATACAAATGGTAATATCGTAATGGAAGTAACAAAGTGTGAAATGACGAAAATAATGTTAAGTTAGGAAACGCGGGCGTTCTTTTTTTATAAGATGTTTTCTGTCAAATTGGTAACTATAGTGATCTAATCTATAATATAAAAATGAGTCGCTGAATGTGTTGCTAAGCGCAAAACTCGAGAACGGTTGGACCGATTTCGCTAATTCTTTTTTAAAATATTCCTTGAAGTATGAGGATGGTTCTTAAAGAGAGAAAAATTCTAAAAAAAAAATTAAATTTCCTGAAAAAGTCTAAAAACAACACTTTTCTATACTCCGATACAAAAGATTTGTGATAATACTTAAAAGTCAATTTGAACTTTAATACCATACGATAAAGTTTGTGTTAGGCGATACGAAGTTCGCCGGGTCAGCTAGTACAAAATAAGTTTCATTATCGTCGACAGACTGAATTTGATTTCCAATCGATGCAAATATTTACAATTATATATTTTTTTCGTATTTGCTATTTATAATTGTGTTTGCTCGCAAACGAAAAATACCGACTTCAATTACATCGACAAGTAATACAACGTAAGTAGACGAAAAAAATTAACAAACGCACTAGTCGTCGCTACGATTTTCGAGGATTTCCCTCGATTCCTCTGGGATTCCATCATCAGATTCTGGTTTCGGTACCACACTTGGGATATCTCTTTTCCAACAAAAAAGAATGATCAAAATCGGTTATCCCCGAACATACATAAAAAATATATACGAGTATATATACGGTCGAATTGAGTAACCTCCTCTTATTTTGAAGTCGGTTAAAAATACTAGAACTTTAAAATGAAAGGAATATAATTATTTTGTCACGGTGTAATTTTTTTAATTGTTTTTTTTTTCGTTTATAAATTTAAATACGTATGTGTATCCCATACGTCAAAAGTTTTTGATGCTCAAAAATTTAGCTTAAATATATATAAAAGTGTAATGCTTTATACAAGAATATATTTTCTAACATATACATATATCTAACATATACATATACATATATCAAAAATTACTTCGATAACCGAACCTTTACTGTTAAAGTAGATAATATTTGCAGTAAACATATATCTGTGACTGAGGGTACAGCTCAGGGCTCTGTGCTGGGTCCACTTTTCTTTTTATCTTACGTAAATGATATTAACAACTGTATCACTAATAGTACATGTTACCAGTTCGCGGATGATACATGTCTTGTTATGGCTAATAGAAATCTCGAAGCCGCTATAAGCAGTTTACAAGTCGACCTAGATGCCCTAACACGATGGTGTCATGACTCTGGTCTAGTGCTCAATGCAAGTAAAACAAGACTACTGATTATTAAGTCTCCATATATTAAACAATGTCCTATAGAAAATTTGATTGCTCATAACCATGACTGTCTTCACGCAAAAAATAAAGCAAATTGTAAATGCCCAACTATAGAGATTACCCAAACACAGAAATATCTTGGACTTACAATAGATAACAAGTTTAACTGGATTCACCATATTGAACTAGTGTGTGACAAACTAAGACAATTTCTTGCAAATATAACAATACTTAAAAATCGTATACCATTCAAATTAAAAATTATGCTTTACCACGAATTAGGAGAATCCTATATACAATACGGAATTAGTTACGGCCGCACGTATAAAACTTACCTCGATAAAATATATAATCTCCAATTAAGAATATTAAAAACAATAGTGTCACCAAAAATAAAATGTAAATTTTCCAATAACGAATCAGGGCTCTTTAAGCATTGTAAAATTTTACCAGTACATTCCAAAGTAAATTTTATATTGCTTAAAGAACAATTTTTCAATATATCATCAAAAAACATTATTGAACATTCTGTATGCACACGGGCGATCACTGAGAGTCAACTACGTACACAGCGCGCTAACAATATGTATGGTGAGCGTACAACTGCTTATATTGTGCCTCGACTTATTAACAACCTACCCGTAGATTTATGCAAAAGTATTTCAAATAGAAATATCAAAAATAAATTAAAACAACATTACTTAAATATTTTGAACTAAACATTTACTTACTTAATTGTATTTTATTGTATTATTGTATTTATTTATAATATTACAAATTGTTTTCTTATTTTCTTATTAAAAGAATTTGAACATTGTCTGTAACCGTTATAAATAATGAATGTGTATAATTAGACTAAGATAGCACAGGTTGAAACCTTAGTGGTTTTTTGTTGCTATTTTTTTAATATTTCGTGTATTACTACTTTTATAAACGATAATTAAATAAATAAATAAATAATAATCTATTATATCATTTCTATACATATCTTCACATGAGGATATGCTGTGAAAGATCTACTTTTTATAATAAAACTTCTTCACGCACACTTGACCTGGGGAGTAAGCTGGTAACTGCGGGACGAGAGCGTTACGAAAAGTGTGATCGGGCGAGGCAAACGGAAGTTGAGAGAGTTATATATCGTATAAGTTAATGAAAATAGAAAGTGAGAGAGTTACGTTTTAACAAAGTTTTACTTCAGTTGAAGTCACACATTCATCAGCTTATTAACCAAATCATGTGTGTGTATAGAAGTTTGTCTTCAAAAATATTTCTTTTTAATTTTAAAAACTCTTTTTATTAAGCTGTAGCGTGGGTTAATTACCAATATCGTTGTTGGTTATTTTGATCACAATATTATATGTCACTTTTATATGTCACTAGGTCGGCAAACAAGCTTACGGCTCACCTGATGGTAAGCGATTACCGTAGCCTATAGACACCTGCAACACCAGAAGCATCGCAAGCACGTTGCCGACCCAATCCCCAATCCCCCCAGGATATTTTGGTAACATTCGCTTCAGCCCTTAATATACCAATACTGGGCATAGGCCTCTTTCCCCATGTAGGAGAAGGATCAGAGCTTAATCCACCACGCTGCTCCAATGCGGGTTGACCCACGAGAACTGCACAAACGTCCAGACCACGGCAAACACCTCTATGGCCAATACAAATGTTTGTCATGTGCGGGGATCGAACTCACAACCGCCAGCGCAACAGGTACAATCCATGGCTGTAACCGTTACGCCAACATTGCTAGCATCATATCCACTGGTAACTCAAAATTACCTACAACAGACATGTCATGATAAGTCATGATTTTACGGAACTTACCGTGATTATCATTTTGAACTGATAATTCGATGACGTTGCAGACGCCATGGTCACGAGTTAATAAGTCACTATGTAAGATATAAAATATTAGTCCCGATATACTCGTAAAATATAATAAATTTCGAAATGACAACGCTGTAAGTCCCATTGTATGAAAAGTACGGAATACAAGTCTACATAATAATTAAAAAGTCTTCCCGTTGAACCGCAGTGCACTGAACTGATCCCTTCTCATACATGATTAAGAGACAATTGTTTAGCTAGTTATTAATAATACATATATTATGAAGACAATAGTCAAAAGATTTATCAATTTTTCAACCTTTGACTATTACTTAGCTTAGCATTAAGTAAGCCTTCCAGTTAAGTCGATCCACCCCACTTTGTATCTATTGCATCAAAGCAGTTACCGACAGCTGACAGTTGTGGTCAAAATGTGGTGGATAGTGCTATTCTGTGCCGTGAATATAGTTTTAGGGGATAATGATACGAAAAAAGGTAAATGCATAGTTAAGTAATATAACAATAAAATATATATACACATATATAATGTTATGTATTAAGGTTTTTATCAAAGCTTTAACGTCTTTATTTGTGTAAACAGAAAGTTTTTATCAATTATCATTTGTTTTTTTTTTTTTTTTTATATAGCTTTCAAAATAAAATCTACAATTTAATGAGAAAATTATAACAACAAACAATCAAAAGGGTAAAACATGGCGGTTTATATTTTCATCCTTTACGATATCAGTTAAACCCTTCTCAAAAGTAACTTAACATAAAAAGTTGATATAATAAAATGAATAATTAAGTAATTTATAACACGATTGTTTACGAAAAACAAATACAAGAATATATAATGCGTTTTTTAATATTCATTGTTTATATTTTTTCTAATGTTTACGCGAATTTCACTTATTACAATGGAACAACGTATTACAATGGTTGTTCCATTTTTTTTCGTTTTCGGATTTGATCACGCTTTATTAAGTTTTTTTTTTTAAATGCCCGACGTTTCGGATACTTTACTGCAACCATGGATGGTCACGGGAGGATTTAAATTTATATTCTATAAAATATACTCTGAAACCCTAATAATAATTACTCATATTTAATGAATGATTTTAAAATGCAGTATTAGGTATCACGTAGTATTAGTTAAGTAATTATGTAATTAGTTGAAATGTTAAGCTTGTTATATGTATATAAAAGTTATCGAAATTAACAAATAACATTACATAAATTAAAAATATTTGTATATAATATTATTAATAGTTGAGGTGGTTATGCATTTCAATTTTGCATAATTTTATATATATATATATATATATATATAGTGAATATATAATATATATATAGTGAAATTTGAATAGCCCAGCCCATCGCGACGCGTCGTCGGCGCAGTTTGTAGTGGTCTTACTTTCTGCTCCATGGCTTGTGGGTTCGATTCCCTCCTGAGGCTGTGTGTAATATTTGTGTTTATATATATATATAAAATTATGCAAAATTATATATATATATATATATATAGTGAATATATAATATATATATAGTGAAATTTGAATAGCCCAGCCCATCGCGACGCGTCGTCGGCGCAGTTTGTAGTGGTCTTACTTTCTGCTCCATGGCTTGTGGGTTCGATTCCCTCCTGAGGCTGTGTGTAATATTTGTGTTTATATCTGTATTACTTCCATGTATATTTATTAAAAAAATATTTTTTAGCAATAGAAGCCGGCTGTCAACTATAACACAAGCATTGTGTTGCTTACCTTAAGAACAGACGAGCGTGTGTGAATGTTATATTTATTTATTTATTATTAATGTTTACTGTGTGTGTTTAAATGATATTTATTTTATCGACTTTTAATAAACTAAATTAGAATTATCTACGACAATTTTGTACCATAGTTATCTGTGAATATTTAGTTTATAATATGTACCATTTTATTTTTGTGTTACCCACACATTACGAATTCTAAACATTTTTGAATATCATATCAAAAATTGACCGTTCCAGCTAGATCGTGTTGTCTCCTTTCAAAGATTTTCATTGTAAAATTCGTGTTGTCCGAAAAAGTTGTTTCAGTGTAATAAATTAAAATTGTTTTTATTAGGACAACGTGTTTTTAGCCGACTTCGAAAATAGGAAGAGGTTACTCAATTCGACCGTATATATATATTTTTTATGTATGTTCGGGGATAACTCCGTTGTTTATGAACTGATTTTGATAATTCTTTTTTTGTTGGAAAGGAGGTGTCTTAGATGTAGTCCCATGATAAGAAAACCAGAATCTGATGATGGGATCCCAGAGAGGGAAATCGAGGGAAACTCTCGAAAATCCGCATAACTTATTACTGGGAGTACCGATTTTAATGATTTTTAATTTAATCGAAAGCTGATGTTTATCATGTGGTCACATTCAAATTACATCGAGATCTGATTACAACTTTTGGAGTACTCTTTGATAATGCGTATTTACTTGACTATTTTTTCGTCTACCTACGTTGTATTACTTGTCGATATAATTGAAGTCGGTTTTTCTTCGTTTGCCTGCAAACGCAATTATTTATTTTCCGGGTTTAACTATTTTCTTGTGTTTAGTAGTAGTAGTTAGTAGTTTTGTAGTATTTTACATTTCAAATTAAATTAATATCATTTTATTTTAGACTTCGCTCTGGCATAGCGGTACGTGCACCGTGTGTACCGTATTACGGGTTCGATCCCCGTTCGTAATGAATATTTGTACAAATATTTATTTCCGGTCTGGTTGTCTGTCCTTGTAGATATATCCAGTGTGCCTTGGATAGCACGTTAATCTATCGTTTCCGGTAGTTATCATATGTATACACCGGATAGTGATCGTTACTCATAGTAGGATATATATATCCTCCAACCAGCAGTGCAGCAGCGTGGTGGATTACGCTCCTTAAATTCTCCTACATGGAGAAAGGGGCCTATGCCCAGAATGAGATGTTATAGGCTGAAACGATAAATTTATTTTTACGGTATTATTTTAATCAAGGTTTGGTATGTTTACGTACTTACAAGGCTTCAAAAGATAGACAGTTAAATGTATTTTATTACAGTTTAGTATTAACCTACTCGTGTCCCTTTTATATATAACTTGGTTGTTAAACAAGCGTACGGTTCATGTAATGGAAGGCGATTACCGTAGCTAATAGACGCCTGCAACACCAGAAGCATCGCAAGCGCGTTGCCAACCGTATCCCCGGGAACACAACACTGCTTGAAATCTGTATTATTTAGCTGTGGTCTTCTGTAAGGACGAGGTACTACCCCCGTCAGGCAGCTGCATATTTGGAGCAGGAAATTTCCTGCTGTGCCTTACCTCAGTTCTTATGAGAGGATAAAACAAGGTGTATTGATACGGCTTACGTTATTTTGTGTAAACAAAAACTAGAGAAAACCTTAGATTCGATTAGTTATGAATATATATATATATATATATATATATATATATATTTAAACAAAAAAAGGACATTTTTAAAAACTATTTAATTAAAACACAACAAAATCCTATCGTGTTAAATAATTACTTAAAAACCAAATTTTTTAAAAATCGTATTTTTAAACAAATCTACCTCATGAAAAATATCATATTTATATCAATATTGATACAAAATTACTTTCATTTTATTATTATAAAATTGATAGTTTCATTAATGACAATTTCAATAATTAATATTTTCATTAATTTGCTACAATCACATCAATATTATCAACGTAATTTACATTCCGAATCGAACCTTCATATCAACTATACATATATACTCGTATAACTCCGTGCCTCCTGTGACAAACGATGTAAGTCGAGTTAGACTATTTTTTGTAACGTGATCATAATCCGAATAAAAGTAACGATTTTTTAAGTAAAACTTCTTTACGCATACAAAAAATTAAGAAGAATTATGTATTCATACTGTCAGGAGACACACTGGGGATTGAGAACGGCTACTGACGACGAGTACTTCTATTATCGCTCAGTAAATTACGCTTCAGCCTGTAGTATCCCTCTGCTGGGCATAGGTCTCTTTCCCCGTGTAGGAGAAGTATCAGAGCTTAATCCACCACGCTGATCCAATGCGGGTTAGCGGATATATTCCCTACTATGAGTAACGATTGCTATCAGGTGTACTTGATAACAACCGACCGACGGCTTAACGTGCTCTCCGAGGCACGGTGGGGAGACCCACAAAGACTGCACAAAACACCTAGACTGCGGCAAACACCTGTATGGCCAATACAAATGTTGGCGTGTGCGGGGATCGAACCCGCAACCGCCAGCGCAACAGGCACAATCCATAGCTGTAACCGTTGCGCCAACGCGGCGTCAGTAAATAAAGACTTATTATTATTATTATTATGTATTCATACTAGCTGATCTTCTTGCGAACTGCGAAACGCGTGCAGTTTGACAAATCATTATTTTATTTAAATTTGTCTTAAGTTTTTCCGTCCGTATGTATCTTTTAGAAACAATCGTCAAAAACTAAAATAAACACACAAACGCACACGCGCGCGCGCACAAACATATATTTTTCACATACAGAGAATAATCATTCACAAAATATTTTGAATGATTATTATTATTCACATTTTAAAAAATATGCAAATTTAAATTACAATACGAATATAATTAATATTAATGAGAATAGTAGTAAGATAGAATTTCTAAACCATAGTTTAGTGGTCAATGGCATTTATAAGTTATACGATTTTGTATCGGCAGACTGCGGTTAACCGACTGATGAGTGACGAATAATAAATGCTAACAGCTACCCGATATAACTGGTATAACACTCTTGTCTTTCTCCGTGCTATTCTTAGCATCAAGCTAAATTATTTTCCTTATTTATATGCCTTGGTAGTGTTAGGGGAATTATTTACGTTTGCATTAAGTCGAATGTGCGTTCTTATCCTACTCGTAATGTCAACGACACTGTTTTCCTGTAAAACTCAAACGCGAATATGTGTCATCTTAATGATATATGTCAGTTGTATTTTTTATTTTATGTATCTTCTCAGGAGCTAGCGGTCCGATTTGAGAAATTCTTTCAGCGTTAGATAGCCCATTTATCGATGAAGATTATAGGCTATATATCATCACGCTAAGACATATATGAGCGGAGTCCACGTGGACAAAATCGCAGGCAGAAGCTAGTAGCAGATAATAATAATATAAGTTTGATGTACAACAAGTAAAGATACAAAATTTTCAACGTTACATTGAAATACATTACTCTATTTTAATTTGTAATCGGGTAATTGAACTCGTATATACAGGTAGTGTTCAATTGCAAAACTGGTTTATGAGCAATAGCGACATTCTAGGCAAGTCTGTATTACCTAACCGTAGGGAATACACTTTTACTTTTAGTTCTGACATTTTAGCCTTCCCGGGACACATTAATTTAAACTATTTCCCCAGAAAATATACTAAAGATTTTTTTCCCCGAGAGTACTTTAAATTTCGGACTTTTCGTGTATTCGTAACTTTTCGTTTTAATTTGCTTAGTTCAATTTCACTTCTCGTATTTTATATCTTGTTCGAATGTTCAATAGTTAATAAAATATATATTCAGCATCTCAAATTCGTTTACATTTTAACCGACTTGAAAAAAAAGGTTTTCAATTCGGCTATATTTCTTTATGTATCTTAGCATCAAAAGGTCAAAAATGTGTCATATGGTCCCATTTAAATTTATTTGAGATCTCACAAGTACTTTTCGAGTTATATCTAATAAAGCCTGTATACTTGAAATTTCGTCAGCTTACGTTTTATTCTTATTTTAATCAAAAGCTGATGCTTTTTTTGGTCCTGCTTAAAATTGATCGAGGTCTGGTGACTACTTTATGAGTAATCTTTGATAACGCGTATTTACTTGACTATTTTTTCGTCGACCTACATCGTATTGCTTGTCGATGTCGTATTTTGTTTTCGTTTGCGAGCAAACACAATTATGTGTAACGCTCATAACATTTTACTGGATGTACCGATTTTCATTTAAATTTGATCGAGATTTTTTTAAAATTATTGTTTATAAAAGTAGTAATACATGAAATATTAAAAAAAAATAGCAACAAAAAACCACTAAGGTTTCAACCTGTGCTATCTTAGTCTAATTATACATATTTATTATTTATAATGGTTACAGACAATGTTTAAATTCTTTTAACAAAAATAAATACGAAAACAATTTGTAATATTATAAATAAACACAATAATACAATAAAATACAATTTAAGTATTTATTATTATTAATATTATTATCATTATTATTTATTATTATTATTCGACGAGTATATTTGAGTTAACACTAATAATACTTATGATTTAATTGATGATATTTCGACTACGTTGTACTACTAGTTAATCTAAATTGAAGTAGTTTTTTTGTTTGAAACGAAGTTCCTTATGGGGCATTGCGAAAGGGTACCACGTTAAAAAAACGTTAAAAAAAGCGTAAATTTTTTATGTCTATGTATGACGGCTATACAGTATCTAATGTATAGTCTACACGATGACTGTCATCATTAATGCAGTTTGCTATTATTATTATATCATTCGATAATTATTTTTATTATTATAAAATAAAAGTGTTAAAATATTTTCGTAAAGTAGTTTTTTGATTTATATCCATAAAAAATCATAATAAAAAAATGTAGACCCGAATAAATATTTTCTTTATACCTCGAATAGAATAGAATTGAAATTAATATTTTATAATAAGATTCTGTCTCGTGTCCTACGACACCACAAGTTTTATTTCTTTTACAAGAAAACATAATTATTTGTGTCTTTTCTTCTCATTTGTAAATAAATAAATTCTCAATTTCTTATTGTTACACTTACTAGATTTAGTAAGCCTTTCGTCTCGCTCTGTGACTCTCGTCTACAAGATCTCATTTGAGCGTCTCTAGTTACAGTTACACGTTATGTCATTACGTATGTTAAATAATTTTATTACATTGATAATACTCGCTATGTTTTGTAACGATGTGAGTGAAAATTTCAAAATGTTATCTTAAATTAACTTCACATATTCTCAGAAGGCGTTATTCGCATTCGCTAATAATTTTATATTAGGCCGGAGCAAGAATTCCTTTGCATTTTATATAAAAATTCAAGACTTTTTGTCAAAATTCTATTGCATTTGATTATAACTAGCCGAAACTGTGAAATTCGTACTTCTTTATTATCCTATAGCTGTTCCTACGCTAAGCAACTTAATACTTGTGTTATAGGTAACAAGTGACTGTTATAGTTAAATACTTATTTTTGATAAATATCATCACTCATCATCACATCGCTTCAGCCTATTTAAAATAAAATAAAATAAAATATTAAAAATGTTATTCAATTTTAAATTTCGAACATCAACTAAAAAAATCAATCGCGAAACTAAATTAATAAGCATAAAACAATTATATAATTACAGCACCTGCACTTTCGTGCGTAAAATTATTAATAAAAATGCCCATACCGAACTACAATTTAATAGCAGCAAAAAATTTGGGCGCCCCAGCGCTCGACGCGCGAGTCTCATTGTTTTTCATAAAACTCGGTCAAACTGCAATAAAATATGACGGTGCGCATCTTTATAACGAGATACCCACAGATATCAGAAATATTGACTCGTTCGATATATTCAAAAAGCGACTGTCTCATTATATTATTACAAAAATGTCTATCTGAGTTTGTAGAATGGAATAATAGTGGTTTTCAAATCGTGGTGATGTTTGTGCTTTTTTTTTTGTTTTTTAATTGATCCATGGTATCTGATTGGTTAGTGTTTAATTATTTGTGTGTTATTTTCTCCATTGAAAGTTTAAGTACGACAACGAATGTCTGTTAATTGTTTGTTTTTATTTTAATTGTGTTCTCATGTAAGTGATGATAAGATAAGATAAGTGTCTTTATGAGAATAAATAATCTTTAAACCTATCGCAGTCCACTGCTGGACATACAAGTTCTATCAAGTCCACAAGTTCGCGCCAAAAATGGCGTGAACTGAATATATGTTGCCCAAAGTCACCACGTTCACTGCACACTGGGACACTGCTGCCCGTATTCAGCCTGTGTATTTCAAAGCCGGGAAGTACGGAGACATGCACAAAGAGAGAATGATTTGACTTACCCTTCAAATTCATGCGTCCGACTACATTTTTTACTTCTGACTAAATTTTATTTCTGTCATGTGGTCTAAAATACAGTCATTAAGAAATATCAAGCAGTGACGTGTCAACAAGATATAACTAATTATTTAATAGCGGAATATAAATTATTTATTTATATATAGAAAAATATATATACAATTTATGTGATGAACAGTACAGCAAAAACAATTAACAGTTTAATAGTACACTGTTTAAATGTATGTACTTATCTCTCTTTCATAGCACTTTTCTACTCCCCTGTATTACTTTAGTCAAATATTCGAGGTTCTAGTGCTGCTTGTGTTTCTGTTTGACGGTCATTTAAAATGACTTTAGAATGTCTGTTAAGTCATAGTAGCCTCCGTTACTCGGAGCTAAGCCTTTCAAAATTTAAAAGGTTTGTGACGGCAAGGCAAGAAGGCTGTTGAACTCTTAGCACTAAATAAAACAAAAGGGCTAGGCTTTAGATTAAGAACCGCGTTGTGAAGTTAGATAGGTAAGGGTTTTTTGTAATCAAATAATGTCGTTAAACAGTCTAATTTGGTAGTTAGATAGATTAGGGTTATTTTGTTTTTTTTTTTTGTAACGAAATTATGATGATAAACGGTCAAATTTTAACCCTCAACAAAAGGCTTAAATCAAAGTTTTTTCGAGTTATTTATTTGTATATAAATAATTATCTTTGCTCGCAAACGAAAAAAAAACCGACTTCAGTTACATCGACAAGTAATACAACGTAGCTAAATGAAAAAATAGTCAAGTAAATACGACATTATCAAAGAACGATATTATCAAATATTACTCAAAAAATAATCATCAATGTCGATCATATTTAAATAATACTGTAAAAAAACACCAACTTTTGATTAAAATATGAATCATCAAAATCGGTACATCCTGTGAAAAATTATGCGGTATAATACAATGTAGATCAACGAAAAAGTAGTCAAGTAAATAGACATTATTACATCTATAGATATTACTCGAAAAGTACTTAAGAAATCTCAATTAAATTTAAATGGGACCACATGATACACAGCACCTTTCGATTAAAAAAAACTCAATATGTATCAACTTTTTTTAACCGACTCAAAGAAAGGAGGAAGTTTCAATTCGATTGTACGTTACCTAAGTTCCTTATATACCTAATGTTTAAGTGTTGAAATTTTTTTATTGATGGATGCTTTTGCTACCTTATTTTTTGTGATTTTTTTTCTTATGAATGTAGATGTTTTTTTAAATGTTAGTTGAGTGTGTTTAATCACCTTTGGCGAAATAAATATTTTTCATTTTATTTTACTTGATGTACTTGCCGTGTGGTTGCATTGAACTTCGAGCGAGATTTATCGCGTAGTTTTTTACTTATTCCTAAGAAGCTGTGCCCGCGACTTCGTCCGTGTGAAATAGTAACTTTGGAAAGCATTTTTTAGATATATTTTTTGGTTTATTTTGAACATCAGAATAGCTCTAATATTTTGTATCTTATCGCCAACTTATAAGACATTCACATAAGCCTTACATATTTCCATACAAACTTTCACCCTCTATTCCCTATTGTTATTTACACCCTTAAAGATATTTTTTTACAAACTTTGAATGTCATTTATTTATATCGAATCAACAGCCTAAAAAATAAGTTACAAATTTTCATCCCCACCTTTCAACCTCTTACACCCCTTTTTTCGTATTAAAAAGTAGCCTATTCTCAGGCTCAAGACTATCTGTGTAACAAATTTCATTTAAATCGGTTCAGTCGTTTTGGCGTGAAACCGCGACAGACAGAGTTATTTCTTATTTATAATATTAGTAAGGATTAATAATGTGAACTGTTCTTTACTTGTCGATGTGAATTAGTAATTTTTAGTGTTTGAGAACAAAAGATTATTATAGCACAAACATAAAAATATAATAATTACTATTTTCCATCTTTTTACCCAAAGATATCATACACAAAGGATGTTTAAGTACTTAAAAACATTGCTTAAAGAGAATAATAACCGCTGATTTATTAAACGTAATCCGGTCAAAGTCACGCTTTTATTTGCACGTTACTTGGTAATGGAATTTCTCAACCGTTATACATTTATTTGTAATGCACTAACTCATAAACTTAATAGAAAGGGAACTTGAGTGTAACAAGACGTTATGCTCGGTAACTATTAGGACATGTTCCTATTACATATTTTAAACGCGTCGACGACGCGCGTTTTAACGCAGAACTTCGATGCGATGATTTTGACGATGCGTTGACGCAGCGGTTACAACACTGGCATGAAACGTATATAGACCGTACAGGTGTTTGTCCTGATCGAGGCGTTTGTGATTATATATTACACTATCTTAGCCATTATCATGGGAATTAGTATATACTATTATGTACTTTTTATGTATATAATTATTATTATTTGTAAAATCCATCAAACTGTGTAAACAGATAGCGAATAAATAGCACAAAATTTGTTATATTTTTTGTAAATAATAAAAAAGTATATATATTGTACATCTAAACCCCTGATATTGGACTAAATCTCAGTTGGGATGTTGAGTGTGAAGTGTTTATGTATTATTTTCATGCAACTCAGACACAAACTGTAGATATTTGCATACCTGTATTAATTTAGACGTGCGTTTGAGTTAATATCCTGATCCAGTTCAAATTGAGTTGTGCTTATGTAGCGATAGATAATCGATGCCAAAGTGTATATTTACTAACACAAACTGGTCTCAATGTGCGTTTCTAGAACGCGCGTTGATTGCGCGTTTACAAAATATGGTGTGTACATACCCTTAGTATTGACATTGTAGTTTTAGGGTTAAGTAACCAAAAAAATTGTTCGAACAAAGTAGTTTCATCGTCCGTCGATCTGTGTCTTATTGTTAGTTCTTATTTAAAGTTATAATTTCAATCATTTATTATAATTGGTATGTAAACCTTTCCACTTTGTTCCTTTCATGTCCTTCGTCCAAAGATTGTCTAACAGACTAGCTTAAGCACTTTTCTTTTGTTTTAATTTTTTATATGTCCTTTGGTCATTTTAATTGTTTGTAAGCAAAACTTTATTCTGGTAAGTGCATTCACAAATAAAGATTTACCTAAATAACCACTTTAATAATTAAAGGTATTATTACTTTGTACTTGTAAGTAATAAATATGTCCGTTTCTGCCTCAACTTGCGTTTGCAACACGTACAATTGCACAATAACAAAAACCTGCAATTTTAAAACTTAACTTGAAACACTTAAGAACGAAAACCGCTTGAAAATATATATATTTAGGACTGTCCTATTGTATACTATTGTAACACTAAATGAAAATTGAATTTCAATAATTTATTATTTAATATTTAAAGTCAAACAACTTCATCATTATCTATCTCTTTCTTAAATACGTTATTTACACAATGAGAGTAAGGAAGAAGGTTATTGCAACACATGTACGAAGGCCTTTTGGTTATCTTAATAGTAATCTCATAACTGTTTAGTTTTTATTCGTGTTAATAACAAATGATTGTGAAGCAAGGCTTTTTAATGTATGTAATTGCCTTGTAATTATTTTTTTATAATGATGTACTGAGTGCTAAAATAATTTAGGCCACTTGTCTCAATTCTACTGTCAGTAGACGAAAATACAAATTGTAACTGTATCACTCGTATATTTCTATATAATATTTTGTGTAATATAAAATGAGCTTATTATGTTAAAAATAAATGTCGACAATTTACTTTTTACATTATTGTATTTTAGATATACAATTAGGTCGGCAAACAAACGTACGGCTCACCTGATAGTAAGCGATTACCGTAGCCTATAGACGTCTGCAACACCAGAAGCATCGCAAGCGCGTTGTCGAGTCTACAACCAATCCTTCCAGGAGCTCTGGTTGCCTTACTCACCACAGGAACACAACACTGCTTGAAAGCAGTATTATTTAGCTCTGATCTTCTGTAAGTTCGAGGCACTTCCCCAGTCAGGCTACTCCAGATTTCAAACAGGATATATCCTGCTATGCCCTACCTCAGATATAAGGTTAATGTAAAGCTATCATAGGATTTCGAACACAGAAATTCCTGAGAGGAATAAGCAAAATACACAACAGTTACTATTTTAGAAGTTAGATTCCAATTAAAAAAAACAATCGGCAATAAACACAGCAGTTAATCTGTAAAATACGGTTAATACGACGTTAAGATGTAGTAAATTCAGTAAGTGTACTGCGTGAAAGCCAAAGTTACTAAATCGACGCATCTATGACATGATTATACCTATAAAATAACTCGCAATGACAGTGATGTTGTAGTTACTTTTGTATATAAACAGTTAAATTAAATAGGTTTCAAACTAAGTAAATAAGTCTACTTAAATCATCATCAATCAATACATATAATAAAAATGTAAATGTAATATGTTTGTGCACGCTAATCTCATAAACGGCTTATCTGTCTTAGGTGTGATTTTCAATTACACATTGTGGTAAGCTTCACTTAATATTTAGTGTTTGTTTCATGTCAATCGGTTCATAAATAAAAAAGTTATGTCAATTTAAAGAATCACGTTAAACATGTAAATACCCAAATGACAGTGTATATAATCCAAAATAAACCAAAACATTTATCCAAATAATGCTGTCCAAAGTCACTATTTCTCGCGGACAAAGTCACGGGCATAGATAGTATCATATAAATTGTGTAATGACACTGTATTGATAGTAAAAGTTTCAAAGAAAAGTTTGATAACCCACTTCCAAAGAGAAGGAGGTTTTCAATTCGATTTTTTTTTAATGTCTGTTACCTCATAACTTTTTACTAAGTGGAATGATATTATGATTATTCTTTTAATCGAAAATTGGTGTTTGTCATGTGTCAACACAATTATTTTATTTGGTTTAAAAGTAAAGTTTTTTACTTATAATAATATTTTTATTAATTTATTCTAGTATGTAAAATTCTGTCTCGTGCGTCAAACATAACTAATAATCGTTTTCTTAAGAAATAAGTAATTGCAAGCGGAAATGCAGTTCGATGCAATACATGCACGAAGGAAGTTGAAATACTTAATATATGACTCAGACGTTAAAATATAAATATCAATCCGTAAGCTGGCTGAAGTGGACTGTATTATAAATAAGTTATTAGCTACTGGAATAAATAACGAATAGGATAGGAAACGCGCGTTCGTCGCTCCTGGCGTTGCAGGCGTCCGTGTGCAACGGTAAAAATTTACGATCAGGCAGACCATAGGCCTGTATTTTTTTCATATAACTATTTCGGCAAACAAACGTACGGTTCACTTGATGGTAAGTGATTACCGTAGCTTATAGACGCCTGCAACACCAGAAGCATCGCAAGCGCGTTGCTGACCATAGGGTCAAAATACCCCCAGGAGCTCTGGTCACCTTACTCACCAACAGGAACACAACACTGCTTGAAACCAGTATTATTCTCTTATCTTCTGTAAGGTCGAGGTAGTACCCCAGTTGGGCTGCTGCATATTTGAGCAGGAAATGTCCTGCTGTGACCTACCACAATTGTTTTTCACCTTTATAGTAAAACTAGCTGCGACACACGTTTTCACCCTCGTAATGACTGATCCCGTGGGAATGTCAGCACTAACCGTATTATGTACCTGTATTCTAGATCCCTAGCTATCTACGTACACAGTTTCATTAAAATAGGGCCGGGGTTTTTATATGAAAGAGTAACAAACACACATCCAACCTCAAAAACTTTCGTATTTATACTATTATATCACCATCATCATCATCATCACTTCAGCCTATCGCACTCCACTGCAGGCATAGGCCTCCACAAGTTTACGCCAAAAATGGCGCGAACTCATGTGTTTTACCCATAGTCACCACGCTGAGCAGGCGGGTTGGTGACTATTATATAAGTACAATTAATAAGCTTCGGTAACAGCTTACTATGTGCCATGCTAGTGATTAAAAAAATCAATAAAAGCATTTTTTTCCCTTGTGCTTTAATGACCATTGTCAATGTGACCTTCTTAAAATTAAAAGGCCTTACATCAATCAACTACAGTGTTGAGCAATATGTAATACCTACTTAATTGCATTATTAGACCGTTAATGTAATTATGAACCCTAAATTTCGTTCCAATGTTGTGGAGACAATTCCCGCCCAATTCTAAGAGTATCAATATATTTATAGATAAGTGCCGATAATTTTTGAAACCAAAAAAAAATATGGGAGGATTAAACCTATTGTAAAAGGAAGTGATTATGACGAAAGTTTTCACCAAATTTTTACCATTTTTAAAGGCTAATTAAAGCACTAATTAATAATTGAATTTCTATGTTTATTCAGTACTGTGTGGCTACGGTACTAAAGAATATAGCCACCCCCTCTCCCCGTGGGTGTCGTAAGAGGCGACTAAGGGATAATGCACCTTGGAACTTAAAAAGCCGACCGGTGGCGGGATAACCATCCAACTGCTGGCTTTGAAATACACAGGCCGACGACGGACAGCAGCGTCTTCGGTGCGACAAAGCCAGTACTGCGGTCACCAACCCGTCTGCCCAGCGTGGTGAAAATGGGCAAAACACATGAGTCCACGTTATTTTTGGCGTAAACTTGTGGAGGCCTATGTTCAGCAGTGGACTGTATAGGCTGTAATGATGACTCATTCTATTAATTTAAGCACGTATACATACAGATTATAATAACAAAGAATAATAATTTAAATAAATTTAAAACCAATTCCAAAACGGTTTAAAATAGTCTCGATAAACTGACCATACAGTTGAATGGATACACAATTTATGACATTTATTTGGTTTGACATAAAATACAGTTCTTAAGTCGCCTACCTTAATGGTCCGTGTGTATGTTGACTTCACTGCTGCTTATTATGCCTAATAATGACTTGCCCTTAACTGAGGTAGGGCGCAGCAGGAAATTTCCAGCTCAATTATGGAGCAGCCCGACGGGGGTAGAACCTCAACCTTACAGAAGATCACAGCTAAATAATACTGCTTTCAAGCAGTGTTGTGTTCCTGTTGATGAGTAAGGTGACCAGAGCACCTGGGAGGATACGCTTGTTTGCCTACCTAGTTATATAAAAAATAATGCTACTTCCAGACTTCTTCGCTACTACACAACATCTAATTATAAGTTTTAATTTTGACCTTTTTTTTATTTCAAGATATTTTGGAACCGTTTGACTACTACTCGATGCCGGCTCTCTCCGAGCTGGACGACTTCGACCTGTGCCTCAGGAAACCAGATGCGGTCTACTGCATCGTAGATCTCGAACTACTGGAAGATGACACGCCATTATACCAATATATTAAGGTAATAAATATGATAAACTCAATTGCGTTCCTGTTGGTGAGTAAGGTGGCCAAAGCTGAGGGGATTGGGGATAGAGCCGGCAACGCGCTTGTGATGCTTCTGGTGTTACAGGCGTCTATAAGCTACGGTAATCGCTTACCATCAGGTGAGCTGTATGCTTATTTGCTGACCTAGTTGTATAAAATAATAATAATAATAATAACTGGTTTTTTAAAATAAACTACTAATTACCAAGCTATTTTTTGCTCTGACTATTTCTTTCTAACTTTTTACAAACTTCCCCTATAAGGATTATATATTTATTGAGGTAGGGAATAGTAGAAAATACTTTGCTCAAAATCTGGAAATGGTCAACGGGGTAAGTACTTCGACCTTAGAAAATCTGATGTAAAATAATATATACATATATGCGATTGTTAGACCTCTAATAAACTATTACAGTGTAAACACAGTTCTGCTTCAGCCTGTAATATCCCACAGCTGGGCATAGGCCTCTTTCCCCGTGTAGGCGAAGGATCAGAGCTTAATTCACCACGCTACTCCAATGCGGGTTGGCGGATTCCCTACTATGATTAACGATTGTTATCAGGTGTACATGATAACAACCGGGACCGACGGCTTAACGTGCTCTCCGAAGCACGGTGGGGAGACCCACATACACACACAATTACCAAAAAAAAAAATTTTAACATCAACAAAACTCGTTATCAGTTTGATAAAGATTAAAAAAATCTTTAAAATGAGAATATTACTGATATAGTTACTGACAATTATTATGTTACACAACTATTTGTAGTAAAATATTGGCCATTATCATATCAACAAATAAAGATTAACGGTTGTACCTAAAATCCATCCGGCCATCAATTCAAATAACGATACTTTAGGGATGGATCGATATAATTATTATTAATATAACGACAGCCTTAATAGACATTAATGTTTAAATCTTAAGTAATGACCTTAGAAATGTTGGTCAAATATATAATGACCTAAAACTTGGTTTTTCATTTATGTTTGTTGCATACCCATTTGTAATATTAATTCCTTTCATTTACTAAGACTAAAAGATTCTAATAGTGCCGGACTAACATGGATGGTTTCTCAATGTTATACCTAAGATCGAGTTAAGTGTCATTGAGGTAGGGCTTAGTTGGAAATATCTTGCTCATAATTCGAAGCAGACCAGGCAAGTACCTCAGATGATCACAGCTAAGTTATACTGATCTCAATTAATATTGTAGACACACGCACATGTGGTGGGTAAGGATGCCAGGGATCATGGCGACATTCCAGATAGAGTTGACTAAGTGCTTTCAACCCTGGAGTTGTAGGAGTCCATAGCTTACGGCCATACGGTATAAATAATAAATAAATAAGCGCTTCACATTCAACGGCCCCCAGTAGAATTTTCTCCAGTTCGGGGGTCCAGAAACACACAATACACAAGCACAAACGCCCAGACCACGACAAACATCTATATGGCCAATATAAATGTCTGTCGTGAGCGGGAATCGAACCCGGAAAAGCACGCGCAACAGCTGGTGGTGTGACCGCTGCACCAACGAAATTGTAACTAATAGTGATCATCTCTCTTTTAGAACTTCTCATCCTTGTCCTATAAAAACTACAAACATTCAAAACTTCACCGTGGAATATGCGGCTCTCAAAACTGCGGATTAAATCTCACACACGCCAACGCAACAGAAATAACTGCTGAGACTTTAAAGAGCTGCTTCAATGCATCAATCCATCAACGCTACGGCCTACAGGTAACTAACAGATAGAGAAAATACGCACATAATCTCTCAAATCTATATCTATATATACAAATAAATGGTGAGCCGATTTTTTTCCTATATACTGCGAATATGACTGAACCGATCGGAATAATACTTATACCATAATATACAGCATGTTTTGGAAAAGGTTTTATTTAGTATATGATATGTTGGTGATTACTTACCTTATAAAATATTATGTATGGGAAAACAACGTTTGCCGGCTCGGTTAGTTCTAGTTACTTCTAAAATTCAATTCACTTGTTACAAAAATATAAACAGTGCCGTTCCAGAAATCTCTATATGTATGTAAATAAAAAGTTAATCGCCGGCATGTATGTACTAGAATAACTTCTAATGACTGCATTAATATGATTTTTTTATTATTATTATCAGAACAAGGTTAAAAACTAAAAATGGCATTACGTAAGCTAATCAAAAAAAGCTGAGTAATTTTATACTCTTTCATTCAACCCAAGTCTAAAAAAACAGTAATTTCATACTCTTTCATTAAAAAAAATGTTAATAGATTTTCACCTATAAAAACGGTCTTCTGGTCTTAAAGTGGGTATCTTAGTGTTTGGGTTTTAAGTAACAGTATACTGTCATTGATGTACATAATACATATTCATACTTTTTTACTCTTTAAAAGAGATATTCATGACATGGCTGGATATAATATACGCATGTATGATAAAAAATCTATATCTATAATATATATAAAAGCGAAAGGTCACTCACTCATCACGAAATCTCCGAAACTATAACAACTACAAACTTGAAATTTGGCAGGTAGGCTCCTTATAGGACGTAGACATCCGCTAAGAACGGATTTTACAAAATTCGACCCCTAAGGGGGTAAAACGGGGGTTGGAAGTTTGTGTGAAAGTCCTATGTTTTTGAAGTAAGAGACTTGAAATTTAAAGTGTATGCTCTATAGATGACGAAAAGGTGTCCAAATAATGTATCTTTAGAAATCAACTCCCTTTTGGGGTTAAAATGGGGGATGGTAGGTTGACTCACTCATCACGAAATCTCCGAAACTATAACACCTACAAACTTGAAATTTGGCAGGAAGGCTCCTTATAGGGCGTAAACATCCGTTAAGAACGGATTTTACGAAATTCGACCCCTAAGGGGGTAAAACGGGGGTTGGAAGTTTGTGTGAAAGTCCCATTTTTTTGAAGTAAGAGACTTGAAATTTAAAATGTATGCTCTATAGATGACGAAAAGGTGTCCAAATAATGTATCTTTAGAAATCAACTCCCTTTTGGGGTTAAAATGGGGGATGGTAGGTTGACTGACTCATCACGAAATCTCCGAAACTATAATGGCTACAAACTTAAAATTTAGCAGGTAGGTTCCTTATAAGGCGTAGACATCCGCTAAGAACGGATTTTATGAAATTCGACCCCTAAGGGGGTAAAACGGGGGTTGGAAGTTTGTATGAAAGTCCTATGTTTTTGAAGTAGGAGACTTGAAATTTAAAATGTACGCTCTTTAGATAGTGAAAAAGTGTCCAAATAATGTATCTTTAGAAATCAACTCCCTTTTGGGGTTAAAACGGGGGATGTTACGTTGACTCACTAATCACGAAATCTCCGAAACTATAATGCTAACAAACTTGAAATTTAGCAGGTAGGCTCCTTATAGGGCGTAATCTATTGCTAAGAATGGATTTGACGAAACTCGACCCCTAAGGGGGTAAAACGGGGATTGGAAGTTTGTATGAAAGTCCCATGTTTTTGAAGTAAGAGACTTGAAATTTAAAATGTATGCCTTATAGATGATGAGAAGGTGTCCAAATAATGTATCTTTAGAAATCAACTCCTTTTTGGGGCTAAAACGGGGGATGGTAGGTTGACTCCCTCATCACGAATCTCCGAAACTATAACAGCAACAAACTTGAAATTTGGCAGGTAGGTTCCTTATAGGGCGTAGACATCTGCTAAGAACTGATTTTACGAAAATCGACCCCTAAGGTGATAAAACGGGGGTCAGAAGTTTGTATGAAAGTGTTATGTTTTTGAAGTAAGAGACTTGAAATTTAAAATATATGCTCTATAGATGTGAGGAGGTATCTATATATATATATAAAAGAGAAAGGTCGCTAACTCACTCATCACGAGAACTCAAAAACCGCTGGATAGTCTATCCATCCAGGTTGGACAAAGATAAAATTTGGCAGGGAGGTAGATTATAGTTAGCAGACGTCCGCTAAGAACTGATTTTACGATATTTCACCGCTAAGGGGGTTTAATTGGGGAAACATACACAGCCTGAAAATAAAACTAAAAATTGGTGTATAGAGAGATTTTATAAAAATAACTATTAAATTATACTAAATTTTGCCTTTTAAAAAATTACTCAGTTTGATAAGCGTTTCAAGTGACTAAAATAAAAAAATAATTTGCCTTAAACATCTTAATAGTAATGCATATCTTCATAACCACGCGGACGTAGTCGCGGGCAACAGTTAGTGTATTATAAAACAAAGTCCCCAGAAGTGTATGTGATCGATTCGCTCAAAATCTACTGAACTGATGCGGTTTTACCATTGAAGAGAGGGCTCCACCATTGGCAAGAGGAAGGTTTACGGAACGGCTAAGCCGATTTTAATGAGAGTTTCACTGGAAGTTTGCCGGGAAAACTTTGTGACACACTAATTTCAACGCGGGCGAAGCCGCGGGCACAGCTAGTATGCATATATTTAGTTGACCCTGAGCCCGAAAATCAGGGTCACCGCCAATTTTGCCAACAGCGCAAAATATAATACAATTTTTTGCCATTTGAAATTTTTTTTTATCTTTTTCTTATCTGTTAAAAATGCATTTGGCAGCTTTTTTATATTTTTAAATTTTTAAAGAAAGTTCATCCCTTAATACGAAAAAAGGCTGAAATATCTAACACCAATCTTAGTTCTACAAAGAGAAATAGTCTTCCAATATTATCGTATTTAACCAAATTATGATTTAATTTAAAAATGATTAAATTATTATGAATGACAATTACAAATACTCAGTCCAAAAAATGACAAAAATGGATAATAATAAATACAATATTTTTCCCAACAGGTCGACTCTCTCTCCGTCAGATATTGCAAAACCCAAAACGATTATATTCCACCGGACACGTTAGATTATATAATTGGAGTACTGATATTGCTGCTGCTTCTGGTCAACCTTGGCTGCACAGTGTATTACTTCTTCTGGCCACCAGAGAATGGCGAGGGTAAGAAAATATTTCTTAAGACTTCTTCTAGTTAGGCCTGTGGTTTATCTTTTTATTACATTCATTATAGCTTAAATAAAGAATGCTCAAGAAACCAAAGAATACTCTAGATATATGGAATGGATGGATGGATGGAAGAGTCACCATCTGAATTTTTGCTTGTAACAGTAATTTAATTGTAACTTAGTATTCTTACACCAAACTACAAACGGTAGTAAATAAAAATAAAGGTGTACAAGGGCGATCTTATCGCTGATGAGTGATTTCTCCCAGATAACCTTTGGGCACATAACACTATATAGTAGCAACGTATATGAAATGTACAATATGAACATTAAAAGGATGAATAATAATAGTTTTTGATAAATTCGATATATAATATTTTCATCATCATCATTTCAGCCTATTGCAGTCCACTGCTGAATATAGGCCTCTACAAGTTCACGCCAAAAATGCGTGAGCTGATGTGTGTTGCCCACAGTCACCACGCTGGGCAGGCGGGTTGGTGACCGCAGTACTAACTTTGTCGCACCGAAGACGCTGCTGCCCGTCTTCGGCCTGTGTATTTCAAAGCCAGCAGTTGGATGGTTATCCCGCCATCGGTCGACTTTATAAGTTCCAAGGTGGTAGTGAAACTGTGCTATCCCCTAGTCGCCTCTTACGACACCCAATATATTATTTATAAATACTTAATAATTGGGAACAAAAGTACATATAACTAACTAATATGCTATATTGGTCATTTAGAGTTTCCGTATTTATGTACTATAAATGCGTTATGGTTTTAAAGACACCAAACTTATGTCTAAATGAATGCAAATTAACATTCCGTTTTACATACAAATCAGCATTTATAAATGTAAAATGTCTTAGAAAGTGATAGAGTGAATGATGATGATCTTTTAAAAATGTCAGGATAATGGCTTTATGTAATTAATAGACAAACTTTTAACACTAAACTATCTACAGATGTGTAATATACTTTAGAGGTTAAAATACAACGCAAGCACAAACGCAAGCAATGTTTATAATTATGTCCATACTTAGTTGTAGTGACTACTGCGTCAATCTTACCTCAATCAAACATTTTAAGTGACTTTCTTTTACACTTAATTTTAAGTCTTGTCTCATATTTATTTGTCTGGAATTGAAACCGATTCAGCCTGTAACATCTCACTGCAGGGCATAGATCACTTTCTCTGTGTAGGAGAAGGATCAGGCTTCATTCACCTCCTCTATTGCGGGTTGGAGGATATATTACCGACTATGAGTAACGATCGCTATCAGGTGTATATGATAACAATTGGGACCGATAAATTAAAATAGAATTTTACACAAAAAAAAAATACTATTTTGTGAAATACTTACAAAATTGAATATTGAAGGACATGCAGCATGTTAATTGCATGCAATTTCAGTTTGAAAAAATTATAATAATGCGTTGGTTTTTCAAGATACCTATATATTTATTTAGATTATTTTCATTAAAATCACAAGATCTTTGAGTTTGCACTCATATATTGCATTATATAGGTCTATTATTAGCATTTATTCTATTCTGAATCCTAAGCTAAAATAATGCTGACGAAACTACATTGCGATCAAGCGGCCAGTCAATCAGTTGAACCACGACAGTAGAACAAATAAAGGAACTCAATTTTGAATTTATACTGTTAGTTAAAAGTGACCGTCCATATTATTTGTACGCTATCATGTCATGTCAATAACGTCAAGGTTATTTTGCAAGAAGATACTTTTTCGTGATTACTGCTCATTACATTACACACACTTGTAAAATGTATTACACAAATAGAAAAATGGAATGCTACACTTAAGGTCGGTTCCGAAATGTAACGCAATCATTCGTAATGACACCTTGAGTTGTATTATTACCGTAATTACTATATTGCATTCTATGTTATTATTTATTGTCAAACTTAGTTCAAATTATTACTTTTTTATAATAATGATATTGGTTTTAAAAGGAGGTCAAGTTGAGAGTCGTTTTGTTATAGTAGTGTCTTAATGTCGATCACTGGTTCGATTCTTACTTGGGGCAGATTTTTATATTAGTTTCAATATTTGTTTCTGGTCTGAATATGTCATTCTAAGTCTCTTTAAATCACCTCGCAAGGCATGTAAAATCCTAGACTATTTAAAATCATAGATGCGATGGAGGTCGTTACTTATGGCAAGGGTATATCACACATATACATAAATTTCTCTTGATAAAATTGAATTGAAATTCTCTTGATAATGTTATATGTAAAAATGCATGATTTGTGATAAATATAAATTTAATTTATGTGGGGCTATATAGGTTTAAATTAGATTATATAACTATAGGTTTTAATTTACAAAACCCAGAAAAAAGTATAAATAGAATACCTAGCTGATATAGTAAAATCAAAAGTGTACCTTTATGAATCTGGTTTTCATATAATTTTAAAAACGTATTAATTAGATCGATCTACACTTACTAAATATTTGAATCGCTATACAGATATTTGTTATGGTATGCGCGTTTGCTTGTATTGAAATTTGACATATAATTTTCTTATATTTCGTTAATATAGGTACTTATTTTTTAATATAAATTTTTATTTACTCCAGGTAACAAATACATGTTGGCGTTCTGTATGCAAAAGAATTGGAAAGCTTTAAAATACGGCGGTAGCGCTGAAGGTGGAATCTTCAAAGGTTTCCAAGCTCTCAGGTAAATAAAATATATTTTTAAAAATAATTTGTAAGCTTTAGAATAACAAATTACAATAAAATAATTGACTTACATTTGATTTTTTTTTATTTAATAATTTTTTATATATATTTACGACTGACTAGCCCATTGGCTCAGTTTGTAGTGACCCTGCTTTCCACTCCGAGGGTTATGGGTTCAATGCCCACCCCGAGTCTGGGTGTAATATAAATATTTATTTATATATTTATATATCTATTATTTATAACTGTTTATCGAAAAAAAATATGTAGCTATACCAGTCGGCTGTTACCTATAACACAAGCATTAAGTTGCTTACTTTAGGAACAGACGACCGTGTGTGTATTGTGTAGATATTTATTTATCTATTTTTTTTCAATCAAGGGTCTTTAAATCAGTTCGTTGAAGATATTACGAAAAAAATCTAAGTCACTATTGTCAACTTTTATGCTAAAACTATGGTATAACAATTACTTTTTATTCCAAGTGTACTGAAGAAAGGATGAACTTATGTGTATAAATAATCGCAAATGACGAAGCGTTGGAGGAACGGTCACAGCACTGATTTGTGGCTGTTGCACTAACGTTGCGGGTTCAATCCCCGCACATAACAAACATTTGTATTGGCCATACAGATGTTTGCCGTTGTCTGGGTATTTGTGCAGTCCTTGTGGGTCTCCCCACCGTGCCTCGGAGAGCACGTTAAGCCGTCGGTCCCGGTTGTTATCATGTACACGTGATAGCGATCGTTACTTATAGTAGGGAATATATCCACTAACCCGAAATGGCGTGGTGGATTAAGCTCTGATTAATTTGCTACATGGGGAAAGAGGCCTATGCCCAGTAGTGGGATATTAAAGGCTTAACCGAATCGCAAATGAAACACGATAAATATATTTATTAACGAATTTTAAGGTTTAAAACTACAAACCCTCTTTTTTGGCTAATTTTATATTTGCTATCATAATAGAATAAAAGCCAATGTAATAAACACAAGTTGCAATAACACAATGTCTGTTGTGACTTGCAAGTCAGTGTTACCATATTCGAAAAATTTCTAACTCCATCTATTTCAGGTTCTACACCATGGTGATGATCCTTGGTCTCCATTCAATGATATTCATTGGATATGGTTACACGGAAAATCCTGAGTTCATCGAAAACGTAAGTATTTTATCAAATTATACATTTTTTTTAAATAATATTAACGATACATCTGTGTAGCTCGTTACTTACTTTAAATAAGTGAAAAAGTAAATACGTCTTAAATACGAATAAACCTAACCTAATGCCTGTGTTTTTAGGCAGCAGCATTGGCTGATCGAAACCTACATATGTCTTTTTGTAATAAATGTATACGATAAATGAGTCTATAAAAATGGGACAGAAAGCAGGTTATTGACCCTGCTGCGCCATCAAGCCAGTCGAATGTTCAAAAGCTCTTTGATAATTTCATCATAATTTCTGGCTATATTCATCCATGGAAATTTAATTATTTTTTTTAATGTCACCATTTTCGCTATCTATACTTATACTTCCATATAAATATGATTAAGAAGAAAGATTTACGCCCGGTTTCTGAAACGTTTGTCAAAGTATAGGTCTGCTAAACGACTGTTAGATTTAACACGGCTGTCAAATAAATTTGAGTTGCTAAAACGTCATTCACAGCAAAACTAACTAATCCTCGATTAGTTTGATTTGACATTCGTTTTGTAACATTTGGTCATGTAACATTATAATTAAATATTATTTTATATATTAGTGATGTATCAAAACCTACAGAATCTGTTAGTTGTGATTTTATTTAATAAATCTGATAATACTGATACATCTAATAAAGCATCATATAAAAGAAGATGAAAAAAAAAAGAAAATAGTTCATAAAAAATATATATGTTTAAAAAAAACAATATTATGAAAAAAAGATGAAGAGCGTATCCTTAGAAGAAAAAATTAAATTATCAGAATATAGACTAAATTAAAAAAACATTTGTTATTAAATCTAGAAAAAAAATATACAGAAAGAGTATGAAAATATGATAAAGTAATTATAAGTTATTAATTTATTATAAGTATTTTTTTTAAATTGTTCCTATAAATGTATATTTATATATATATTTATGATTGAGATTTAAACAAATTATTTTTATGACCTGTTTTTTTGAAATTCCCTATTATTTATATATTGTTACTAATAAAATTTAAAACTTAACAATTAAAATGTGTTAATAATAGACATGACCACGCAGAAGTGTTTTCATTTATTATTGAACTTTAACCAGTTTCTTCTTGGTGATAATAATAGACATCTGTGTAACCTACAACAAAGAACAAAAAATTTTAGTTTAACAAGACCAAAATGTAGACTTTTATAAGAAAAAGCATTTAGCAGCAGCATCAGCATTACATATATAACACTTGGTTATAAATATGCTTAACATACCTTTAAAGAAACAAAATGTAGTTATACGTAGAAAATAATTGTTTTGCTTAAGTTAATTCACCGATATACATCGATTAGTTGACCGAGTATTTGACAGACATTTGATCAATGTTTATAGCTTAATTCACGTTTCAGAAACCCAAAATGGCGGTTAACATACGATTCCACAGTCAAATTTGACAGCTATGTCAACTGACAGGATGTTTAAATTAAGTAGTTTAACCATGCTTTTAGCAACTCATTTGGTACTTAACAAGAGATTTAACAGATGATTTGTTAATTTTTGCGTTAACCAGCGTTTCGAAAACCGGGCGTTAGTTTTTACATGTAGTGGTTAAACTTAAATAATTGTGTTTGCTCGCAAACGAAAAAAACCGACTTCAATTACATCGACGAGTAGTGCAACGTAGATCGACGAAAAAATAGTCAAGTAACTGTGCGTTATCAAAGATTACTCAAAAAGTAGTTATCAGATCTCAATAAAATTTATATGTGACCACATGACAAACATCAGCTTTCGATTAAATTAAAAATTATTAAAATCGGTACACCTAGTAAAAAGTTATTGCGGATTTTCAAGAAGTTCCCTCGATTTCTCTGGGGTCCCATCATCAGATCCTGGTTTTCTTATCATGGTACTAAACTTGGGATATCTCCTTTCCAACAAAAAAAGAATTATCAAAATCGGTACATCCAGTAGAAAGTTATGTGGTATAATACAACGTAGGTCGACGAAAAAAGCGTCAAGTAAAAACGCATTATTAGATATAGCTCGAAAAGTAGTTGTTAGATCTCAAATAAATTTAAATGGGACCAATTGGCACACACCACCTTTCGATTAAAACAAAATTTTATCGAAATCGGTCTACCCGGTCAAAAGTTCTGATGTAACATACATAAAAAAAATACAGTCGAATTGAGAACCTCCTCCTTTTTTGGAAGTCGGTTAAAAAAAACGCCACGATTCGCTTAAACCGAATATAAAAATCATCATATCAAAATAAAATTTGTCGAAATCGCTCCACCCAGTCAAAAGTTCTGATGTAACATACATAAAAAAAAATACAGTCGAATTGAGAACCTCCTTTTTTCGAAGTCGGTTAAAAAACAACTGGATCGATTCCAATTTTTTTTCCATCAAGTGCATGCTACAATATCACTGACTTGCACAGGCTATACTCGTATTTTATTTATAAAAAAAAAAACAAATAGCTTGCGGTTCATGCGGGTTGATTGTTGTAATTTACAAAAAAAAAAAAAAAATTATAAAAATAAAAAATAAAAATATATATTATTAGTTCTAAAATCTTATACATATAATTGTGGTTGAGTCTTCCCCTTGACTTTACTTTGGCGTTACCTTCCTTTACAACAAAGATTTAGAGATACAAAATTATGTAGTTATATAAATAAAAAAGAAAATTAAAACATAATCAATTTTTTTTAATCTGTGGTGTCTAATCTAAATCTGTTCTCTTCTCGACGAATTTAGATTCATATGTTAGTCTCCGTGTATATATTTGTGTGTGTGGGTGTATGTTTGTGTGAGTGTGCGTGTATTTATATACATATACTAGTGGTCTCCCAGTGGTCGAAATTCGACCATAATTTAACCACAGTCTTTAACAATGAACAAAAGAGTGTATATGCGCGTGTGTGTGTCAAATACATGGTAGTGGGTGTAGTTTATTTTTAAAATGATTTGATGTATTTTTATGCAACTTAAAAAAAATAGCATTCTGCACTCCTTCTCTATATTAACTTTAAATAAGTGTGCGAAATTTCATACTCCTCCGTCAGCGCTATTTTCGTAAAAATGCCAAAGGGGTACAAAGTTCTTCACTTATTTATTATTATATAGTATTATATATTTTAGCTATAATAACAAGTGTACAAATTATTCAAATAATTTGATTTCAATTTTATCAAACGGTAACTGCTAAACAAACTCACAATTCAAAAACGAGCAACGCTAAGCTATTTAGACCAATTTATGAAACTATTTTCAATAAATTATGGTCAAACGGAATATCTGTTGTCAACGCAAAATATACACATTATTTATGTTATACAAACTAGAACAAGCTGTACTCACAATTTATGTGTTTATTGTATTTATAGAATACAACAAAATTACCGACATTACAACACAGTTGTGACAATAAAACAACAACAACACCATATGTTTATTGTTGTTACTTTTCGCAAATCTTAACGTTACTTTAAGGAATAAATCTTGAAGGGTGTAATTTTTACATACTTTTTTGTAACGGTTTTGTGTTCAATTTTAATTAAAAGGTAGAAGAAAAAAAACAAGGGATAAGAAAAGAAACATTTATTTGAAGTTAAAAAGATAAAAAAAAAAAATATATAAAGAAATAAAAGATATTCATTTGGGGAACTACATACATCGCAGACAATTAATCAACAATCGATCGATCGATCGATTCAGCCTGTAACATTCAACTGCTGGGCCTCTTTCTCCATCTAGGAGAGGGCTCTACTGCGGCTTAGCGGACAATATATTACTTATATTTCATACCTATATAACATTCTCGTGTCACAATGTTAGTTACAATATTCCTCCGAAACGACTGGGATGATTTTTATGAAATTTTGTGTGCATATCGGGAAGGTCTGAGAATCGGCCAACATCTATTTTTCACAAATCTCAGTTATAAGGCGGGGGGGGGGGAATTAAGGGATTAATAGCATATATGGCAAAACAACGTTTGCGGGGCCAGCTAGTAATTTTATATATTTCATTAATTATCGCAAAAAAGAAAATAAAAAGAAAAACCATCACTAAAATATTTGTATCTATAAGTAGAATTCAACTAATCGCTTAACATTAAAATTTAATCGCATTTATTAATTTTTTTGGGATGATTTGGAACATTTTAGTGAGTACGCTAAATACGTGATTTATTTCGGTTATAAATTAAACGTTACCTAAAATGTGAATTAGTATTTATATTGCACAGAACAAATGCCCTACAGAAGTGGCAGAATCTTTTGTAATTGAGAACTAGCTGATACTCCGAAAAACTACTGTTATTATAGACACTAACGCAGACAACACCTTACATAAAACTAAATTGATTAAAAACAATTTATAGTATAATAACTATATTACATTTCTTTTTAATTTTAAGTTCATTATTTTTATGATACATTCTGTTTGGTCTAAGGGTTAATTGTGAGATAAAGCCATTACATACATTATATATGCCTTTTAAGCAGTTTCAATTTTATATTATTAATTGACAAAATGTTTAATAATAACTTTCCAACTCCAATACATACTACAATACTCGTGTATAAAAAAATATACGAATATATAACAAAAGTAATTATAATTTATTTATTTTATTGAACACTTTTTTCACATTTGAAATTATTTAAATTTCGCTCAATATAATGAAATTTTTTTTCGGATTTTATCGCGGCTTATTAAGTTTTTAAATGCCTCCCGTGACCATGGTTGCTGTAAAGTATCCGAAACGTCGGGCCTCCGTCTAATTCATTTTTTTTAAATAGTGTCCGGTGGTCGGTACTGTAATGATGGGTTTGAGGTTTCGACCTTTCGATCTTACTATCGTAGCATATATTTTATTTGTGTTTATTTATATTATAATAGTATATCTGTTGATTTGTGGTAAACTGCAATGCAATGATGTACAAACAAAATACGCTATTAAAACTTACTAGTTAAGTTTCAATGATATGTTAAGTCTATTTGGCAATTAACATGCGATCAGTTAGCGATTTAATTGTTATATGTATATTTTGAATGACAAAACATATTGCTCGCCGAAATCTGTAATTAGTCTTCAGTTATTTTTATTACAATAACTTGTCACATATATAATAGTTAAAAGTTCCTATTGTTCAAAGAATTTATGTCAAAATTTATCTAGAAAAAAAACTGCTAATACATGAAATATGTTAACTAAGACACTCAATTTAAATGTCATTGGAGCAGTTATTGAAAATAGTTTGTGATCACTCAGGCCGTTGATGAATCTATTATGTGATCATTGGCATAGCTTGTAAAATTAAATTGTGGTCACTGGCGGAGTTGGAGCATTTAATTTTAAGAAACTGGGGCAGTAGGTGTAAATAATTTGCACTTAGTGAGGCAGTTCGTGGAAATAAATTGCCACATAAAACGATGCCATTTTCAACGTGCTTAGATCTCTCGTAAAGTGAGTGCGTTAATAAAGTGATAAAGCGTTTTAAGGTTTGAATGTTACGATAATTTTCGCGTAGTCAGTATTATGGGTTTTGAACGAATTTTCGTATTGTTCAACATCACTTCGACTTATCAAATATTTAATGCTTCACTGCAAAATCAACTGAGAATCGTACTCGATTTAAATTGGAAATTGATTTACGATGGTTAATTATTTTGTACGTATATACGTCGATATGTACTCATGTAAAAATTTTCAACATCAACCTCGCTTTATTTATTAAGCAATCAGTGGGGCTTTAACTTATAAAACCGAAAAAACTGATCATAATAAAACAAAATTACGAGTAAAATTACGTACAAAATATTGAGCACAACAAAAAATCTTTATAATTAATTACATAATAATCATCAACACAAATTTTATTTACTTTGACGAACATTTAAAGAAAAATCATTCGTAATAGATGCGAAGGGAAAACGTTTTTTTCTTTTATTCAATAGATATATTCAATGGGTAACCTACGGGGTGGTTTATGATCTAATAAAAAGCGGCGTCTGTCAGCGTTTGGGGACGTCTGTCGTAGAATGCTGAGGTATTCATAATAATAGTGAGCGTCGGACACGTGCGACTAAATTGTCTTACAAATATTTTTTTCCGATGACTTCATATAATTTTATGACTTAATTCAGTCTGTAATATCTCACTGCTGAGCATAGGTCTCTTTCTCCATGTTGGAGAAGAATCGGAGCTAAATTTGATTATTATTTTATACTTTATTACAAACTGACCCCGCAAACCTTGTTTTGCCATATATGTTATGGAAAAATTAAGTACAATGAAACAACAAAACACACAATTATAGAAATATTTAAAAAAAAAAACCGAGTGTGCTTTAGACCACACGACTGAAGTAAAACTTCTTTAGTTTCTCCTACAGTAATATACGAAACGTAACTCTCTCTCTTTCTATCTTAACCAACTTGTACCTCCTTCTCAACTTCTGTTCCCCTCGCCCGATCATAGTTTTCGTAACGCTCGCTTCACGCATTCACCAGCTTACTCCCCAAGATAAGCGTGCGTAAAAAAGGTTTACTTCAAAACAATTATCTGGTGTCATGGGACACCAGGTAGGAACGAATTTCCTTCGGATAGTATAGAAGCAACACAATTTAAAAAAAAAAGTTTACTAGTAATATTTTAGTTTTACAAACGTCATATTAGACAGTCGTGTGACTTATATTACGTCACTTCCGTTATATATTTTTCTTACGGTTTTAGTATTAGATTGTTTTCAGTTCGGTCACCCAGCAAAATTTCCGTAAGGAACTTCGTTCCAAAAAAAATTGTAAACTGGTCTAGCATATACCTGCACTAAACAAATTTCAGATCACAAAGCATATTTTGTTATTAATACGCGATTTTGACACCCGTGAAGGCAACACACTGATGGATTGCGACTGTTGTGTGGTTGCTTGTTAGATCCCGCACGTGGCATACGTACTTGTATTGGTCATACAGGTGTTTGTCATGGTCTGGGCGCTTGTGCTTCTGTATTGTGTGTCCGGACCCCCGACATAATAATCTGAATAGGAGCCGTTGAGTGTGAGACGTTTTTTTTTTCGAATTTACTCCATAAGAATTAATTTTCATGTGAGACCCCCGGTATGGAAACAATGTGAGAAGTAAAATCTACTGAACGAATGACTTCATTACGTTGCTCATAACGCCATCTATCGAAACTCAAAAGTGTTCCAATAGGCGACGACGTTTTCAAATAACACCATCCGATAGACGGCGTTATTTGAAAACGTCGTCTCCTATTTTTTTTTTAATACGCTTATTAGTAAAGTAAAAGGGGTTCCTTCTTTTTTATATTTTAAATATTAAATTAATTTTAAATACTCGTCTTGTGTGTACGCACGCTCCTTCGTATAAATCTAGATCTGATGGTACACTTGACAGCTTTTGTTCTATTTATGCGCCGTTCTGTCGAATATTTGATGAATGCCAACAAAGGAATTCTTTGTAAGATTTCTTTTGGTGTATTTGTACTTAATACATATTAATGAAGCCGCGTCGATGTGTATCTGCGGTGAAATTTGATGTTTTGAATATAATATATAGAGTAATGTGTTTGAAATTATTTATTTGATAATGTATTTATTAACTATACTTAATGTATAATCCCTGTATACGATCGTAATTTTGTCTTGTCCTTTAGTTACGAATTTTAGATTTATTTTCAAGTCTTTAATTTATTGAAGTTATACTTTTGGAGCTTTAGGGAACAATGATAAGAGTAATTTTTACGTTGGGCGCGCACACCGTCACAAAACACCGACACCCTGAAGTTAGCTAGTCAACGAAGATGAAGTTAGCAACGTGAAGTTAGCTAACCAATGAAGTGTAACTTCTTACGTGCGTACATAAGTACACACACTTTTTTTATTCTAATATATGAATTTATTTCCTGTTCATCTATGTTCTAGTCTATGACTTAAGTGCCTTATATCTAGATGTATGGCAACTAATTGCAATAAAGAGAGGAAAAATCAAGTAATAATTTTTTTTCTTTCATAAAAAAACGAAAACTAACTTATTAAATTAAAGTATTTAAATAATTTTTGGAAAAAATCTATAATAACATTAAGTGTCATCCAAACCAACATTTTTTTTATTTGTCTCAAGTTAATATTAAATAAAAAAATAACGATTAGAAATTTGAACAAGATATTTAAATATATAAGGAAAAGCGTGCACTAATAGTCGAAATTGAATAACTGCAAAATAGAATGTGTGAGAAAAATAGAAAAATATTATATCGGTAGTAGCTTTACTTTTAACTATAATTCTGTAGTTAAAACAAATACAATATTAATTTGTAATATGACAATTCAAAAGTGATTATGAAGCCTATTTGAACAAAGTAATTTTTGAATTTGAAATTATGAATTTCAATGTTAAACACAGGTGAAACCACGCGGAACGTCTGACAAGAAATACTTCACAATTTCTTCATCTGCGTCCGTCGAAGCGGAAAGTAACGCAATAGATTGCGTGATCCCAGTTTAGGCCTTAATCGTACGCAATTAACCGACAGAATTCCGAGAAGTAATGATAGTTACACTATACGAAAGGCTGGCCCAGTACTCATTATAGTCTATTCGAGTTAAGATAATTTTGTTTGTTGTAAAATAAAAGAAAAAACATAAGATTTTAAATTAACGTGGTTATTCTCATTACTAAAATTAGTCAAAACGGGATATTTACCATGTTTTATTTTTATTTTTTAAGCAACTTCAAAAAAATGAGGAGGTTACTCAATTCGAGAGTATATATATATATACGCTATATTATGTATGTTCGGGGATAACTCCGTCGTTTATGAACCGATTTTGATAATTCTTTTTTTTTTTGGAAAGGAGACATCCCTTGTTTGGTACCATGATAAGGAAACCAGAATCTGATGATGGGATCCCAGAGAAATCGAGGGAAACTCTCGAAAATCCGCATAAATTTTTACTGGGTGTACCGATTTTGATGATTATTAATTTAATCGAATGCCAATGTTTATTATATGGTCACATTTAAATTTCATCGAGATCTGATTACAACTTTTGGAGTAATCTTTGATAATGCGTATTTACTTGACTATTTTTTCGTCTACCTACGTTGTATTACTTGTCGATATAATTGAAGTCAGTTTTTCTTCGTTTGCCTGCAAACAAAATTATATTCTGTGCAGCTCGATATTTCGAATTATCTACAAATGTCTTGTTCACGATTACGCAGATTACGCAGCAAACGTACATGAAAGGAGGTAGTTCGGTATGGACGCTTCTAATGCCGTCAACTATTCGCAAAAATCAGTCTCATGAACAAGACATTCATAGTTAATGTCGAAATATCGAGCTCCGTAAAATAAAAACAAAAAACATAGTAAATATTCCGTTTTAAACAATTTTGGTAAAAGAAAAAAAAACACAACATCGACAAGTAACAAAATGAGAACACCATCAATGTAGGCAGTCATTTAGGGGGGACGTGAGAGTGAGGAACAGGATGTGAAGTCCCTCATCCACCATCGCAATGGGAGGATTCTCTGACTAGACGAGTGCTGTATCTGGTGGGCTACCGCACGACGGTTGTTGTCGGATTCTTGTAACTTTGATATCGCGTATACGTCAGTTTTCTCAAGTTTGTATGTCGTGAGATAGATGTCGCCACGGTCACAAAATAGTTAACCAAATACGGATTATTAGGGACAATTAAAAAACTACTCACATCTCGCTCAAAATTTAGACCACACGACAAGTTTCGGAATAAAAAAATCATTAAAATCAGTTTACCCAGTAAAAAGATATAAGGTTACGTGCACTCTTTTCTTTGAAATCGGTTGAAAGTAGATCACTTAGCATAACCTATAAAATTGTAAATTAGAACAGGTTACTTCAACTGGCCAATTTGATGATACACATACAAAGTTGTGCCAACGATTTCCACCCCTAATCTGAATGTAATAAAAATTTATACGTAGGTATCTTTTTTTCACTAAATTAATCAGTTGGCTGTTACCTAAACACAGGCAAATTAGGGACAAACCGCCGTGTATATTAAATGTAATATAATTTACTAGCGGAAACACACGGTTTCATACGCGTTAATTGGAACAAAAATAATCTACAGCTCGGTAAATGGACTATCTAATACGAAAATAAATAAAATATGTTTTTAATATTTTTTTTTTGTGTAAATAAATAAATAAAAGAATTTTCCAATTCGAAAAAGTAAGTAGTTCCTGATATTAGCGTGTTTAAACAAAGAAACAAACTTTTCATCTTTATAATATTAGTGAAGATTAATTGTTTATTGTCAGATTAAATTTTACAATAGTTCAAAAAAAAAATCAAATTAAACATTTTCTGTTACAGTCTTATAACGATTTCTTCAAAGCGTTGCTCTTCAACGCCCGCATCATAGTGCAGATCTTCTTCGTGATGGGAGGTTTCCTGATGGCGTACAAGATGATGGTTTACGCCGAAACCCACCAGTTCAGTTTGAAGACTGTGCCGATGGCGATTGTTAACCGATGGTTTAGGTAATGTAGTTTAAGCATGTTGTATGTATTTGACACAAGCTTGGTGGCATACGACCGCTCTAGTGTCATTTCTTTTCAGAGATTCCTCCTCAGAGTCGATATTGTCGAGTTTTGACGACGCGTTGGCGCAGCGGTCATAGCACTGGCTGTTACGCTAGCGGTCGCGGGTTCGATTCCCGCTCACGACAGACATTTGTATCGACCATATAGATGTTATTCGTGGTCTGGGCGTTGTGTTTGTGTATTGTGTGTGTTTCCGGACCCCCGACACAGGAGAAAATCCTACTGGGGGCCGTTGAGTGTGAAGTGCTTATTATTAATGTGTTTATACAAATATTTATGTCCGGTTTGGTTGTCTATCCTTGTGGGTCTCCCCACCGTGCCTCGGAGAGCACATTAAACTGTCGGTCCCGGTTGTTGTCATATACACCTGATAGCGATCGTTACTCATAGTTAGGAATATATCCGCCAATTAACCCGCAGTGAAGCAATGTGGTGGATTATGTTTCCTACTGCCCCGCGGTGTCAACCGCGTTAATTTAAGTTCACAGCTTATATATTATATACTACTATATTATATACTAAATTATATAGCCTATAGACTTTCTCGGTAAATAGACTATTTAAATTTGTTTTAGTAGTGTTAATAGATTTAAAATTTATAATATTGAGTATAGATTCCAAATGAAAAAAAAAACGAATGTGCTTTTTAGACCACACGACTGAAGTAAAACTTCTTTAGTAATAGGCCTGCGCAATAGGCCTGCACTGTGTCTTAGATATACGAAACGTAACTGGCTATAAGAGAAAGAGAGAAAGAAAATGTGTGCTCGCACCTCTCTCTCTCTCTCTCTCTTGCACCGTTCGCTCCCGATCACACATTTCGTAACTCGTCTCGTCACGCATTTACCAGCTTACTCCCCAAGTCAAGCGTGCGTAAATTTTTTTTACTTAAAACGAGAGGAATAACACTGTAGTACAATATTGTATTGTAAAAAAATTTGAGCCGTCACGTGACGTCTGGTAGATGTGAAAATATACAAAATATTTAATTCAAAAATTTCTTTCGTTTAATTTAAAATCACGATAACTCAATAATTATATATAGTATAGTACATATATTCGATCATATAGCTTGGCGATGCGTCGCCATGGCCTGTATCGCCACGCCAACAACCAGGTTTACTTTCACCTGGAGATGTTTATCTATAAATAAATAAATAAAAGATGTTCCACATCATAAACAAGAGAAGATACGACAAGAGAACAAAAGGGTTACGCAGTGCTTGTGACTTCATAAGTTTCTACATACACTTCAGCCTGTAATATCCCACAGCTGGGCATAGGCCTCTTTCCCCATGCATGAAAAGGATCAGAGCTTAATCCACCACGCTGCTCCAAACAAGTTTCTACATATTTCCATTAAATAAATGCAATAAATAATTTTCCAGATTGATGCCCGCTGTCCTCGTGGTGATGGGACTCGCCATGACGTGGGTGCCCCATTTGGGTTCCGGACCCATGTGGGATGCAGTGGTCAAGCGTGAGCGGGACATGTGCAGGAGCAACTGGTGGCAATTGGTGATTTTGATGCCGAATCTATTCCCGTTTGAGCACCTCTGTTTACCTCAAGCTTGGTGAGTATATTTAGGGCCTGTATCACCACTTGTGAATAAAGTTTATCCTGCAAATAAGTTACGATTAAAATTTAACAACAAGAGGTATATGGGGCGTTTGGAGCTGTTCCACTTCAATTAATAAACTTCAAGATTTAGGTTCATATTTGCGAATAGAAATATCTCAAAAATACAGTTAAAATCGATGGTGGAAAAGAATAATACATCAAAATATTTTATCTGTTGGATATCGTCATCCGTCAAATAGCGTTATCCATAACTGTGAAACTGGCCCTTAGTTTCACTAGTTCAATCAATTAATAAGTAAACAGTATTAGTTGACCTTTACTGGCTGAAAAAAATTATATCTGGAGAGATGTCTACTAATACTGGTTATTTATTTAACATAATTCAAAGTATTTACATAAAATTTACAAAGAATTTATACAATTTATGTATCATCTATACAAAAGAAAATGAACTAATTTCTTACAATCTCTTCATTTAAGTTAAATTGAATTATTGTTTGAGTAAATATCCATTATGTACTTACTGATAGACGCACAAAAAAGGAACAAAATCAATCTTAAAACTTGTACTAGAAGTCAGATAGTCTATACTCCCCATTTAAATAAATTCAAATAACATAAATAGAAAAACCAACATAATTTAATCTGCTTTATTCTTACGCCAATTTGTAACTCTTTCTCTCTGTCTCTATTTAAACATTTCTTAATAACAAAAAAGAAAAAAATAATTGTTTGCTCGCAAACGAAAAAAAAAACCGACTTCTATTACATCGACAAGTGATATCATGGTACCAAACTAGGGATATCCCCTTTCCAACAAAAAAATAATTATCAAAATCGGTACATCCAGTAGGACGTTATGCGGTATAATACAACGTAGATCGACGAAAAAAGCGTCAAGTAAAAACGCATTATTAGATATAACTCGAAAAGTAATTGTTAGATCTCAAATAAATTTAAATGGGACCAATTGGCACACACCACCTTTCGATTACAACAAAATTTGTCGAAATCGGTCTACCCGGTCAAAAGTTCTGATGTAACATACATTAAAAAAAATACAGTCGAATTGAGAACCTCCTCCTTTTTTGGAAGTCGGTTAAAAAGAAGGCGCCACGGTCGCTTAAACCGAAAATAAAAATCATCATATCAAAAATTTCGCTCTAGCGGGTACATCGTTCCATAGCTTAATTGGCTAGAGCGCCGACACGGTCAGTCGGAGACGCGGGTTCGATCCCCGCGGTCAATTTTTGATATGATATTCAAAAAAAATGTTTAGAATTCCTAATGTGAGGGTAACACAAAAATAAAAATCGTACATATTAGAAAAAAATAATTTATTTTTCTAGAACCTATTTTATACAGTAAATTTGTAGTCTATGTAGATATCTCCTAATGACGAAAAAAGGAAAAAATATCAACGCAATTAGACTTCGAGTCCAAGCACTAATGACTTCAATGTGTACCTTTAAGAGTCCGAGCTTTTTAAATGAATTTAAGTGCCACTATCAATTAAATAATTTTATGCTATAGTAGTTCTTAAAACAAATACATAAGATCTATTTTACATTGAATAAACTTGTGGTCAGTTTTAGTTTTTTATAAAAAAGTACACTCACATCGTTCTATGTTCTGTATGATGGTAATGAATCTTCTAGAATTTCTTCTCTTCGAATACAACTAGTTCGGCAATCAAGCGTACGGCTCACCTGATGGTAAGCGATTACCGTAGCTTATAGACGCCTGCAACACCAGAAGCATCGCAAGCGCGTTGCCGACGTTACCCCCGAACCAAGAGTGATCACCTTACTCACCACAGTAGCACTAAACTTCTTGAAAGCAGTATGATTTACCCGTGATCTTCTGTTAGGTCGATGTACTTAAAATATACTCATATTAAATTTGTGTTTGTACATATGTTTATGAGATCGCGTGAGTTCGTGCGTGCGATACTTGCGTGTCTGTTCATTTGTGTGAGTGTGTGTTACTTTTAATAAAAAGTAGATATACCTACTACATTTACAGAAAGTCTACTTTCTATGTCAAATGAACTACTTAAACTCAAAAAAAATTAAATGCAATGTACAGTAATTACAATCATATTAAATTTGTATACTATATATTTTTAGTTTTTTTAATGTATTTTGCTATCTTGCTAAATGTTAAATGTTATTTTCCTACATATATTTTGATGTAATTTCTTGTGTTACCACAACTAAATTCATGTACTTATCTACTTCTATACCTTTCATAAATAAATAAAAATTCTCATTCACTCCGATAGTGTTAAGAAATAATAGAAAAAATCAGTTCAAATAAACGTTATGTACTTTGTATGAAGAAATTGTTTGCCGAATCACATGTCCCCTAGTCATCGTGAGTAATATCGTAATTTCTAAAATTCTGTTTTTTCGTGAGTGGCTGTCCCTGCGACTTCGTTCTTCAAAAGAATTTAATATTTTAAATATCTCGGGTAGTAGGCGTATTAAGATGAAATATGCACCTGTTCTTAAGTTAAGCCTCCAGCAGTCAATCTGCAAAGACCACATCAAATTTCATTAAGACATTTTGAATAAGGCACTGATGAAGATAGACCAAAAATACTTCTCGCTTCTATTAGCCCTAAACCCTTCAGCCATTTTTTAAATATCTATACTAATAGTATAAAGCTGAAGAGTTTGTTTGAACGCGCTCATCTTAGGAACTACTGGTCCGATTTGAAAACTTATTTCAGTTTTAGATAGCCCATTTGTCGAGGAAGGTTACAGCTATATATCATCACGCTAAGACCAATCGAAGCGGATCATCAATGAAGAATGTTTCAAAATCGGGTTTTTTTTTACTTTTGGGAGCTTCGGCCGCCTGCGTTGCAGTTTCGCAGAAATCATGTATGACAAAATTGACAGAAGCTAGTGTTCATATATCATCATCATCATCATTACAGCCTATACAGTCCACTGCTGGACATAGGCCTCCACAAGTTTACGTCAAAAATAACGTGAACTCATGTGTTTTGCCCATAGTCACCACGCTGGGCAGGCGGGTTGGTGACCGAGTAGTGTTCATATATATATATATATATATATTTGTGTAGCTCATCATCAAGCTGTGTAAGGGTCAAGGTACTAAGTCAAAAACTATTTTTAATTATTAAGAATATTCCACATTTTTTTTTTGTTTAGTATTCTATGTAGAAGGCAATACATGTAAGTAGCTGTCATACTTTTATAATACAGAATAACTTATTATTATGTAATGTTTGTTATGCTATTGGTTTTACTGTAAATAAATAAATAATATGCACGATCACAACCGTCGATTCAGCCTGTAACATGCCACAGCTGGGCATAGCCCTCTTACTCCATGTATAAGAAGAGTCAGAACTTAGGTTGTCGGATGAATTGAGAAATATGATAAATAAATAATAATAATTAAATATCTACACAATACACACACGGCCGTCTGTTCCTAAAGTAGGCACCTTAATGCTTGTGTTATAGGTAACAGCCGACTGGTATAGCTACATTTTTTTTTTTCGATAAACATACTTATAAATAATACATACATGAATACATAAATAAATATGTATATTACACCCAGACTCGGGGTGGGAATCGAACCCACAACCCTCGGAGCAGAAAGCAGGGTCACTACAAACTGCGCCATCGGGCTAGTTAAGATATACATGATATAAACCAGTAACAGTTTTATTATATTTACTAACTTCTGCCCGCGATTTCGTCCGTGTCTATAACTGTGCTATCTGACACTGTATGAATGTTCAAATCAGACTAGTAGTTATTGATATTAGTGCGTTTAGCAAACAAACAAACAAGCTCTTCAGCTTTATAATATTACTATAGATAGATGCTTATGCTTCGCTTCGGCCTGTAATATCCCACTGCTGGGCATAGGCCTCTTTACCCACATAGGAAAAGGGTCAGAACTTAATCCACCACACTGCTCCAATGCGGGTTGCAGATATATTCCCTACAAACAGGAACGATCGCTATCATGTGTACATAATAACAACCAGGACCGATAACTCAACGTGCTCTTCGAGGCACGGTGGGGAGATACATATGGACTAACAACCAGACTGTAAATAAATATCTGTATAAACACAAATATCCCCTCCGAGTGGGAAGCGAACCCGCGACCGTCGGTGTTTAGGCGCCGCCGACACATTACACCAGAGTGGTCGTAAAATAAATTTATTATGTATAAAATCTTCTTACCATGTACCAACGCTGTTCCTACTGTAAGCAACTTTATGCTTGTGTTTTGAGTAGCAGCTGACTAATAAAGATATATTTTTGATCAATACACATAAAGCAATATGTGTTACACCCAGGCCTGGGGCAAGAATTACTATAGAGAATGACCCGCGCAGTAGACAGCAGGGTTACTGCAAACTGCGACCAGTTCTAGTCACATCCTTCTTTTATTTTTGTTAAAACTTACAAAAGCAATCAATCTTATAGCAATTGTTAAATCACTAGTAATTAAATTGCCCATATTTCTATTAACATTTTCAGGTATCTAGGAACTGACACTCAGTTGTTCTTCGTGACCTTGATAATTCTGCTCATCATCTGGAAGTGGCCGAGATCAAGTGTACCAGTTCTGTTCAGCGTGATGGCGATCAGTCTCCTCATCCCGTTCTTGCAGAGCTATTTCATGGAGTTACTACCAATCAGAGTCAGCATATTCCCTGAGTGAGTACAAGATTGTAAGAAAACTTTAGCAATTTGTTGTTTTTTTTTTATGTCACTAGGTCGGCAAACAAGCGTACGGCTCACCTGATGGTAAGCGATTACCGCAGTCTATAGACACCTGCAACACCAGAAGCATCGCAAGCGCGTTGCCAACCCAATCCCCAATCCCCCCAGGAGCTCTGGTCACCTTACTCACCAACAGAAAAGCTCTGGTCACCTTACTCACCAACAGAAAAGCTCTGGTCACCTTACTCACCAACAGGAACACAATACTGCTTGAAAACAGTATTATTTAGCTGTGGTCTTCTGTAAGGTCGAGGTACTACCCCAGTCGGGCTGCTCCATATTTTGAGCAGGAAATTCCTGCTGTGCCCTACCTCAGTTAAGGTTATTGTAATTTTAGGAATTACAAGTCAGCTTTGAAAAATTACTTTTTTCTGAGAATATCCATTGAATGCGAATGTTTTAGGCTATAAAATAGCATGTAGTAAATGATTAGTGTGTTAAGGAAAAGGGACACCTTCTGGTACGGAAGCTTGTCACACCTAAAAGATTCGACCAATCCTTTGTTGAATTTATGAAATGAATGAATGTATTGTGTTGGTTACAGATAAAAATATTTTTTATACATTGTTTTAAGGTACGACTAACTTTATAGTATCCACTAACCTATCATAAATTCCGTCTTCGGTGCGACAAAGCCAGCCCTGCGGTCACCAACCCGCCTGCCCAACGTGGTGACTATGGGCAAAACACATGAGTTCACGTTATTTTTGGCGTAAACTTGTGGAGGCCTATGTCCAGCAGTAGACTGTATAGGCTGCAATGATGATGATGATCATAAATTGAAAGGTCAAGTGGTAGGTCTGGTGGTTATAAAATAGCTAAAAATAGATATTAAGCTGAGTTTATGCCAAAGCAAGATCACATTTCGTAGTAGCGCAGAGTGCAAATTTCGTAAATTATGAGCTGCATCGAAGCAGGCACGTGCGACGCAGATATGCTCGTAATCTATATATCGGCAATGTCTTAATAATGATTTGTCTGTATTACTGCTTTGGAGAGCTCTAAAAATATTGTTATTAAATTGGAAGAAAATATTTCTGAATCGATAAATTAAATTTTTTGCTTAATGTATTGCTGTTTCGTAATTGCATACTTTTTTGTATATAGCTCCTTAGTTCCTGATGAATCCTTTATTATTCCTTAGTTCCTGTTCCAGCATTTGCACCGGTACGGACTTTGAATGCCAAATATATGAAAATATTTTTTTTCAAAGCATCCAAATTTGTTTGAAAAGCGAATTCGGGAATTCAACTTTTTAGAGCGATTCCATAAACAATATTTCCATAATAAAACTAAAACACTACAAACTTCACAAATAAAAAAACCAAATATTTACAGGAAATTATTTTAAAATTGACTTAATATGTATATTCAATCCCCACTTCAATTCGTTAAAACAAATTGTACCTTGCTCTCCTCAAGGAAATAACGTGTTTTATGTACTTGGAAACATCTTTACCGTAATATTAATCTTATTTCCAGATCAATAAGGGATATTTTCGGTTACAACGATACGTTTTACCATGCCTACGTGTCGGCGCAAGGAAATTGGGCCGGCTACCATCTTGGCGTTCTCACCGCCTGGTTCTATCATAAAGCACAGACCAAGAAATGGGATTTAGGTGAATCTTGGGTGAGTTACGTAATAGCCTATATAATTTTCGGTTATGTTTCATCTACGAGTATTGTTGTAGTAAATATCAACGGGTATTAGACAAGAGCCTTAGTATTGAGTCTTCTAAAAGACTTCTCGTGAAAATTAGATTATTTGTCACTATTTATAATTTTAATTGAAGAAAAAACCGACTTAATTTACGTAGACAAAATACAACAACGAAAGTTGAAGAAAAAAAATAATAAACGCACTAGTCGTCACTACGATTTTCGACGGTTCCCTTCGATTTTTCTGGGATCCCATCACCAGATCCTGGTTTGCTTATCATGGTACCATAAATCCAACCAAAAAAAATATATAAATTTTCCAACAAAATAGAGTTATCAAAATCGGTTCATAAACGACGAATACACGGCCGAATTGAGTAACCTCGTTCTTTTTTTGAAGTGGATTAAAAAATAATATGTATCTAATAAAATACTCTTTGAAATATAGCAAAAGTATGTGGATAAGAGATACTTTTAGGTACGATACTAATATAACAAATTATTATTTGCTCAATGACTTTACTTCGAGCTCAAATTAATATAATCAAATCGAAAATACGTCTATCAGACTAGATAGTGGTCGCCCGGTGGTCGAAATTAAACCAGAATTAATTTAAATTATAAGTTTGAATATTATTAAGGTTCTGTTGTCGAAGACGGTTAGGTTACGGTAAGATGGTTATCCCGCCATCGGTCGCCTTTATATATTTCAAGCTGGTAGTGATACTGTGTTATCCCTTAGTCGCCTCTTACGACATCCACGGGAAGAGAAGGGGTGGCTATATTCTTACTGCCGTAACCACACAGCAATTAGAAAGTAATTAAGTTTATTTCCTTTGATTGTAAAAGACCTCATCACTTCACATTTAACACAGTAAATGCGATCTAAATAATTAATTAAAAAAAAATTTACTTTATTATAAAGATTAATTTTTAATCACAATGAACTCGATGCGGCGTTTGACCTTGTTGGTAAGACAGAGACAAAAAACAATAACATATTTCCCTACAAGACGGATTTGAAGATAAACGTATCAGTTTAATAAATTCTATCGAAACATGAACAGTTAAAATGTGGATAATATTATTAATATTAAGTGTCACGTCATGTCGCGCTGAAACCGAGTTTAGTTCGCGACCAACAAACTTCAGTCTTCTCCTCACACACTTCACCTACAAAGAGCTGAACCGCCCGATATTCCTGGGACCGTTTGGAGTATGGAGCTTGATGGCGGGCCTTTCGTTCGGTGCTCACGGTGACACTTACAAGCAAATATTTAGAGGCTGTCTTCTAATGACGGATATGAAACATTTTAATATACAGTACAAAAATTTTACTGAAATTGTATTCAAAGGTGACCTGACCGGAGTGCGTGTGTCGAATAAAAATTATTTATTATTAGATGCACACACCTTAGTGTTGCTAGACTTCATGTTCGTGTTGGCAGACTATTACGATACTTACTGTAATACATTTGATTTTCAAGATCGAAACACAGCATCTGTAATAAATATGGAAATCAAGGAATATTCCCCGCCCGTCACGAATATTTTTGATGCAAATGATTTTAAAGAAACAGTGATTATAATGAGTAATGTTTTGTTTTTCCAAGGCAATTGGTCGTTTCCCTTTAATAGATCGAACACAAGAATGGAAGAAGTTAGAACGTCTGGGGGTGAAACCGGCTCGGTGAACATGATGTTCTTGCAGGCTAAAGTACCCTATAGCCACATAGAAACCATGAAGGCATCTGTGATGGAACTGCCATTTGGAAATGCCGGAAAATACTGTATGCTACTATTATTTCCTGATCCTAGTGTAAGTACAATCGAAGTGTTTAGAAACTTTGAAAAACTCACACTTAGAGAAATATTTGCTAAACTACAGAGCGACGTGGAGGAATCTGGCCTAAAAGAAGTTGAAGTGAAGCTACCACGTTTTGTAAAAATATCTAACGTTCAATTGCAAAAACCACTAAACGATATGGGAATCTACGATGCATTTGATCCCACGTATGCTGATTTCGGTAAAATGTCGACAGAGCCGATTTATATTGAAACAATTGAACACAATGCTGTGATTATAGTTACGGAGTCTGGAACCGTAGCGTACGCAACAACACCGGGCTTCAACAGTCAAAGTTCTAGTCTAAAGGAAACTAATATTTTACCACCACTTATTTTATTCATAATGGAAAAATCCACAGCAACTGTACTCTTCGCTGGGATTTTTTAACAGTTTTTTTGTAATCTATATTATAACAATAAAAATTATAAAATAAATTTGGACCATTGCGTATAGAAATTACCTGATATGAATAAATTTGTGTGTTTTGTATGTTTCATAATTAATAAAATTTTATTTCCAGATTGTTCAGAGGTATTATTTTTTATGGTTTTCTTTTCTTGGTAACCCTACTCTTCACCTAAATCTTCGCTCTCCAAATTACCACATGTTAAGTATTGTAACACGACCTCATATTCCACCAATTCCTCTCCTCATATTCCTCCAATTCTTTCTCGATAAAGAATGTAAGACTGTGGAATTCCCTTCCTTCTAAAATCCGTACATCCCCTGCTATATCTATCTTCAAAAATCGTGTTAAGAACATTTAACAACAACGAATACATCCCTCACCTTCATTTTTCTGACGATATTGTCATATTTGCGGAGACGTTGCAGGAGCCAAGCCAAGCGCTAGGCAGCCTAAATGAGTCCTCTCGACGAGTCGTACTTGGTATATATTTGACAAAACGAAAGTTATGTTTAACTACCACGTCATACCGAGACCGGTATTAGTCAAGAGTACCCTTCTTGAAGTTATTCAGGATTTTGTCTAACTAGACCATGCCACCCAACTAGGCCGAAACAACTTCTAAAAGGAAGCCAATAGGAGAATTCAGTTGGGCTGGGAGGCATTTGGTGGGCTTAGTCGAGTCTTTACTTTGAAGATTCCACAATGCTTGAACAAAAAAGTCTTCAAGCAATGCGCCCTGCCTGTTTTGACACACGGAGTCAAGACGTGGACACTGATGAGGGGACTAGGCCACAAATTTAAATTCGCTCAACGTACAATGGGATGGGTTATGCTTGGGGTCTCTCTCAAAGATAGGTTCAGAAATGATACTATCCACGAGAATAAAAAAATAAAATAACGACTAACTTAACTATTTTAACTTTTTATTCTCGCGGACTACTACGAGTATATCAAATGGTAAATAAACGAATCAAATAACGCCATCTATTGATCGATCGATAGCATTATTAGAAAACGTCGTCGTCTATCGAAACCCTATTGAGAAGACGTCGTACTAGTAAACTACTAAGAAAACGTCGTCATTTTATATAAGTTTATCTTTCCGATATCGGTCAATAGATTTTACTCCTCATATTTTTTTTTCATACCGGGGACCCAATAATATTAAAATCGATTTTTAATCAGTAAACTCCAATAATATTAGCATTCTGCACTCCTTCTCTATATAAACTACTAGCTGACCTGGCGAACTTCGTATCACCTTATTTTTTTCTGAAATATAATAATAACATAATATATCAAAATAAAATATAGCCTATCTTTTAAGTTGGATCAAACTGCACACGGTGTGCAAATTTGACTAAAATCGGTTAAGTAGTTTAGGAGTCCATTGAGGACAAACATTGTGACACGAGATTTATATATATTAAGATTAAGTGTGCGAAATTTCATACTCCTCCAAAAAGGGGTATAACGTTTTTAATTCACGTATTAATATATAAAAGAAGATTAATAAAATATTCGTCAGCACAGCGCCAGAAAATTTGTATTTTTTTTTAATATGTTGTATTTTTGCAGTTATTGAAGGCCCTTTTCCTCATATCAGTACCTGTGGCTTTCCTAACTGTTCTCATGGGCTGGGACCTCCACCATCGCGAGGCATCAGCCTTTGAATCTGCCGTATTTAACAGTTTGAACCAGAACTTCTTCGCTTTCGCTATCAGTATATTCATCATTGGATACTTCTATAAGTGTAACAGTAAGTACAATTTCAAAAAAAGTTTAAACCATTACTTTACGTCTCTGTGTGTTTGTTTGTATGTGTGTGGTTAGTTTTCTAGCACAAAATACAGTCAAGATTTATCACTTCTATATTTACACACAAATACACCGGTATTTGTGTGTAAACTTTGTGTGTTTTTGCATGTTGATTTTTTTTACTTTATAAAAATTTAGCTGTTTGTAGTCATATTCTCAATATATATTTTCAGTCATTTAGAACGCTAATCCTTAATATTAGCTAGCATTACAAATAATACGAGGCAATAATCCGAGACTATTGCAATGCATTCGTGCAGATCCACGACACGTCCCTAGTTATTTATACTTAAACAGCAATAACAATAATATATTATACACTAATGATTTATATCTGCCTATTTTTTATAAAGGTTAACAATACAGATAAGAGAACTATTAAATATATATATTACTAGCTGAGCCTGAAAACGTTGTTTTGCTATATATGTTATTAGCCCCCTCAACCCCCCTCCCTCCATAACTCAGGGGTATGAAAAATAGATGTTGACCGATTCTCAGACCTATCCGATATGCACACAACATTTCATAATAATCGGTCCAGTCGTTTCGGAGGAGTTTAACTACAAAAACCGCGACACGAGAATTTTATATATTAGACAAGATATGATAAACTTCTGTCAGTACAAAGGCCTCTTCTCTGTATTAGAGAATAAATATTTCATTAGACTGAATTATTACTTATAAGTCCAAATGCAGAATGTGGGTAATATTTTTATCACTTGGGTTGGCTGTGGAAAGATGTACCTACAAATAATAATATTATGCAAATAAAAAATTAAAACCTTTCCGTTGCAAGCATTAGAGTACTTACTACATAAAAAAATATCTTAAATCCGAAATGAAAAATTGAAAATTTGAATAATATAAAAATGACGACATATTTTTCAATTTTAGAAATGGCACGGTTTAAAGAATTCACAATTTCAACTCTAATCGTTTCCTCCGTATAATGTTTCAAGGTATTCGGCGAAGTATTAAAAAGTCGAGTGTTCTGAATATTTTCAACGTTTGGATTTTTAACGAAAATCTTTGTAGACTTCGTATTTATTCGACTATTAAAACTTAATTTTTCTAAATCCCATTCCGTCCCACCTTTCTGGTATTGCCTTACGTGGCTTACCAGAAGACACGTCTTGAAATTTAAACACAAGCATTTGATTCGCTTGCGAAAGATAAGGGGATTACACGGGAAACAGGGATGAAAATAAAAACCTTGGATTTTCACAGTAAGTTCACGTCAAGGTGCTAAAAGTTCCCTAATCACCTGAAACAGAATGTTTTTATCGTCTTTGTAGATGTTCGAAATAGTTGTTGAGATGGTACTGAATATTTGGCACCAAATACAATACGGCTTAGTTACGTCTGGAACGTGTTAATGGTTTCCAAGCATTGCGGTGTGAGATCGTTTGAGCTTGATGGGTAAATTAATTTAGGTTTAGCACACAAAAAAAAACTAAAAACTTTTGAGGACATTTTAAATTTGTTAGTATTAACGGATGGATAGTATCATTCTTCATTATAGATTTGTCCTAAAACTACTGATTTTGTATATTGAATAGTAATAATCTCATCATACCTATATATGTACATAAGCTCTCACCCATTCCCATTCCGGTACACAAACTTAAGCCTAAAAGTTTTAACAAAAACTGTTTATAAAAATTTACGTATGGATGGATTAATATAATTTCCTAGTAGTAAAACAAGTGATTGTTGGTAATGATACTATATATACAGATATTAAAAAGACTCTCTTGTTTCAGAACTCTACGTCGGGTCAGTGGAATGGGGTCCATTACAGCCTCTCGGTAGATTGTCCTATTGTGCTATGTTATTGCATGCGACCATTCTCAGGACTTACGGCGGTCAGATGAGAAGATCGTTCTACGCTACAGATTACACCGCTGTTTGTATATTTTCATTACTTACTGTCTAAGAAAGATTTATAATTTAAAAAGAACTTTTTTTTATGACGAAAATTTCAAAAGAATATTTTAAGATTTAAAATATTATAAAAGTATTCAAGTAAATGTGGCAAGACAATATTTTTATTATGCCTTCTATTAGTATGTAATGAATACAAATTTCCATATCGGTTTCCGCTTTTATGGAAAGCTAGTGGATTTATCCCCTCTGATGTCTTTATCACTATCATCACATTATCTCTCGTTAAGGAGAAATATTACAGAGCTTTTTCTATCACGTTTTGCAAATACATATTGGTATATAAGCATAATATCCAAAAAAAATTGAACCATCAACCAACCAAACATTGACATCCAAGTTTCTTTATGATATTTTACGTAAATGCTTTCATTAATACTGAAACGTCTTACATATTAAGTAATAGCTGTTCTTTATAAAGTTAACTTAAAATGTCATTATTAAGAAACACATAATTATGTTTACTCGCAAACGAAAAAAAACGACTTCAATTACATCGATGTAATACAACGTAGGTAGACGAAAGAAAAGTCAAGTAAATACGCGTTATCAAAGATCTCGATCAAATTTAAATAGGATCACAAGACAAGCATAAGCTTTCGATAATGATGAAAATAATTAAAACCGGTATACTCAATAAAAAGTTATGAGATACAGCGTAGGTCGCCATTACTTGAGATAACTCACATCATCGTCATCAGTTAAAGTGATCGCCAGATCTCAATTAACTTTAAATAGGACAACACCAGCCTTTGATAAAAAAATAGAATTATCAAAATCAGTACACCCAGAAAATATGAGACCAAATGGCAGCAATTCCAAATCGAATAAATGTACATACATAAAAAAATACCAACCGATTTGACAACTTCCTCCTTTTTGAAGTTGGTTAAAAATAGACATACCTCAGCTTTAATTCAAGATTCCGATGCAAACGGGATTAAATCTTGAAGAGATTCGCATTTTTTATTCGAGAAGCTAGTCGATTTAAAAATCATGTAACATTTTTCAGATTGTAAAAAAAAAAACTTAAATAGCATTAAGTTGATGGAATGATTCGTTAGGTTTTCTTCAGGTAGAAAAATAATTTGTTCTATTTAGTTTTTTTTTTTTTGTAGAATACATTATCTTATTATACATATCATCAAATGAAAATAGTCCATAGTCCATAATTGGAAATAACCAACTTCAAAAAAATCCGATTTTGATTATTCTTTTTATTGTTGGAAAAGATATCCCAAGGGTGGTACCATGATAAGGAAACCAGGATCTGATAATGGAATCCTAGAGAAATCGAGGGAAACCCTCGAAAATCGTAGTGACGACTAGTGCGTTTGTTAATTTTTTTCGTCAACTTACTTGGTTTTTTTTTTCATTTTTGAGCAAACACAATTATTTATGTGTATTATCTCATAAGTTATTACTGAGTGTACCGATTTTCGTGATTCTTTTAGTGTTCGAAAGACGGTGTTTGTCATGTGACCACATTTAAATTTGAGCGAGATCTGAGTAGTTTTGATCCTTAAGAACGCGTAGCTTGAGAACAGGCCCAATTATTTTAAAACGAGTAAAAGCCCTCCTACCTTGAGCACGCTAATAATGTTCATTTGAGGATTTTTTTTAAATTGGATCGCTGTACTACATTTACTTATTTACTGCCTATTTATATTTCAAATGAATTGTTATGAAGTGTAATCGAACGGCGATGCGTTTGTACAGCAGTCACAGCACTGACTGTTGCGCTGACGGTCTTGAGTTCAATCCGCGCTCACGACAGACATTTGTATTGGTCATATAGATGTTTGTTGTAGTCTGGGCGTTTGTGCTTGTATATTGTGTTTCCGGACCCCGGCATAGGATTAAATCGTATGGTGGGCCGTTATGTGAAACGTTTATTTTAAAAAAAAATTAAAATTTGAGTTTAGCAAGTTTTTTTTAAATTAAATATAATTTTTGCAGATCATGCTGTTCGCTGGTATCGTATGCACAACTTACCTTTTCTCGCTGCCGCTGTATCTATTCGTAGAAGCACCAGCGTGTAACATCCAAAAGATTCTATTTGGGCCGAAGAGACCGAACAAGAAGGAGGCAGAAGTAAACGGAAGCGTTAAGCCTGGAATATCCAGCGTATCCGTTTCAACAGTATCTACACATATATAAGACTTATTATTTTGTAAAATTTGTACATTTTATTATAAATATATTGGTACCTGATAAAATTTCGTTTCAATATCTTAATTTGACGTTGTTTACAGAAAATCTGCTACAACGCCTATAATTATAATTTATGAAAGAAATATTTCAATGAAATTCTTCTATCAAAACCAAAAAAAATACCCTTATTATATACACTACGTAATATAAAACACAGTCGTTTTCCATCTATCAGTTCGTGTTTCTGTTTCGTGTGTCTGTGTGTGATTTTGATGCGGTATTTTCAATAGATAGAGTGATTCAAGAGGAAAGTTTAAATGTATAATACATGCATAGTATAGTAGAGAAACACTACTAATGTTAGAGATTTCTAACGAATCTTTTGTTGTAGATAGTATTTAGTATCAGCATTGCACCCGTGCAAAGTCAGGGCAGGTCGCTAGTGTATTGATATATGTTAAGGAACGTCTCACATTTTTATTGCGGTGCAACTCTATAACGATTCACATCGTGTAATCCATGCTTAATTTATCGGTTATCGGTGTGAAGTTATCTATATAAACTGTGAGTGCAATAGACAATCAGTGATGTGACAGAACGTTGGGTATATAAGACAGTGATTTGACATGTAAACCCTCTTTCCCTTACTTCTTCTCGTCGTGCGAAGTGTTTGCGTAATCTTGTAATTTGCAATACAGAATTGTTTAATTTCTCATATCTTTCATTTTTCAACCACTTCAACGAACAACGAACTAGTAAATACAAGCAGCAAGGCAATGCAAGAAACATTTGGCGCCCGAACAAAAGACTTCAAAATCAACCCAGGATCACCGGAACACATGGCCGACATCTTGTGCCGAGCAGTGACGCGGTTCAAGCCTCACCTCGCAACCATGATAAGATAAGTGCCCAAACCATGATCCCCAATCCTATTAAATCCTAATCGATCCTAACCTTTTTCCAAATTATTTTTCCTTATTTTTAACAATCATGATTACCGATCCTAAATCCTAATCCATCCTAATCTCCTAAATTTATATCTCCTTTTTTCATATTTCCATTTATATTTCAAAATTAGCATTCTGCTATTGCAAATTTACAATTATTTTTGGTTTAATTTCTTAATTGCCGTACTACATTAAACAAACGTGTTCTTATATTCAATTTTCTTGTTCGAATTTCTTCATTTAATACAAATTTACAATAATATTTTTCAACTTAACCTCTAAATTTCTTTCATCCATGCATTAAAATTAATATTTCACAATAACTTCTTATTCCAAATTTCTTTCATTAAGACATTAAATTTAATATTTTATAACAGTAGTTTTTAATTTACTTGCATATTATTTTCCAAATTTACTTTAAATTAAATTTAATGTTTTATATTACTAGTTTAACCGCTTCAGATTTTTATTTTTATTTCAAGGTGTGTCACACCTAATACAAATGTTTTCCATACATTATTACAAATGTTTATTCAATACTTCATTCAATTCAATTACATTTAACTTTTCTAAATTCCATTACTTAGTACAAATTAAACTTAATATTTTATTATATTAGATTTCGAGTCAACAGCATCAAATTTTTTATTTTTTTTAATAACATTAACTTAACAACATAATTCAATTCATTTCAAAATTAATTCAATTCTAAAGGCAATATTGAGCCTCAATCCTATTTACTGTGCGATGCTTAGACGATTCGGCCGACTATTTCAGCGTTGCGGTACGTGAGGCGCACCACGTGGTTGGGGTTTCGGCCATCTTGTCTTGCCGCTCCGCGCCGGTCTTCTATGTGTCGTCGATTGAGGAGCTTCAGCTAAGACATTTGCATCATTTCATTTTATTTTCTTTCTTTTTGAGGTGTCTTGTAATTAATTAACTTAAATTCAATTGTAGTTTATATTATTCTAGTTCATATTCATATTCAAATTCAAATAACTAGTATTAATCCAGTTCATATTCAAACAACTTTAGTATTAATCCAGTTCATATTCAAATAACTTTAGTGTTATTCATATTCATATACAAATAATCTTAGTATTATTCTAGTTCATACAGTTTTTTATTTTCAATAATTACATAAAATATTTTCTATCTATATTTTTCACAATGTCCGAACCTTCAGTATCAACTATGAACAAAGAATCCGGGATAAAGGTTTTAATTGTAAAGCGCAGTTCCATAAAGGGACAAATTACTAAATTCAAAAACTATTTAGACAAGATTACAAGGCAATCTCAACTGACGGGTATCGAAGTCGCTGAGCTTTCACTGAAGCTCAGTCGCTTTGAGAATCTGTCCGCTAAATATGATGAGCTGCAAACTCAAATTGAACTGATAAATGCTGACAATTTAGACGAAGAGCTCGATGAGCGTGAACGCATTGAGCAGGATTTCATATTATGTACCGCGATGGCAAAAAATATCATTGAAGAACAAAATGAATTAAAGAATTTAGAACAGGATAAGAGACGCCGTGAGTCCTTATTCCAAGATGCTCAATGTGGTCGCGATCATAATAATGAAAATTGTATAACCTTGCCGCAAATACAAATTGCAAAGTTTGATGGTTCGTTCTTCCGTTGGTTAGAATTTCGAGATACGTTTAATAATTTAGTTCACAACAATAGTCGCATTTCATTAATTCAAAAATTTCATTATTTAATTTCTTATTTGGAAGGCGATGCAGCTCGGGTAATTTCAAACATTGAGGTTTCCGCAGCCAACTATAATAGCGCTTATCAGTTACTTTATGAACGTTACAATAATAAAAGATTACTTGTAAATTATCATATTAAATCATTATTCAATATTGAAAAAATAAACCGCGAATCGGACACTTCATTACGCTCTTTAGTCGATCATGTTTCAAAAAATTTACGTGCTTTAGCTAACCTAGGTCAGCCTACTGATCACTGGGACACGTTGATTATACATTTGGTTTCATCTAAACTCGATACGCAAACACTGGTTAAATGGGAAGAGCAACGCAACAGTTTAGGTGAAATCCCTAGTTTATCCGAATTCAATAAATTTTTGATTGATAGGGCTTATGTTCTTGAATGTACGCGTCACAATAGGAATGATCAAGGTTCTAGTTTTCATAATAACATTTCAACAAATAATAATAGCAAAATGCAACATTCAAGGCCTGTCAATTATCATCATAATCATTATAATCATCACATTAAGCGTGATCGACCTATTTCAAATTCATTTATTACTACTAATCAAAACGACAATAGCACTTTGTCTAAGTGTGTTGTCTGCAATCAAAATCATAGGATTTATGATTGCCAATTATTCAAATCAAAGTCCAGAAAGGACAAACTAAACGATGTTTCGAAGTACAAATTATGTATTAATTGTTTAAGGCAGGGTCACTCTTTAGTCGAATGTCGATTAGGGCCATGCAAAATGTGTAAGAAACGACACAATACTCTATTGCATCCAGTTGACGCACCAAAGGTCAACAGTGCCTCTGGCGAGGTCTCTGAAACTGTAGTAAACTTTTCAAACAAAAATTCAAATCAAGTTTTATTGTCTACTGCCCAAGTATACATTTTGAATCCAATCACTAAAGAGCCTCTTAAAGTACGGGCCTTGTTGGATTCAGGCAGTCAGTCGTCCTTCATTACAAAATCTCTTCAACAAAAACTTTCAATCAATTCAAATCCAATTTCTATTAACGTCATTGGTATCGGTCACTCAGATAACCAAATCAAAGAAAGCTGTGTGATCCAATTAAAATCCATGTACAATAATTATAAGACTAAATTAAATTGTCTTGTGCTTAGTAGGCTGACTGGGAATCTGCCTAAGGCACCTATAAACATACAACAATTAAACATACCATCGCATTTGCGTTTAGCTGACCCCGATTTCAATCAGCCAGCTCCTATTGATATTCTCATAGGAGCCGATCTCTTCTGGCGACTCATGAAAAACGACCGTATTTCTTTAGGTGCAAACAAGCCTATACTACAATATTCCAGTTTCGGTTGGTTGATTGGTGGTCCTATTTCTTATCAAGCTAAACAAGTAATGTGCAATCATTCAGTTATCAATGACAACCTCCCAAATGAAAGCAAGGTCGACAATTTACTAACAAAATTTTGGGAGCTAGAGGAGCTTCCCCAAAAAACAATTTTAAGTGAAGCAGAATTAGCCTGTGAGAACCACTTTCGGTCTCACACTTCACGGCTTCCTTCTGGCAGGTTTAGTGTCAGGCTTCCACTACGCGATTCACCTGATTGTCTAGGTGACACATATAATTTGGCAAAAGGCCGATTGTTTAATCTAGAAAAACGTTTTAGAAAAAATATTTCATTGAAAACTCAATACATACAATTCATGAAAGAATACCAAAGTTTAGGCCATCTGTCGGAAGCTACAGTTGCTTTACCAGATCCCTCTTATTTTTTATGCCATCATGCTGTCTTTAAAACATCCAGCGAATCTACTAAACTTAGGGTCGTATTTGATGGTTCCGCTTCTTCTTCTTCTGGTTTCTCAATTAATGATTTGCTAATGATTGGACCTAACATACAGGATTCTCTTTTCTCCATACTAATTCGAGCTAGAACATACAAATACCTGTTGACCGGAGATATCGAGAAGATGTATCGCCAAATAGAGGTCAATCCAGACGACAGAAATTTACAGCTGATTTTATGGAGAGAGGACGAGTCTTTACCAATCAAAACAATGCAGCTAAATACTGTCACTTACGGTACCGCAAGTGCCAGCTATTTAAGCACGCGATGTCTATGGCAGATAGGAGATGAATGCGACGATAGTCTTATTAAAAACATTATACAAAAGGATTTTTATGTCGATGACCTCATAACTGGTTCTAATGATATCGAAGAGCTAAATTATATTCAAAATTCAATTGCACAAGAATTAAATAAGGGTTGTTTTAAATTACGTAAATACAAAAGTAATCTGTGTTCTATTTTTGAGAATTGTAATCTAAATTTGCAAGAAAATTTTATGTTAAGTGAGGCTTCAAGTACTCTAGGCTTAGGTTGGAATCCAAATAATGACATGTTAAATTTTCCAATCAATATTCCTCCTTCAAGAAATACCATTACAAAGAGAAGCATCATGTCGGATGCATTTAAAATTTTTGACCCACTTGGTTTATTAAGCCCATACATCATGCAGCCAAAACTTATGTTACAAAAATTATGGAAGCTTAAATCCGATTGGGATCAACCAGTACCAATAGACATTGAAAACGCTTGGAGAGATTTTTCTAAAGATTTGCTATCAATTTCTAATTTTCAAATTCCTAGATTCGTTCTTATTGAGTCACCACAAATTATTGATATTCATTGTTTTAGTGATGCTTCATTGGTTGGCTATGGTGCTTGTGTCTATACTAGGGTTACGTCTTCAAATAATCGCATTGAAGTGAAGCTTCTGTGTTCAAAATCAAAGGTAGCCCCCTTAAAGCCTGTTTCAATTCCTCGATTGGAACTATGCGCCGCTTTACTTTCAAGTCGTTTAGGCAAGGCTGTTCTGAATTCTGTTAGATTCACTCCTAATTCTGTCACTTATTGGTCTGATTCTAGTGTTGTTCTGGGATGGCTCAGTAGTGACTCAACTAGGCTAAAAACCTTTGTGGCTAATAGAGTAGGGGAAATTCAGGAAAATACCAAATTATCTTCATGGCGCTATGTACCAACCGATCAGAATCCTGCTGATTTAATCTCACGAGCTACTACTTTGATTCAGTTGCAGAATTCAGATTTGTGGTGGCACGGACCAGCATTCTTGACAGAAGATCAGAATGAGTGGCCCGTATTAAAATCTTGTGACAACATCAATTTACCCGATGTAAAATTCACAGCCACAGTAGTGATCTCAGAGCCTATTATTGATTTTGAGCGGTTTTCTAACTTCAACAGATTACAAAGAACAATGGCATACGTCATTCGGTTTATAAACAATTTAAAAAATCGCAAGAATAGGCTCTCTGGTATATTAACTGTCGATGAACTAAATGAAGCTTTTAAATCATTATGTTTAATAGCTCAGCAACAAAGTTTTTCTGTAGAATACAAAATCTTACGTAATAATAAACAATTAAATTCTAAATCTAAAATTTTAAATTTATCACCTTATATTGACGAGGATAAGTTATTGCGAGTTGGCGGACGTCTAGATACTTCTAACTATTCCTATGATAAAATTCATCCAATACTTTTAGATTCATCACATCATTTGTGTAAATTATTATTTAGATATGAACACATTCGTAATATGCATGCCGGTCCTCAACTGCTGCTGGCTACAATTAGGCAAACAGTTTGGCCAATTAGGGGTAGATTATTAGCACGTTCTACCGTTCGTAATTGTGTGCGTTGTCGACGAGTGCAGGGTAATACATTGTTGCCAAAAATGGGGAAATTGCCTTCACAACGCATTACTCCTGACTTCCCTTTCAAGTCCGTTGGAACTGACATGGCCGGACCATTCTATATTGTAAATCGTAAAGGCCGCGGGGCCAGGTTAATGAAATGCTATCTTTGTTTATTTATTTGCCTTCGTTTTAAATGTTTACACTTAGAGGCCGTTAGTGACCTCTCTAAAGATGCCTTCATCATGACTTTGCATAGATTTGTTTCGCGCCGCGGTAAACCAGCTGAGATCTATTCTGATAACGGACGCAATTTTGTAGGAGCGGCAAGGGAGCTCAGTAAATTCACCGATACAAAACATCGCGTTAACTGAATTTACAGCTCAGCAAAACATCAAATTTAACTTCACTCCATCTTACTCTCCTCACTTCGGCGGCATATGGGAGGCCGGTGTGAAATCGGCAAAGTATCATATCAAACGAGTCATGGGAAATTCACATTTAACTTTTGAAGAAATTCTAACTTTGTTTGCACAAGTGGAGGCTATTTTGAATAGTCGTCCCTTGTGCCCATTATCCACTTCCCCTGACGATTTCCTTTTCCTTTCCCCAGGGCACTTCTTGATCGGAAGACCACTAAATGCTCTGCCGGCTCGCGCCTTGGAGAATGAAAAGGAACCGCAATTGAAACGCTACGCACGACTCGAGCAAATCAGACAACATTTCTGGCTGAGGTGGCAAAAGGAGTACATCTGCGAACTACAAATACGTACAAAATGGAAAACAAACAAGGCTAAACTAAAGGTTGGAGACTTGGTGCTCATAAGTGAAGATTCCCTGCCACCGTTATGCTGGAGTACCGGACGAGTAACCAGGCTATATCCAGGGCCAGATGGGATTCCTCGTGTTGCTGATGTTCAGACCACGGTGGGTTGTTATCGCCGTCCTCTGGTTCGCCTCTGCCCGTTACTCGACGATGAAGACACAGAGTTGAAGAATCTGGATTCTTCAACGGGGGGAGTATGTTAAGGAACGTCTCACATTTTTATTGCGGTGCAACTCTATAACGATTCACATCGTGTAATCCATGCTTAATTTATCGGTTATCGGTGTGAAGTTATCTATATAAACTGTGAGTGCAATAGACAATCAGTGATGTGACAGAACGTTGGGTATATAAGACAGTGATTTGACATGTAAACCCTCTTTCCCTTACTTCTTCTCGTCGTGCGAAGTGTTTGCGTAATCTTGTAATTTGCAATACAGAATTGTTTAATTTCTCATATCTTTCATTTTTCAACCACTTCAACGAACAACGAACTAGTAAATACAAGCAGCAAGGCAATGCAAGAAACAATATATTACGGTTCCTCTCGACAAACTTCTTGAATATTTTCCACTAAACTACGTCTTAGTTAGGGATTTCTTATGGGTCATATTATGTTATTTTATTTTATTGTCTTATAAAATAACATTTACAAATTACACATACAAATATTTATAAATTATTTATTAATTATTTTTGAGTAGCCCGTTGGTGCAGTTTGTAGTGCTTGCCGTTGCCCTGCTTTCCGTTCCGCGGGTTGCGGGTTCGATTTCCGTCCGAGTCTGGGTGTAATATATATATTTATTTCTATACTAGATGACCCGGCGAACTTCGTATCGCCTAACACAAACTTTATCGTATGGTATTAAAGTTCAAATTGACTTTTAAGTATTATCACAAATCTTTTGTATGGGAGTATAGAAAAGTGTTGTTTTTAGACTTTTTCAGGAAATTTTATATTTTTTTTTTGAATTTTTCTCTCCGTAAGAACCATCCTCGTACTTCAAGGAACATTTTAAAAAAAGAATTAGCGAAATCGGTCCAACCGTTCTCGAGTTTTGCGCTTAGCAACACATTTTGCGATTCATTTTTATATATAAGATGTATTATTTATATGTATGTTTATCAAAAAAAATAGTATTAACAGTCGGCTGTTACTTGTAACATAAGCATTAAGTTACTTATCATAGGAACAGATGTCCGTGTGTGAATGTTATATGATATTTATTTATTATTTAATTCAATATGGTGGTTTTGACAACTGCTCTGGTATAATGGTGCTAGTTGTCGTCTAAAACACCGACGGTTTGCGGGTTCGAATCTCACTCGGGATGGCTATTTGTATTTGTATAAATATTCCTTTCCGCTTTGGATCTCTGTCCTCGTGGGTTACCCCACCGTGCCTCGGAGAGCACGTAAAGCCATCGGTCCAAGTTGTTATCATAAATAACTGATATCGATCGTTACTCATAGTAGGGACAAATATCCACCAACCCGCAGTGGAGCAGCGTGGTTGATTAAGCTCCAATCCTTCTCCTATGTGGAAAAAGAGGCCTATGCCCAGCGGTGAGATGATACAGGCTGAATGCATGCATGCAATATAGTAAGTTAGCATGAGTTCGCAATATATGTGATTTTTTAACGCTTAATTGCAATCGAATATCATAGGACTCCAGACTTATTTTTTGCTTAATTTCCCTAACTTTACTGCAGATAAAAAGGAATTAAAAATAAAGTTATTGATAAAATGGAACCACTACAACAAAACACTAATCATAAAGAACATTTCCTTCGTGCGTTGTATTTATATACATATATTGCATATTTTTTATACCAGGCGCTGAAACCTTATCTTAGCATACTCCTATTATAATTTAATTATATAATTACGCTACAAATATTTTTTTTAAATCCTTAACAGTTAAAAAACAAAATGACTCAATATATTCTACATAGTAACGACAAATAAAAATGTATCATTTAAAGATTATTAATGGTAGTTTATACTTAACTAATTTTACGTCATACTAACTAATACCTGCGACATTGTCTCTATTATAATTTAATTATGATCTAACAAGTACTTTTCGAATTATATCTAATAATGCGTAATTACTTGAATATTTTTTCGTCTACCTACGTTGTGTTACTTGACGACATAATTGAAGTCGGTTGAAACACAATTGTTACATTAGTTGTTCAGTAAATATGCGTCGCGGGTATGTTTGATTTGATGTGTGTTTCTGGACCTTCGACACAGAACTTTCGTTTTACTGTGGGACATTTATGTGTAAATCATCTGTTTGTTTTAGAGACGTAAAAAATACTCAAGTAGGTTTTTTTTTTAAAATTTACCATTATAGTAGAAATATACAGAACATATAAATGATAAATATAAAAACAGTACTTAAATATTTTATTAGAATTACTTGATTATTAATAATTCAAACTATTCGTAGTCCATTTCAATACTCATTAATGTGGAAATAACTTAGAAAGTCCGTTTAACCTTAGCACTTAGAACCACCATACACCTAAAAATGCACTTTGTTGAAGGAAACCATAAATTTAAGTCCCAACATTGTTTTTAATCCAGTTCAAGTATTGAGACACATCAGTAAATACCGTATATGAATACGGATCACAAATCGGAGCATCTTGTCTTGACAAACTCTCGGAGACGATCCCTCTGACATACCAAGCACCTGGCGTCTTTTTGGTGTTATCAGTTAAATCATCAGGTAAGAAGACCATGAAACCCCCACCGCTGTCGCCGTTGCAAGCCGATGTACCTGTAAGGTTTGAAAATGTCTGACAAATGACAAACAAGTAAAATTGATGTTTGAGAACCTCTAAATTGTAGCGATTATCTGAAAGTAAGGTACAGAAAAATATCCTGCTCCAATCTAGGGATGTAACTTTACAGAAGAGTACAGCTAAATAGGACTACTTTCAAGTAGTGCTGTGTTTCTGTGGTGAGTAAGTTAGCCATAAGGGGTTAGGGCAACGTGTGGAGGTGTCCAAAGGTTACCGTATCCATTTACCATCAGGTAGACCGTGCGCTTGTCGGCCATCAGATTAATACAGAAAAAAATCAATAAAACTTTTTAATTATATATTCACACAAATATTACGCTTACCGTTATTGTATCCAGCGCAGAATTTCTTCCCATCTTTTATGGCATTCGAATAGAAAATTGGATTACTTAAAATACACGATAAGTTAGGAATCAATGGGATTGTAGCTGCATGGATTGACGTAGTTAAGGAGTCCGTTCGGTCGAAACCCCACCCAACCACCTGAAATTGATCAAAAGTATTTGCGTGCATCTTTTAATGATTGCAGAAAATAATTGGAATTTATTCGTAAAGCTATACTAATACATATATTTAGGTTATAAGTCGTATAGACTCAAAAAACTAACGATCCTTGGTACCGTCGGTATTCGCTTCACATAGTATGTCTATTTAGCTGATTTTCTTCCAGATATTATTTACGATAAGAGTTTTAACAATGATGGCATCAAATGATGATGTGTTAACAAGCTCAAACAATCCACTGATGCATTGATGGTCACGTTTTCTGTTCTCACGTATGATAATTTGGATTTGGCCGTACTGTACCGTACGTCTGAGCATATTTGATTGCATTTTAGTATGTTTTTGGACCCGATCAGGATTCTTAACTGGCTATATAGTTGAGCGAAAAGTTTATACTTTATACTGGCATTTTGTATATATCATATTTAAAAACTTACCGTTCCAAAGATATCAAACGAAGTGAGTTTGTCATAAGCCTCGTCGTACCACAGACAAGCAGGCTGTACGTAATTGTTGAAAATAACTTCAGTTCTTAATTTCAACAACGATATATCATTCTTAAGAGTTGTGTGACTGTATTCGTCATGGACTATCACTTGGTGGACCTAGAATAATAGTTGGTGGAAAATTATATTTCCTTCTTTTTATTATCTTCTCAGATCCGTTATTTTAAAAAGTTTATTTTTTTACACAGAGTATAAAAATAAATAGCTTTAAATTTTGAATTAAACTTAATCTTTTTTTAAGGAAAGAAAAAAAGTGGGTGTGTAGTGGTGTAGTGGTAAGCACGTAAGAAGTTATACTTAATTGGCTAGCTAACTTCACGTTGCTAACTTCTTCTTTGTTGAAAAGCTAACTTCGGGGGTTCGGTTTTTTGAGACGATGATTAATGATGATCGTATAAATTTACTCTCATCATTTTTCCCTAACGCGGTAGAAGAAGTATAGCTTCACACTTCAGCCTATCGCAGTCCACTGCTGGACATAGGCCTCCCCAAGTTCGCGCCACACATCCCGGTCTTCCGCAATCCTCATCCAGCCTACACCGGCAATCTTACGTAGATCGTCGGTCCAACGGGCCGGAGGACGTCCCACACTGCGTTTGCCAAGACGCGGTCTCCACTCTAGGACCCGTCTACTCCAACGGCCATCGGTCCTGCGACACAGATGACCAGCCCACTGCCACTTCAACTTGCTAATTCTGTGGGCTATGTCGGTTACTTTCGTTCTCTCGCGGATAGTCTCATTTCTAATCCTGTCTTTGAGAGAGACCCCAAGCATAGCCCGTTCCATTGCACGTTGAGCGACTTTAAACTTGTGGACCAGTCCCTTGGTCAGTGTCCACGTCTCGGCTCCGTATGTTAACACAGGCAGGACGCATTGCTCGAAAACTTTTGTCTTCAAGCATTGCGGAATCTTCGAAGTGAAGACTCGACGGAGTCTGCCAAACGCCGCCCAGCCCAACCGAATCCTCCTATCGGCCTCCTTCTCGAAGTTGTTGCGGCCTAGTTGGATAGTATGGCCTAGGTAAATATAATCCTGAACAACTTCGAGAAGGGTACCATCGACCGATACCGGTATCGGTATGACTTGGTTGTTAAACATAACTTTCGTCTTATCCAAGTTCATACAGAGACCGACACGTCGGGAGGACTCGTTTAGGCCGGCCAGCATTTGGCCTAACTCATCCAGCGTCTCCGCAAAGATGACAATATCGTCGGCGAAACGAAGGTGAGAGATGAATTCACCGTTGACGTTGATGCCCCGTTCCCCCCAATCCAAGGTCTTAAAAACATCCTCTAGCGCAGTGGTAAACAGTTTCGGTGATATTACATCCCCCTGTCTTACCCCGCGCCGGAGGGAAATAGGTCTTGTTCTTTGGTCATTGACATGAACGGTCATCGTCGTCGCATCGTACATAGATTTTAGTACCTCGATATATCGCCAGTCGATATGACATCTCTGCAGAGAGTCCAGGACAGCCCAGGTCTCGACGGAGTCGAAGGCTTTCTCGTAGTCCACTAATGCCATACACAGCGGTTGATTATATTCTTCCGTCTTTTGGATAATCTGCCGAACAGTATGGATGTGGTCCACGGTGCTGTAGCCATTTCGAAACCCAGCCTGCTCTGGTGGTTGGAATTCGTCGAGTCTTCTGGCGAGACGATTCGTAACAACCCTCGAAAATAGCTTATAGACGTGGCTCAGAAGTGAGATCGGTCTGTAATTCTTTAACAGAGACTTATCGCCTCTCTTAAAGAACAGCACCACCACACTCCTGGACCACGCCTCCGGCGTGGTACCTCGGTGGATGACGGCGTTAAATAGTCTTGCCAAGGCTTTCAGGACAGGTCGCCCTGCGGCTTTAAGGAGTTCAGTGGTAACTCCGTCATCCCCCGGGGCCCTTCCGTTTTTAAGCTGCCCGAGCGCTGCACCAATCTCATCCTCTTCGAAGTCCGGGATACACTCCGAATAATGGCGCAACAATGGTGCCCGTGGATCTTCGGTGTCCCAAGTCGCAGGCTTGCGTGCGCTCGACGAGTACAGCTGTCCATAAAAATTCTCAACCTCTTCTCGGACCTGAGGGCGAGAGCAGACGGTTCTGCCATCTGCTGTTTTAAGCTTCGCAAGAGGGCTTCTCCCCAATGGTCTTTGGAAAACTTTGGACCCCCTATTCTGCTCAATCAGAGTAGCAACCTCTCTCGTATTTGAGCAGCGGAGGTCTCGGCGAATAATTTTCCGTACCCTCTTGGAAAGAGCCCTCTGTTCTGGCGAAGCAGCCGGCAACTCGCGCCTCTGCCGCATCAGATCCAAGGCTTCGGGAGAAAGTTTGGACTGCTTCGTTGGCTTTGTTGGTGGAAAGTGCCTGCGACCCAGTGTACACACCGTCTTCACCACGTTGTCGGTTATCTCGTCCACGTCGCTAGTAGTTTCCAGCGAATCGAATCGGTTTTGGAGTTCCAACTGAAACTGCTCGGAGCCACATAGTATTTGGGGCAGCGTAGGTCGGAGAGTAGATTTCATCAAGCGGGTCCGCTCCTTTCGGAGACATATATTCAGAGTGCCCCGTACTAGCCGGTGGTCGCTGCCGGTGTTAAACCTGTTAACCACTGAGACATCTCTGAATATATGCCTTTTATCCGCTATGATGAAATCTATCTCGTTCCTCGTCACAGTATCGGGGCTTTGCCATGTCCACCTCCTTTGGGGCTTCTTCTCAAAAAATGAGTTCATCAAGAAGAGCCCCTCCGATTCGAGGAAGTTGACAAGCGTCTGCCCCCTGTGATTCCTGTGCCCCAATCCGTGTGGTCCGATGCTCGATCCGTCGCGGCCTTGTACTCCCACTTTAGCGTTGAAGTCTCCCATAACAACGCTGTAGAAGGTCGAAGTAGTGCCATGTATGGCCCTTGTAATATCTTCATACAAGGCTTCGACTTCATCGTCAGAGTGTGCCGAGGTCGGCGCATATACCTGTATCACTTTCAGGGAGTACCTGTCGGTGAGCTTAAGTACAAGGTACGCTACCCGGGTCGACACACTACTGACTTCCACAACGTTGTTAGTGAGAGTCTTGTGAACCAGAAAACCGACGCCACCTTGGGAAAGCCCATCACCTTCACGGAAGTAGAACAAGTGCCCGGAGTCCAGGATCATCGTGTCCTCTCCCTCTCTTCGGACTTCAGACAACCCCAGTATGCTCCACTTAATGTGACTAAGTTCTACCTCAAGTTCGGTGAGGTGATGGTCCAACCGTAGCGTGCGTCCATTATACGTAGCCAGGAATATTTTTCTATGGCAGCCTCCCGTACCCCGGTGATTCTTAGCACCCTCTACCCCACCGTTACCATGGCCGCTGCCGTAGCCGGGTATAGCTTCAAAAAGAAGGAATTATTCTAATTATAAAATTTAAAATTTATAATATTCTAAAATTTTTAAAAAATATTATATTTAAAATAATGACCTGTAATTCTTGGGTGGTAATATCGCTTCGGAACAGGTAATATTTCCCTGCAAATACGCCCAAAATATCTGGCAGAACTGGAACTCCGTTTAACGTAGTGCAATGGGCAGCTGATGGTAAAAGGGTAACAATAAGGCTTGAGATATGTCCGACATGTCAAACAACCAAATATAGGGCACATTTCTTAGATCCGTATCCGAACAATTTTGTAGTCTCATAGAAGATTAATGTCTCGATTCATGTTTATGACAAAAAAAAATTCTAAATGATTTGGTACCCTGTATTTATTTAATTTTAAAGAATAATTTTAATGAGACAGTGTCTCCGACCAGTTATTTAGTAGGAAGATAAATTTGAGACTTTAAATAATTCTCTCCTAACCGTTTAGTACCTGTTAAAACAATATGTTTGGATATAAGAGTTCCTCCACATATATACTTCAACGTTGATCTCTCCTGCCGGTATATCGCAACATGCCACGGCCAGTCTCCTGCCTTCGTGCTAACTCCGCTGACTATGAGTTCAGTGTGCAGAACCTTGCGTTTACCGCAGAACCGATCGGGAACGTTTCTGCGTTTCGTTACTCCAACTGGAAATTCTTCGAAATATGTCTGAAAAAATGATATTTGAATACTATAGTAAAAGTTTGTGAAAATAGTAGATAATAAACAACTTATATACTCCTAAGGTACTAAAACTTTGATAATTTGACTTTATATTCTGGAAAATAGAATTAAATTAATTGACAGTGACTATTGAAAAAACCCTAATGAAAAGAACAGAATTTCATACATTAAATTTCATATAATTTATTTTAACATGGTTACTTTTATTACTAAGACTATTCAAAAAAACTGAAATTTGCGGGTAGATTTTGACGGCTTTAGCAGTCTCGTAATAATAAAGTAAAATAAGACATTCGTAATTAATGTCGGAATATCGAGCTCCGCAAAATGAAAACAAAAAACATGGTAAATATTCCGTTTTTGAATAGTTTTAGTATTAAATTTCATTTTAAAAATCATTTCATTAAATAAAAACAAATATTCACAATTTTCGTGGGATCTTTATATTTAAGTTCTTTTTTTTTTGTCAACAAAATCGATCTAAAGCTAATACTTACCAAATTCGGTCGTCTGCAATTTTCTTCATCGTTAATTTTGAGACTAGTTAAGTAAGGCGGCGAGTGAGGGGCAGGAAATCCTTTTATAATAAACGTAATATCATTTTTTTCTTTAGTTACAATTAATTTAAATATGTTATAAACATTATCTTCAGTACTTGAAAATCTTGCACCGTCGCCCTGAAAGTAAATATTGCGTGTATAAGTGACAGTGAGCTGGTCACGTGTGTTGTCACCAATGGCTGTATGCACTGTGCCTCCCGGCCGCTGTAGCTACGATCTATGTCAGTTCGCTAGCGATGTCTAGATGAGCATAGTGGAAAACCGAAATGCTTGATACAGCTTGAGAAGGCCTATGTTCGCGGTCAGTGGACTGCGTATGGCTGAACTGTAAGTGTGTACATGTTTATTTTTTTGTCTCCTATTGATCACTATTAAGGTAAAAGACTTACGAATGTTGGTTATTAATTTTTCTATTTTGTTAGAGTAGGTTTACAAATAGCGCTTTTTCTATTTAAAACTTACTCGGGGATCTTAGAATAAGCAAGCGTAAAATATTTTTTGTTAAATGCGCCAATATTATAACTATGTGTATTTTTTACAAATACGAAAGATTCAAATGTGTTTTTGCAAAAAAAAAGTAATATATAGTAACAATAATGACAACACAAGGCCTTATTTAAAATCAATGAAGAAAGCATAAGCGCACTTATAGCTAAGCTGAGCTGTGAAATATTATAACTGATAAGGAAAGTTGGGAAAACCTTTTTTATATCAGTCTAAGTCGGCAACAAGCGTTCTTCCCACCTGGTGGTAAGCGGGTACAAACGCGTTGCCAAAGCTACTCCCGAATTGGCAACCTTTCCTTATCAACGAGAATCTTGGACGACGAGAAGAAAATACAGTAATACTAATAGTGAATTCCATAAAAAACCGTGCTAACGTTATCACTGATAAAGGTCAAAGGTTGATGTGTTACTCGTACTGTAGATAGTAAGGCGAATTCATGTATAGTAACCTATCTTCACATAACGGGGAAAACCAAGTTGATTTATATAAAATGTCCAGATTTATATTATACAACATACGGACGGCTAATATAACATGGTTTATTAAAAGTATTATTAACAATACGTACGTGTGTGTAGATATAACTAAACTTGTGAAGTTAAAACATTTGCATGAAAACCATCCAGAAAATCAAAACAAGCAATATCTTGTAAAACATTAGTGGGTGTTTTTTATTGACATCAGATGACCAGCCTAATAGTTTCGTATTTTATTTAAAAGGCTCGTTTGAAGAAATAGAGAGGATTAAATAATGATAAAAAGAAATGTTCGTTTATCTTTATACTCACCAATAAGACAGCAGCTTCTGAATCGAATGATAAACGCAATTCCGTTGTAACAGAAAGTGTTTTCTTAATCGTTATATTGTAACCATTTTTCAAGCCACTTTCGAAACGCGAAACAATATCACTATTGTCAGGGCACGGTGCTATTTCGAACACTTTTTTTGGACGTACACTCCTATAGAACTTTATGGAATTCACTTTTATCAAAAAACATATTGTTATCAAAAAATATTGATAAAAAAGTTTCATTATTGAAATTTAACACTGTTCTCACAACAAATTCACGCGTACATGACATGTTAGGTCTAAAATATTGTTTTCATTCATATTGTTTAATAGTTGTATTTGTTTTGTACATTTTTATTAAAATAAATAAATGTGATACGAGCTTGATCGTCGCGGTATAGGTCGGTACTATTTTAATACATCGTCACTGTACAGATAGTTTGAGAAACGTGTTAAAGCACGTATTTACCATTTTGACTCATATCGAATTATAATACGTTTGTGATTATATTTTTCCATTTTAATGATAATTTATATATTTTTATTTTTATTGTATTGTATGTGAAGGAGATTTTATCAAAAATGATCATAATTCTGTCATAAAAAGTAGGAATATCGTGCATTTTAAAGAAGCCAGTCGTTCTTCCAATTGTCGATTTGACTAAATGTCTGCAACGTTCTGAACAAGTAATACTTGTTTTGAATCAATTCTCTTAAGGAAAATATTTTATGTTGTAATTAATTAATTTTGTGATTTATTAAAACATCATAAGTTCTATTTTTCTCTGGACATTAACAAGTTTATTAAATAACGTCATATTTTTTTTTACGTCAACATAATACGGGAATCTCTGAATCACATTATTTAAGAACTAATATAATTTATTTAAATTGCTCATTTTAATAAAATTTTCAAAACTTCAGATGACAGAGATAAAAATGAGTTTTAAATATTTCTTTAAAAGATTAGTTTGTTGGTACAGTTTGTTGTGATGCCCTTTCCAGCTTACTGCTCACGGAGTTATTGACACCGAGTCTGCGTGTAACGTATGTTTCTCTGAGATTTTTTTTAATCTACACTTATTACTAATGTATATCAGCCCTTGGTCACGCCATAACTTGAAAACGACTTAATGATTTCGTTCATCTTTTTTTAAAAGTTTTCTAATACTTTGTGGAAGGTTATAACGAAATTAAAATTTAATAAGGTTGCGCATAAAATCGAAAAATTAGATGAACAGTTCATGACTATTTGAACTTAGCGCGTATGATGACAGTTCTTGTATTTGACAGTTGTGACAGGACAGCGTAACTTGAGTCAGCTTAAGCTTACGTATCATACAGGCGCTCTGGTGTAGTAGTGCGCGTGCCGTGTTATCGGCTACAATCAAAAACAATTTGCGGGTTCGGTTCCTGCTCGGGATATACATTTTTATTTAAAAATATCTCTTTCCAGTTTGGTATGTCTGTCCTTGTGAGTCTCCCCACCGTGCCTCGGAGAGCACGTAAAGCTAACAATTGTTATCATAAATACTTGATAGCGATCGTACTTAGTTGGGAATATTTCCGCCAACCCGCATTGGAGCAGTTTGGTGGATTAATCTCCAATCCTTTTCGTACATAGCAGTGTAGCAGTAGCAGTGAGACATTACTGAGTAAATGGTATATATGTATTTTATTTTACAACATATAAAAATTACAAGACACAGGATAGCGATGATTTTTTTTTTTGAAAAAACCAGAAGTTGAAAGTAAAGGTGCAAAAATCAAGAGATCGCTATAGTCGCGATAAGGTAGCCAGTTGCTGCCCAATTGTTGTTAAAATTTTGTATTGATGTGGGAAAATGGAAAAAAAAGAAATAAAATCATAATATTTCTTTCTTTTGTCTTTTTTTTTACTTTTACTACATATTCAATAACTGTTAAAAATAAAACGACTAACGAATTTTTTTTAATTAATTTTAATACGAACTAAATTTTGTGACACTGTTTATTTCCGTCCATGCTAATATTATAAAGCTGTAGAATTTCTTGATTTGTCTTAAAGCGCTAATTTCAGAAACTACTGATTCAAATTGAAAAAATAATTTATTAAAAAATTTTGTTATTTATTTATTTATTTCATTTAGGCAAACAGTAGTTGCTATATTACAATTTTCACATAAAAACTATAGGTACTACAGTTGTTAAGCTTAAATGCGCAACATTTTAAGTTGTCACAAGATGCACATAAAGAAATGTAACACTAGTATTATTAAAATATTATGTATACAAATTGAAATACAAATGAGTATAATTAAAAATAGATGTAATAATAATAATAATAAATACTCTTTATTGCACACTACAAAGAAACGTTACAAAAGGGATACATACGAAGAAAGATGTACAAAGGCGGTCTTATCACTAAGAGCGATTTCTTCCAGACAACACGATTTAGTAAGTTAAAAAACAAACATAAACAGCAAACACAAAGATTGTTAAATTTTTTCCTCCAAATTAATGCAAGTGACACCGCAGGACACAGGTTTTAATATTTTAAAGCACATTTAAACACGAATCGAGAATAATATATGGGGTGTATGAATTGCAATACAGTGAGTACCTGTAACTTTGATGCTATACCGGCGAAATATCGGTAACTCAGAATAATTAATTTTAAACATATAAATATTCCCTTCCCACGCTTGAATAAACGTTTATAATATGTTTTATTTAATACGTTTTTTTTTTTTACTTAAAAACAACATCAACAAAGTAATACAAGTGGATTTTACTCCTTATGAAACGATTTTAGGCACGTGGTATGAAAAAAAAACAAGTGTACTTTAGACCGCGCACGCAGGTCGCGCACGCAGGGGTCGACAGTTTCCCGGCCATTCTGCGCAAAAAGGCTAGCTCACTTTTAAGGCGAATGCGCGGCAGTCGCAACAATGTCTTAAGGGTCATCGCCGATAGCGGGGACTTTCCACTACTCAGGCACTTGTGTGACATTACAAGGTCACTTTTAGTTATTAAGTACTAACATTAGTTATTAAGCTTTCATCTTTTATTTTTACTAACAATTATGGACCCTTTGTTGTCTGAGTAATAAACATTTTTATTTTCATTTTTATTTTTTTTATTTTTTATTTTATTTATTTAGACCACACGACTGAAGTAAAACTTCCTTAATTGCCCCTACAGTAATATACGAAACGTAATTCTCTCTCTTTCTATCTTCACTAACATATATCTCCCTCTCAACTTCCGCTCACCTCGCCCGATCACACTTTTCGTAACGCTCATACCGTCACGCATTCACCAACTTACTCCCTAAGTCAAGCGTGCGTAAAGAATTTTTACTTCAAAAATATGAGGAGTGAAATCGTGTGAAAGAGTAACGCTAATCAGTGACGCGACCTGCCCTGAGAGTTTTATCACGTGACGTCATTTGCGAGACAGACAAATACATTTCTAAATATCATGAAAATCGTTATTAAGGAGTAAACTCTTGACTTCTCACACACTCTTTTGTTTATTATAATACCCTACATTAATCCATGTGATCATAAATCCAGTCGGTATATGATTCTATATCGGTGAACACGACGTACTCAAATGGGTCACAAAGGGCTGTGTCTTGCAAGGCGACACTAAGGGACACAATGCCCCGAATGTACCAGGAGCCTTTAAGCTTATATTTGATAAAGTGGCTGTCTTCATATGGAACGTAAACGAAAAACCCACCGCCGCTGTCACCATTGCACGCTGAGGTTCCTGAAAAAAATATAGGATTTTTATGCAAATACTAACAAATCGTGAATTAGGGAACGTCAGTACTAAAAAAGCTAGAACAGGTTTTTTTTTAACATATAACTAGGTCGACAAACAAGCGTACGACTCACTTGATGGTAAGTGATTATCGTAACTTATATACACTGCAAGCCTAGAAGCATCGCAAGCGCGTTGCCGACCCTACCCCCACCCTCCCGCTCCAGAAGCTCTGATCACGTTATACATCACAGGAACACTACACGTGGTATGATAGAGTAAAATGGCTGTAACGATCAATTAGGAAAGAAGATGGAATCGCGGAGTGTGATAAGAATTGGAACGGTGGTGACAATTGCGTTTGTCTCTCAAGATTATTGATTTCATCTGTGACAAAGAAAGGCATTGTCAAGAAATAAGAGTATCTTGGCGAAAATCTGATAAACATCAGCTTTTTTTTTATGTCACTAGGTCAGCAAACGAGCGTACGGCTCACCTGATGGTAAGCGATTACTTAGCGGCTTATAGACACCTGCAACACCAGAAGCATCGCAAGCGCGTTGCTGACCCAATCCCCAATCCCCCAGAAGCTCTGGTCACCTTACTCACCAACAGGAACACAATACTGCTTGAAAACAGTATCATTTTGCTGTGATCTTCTGTAAGGTCGAGGTACTACCCCAGTCGGGCTGCTCCATATTTCGAACAGGAAATTCCTGCTGTGCCCTACCTCAGTGAAATTACAATAAAGGGCGCAAATCAAGCTTTAACTTTCTCCTTACTTAAAAACATTTTTTGTTGTTTGAACATTGAGTTTTAAAAGATGAGGCAGTCACATTTTGATGAATTTATTTTTTGTATACAACTTACCGTTGCGATTTCCTGCGCAGAATTTTTTACCATTCAGTATTACGGAGTAGAAATGCGGTTTGCTCCTGATACAATCTAAGTCTCCTACTATTGGCATTGTAGCTTCTCGAAGAACGGTTGAAAGAGATTCCGACTGATCGAAGCCCCAGCCTGTTACCTATTAAGTTTGGTAAATATTAATTTGAAATACTTTTTTGTTTTCCAATTAACGTTTTCAAGAAAGAAGTATTAGCGTTTATTTAAGTAATTGAAAGCTTATACGTAATTAATTACTTTTAAGTAAATTTTGTCTTGGCACCTCTCGTCCCACTCTGCGTCTTGGCAAACGCAGTGTGGGACTTCCTCCGGCCCGTTGGACCGACGATCTACGTAATATTGCCGGTGTAGGCTGGATGAGGATTGCGGAAAACCGGGATGTTTGGCGCGAACTTGGGGAGGCCTATATCCAACAGTGGACTGCGATAGGCTGAAGTGAGTGAGTGAATGAGGGAAATTTTGTCTGTTTAAATAATTTGGTGACAAAATATAAAGATTTATGTTATTGTATTTTTTCATGTGTTATCAAGTGTTTATGCCAGAACAGATAATATATAGTAAAAAACCTGAGTATCATATAATCAAATATAAACTCCACGTGCTCTGATTGTAGTGGGGTAAATAGAAAAGCGAATTAATTTTCTTTATGTGAACGATGCAACTACGAGTATATTGTCAAGAAATCAACAACATTTGTTTCTTTATAAATGATACTCACAGTTCCAAGAATCTTATCAGATGATATTTTTTCTTTCAGTTTATCAAACCATATACAAGCCGGTTGAACGTTTGGATTAAATTCAACCGGGCTCTTCATCTTCAACAAGGCAATGTCGTTGTCGAGTGATTTGCGCACAAACTCTTCATGGACGATTACTTCGTACACCTTAGAACAGAAAAATCACAAATATAAATACGCTAAGGTTAAGATGTTTGCCTTCCTTTTTTAGAAAAAAACTCACAGCTAATCCACATAAATTATATATCATTTTATAGATAATTGATTGTTCTACCGGCGACAACAACTAAAAAATTTATTATTGCTTTTGTTTTTTGTAAATTAATTTATTATTAAAATTAGACAACAACTAAAAAATTTATTATTGCTTTTGTTTTTTGTAAATTAATTTATTATTAAAATTAAACAACAACTAAAAAATTTATTATTGATTTTGTATTTTGTAAATTAATTTATTATTATAATTATATATATGACGGCTTTAATTTTGAAACAACGTCAACATGATTGCCGGTTGGTAAAAATTTTAATTATTTAGTGCGAATTATTCGCATGGGTACTGCTAGTATATATTTGTTAGGATTTACATGATTTAAAACTACGTACTAAGATAGGGCAAAGCGGGATCTATCCTGCTCAAAATTTGGTGCAGTCCGCCTGGGGAAGTACCTCAACCTTACAGAAGACTACAGCTAAATAATACTGCTTTCAAAAAATGCTCTGGTGAGTAAGGTAGCCAGAGCTCCTGGAAAAGGTCGGGAATAGGTTTACGAGTAGCAATACATTTGCAATATTTCCAGACGGTTAATTGCTCACCATCGTTTTTTGACCTATTTGTATATAAAATAAAATTATTTTTAGGTCAATAATCACTAAACAATCGAGAATAGCCTAAGCAGACCCCAGTTTGTCTCCGGGGAAATGGTAGGTGAAACAAAAACACTAATACGAACCCCTCTTTCTTGGGAAGAAGCGTCTCCACCAATCAAATTATGTTTTCCTACGTTGACACCCAATATGTCTGGCAGAACAGCTGCACCGTTAATTGTAACACAATGAGCAGCTGGAAATATTCAAATAAAATAAAAATAAAATTAAAAAATAAAATATGTCGTTATTTCGATTAGATCTAATGGTCACACTGCCTAACTTGGTTTCGGCCGTAACAGTTGACTAGTGATAAATATTTTTGAATATCATATCAAAAATTGACCGCTCCAGCGGGGTTCGAACCCGCGCCTCCGACATACCGTGTCGGCGCTCTAGCCAATTAAGCTATGGAACGATATACCAGCCAGAGCGAAATTCTTGATATGATGATTTCTATTTTCGGTTTAAGCGAACCGTGGCGCCGTCTATAGTGAGCTCTTTACAGAAACCCGTAACTATTCAAAGTTTCATATTACAATGAAAATCTTTGACAGGAGACGACACCGTGCTATTTTTAATATCTAAGATTTTATTTTTTTGTGTTACCCACATTAGGAATTCTAAACATTTTTGAATATCATATCAAAAATGTACTATAGACGGCGCCACGGTTCGCTTAAACCGAAAATAGAAATCATCATATCAAGAATTTCGCTCTGGCTGGTATATCGTTCCATAGCTTAATTGGCTAGAGCGCCGACACGGTATGTCGGAGGCGCGGGTTCGAACCCCGCTGGAGCGGTCAATTTTTGATATGATATTCAAAAATGTTTAGAATTCCTAATGTGGGTAACACAAAAAAAAAAAAAAAAAAATCTTAGATAGTGATAAATAATACGGGAAGGTGCGTTAATGTGTGTTTAAAATATAATATAGCCTATAGCCTTCCTCGATAAATGGAACATAAACCAAAAAAATGGTTTTTCAATTCGAACCAGTAGTTCCTGATATTAGTACGTTTAAACAAACAAACTCTCCAGCTTCATAAACTTATTTATTTATTTTACACTTTATTGTACACCAAACAAATAAAATAAACAAGCAACATTAGCCATAATTTGTAGAAAAAAAAAATGTACAAAAGGCGGCCTTATTGCTTAAAAGCAATCTCTTCCAGGCAACCTTAAAATTTTAACTATAAAATTATAACCTTAAAATAAAATTATAGTATAGATATCAAAAAAAATATCAAAAGACCTCTGACCCCAACTGAAATATAAAGAAGGTTGTAGTAGTTATGATTCGTTTTTTTTTTTAATATTTAACTAGATCGGCAAACAAGTGTACGGCTCTCCTAATGGGAAGCAATTACCGTAGCTTATAGACGTCTGCAATACCAGAAGCATCGCAAGCACGATGCCGACCCTATCCCCAATTTCCCCCAAGAGCTCTGTATAAATATAAAAAGAATTTACCAGTTAAAACAAATAAATTTGAAAGCAACGTCCCTCCACATATGTACTTTAACGCAGCGCGTTCGAGTCTGAATATCGCTACATGCCACGGCCAGTCGCCAGGCTTCGACTCTGTTCCGCTGACAATTAGTTGATTGAAGGCTTTACGTTTCCCACAGAATAGATTCGGTACATCTGGTCTTTTTTCAACGCCCACTGGACGTCGGAGGAAATAGCTCTGTACGTCAACAAAAATATTCGTGAACGGAGTTTTTGTGGTAAGTTTTACGGTCTGACTTTTTTTTTTACAAAATAACAAAAAACACGCATAATGCAAATTTAGTTCTCCACATTACAGTAATACAGATATTTGATAATTCAATACAGTCAAGACAGATCAGAATCAGGTCAGAAGAAGTCAGATCAATACAGTTCGTATTAATATGTAATTATCAAATGTCTGTAACGGGTAAATGTTATATAATAAACGTTGATTGAAAATTCACGTTTTACTTTGTTATGTAAATTTGATACAGACAGATGAATAAATAAATAAATAATAATTATAATAATTATAACATACACAGACGGTCGTCTGTTCCTATGGTAAGCAACTTAATGCTTGTGTTATAGGTAGCAGACGAATGTGATAACTACATATTTTTTTGATAAATATCATACAAATATTACACCCAGACTCAGGCGAGAATCGAACCCACTACCCGCGGAACAAAAAGCAGGGCACAAACTACGCCAACAGGCTAGTCAAAATACATCGAAAATTATAGCAAGTAAAAATAATTCACAATATATTTAAAAATAAAATGAAATGTTTGGTATTATCTTTCTTTTTATATTTATACAACATATTTATACATCAGTCTTGACATATACATTGACATATAAATACATGTATTTTCTTTCACGTTGATATAATGATGATGACATAATTAAATACAAAATAGTTAACAGATTTTAAATTAACAAATTTGATGTATCTATCAATATTTTGTATGCGTATACCATGTAGGCGCCTTTACACCGGTGGTTGTGGATTCAATTCTCGCTCGAGATGGATAAAATAATGATTGGACAAATATTTGCTGAAAATAAATCTTTTGATCCTAAATATTACCATAGATATCTGATAACGGTCGTTGCTGCTGTGTGGCTACGGCATTAAAGAATATAGCCACTCCCTCCCTTCCCGTAGGAACTTATAAAGCCAACCGGTTGCGGGATAACCATCCAACTGCTGGTTTTGAAATACACAGGCCGAAGACGGTAGCAGCGTCTTCGGTGCGACAAAGCCAGCCTGCAGTCACCAACCCGCCTGCCCAGCGTGGTGACTATGGGACACATGAGTTCACGCCATTTTCGACGCGAACTTGTGGAGGCCTATTTCCAGTAGTGGACTGCAATAGGCTGAAGTGATGAACGGTCGGTACTCTTAGTAAAGAATATATCTGATCAGGCTGAACCCTTTGATACATGAAGAAAGGCTTATGCCCAGCAGTAGAATGTTATAGGCTGAATCATACGTTTTCTATTTTACTTACATTGTCAGGTTTCTGGCAGTTTTCCTCGCCATCTATCTTAATACTCATTATATATGGTGGTAATAAAACATATTCTCCTTTAATTTCAAATTCCAATTTATCAGTATCTTGTAGTAAAACTAATTTGAAAGCATTGTTACCCAAATTGACCAACCTCGCGATGGTATTATTCTGGAATAAAAACAAAGCGTTTAGCGAAAGTTTTTTAGTTTGACGCGACAACATCTAATACATCGATGAACGCCGGTGCATGCACGAAAAAGGATGACTCATTGTCCCGCTACGCTCTTCCAATCGATTGGCCTATGCGTCCGAGGAGATGATTTGTTACGACGTTGTCACGTTAAACTATCGTCCGTAAACCAACTTAACAGGCAACCAATTTTTTTTTCTTTTACACACTAGGTCGGCAAACAAACGTACGGCTGATGGCAAGCGATTACCGTAGCCTATAGACGCCTGCAATACTACGAGCATCACAAGCGCGTTGCCGACCCTACCCACACCTACATCGAGAAGTAATAAAACGGTGATAATAAAAATAATAATCAATTAAATACGTGTTATTATGGATAGCGTCCGATAGGGATCAATATTAAATGTGACCAGACAAAAAACACTAGCTCCCATTAACATAAGAATCAATAACAGCTCTGGTGCAGTAGTGCGTGCAAACACCTAAAACACCGATGATTTGTGGGTTCGGTTCCCGTTATGGGTGGATATTAGTACAAATGTTTCTTTCCAATTCGGTTATCTGTCCTTGTAGGTCTCCCCACTGCTGGAAAATATAATATGATGACAATCCTAAATTGGTACATATCAAATATTAATTTTTTATATTAGTGTAGAACAAAAACAGCTTGATACAATTTTTATTTTTTCCCACATGTTTATATACATAATTGACCTCGGTAATTTTTTTTACGTATTTTAATTACATGCGAATATAGATAAGGGAAGCTTTATTTACATAGTAGATAATATTTTCTTATATAATTATTTAGGAAATAAAAGTAACTTTTTAACATTACTCTCTACGTCGTCCATTGATGTTTTTTTAAATTGTGACATTTGGTAAGGTTATAGAGCACCCCCTTCACCTCCATATCTAAAAATCACGTGAATTTTTTTATGCAATCTAAATTGAAATTTACAGATTAATGAAAACTTAATCATCGTGATACAAATTTTCGACAAGCATCAAGTACGCAAGTATTTATTTTTTGTTTAAAAAAATACGCGTTAGATACTTTCCATCTTTGTGATAATTCGTGATGTGATTCCGCCCCCTTCCCCTTTCAAGCCTCACATAATTAATAAACAACCCATAAACAGTGTTTGTTATTTTTACTGTATGCAAGATGGCCAGAGTTTCAAAGGAGTGTCAAGTGTATGGTCGGCAACACGTTTACAACGTATCTGCTGTTGCAGGGGCCTTACGCTTGTATACCTACTATCTTTTATTGCGCAGTGTATATGTCTAATAAAATATATGAATAAAATACATAGTCTGATGAGGAAGTTGAGCATTTCCAACAATAGTTAAATGCAATCTGACAAGAAATACTTTTGTTATAAATAATTAAGGTCCTATAAGTTCTCGAACAATCTAACATGTATTTTAAAATGTAGTTGGTAAATAGTAGATTAAATTGAAAATGTTCGTGATGGCAGGTTATGTACTAAATAACAACATTGCTTTTGATAAAGACGATTGAATTAAAACACAATTATAAACCAGAATCGAACACTCAGATCACTTAAAAGCAATAAAAAAAAGAGATACAAAGATAAGTAATCAATAAAAACCTAAAATATCTTCAAATCCGGTTTTATATCGATAACATAAGACTATGAGGGTTTTTCCATAGCAAGTTATTTACCCCATTTTTTAGATTAATTAATTTATGATTTGCAAAAATTGCATATCGATCACTAGAAGGCATATATTAAAAGTCATTAAGTGGTTTCCAGATCTTGTTAACTGACTTCAAATAGGAGGTATAACCACATAATGTAATTAATAAATATATAATAATATAATATTATAATCATGTAACCACGCTTCATTGGGTGTACCAATTTTGATTTTCTTTTTTATTTAAAAAAATAGTAATAGATAAAGCTTATTACTCGGTGCAGAATTACATAGTTGATAAAGACTATGTGTGGACTTAGTGACGCTGTATTTTATGCAACATCTTACTAATTTTGTACTAAAACACAGTTTATATATTATTTTTCAAAAGAGTAACTGCGGAGTTTCTCGCCGATTCTTCTCTGCAGAATCTACATTCCGAAGCGGTGATAGCTTTACTTCTACAAATATAATAATTAATTTTTAAAGTTTTAATTTGTAAAATGACGATTCGAAAGTGCTCTTGGAGTCTTTTTAATAAAGCTGTTTTTGATTTTGATTTTGTTTTGGAAACTAGTGCTTTTCATTTGGTCCTACTTTAATTTGAGTGAGATGTGATTAGCTGTTTTTGATATATCGCTAATAATTTTTATTGTTTTACAATACTTGTCAATGTAAATTGACGTTTTTATTTTTGTTTGGGAACATTCACAATTACATCAATAGAAAATAAATCTTCTGTAACTGAATTTCGTTTAAAACCGTAAATAATATTACCAATGTAACATTGAAACAAATCAAAATCAGCACTTACCACAGTTATCAAAGAGTCCATGTCAAACTTTATTTTTATTGAAGTACGTTTATTCAAAGGTCTATTTATGGTGATTTTGTATCCATCAGTCAAACCGGGGGAGTATGATGATATTATATCAGTCGTGTCGTTGCACGGCCTGTCTACAAATAGTGGGTAACTGGTAATGCTTCCAGCCAAATCTATAACTTCTGCATTTGAATTTACCAATAGGATCATTATTATCAAAGCACTTCCCTTTGTTAAAATCATTTTGACGCTCACTAATGTCTCAATAAATGATAACTAATGCTTTTGTACCAGTTAGTGATTCTCAAGAGCACAAACTAGTGAACTTAAGCGGGGTTAAATAAACACTAAGATTAGTATCAGAGCTATCAACAGACGCTCATGTTTAGTACTTGATTGGCGAGGATTTTTTGCGTCTTCCCAATTATTTTATATTTAAAATTCTAGTAAAGTTTTTTTTGTAAATTCTTATATTTTGATCAAAATTGTCGTAAATATTCGTTATTAATTTATTTCTTATATATTTTGCCCAGTATTATATTGATGTGTTGTCTTGTTTTTTGAAGAAATATGATATGTGGTGGTAAAATCTAGGGATGTCATTGTTAGGGCATATGCTATCTTTCGTCGTGATGAAATTTGTTGTTTCTTATATAATAATAGTAATAATATACTTACAACTACTACCAATTTCTTATTTAATAATAGTGATAATATTCTACCGTATCGCGGGGAGGACGTGAGCGTTTTTACTACTTTCTATTTATCTTTGTACTAAGCGCTGTCAAGCGCTGTGTGCACCGTGACCTTTTGTTCTCCAAATTATTTTAAATATTTTCTTTTCCAAAAAATACCTATTCGCGCTTAAAAAATTATACATTGGTATTATTTTAAGTAAAGTTGGTGAGGAACAAGTAAAAATAGCACTTATCACGTTTTGACAGATCTCAAAACTGATTACCTAATAAACAATTTTCCTTAACAGATCGGATTCAAAACACGTAATTATTGCTCACAGCGTTACAGAAATTTTAGACAAACTGACAAATAGTAAACGGATGAATACTTTGACACGCATAGCATTGCTGCTTCTTATGACAGCAGACCATTCCAGCGGGGATCGAACCTGCATCTCCGACTAACCGTATCGGTGCTCTAACCAATTAAGCTATTTATTTAAGCGGTCGATTTTTGATACGATATTAAAAAATGTTTTGAATTTCCTATGTGTGGGTAACACAAAATTAAAATCATAAAAATAGCATGGTGTCGTTTCCTGTCATAAGATTTTCATTGTAATATGAAACTTTGAATAGTTACGGGTTTCTGTAAAAGAACTCACTATAGACGGCGCCACGGTCACTTAGAACCGTACGGGTACATCGTTCCATTTCCTATTTTATTCTTTATAAACGGTTTTTCTGATACAAAAATTTACTCTTGAAGAACTGTCCATTTCATCCTATTAATATCTCGTTCAAAGAGACATACAAATACTTCAATTTTTTGAATTTAGTTTACTTCAGTATATCTCAATACTTTAACTACATCATATAAAGCTAGATGTATATTGCAAAATATAACAAATAAGTTTTAAGTAAATTAGCTTGGTTTTTCCCCGTTACGTAAATACGGCTAGTGATTTGTCTTAGTATCAAAACTTACACATCAACCTTTGACCTCTATCTGAGATATCGTAAATCTAATTTTTATTTTATTTTTTTTTTTTTTTTATTTGGATAGCTTACAGCTTATTATAACTATACCTCATACAGAATATGAATAAAAAAAAAGCTAATAACAAGCTATCACATATAGATATTATATGAAATTCGTCCTCTATATTATCAAAATGTTACACTTACCGTCCAAGGTACTCATTAACAATAAAGAGTTGATTAAATGAAACTAGTTACATATAGATTTTACAATACATTTCTAGCTTAAAGCGTAAGAAATAGACAGATGGACATTTCATATTATTTTAAAATTTGATACCAACACAGACTATATTATTACTATATCTTGTTCCCCGATTCCCGATTAATGATTTCTTTTCTGAGAAATATTGTGAATAGCGTTAAAAAACTAGTAATATACCGACTCGAAATAGTAGAATTAAGAGAATCTCTATGTATATAAGATCACTTCAGCCTTTCACCGTCCGCTGTTGGACATGATACACGGAGGACGACCAATACTGCGTTTACTACCATGTGCTCGCCACTAAGCGCTTTGCTTCCTTGTTCCTATACGAAATATAGCACTACGCTAATACGCACCGCATAAATTTGGAATGCCCTTCCGGCTTCCGTTTATCCAACTAACTATAACTTGGGTATCTTTAAATCAAGAGTGAATAGGCATCTTCTAGGCAAGCGCATAACACCTTAGGCTGCATCTTCACTTACCATCAGGTGAGATCGCAGTCAAACGCTAGTCTATATATTAAAAAAAATAGCCTACTGCCACTTCAACTCACTGATTCTACTAAAAATTCAAAAATTTCCGAAATAGTTCGGAGAAACCACCAGATTCCAAATCGTAAAATATTTACTTTCAGGATGACGATGACGGTGCAAGTTTTTCAAGTACTGAAGATAATATTTGTAACATATTTAAATTAATTGCAATCAAAGATAAAAATGATCTAACGCTTATAATAAAGGGTCTCCTGTCCCTCACTCACTTACTTAACCAGTCTCAGAATAAATGATAAAGAAAATTATAGACGGCCAAGCTTGCTAAGTATAAAATTTACTATCAATTTGCCGATAGTATGATATAGTGTTGACAAGGTCAACGAACATTTTAAGTCCACATGACATTCACTAATTTTCATTTTTTTATTTATTGATTAAATATTCTTTAAAATCAAATTAATTGCATAAAATTATCTCCTTTTTCAGTTGGTTAAAAATTATCAAGAAATGACTACCGTGCTTTTAGAACTTAAAACTGCGATGTTATCTTTCTTATAGAGAATAATTTACAAAACAACATTTTAAAATAACGTCAATCTTAAGTTGGTCCTTTACGAAATTCTTTCCCTCAGATCATTTTTCATTTTCAGGCCCTTCGTCGTATATTATTTATGGTTAGCCTCGAAGAAATGTGATTTTTTTCGCCCTGTCAAGCATCTTAAAATGAATCACTATCTCTTTCTAATGTATAGTGTCTAAGCGAAATATAAATAGGTGATGATTTGGTATAGATTTTTTTTGTGTGTGTATCAATACTAATATTATAAATGTGAAGTGAGTTTGTTACTTTGTTTGTTCACTTTCACGGCTCAACGGCTTAACGGATCGCGATGACATGCAAATACTTTATAGGCTACATTTTAATTCGGAAAAATACATAGTTCTCAAGGGATAGCGGAAAAACGTTACGAGTGCAACCGTCGCCCTAGCGACTTTCCTATGAACGTAGAGAAAAATATCTAATGATATCAATTAATAATATTAGCGATAGAATCACGACGATATATTGAAAATTTACAAAATTAGGCATTTTTCAAATTTCATTTAGCTAGTAGCCAGTAATATTTTAAAATTGAAGGTGAGTTTGTTTGTTTCTTTGTTCCAATTTTACGGCTCAACGATTTGAACGATTGTCGAATGCCGTGAAATTTGGCATAGCTAGGCAAGCTATGCTAGCTACATAGGTTACCCCTTCATCCTGGAAAAATGTTTAGTTCCTGAGTTTGAGGTCGAAATTCGAAAACGCACACAATACACAAGTACAAACGCTCAGACTACGACGAACATCTATATTGCCAACACAAATACTAGTATTTCTTTTGAGCGAGGATCGAACCCGCAACTGTAACTGCAACAGTGAGTGTCGTGACTAAACCAAACTATTAAAAAAATAGACATAATAATAGTATATTAATATGAATTAAATATTAAATATTTAGCATAAATTGCACACATTTAATAGTGTTAACAAATACTCAAATACGTATAAATAAATTGAAATAAGAATCCACTTCAGAAGCGCTGCTATCAAATTTTTCAGAACGAGAGATTTTTTTAAAATGTGTTTTATTTCATCAAAGTTTCTGCTTCGAATTGAAGCACATACTTTAATTTTTTCAAAAATTATACGATGAAATAACGTGAACAATTTTTATACAACTATTTTAACATATAACTGTTTAATGATACAAAGTTTTTATCAATCATTTGGATGTATAACATAATCCGTAACACTCATTTAATACTGTTGAAGAGAGCTGAGAGAGTACGTCTGAAGGTTATGTATTTTAAAAAAAACCAAAACTCAACACACCATCGGAAATATTATCAGTCAAAAAACTTTAAATTCATACAAACATAACACATAACATACAATTTTAAAAAGCATATCTCTTCAGATTACAATAAAATCAATTTAACGAAGAGAAGTAACCATAATGTTTTTAGGAGAAAACATACTCACACACAGTTCCACTGTCACTATGGATATGTGTCATCATTTTTGCATAATCTATACAAATAAAAAAAAATTAACTGTCTGTTTGTAATATTAAAATAACCGCCTTTTAATAAATGCATATAGATGTATGTGTACACATACTGTGTGGTACATATACCAAAATAATATTTTTTTACAAATTTTTTTCTGTCCATTTGTCCCGGCTAATATCTGAAACGGCTGGACCGATTTTGACGAGACTTTCACTGGCAGATAGCTGATGTAATAAAGAGTTATTTAGTGTGTTACTTTACTTTTATTACTGCTTTTATTTTGCTTTACTTTAGACTACTATTACTTTTACTTTAGAAATTTATTAATTTTGTAAATCTGCGAAATAACCAATTTTTTTTTAATGCCACGTGGACGAAATCGCGGGCAGTAACATCAATAAATCTCTAGATCTAGATGCACTGACACTTCGTAAATGTAGACATAAAATTATCGCCATGGTTTAAACTCCTAGATTACGATCTGACAGAAAAACTTAAGAAAAATAAAAATTAGGCTATCACATGTACATGCACACGCATACTACATACACAAACACATCTATATTAATTATTTATGAATATTTAAGTATGAATTAGCGCTTAGTATCGTTTTCTTGTAAGTTAGTTTTTAATGGTAGAACAACTCCACCTGATTACCACAGTCTGCACATAATTGAGGGAGTCGATCAGTGTGTAAATCCTCTTTGGTACTGAAATACGAGTAACAGTCTTTCATTTTTATTTTTTCATATTAAAATAATTTTTTAGCTTATGTGTGTATTATCCGGTTAAAGATATTCTTAATCCTAAACATATCAGGGTTCAGTGGTGGTGTATTTCATAAAAGACAAGACTAACTGGGGTAGGGTACATCCTGCTCTACATCTGGAGTAGCACAACTGGGGAATTACTTCGTCCTTACAGAAGATCACAGATAAATGTTACTGCTCTCGAGCACTGTAATGTAAGTTCCTGGGAGGGAGTAGTACTACTTAGGGGGTAGTAGGGGTACCCCATGGGGGTAGGATTTGATGTTGCAGGCGTCTATAAGATACGGTAAACGCTTACCATCAGATGCTTGCTTTTCGACCTATGTTTGTTTTTTTTTTTATGAAAAGTAAATGTGGAACTTTTTGCTGATTCTTCTTAGCAGTATCTATATTCCGGATATGGTAGCTTCATAAACTTTAATTAATTTAATAGGCACAGATATAGTTTTGATTTGTAAAATCTAGATTCAAATGTGTCTTTGAAATTTATTTGTACGAAGTGATTTGTGATTTTAATTTTTGTTTTTTTTTTATAATTTTGGACGGCATAAGCTACTGATTAAGTGTAACTATGAAACTTGACCTCTACATCTTGTATTACTAATGCGTCATGTAAATCCTTAACTTAATTAAGCAAAGTACATATTTTTAAATTTGTTTCTGAAGATCTCAGTATACCATATATTACAGGTTCCGTATACGGTTATATATTGTTCTTATTTATTTTAGTATACACAAAATTGATTCACAGATTTTATCCTGAAATGTCCTCTTGGAAGTCTACTAGTTGTTCACGAAGTCGAACAATGATGTATATTTTTGATATTAAATTAAACTTTTAGACAGTAAATTGTTCTGGAGTAGAGAAGATTACTTCGATAATTCCGCAATAATTGAAGACAAAAGTCTTGAGGAGACCGCGCCTTGGTAAACACAGAATGGGACGCCCTTCGACCCGCTGGACCGACGATTAATGTCGTTACATTAACCGGTGTAGGCTGGATGAGGATTGACTTCTGGTGTGAACTTGGGAAGCCTAAGTCAAGCAGTGGACTGCAATAGACTGGACTGGACGCCGCGTTGGCGCAACGGTCACAGCCATGGATTGTACCTGTTGCGCTGGCGGTTGCGGGTTCGATCCCCGCAGATCACAAACATTTGTATTGGCCATACAGGTGTTTGCTGTGGTCTGGGTGTTTGTGCAGTCGTTGTGGGTCTCCCCACTGTGCCTCGGAGAGCACGTTAAGCCGTCGGTCCCGGTTGTTATCGTGTACACCTGATAGCGATCGTTACCCATATTAGGGAATATATCCGCCAACCCGCATTGGAGCAGCGTGGTGGATTAAGCTCTGATCCTTGTCCTACATGGGGAAAGAGGCTTATGCACAGTAGTGAGATATCACAGGCTGAAGCGTAATCGTAAGACTGGACTAACTTAGAGAAGATAAGTTATAATTCGGAATATGAAACAGTTACTCTAAGGCAAGAAAATTATTGCATACAGTATTATCAGAGCTACATATCTTCGTTAACTTATAAATCTAAACAAAGAAGGGATAAAAAATTATGAAAAGAATATTTTTTCCAAATAATTTAAACTAATGTAATCGAGTTTCGATGGTAGCTCCTCGCGTTAGCTCGTGATAAAGCACAGGGTATAAAACTCCCGCGAAATGACTCCTGTGTCAGAACCAAGCACTCAATTTATCCTCGCGTATATTTTAAAAGTAAAATAAGAGTATTCGAACGCGTTTCCTTGTGTGTTTATTTAAATTATGAGTTCAGTGAAAAATCTCACATTTCATATAAATTATTATTGCTATAATTTTTTATAATAATGATAATCTATGAAAGAGTTTTGGTGTGGTAAGAGGGTAGTTTGCTTACTTGATGAACTCAAAAACGATCTCTAGATCGGTTTTAAAAATTCGATCAATGGGTGTGCTACTTTCATCACTGTGTGACATAACTTTTTTTTAAATTCGTTAAACGGAACAGACAAATCATGGAAACAACAAGGCATACGAAAAGTTAATAATTTCAAAATATAGTTTGACATACACACACGGTCGGTCATCTGTTTCCTAAAGTAAAAAACTTAATGTCTGTGATTTAGGTAAAACAAATTTAGAACCATAACTTTATTATAAAAAATAATAAAGCTTCCACGCTGCAAAAAAACTTTAAACAAGGGCTAATCCCGAAAAAGATCTAGTCGGAGTGGAGATATTAAAATTTTGTAACAACTCAATGAAACTGAAAACTTTGCGTGCTTAAGTACTGTAATCTCATGTCTACTTCCTTTTGTGCTTTGGTTTAAATTGCGCTTCTCAGATACAAAGACACTGTATAAAAGTTATAAAAGATATAAAAATTAAAATATTTTTAACATAGCTATATCTATGGCTGCCTATATCCGACGGTTTCATACATGTTAATTTGAGGAAAAAGTCTATGGCCTTCCTCAGTAAATGGGCTTTCCAACACAAAAATATATTTTTTTTTAAATTCAAACCATTACTACCTGAGATTAGCACGTTTAAATAAACTATCAAATTTTTTAGTTTCAATATATTGATAAGAATTATTTTTAACCGATTTCAATAAAATGAGGAGGAAATTGAAAATAATTTGACTGTTTATTTTTTAATTCATGTTTTTTTTTTATTGGCTGTTTTTGATGATATATTTGATGATGCTTGTCGTGTAATACAATTAAAATCTGAGCGAGAGCTAACCACATATGAGTAGGGCACAGCAGGAAACTTCCTGCTCAAAATATGGAGCAGACCAACTGGGGTAGTACCTTGACCTTACAGAAGATCACAGCTAAATAATACTGTTTTCAAGCAGTGTTGTGTGCCTGTTGGTGAGTGAGGTGACCAGGGCTTGTTCCTGTTGGTGAATAAGATGACCAGGGGAGTGTTAGTGAACGCGCTTGCGATGCTTCTTGTGTTGCAGACGTCTATAAGCTACGGTAATCACTTAGAGACTTGAGCCGTACGCTTGTGCCGACCTAGTTATATTTAAAAAAAAAAAACATTTTGACATAACCTAACCCTAATAAAATAATAACGTGGATTTCATTGACTATTTCTATGACTATCTACGATGATGATATTCCAATTTCTTATTTATTAAGTAGTACAGTAAATACGAGTTTATGTACAAAAAATTAGAAGAAAATCCAAACTTCAACTCGACTTTTATTTTTATTTATTTTTCTGTACGACAAACTGAACAACTATGAAGAGATAAATGGACGCCTTTGAAAAGAGGATTGACACAATTCTTAAAAATTGATACTCCTAACCTAACAGAGATTGATAAACGCCGCGCCGGTGCGATTCTAGAAGTTTCTAAATATTTATCAAACGTAAAATCTATACGGGTCAAAGGTACCTCGATTATATAGAAAATCAACCTTCCCTTGTGATCAGATATTCAAATACGAATACAAATACACTGATTTCAGGCGACCGAATTTGAAATAAAACCTACTTTAGAAATGGATCGTTAGGTTGATCAAATCGATTGACTGGGACGGTTTTATATGTTCTATATTTTAAATGAAAAAGGATATGCTATCAAATGTCCAATTTATTTTATATATTTGTATTAAGTTAGCCGAATAATACTCTTATGTAGAGTTGTGTTCTGCTACGGCTACTGGGGAGGGTCGGGAGTCGGCATCGCGCTTGCGATTCTTCTGGTGTTGCAAGCGTCTAAATACTATTGATAACCGCTTACCATCAAGTAGGCCGTCAAATTGTTTTCCGACCTACAAAATAATAAATAAAACGGAGGTTCTACTACAATATCGAATTATATTTAAAAATAGAACACACAGACAAATGATTGTTGAAATGAAAAAAGGATTTTGATTGAAAAATAAAAAATCGAATGCAATGGATATTGTAGTTGATCTGTATTTTTTAAATAATAATCCAAAGACAACAAACTGACAGGCATTTTTTGAAGTGAAACTTCTTTAGAATCGTTATGATTTGAAATTTCATAAAACGAAAATGCGTCACGATAAAGAAATAATTATGTTTGCCAGCAAACGAAAAAAATCGACTTCAATTACATCGACAATTAATACAACGTAAATAAACGAAAAAAAATTAACAAATGCACTAGTCGTTGACTACGGTTTTCGAGGGTTCTCCCTCGATTTTTTCCCACCGCCCTTTCCAACAAAAAAAAATTCGGTTCATAAACGAAGAAGTTATTATACCCGAGCATGCATTATATATATAGGGTCGAATTGAGTAACCTCCTTTTTTTGTGAAGTCAGTTAAAAACATAAATGTTGGAGAGAATAAGATAGGACACAGAGAAAAAAATCTTCCGTAGGTTACTTTTCAGAAGTTTCACTTTGCTGTATGTGAATTGCACACATACACTTTTTTATTCTACATTTTTCTACATTTATATCGGATAATAATTTAAAATATTTAAAACCAAATCCCTCACAATGATTTATTTTTTTTGAAAATAGAATACAATTGATATCGTAATTCTAATAATAATATATTTTAGCTGTGGTTCTATGCTCATATCAACTAAACTTTAAAAATAGAGCACCATCAATTTTAACAAAATTAAGGATTCCATTAAAGAATTTAGCCACCCCCTCTCTTCCCGTGGGTGTCGTAAGAGGCGACTAAGGGATAACAAGGTTCCACAACCACCTTGGAACTTAAGAAGCCGACCGATGGCGGGATAACCATCCAACTGCTGGCTTTGAAATACACAGGCCGAAGACGGGCCGCAGCGTCTTCGGTGCGACAAAGCCAGTACTGCGGTCACCAACACGCCTGCCCAGCGTGGTGACTATGGGCAAAACAAATGAGTTCACGTTATTTTTGGCGTAAACTTGTGGAGGCCTATGTCCAGCAGTGGACTGTATAGGCTGTAATGATTGTAATGATAAGGATTCAATTGATATTTTAAAAATACACTTCGGGTTGTACTGCTTATCTATATAATTATAGTATCTGTGGCTCTACGTTTATATCAAACAATATTTAAAAATAGAACATTTTTATTTCTAAACGGTCATGTACATTAGTTAACCTCCGTGATATGTATTGTTTTATATTGTATAGAGAGTTTTTACCTTAGATAAGATTTTTTTTTAGAAATGGTATGAAATGGGAATAAATTACAGTAAATTCTAATTCAAGTTTGTGCATATTTTAAAAATATTTTTAGTGAAAAAATTAACTTAAGAGTTTATTATTTAATAAAGTTTGTGAATAAGTGTACTAAGATTATTAAAAGGAGTATTAAAATATAGTTATTCCATCAATAGCTGATTGATTAATGTTATTGGAAACGTACCGCGCGTTTTAAAATTTTTACCATAAAAACTAAGAGTTGACATTTTAAAACAAAAACTTTTAAAACATTATTATCTTTGTATACCATTAAAAATACCTAAAAATACGCTATCTTTATATAGATAAATGATTTCTAACAATTCCTTAATTATTGTTACTCTAAGGTTTTATCATATTATGTTGACAATACACACTAACGAGTTCACAAACCTTTACCACGTATTACTTTATAAACTGATATTTACATTTACATAATATACATTGCTGGTGCGAAACTATCAATTACGGTTCGAGAGAATTGAACATCAAATAAAGCCAACAATGGAATGTAAAGTTTTTGAATTGTCATCTAAATATTCAATTCGGGAACGGTAACCAATCGTCTAGCCAGATTCAAATTTAGAATGCCGAATCAGATCAAACCTTGGTATATTGATGGTATTATTTTCGTCGTGTGCATCCAAAAATTGAAAGCTGTTCGAATTTCAAACCAGATAATTTTAAAATGAATTAGTGAAATTTATCGTTTCTTTGCACATGTTGGTATGATAGTGATCGCTACTCATTTTAGGGAATATATCCGCCAACTCGCAGTTGAGTAGCAAGTGGTATTCAGCTCCGATCCCTCTCCTACGCAGAGAAAGAGGCACATATAGCACTAGGATGTTACAGGCTGAATCTTCATCGTCGACAGATTACATCACACGTTAAGAGGGGAGGGATCGAAAAACGAGGGGGGTATGTGTGACAAGTGGTCCAAAAGTTATTGACATCTCATTTCAAAATATATCTTAATGTTAGTATTAAGATATGATAGTTGAACTAAATACCTATACTAACCATTAACTTAAGAAATTTAAGTTTAAATTTGTTTGCTGACGAATTAAAAATATCTACTATTTTATAAGTTTTCATATCCATGACTCTTTAATTTATGTTTATTTTATTTAAAAAATATTTAAATGTAAATAAAAAATAACATAACATATCAACTTTTACTAATTCAACATATAGTTAATGTTCGCTAAATTTTCCGGGAAACTTCATGAACATTAAAAAACACGACACAACCAAACGAAAACGACTCGTGTTCATTCAATCAATGTTGAAAAAGTCAACAAAACGTGGCTGTCCGTCGTTTCAATGAGAACTTTGCGCTTTGAACATTCCGACGTTCAGAATTTTTTCCGAAAATTTGAATTACTGTTCAAAAACTGAAAGTTCGGCAAGGACAATTTCATTTTCACCACTTATCAGAGGAAATATTTAAATGTTTACTGAATGCGATATTTTGAGAGGCAACTTCTTGGAAATAACTCGAAAAGGCTGAACTATTTTGACTGCATTTGTAAATTTTCATGTCCATTTATATGTATATGTGGAGATCTTCATAAGTATGATAGTATGGTAGATTTTACAATTGACAGAAAGTAAATAATATGAAGTCTAAATTCGATTTTTTTAAATTATAATTGAGTAGAACTTTTTAATATTTAAATATCTCGGTAATTTTTTACGAGTAAACTCCAGTTGCTGACTATACACACACTTTATAATATTTTTAACAGTTAGCTATTCCATATGATCGTAAATCCAGTCGCTGTAAGTTGCTATATCTGTGAAAACAACGTATTCATTTGGATCACAAAGCGAGGTGTCCTGTCTAACAACACTGAGGGATACAATGCCCCTGATGTACCAGGCGCCTTTAACGTATCTCTTTACAAATGGACTGTCTTCATATGGTACGTATACATGGAATCCTCCACCGCTGTCGCCATTACAAGCCGCGGTTCCTGAAAATTAAAAAAAAAATACAGTTATAATTTTTTAGTTTTTTAAATTAAATAATTTTAAAAATTAGAATATGTTATACACCCTAAGAACTAATTGCGGTAAAATAAATCAAATTTTTGGAGATATTAAAGAAATCAAAACTAGTTCAACATTTAAAAATGCTTAAATATTATGTATTTAAAAATTTAAAAGTAGTTTTGTGCTTGCCACTTCCAACTTTTCATGTGATCTTTGATTGTCTACATTCTGTTAATATAAAATGTTAATACTACGATTGTCTGATACTACGATTTAAAGCTATACCAGCCTTATCTACCATTAAACTTTAAGATGTACAAAACATATTTATACATTTAAAAAATTAAATAAACGAACAGTACTACCAACAAAAAATAAATTAAAAAAAATGAACTTATCAAGTGGTGCAAACATCCAGAAACTCGGTAACGCCTCACTACCAGGAGAATCCTATGCTTGATTTCCACACAAGTGGTAAAAATAATCACCATTCCGATACCCAGCGCAGAACTTTTTGCCATTCAAGACAACGGAGTAGAATAACGGCTTAGTCCTGATACAGTCCAAGTCTGGCACAATTGGCATTGTAGCTTCACGAAGTACGGTTGAAAGAGATTCCGTTTGATCGAAGCCCCAGCCTGTTACCTTGAAATATCATTTACATTGTTGAGCTTATTTGGTGATATATCTTTGTATATGTAACATAGCAAGCTATAAAAGTTTATTATGTAGGTGTAATAGTGATCAGGAATTTATTAATTGTATATATATTATATATAATATATATACAATTATTAAATTGCATTAGTAGGATTTTCTCCTGTGTACACACAATACACAAGCACAAACGCCCAAACCACGACAGACATCTATATGCCCAATACAAATATCTGTCCTGATCGAAAATCATACTCTCGACTGCCAGCACAACAGCCAGTGCTGTGACCGCTGCGCCAGCGCGTCATCATTCGTTATTATTTATATTATGTATGTTTATCGAAAAAATAATAATGTATTTGTAGCAGTCGGCTATTACCTATAACACATACATGAAGTTGCTTACCTTAAGAACAGACGATCATCATTACAGCCTATACAGTCCACTGCTGGACATAGGCCTCCACAAGTTTACGCCAAAAATAACGTGAACTCATGTGTTTTGCCCATAGTCACCACGCTGGGCAGGCGGGTTGGTGACCGCAGTACTGGCTTTGTCGCACCGAAGACGCTGCTGCCCGTCTTCGGCCTGTGTATTTCAAAACCAGCAGTTGGATGGTTATCCCGCCATCGGTCGGCTTCTTAAGTTCCAAGGTGGTTGTGGAACCTTGTTATCCCTTAGTTGCCTCTTACGACATCCACGGGAAGAGAGGGGGTGGCTAAATTCTTTAGTGCCGTAGCCACACAGCACGATCATGTGTCTGTTAAAGATATTTCTTTGTTTAATTACTTGACTTTCAGTTATTTCGTCGAAATTTGGCTAGTTAGATTTTTACCTGTCTTTTAAATTTCCTTACTATATTAAATTTTAGTTCTGTTTACTTAAAAAAATATACTTACGGTACCGAGAACATCTCCGGTAGGTAGTTTTCCTTCTGCCTTATCAAACCATATACACGCAGGCTGTATGACCGTATTATATTTAACTGAAGATTTTAATTTCAACAACGCAATATCATTGTCAAGTGTTGTGTGCGCAAACTTTTCGTGGACAATAACTTGGTGTACCTTAAAATTGTCGAATAGAACGTTTATATTAAGCTTTTTACCCTGCAACTACTACCGAGCATTGTTATTGTTACTTTATATTAAAAAGAAATTATTAGCTAGAGATTATTATTCGGTGCAGGGTTACATAAATGATAAATGTGGAATTCTTGACACGGTATTTCATGCAAGATATTACCAATTTTGTATTAGAACACGGTCATTTAGTAGTTGTAGAGTAACTGCGGAGTATCTTGATGATTTTTCTCTGCAGAATCTATATTCTGAATCGGTAGTTTCACTTTTAAAAATAATTAAAATTTTACTTTTAAAAGAAAAAATAAATCTATTTGTATAAAGCTATTTCAATTATGATTTTATGTGATATACACATTTATACTATGTTTTCATGCCAGAGCCAATCTGTAGACATTTGACTATACATCATACATTGCTAACTCAAAAATATGAAACAATGTCCTATCAATTCCCATCATTATCAGTCACCTGCTACCATTTATTAAGAAAAGCGTTGATTTCTTTCTCAATACAGACACTAATTATGTTGTATCTTTTAACAAACCTGTTTTTCTTGAGAATCTAAATCTCCTCCGAGTAAATTATGTTTCCCTAGACTGATACCTAAAATTTCTGGTAAAACAGCAGCGCCCTTAATCGTCACACAATGAGCAGCTGAAAAACAACAACCTGTTACATTATTTAGTCGGTATCAGAGAATTGCTCTGTGTGGCTACGGCAGTAAAGAATATAGCCACACCTCTCTTCTCGTGGGTGTCGTAAGAGGCAACAAAGGGATAACATAGTTCCACTATCACCTTAGAACTTTAAAAGCCAATCGAAGACGGGCAGAAGTGTCTTCGGTGCGACAAAGCCAGCCCTGCGGTCACCAACCCGCCTGCCCAGTGTGGTGACTATGGGCAACACAGATGAGTTCAAGCCATTTTTGGCGCGAACTTGTGGAGGCCTATGTCAGCTTTAATAATATTTTCTAATAAAAATAGGTAAAAAAACTTTTTAAGTTAAACGGTTTTATGTTAAACATACATTGCAATGTTTAAGATAAATGTACTAAAAACCAAAAAATAATAAAATAGATACAGTCGTGGGAATTATAAACATATGCATAGACTAGACTAAAATAAACCGTGGGGCACGTCAATTGTGTACAATCGTTGATTAAAATGTTTGTTTTGTAATGTTACACTATAATTAGGCAGTTGTTCAACCGACAACGATGGACGTGTGATAAGTAGGGCTAGAATGTGGAAACAAGCTAGCAAGCTCGATTATAAGCGAGTTTTAGGGTTTCATAGTGGTGAGCGAGTAGTACTTTTATCATATGTTTTATCGATTAAAGACAAACTACGAGCAGTGAAACGATTCCTCGCCAGCCAGCAGTGTGAATGTCCAACGATAAACTAGTTGAAACATCTCTTTTATTTACATGGAGTCTATAACTATTGGAATTTCCATGAGCAAGAAAATAGTAAGTAATTTCCTCACCGTCTGCGGGCCAACTGCCTATTTTAACGACGAATTAAACGATTCTTCTATCGCACATTAAGTCGATAATTTGTAGACAATTGACGTGCCCCACGGTTTTATTTTAGTCTAGTCTATGCATATGTTTATAATTCCCACGACTGTATCTATTTTATAATTTTTTGGTTTTTAGTACATTTATCTTAAACATTGCAATGTATGTTTAACATAAAACCGTTTCACTTAAAAAGTTTTTTTACCTATTTTTATTTTCTAGTTTTTAGTTTTTATTTCGCATTCTGTTTAATTCATTTAGTGCTTCATTATTGCAAGGCCCATCTTAAATATTGAGGTTGCGTAGGCACTATAGTGCACTGTATTCTTCTTGTCAAGCCCTTTTATTTGATACCCATATTGGTGGGATTGATAAAAAATTGTTATCAGACATTTGGTAGCGGCGGCCAGCTTAGATTTCAATTTTGCATAGTAAATTGTATTCTACTTGTTGAGACCTTTCATTTGATACCCATGTTGATGGGATTGATAAAACCTAAGTTATCCGCCATTTTGTAGAGGCCGCCATCTTGGATTTTAATTTTATATAGTACGTTGATTATACTGGTTGAGCACTTTCATTTGATACCCATATTGATGGGATCGATAAAACCTACGTTATCCGCCATTTTGTAGCGGCCGCCATCTTGTATTTCAATTTTTTATAGTATATTGTATTTTGCTTGTTGAGCCCTTTCATTTGATACCCATATTGATGGGATTGATAAAACCTACGTTATCCACCATTTTGTAGCGGCCGCCATCTTAGATTTCAATTTTTTATAGTATATTGTATTCTGCTTGTTGAGCCCTTTCATTTGATACCCATATTAATGGGATTAATAAAACATAAATTATCCGCCATTTTGTAGCGGCGGCCATCTTGAATTTATAATGATAATGAATAAACATAATTGTATTGTCACCAAAATCCAAAGTGTATACAAAATTTCAGATTAATCGGTTGACAGGAAGAGGGTGAAATTTGAATTACTAAATTTGACCCAAGAATAAATAATAAAAAATAATAAAACAAACTGGGTGAGCTAAATAAAACCGTTTAAAAATCAACTCTTACCAGTCAAAATAAATAAATTTGAAACTAATGTTCCTCCACAGATGTACCTCAAAGTAGCCCGTTCTAATCTGTATATCGCGACGTGCCACGGCCAGGTGCCAGGTTTTGACTCTACTCCGTTAACTATCAATTGATTGATTGCTTTACGTTTCCCACAAAATAGATTCGGTACTTCTGGTCTTTTTTCAGCACCAACTGGATGTCTTTCGAAATAACCCTGATGATTAATATGGTAACAACTATTGACTTTTTTTATACAACTAGGTCGGCAAACGAGCGTACGGCACACCTGATGGTAAGCGATTACCCTAGCTTACAGACGCCTGCAGCGCCAGAAGTATCACAAGCGCGTTGTCAATCCCATCCCCAATTCCCCCCAGGAGCCCAGGTTCACCTTATATACCACAGGAACACAACACTGCTTGAAAACAGTATTATTTATTATTTAGCTGTGATCTTCTGTAAGGTTGAGGTACCACCCTGCGAGGGCTGCTCCATATTTTGAGCAGGCATATTTATCTATCTATTATCTTTATTTAGATCATCTGATTTGATTTGTAACATGACATCGTGTGTTTTTGTAGGAAGGAAAAGTGATACAGTCTATGCCTCCATTTTTTCTAGAACAAAGGAGAAAATAACACAAGCCCACAGGCATATATAAGCTGATACGCGTAAAGATATTAATCTTATAGATATTTCGTTTATACTTACAAAATTAGGTTTTGCACAATTTTCCACTCCCTTAATTTTGAGACTTATTATGTAAGGTGGTAATAAGAGGAATTGTCCTTTAATATTGAATCCAAATAAATCAGTGTCTTGCAAGAGTACTAGTTTAAAGTCATTGTTACCTAAATCAACCAACCTTGCGGTGGAGTTGTCCTGACGAAAATAATATACCATAAGTCAATATATGTATAAAAAAAATTATAAGCCACCTTTAAGTATGGTGATATTTTTAAAGACGTGAGAATTTAATTAAACCACATTTGCTACAAACAATTTCTAAGCCTTCGGAAGAGAGTCCTCTCGTGATAGTGGTTGCTGTAAAGTATCCGAAACGTCGGGCATCTAAAACACTTTTAAACCGCAATAACTATATGGCTACGGCACTAAAGAATTTAGCCACCCCCTCTCTTCCCGTAGGTGTCGTAAGAGGCGACTAAGGGATAACAAGGTTCCACAACCTCCTTGGAACTTAAGAAGCCGACCGATGGCGAGATAACCATCCAACTGCTGGCTTTGAAATACACAGGCCGAAGACGGGCAGCAGCGTCTTCGGTGCGACAAAGCACGTACTGCGGTCACCAACCCGCCTGCCCAGCGTGGTGACTATGGGCAAAACATGAGTTCACGTTATTTTTGGCGTAAACTTGTGGAGGCCTATGTACAGCAGTGGACTGTTTAGGCTGTAATGATGAAACCACAATAAAATCCAAAAAAGTTGTTTCACTATAACAAAAAAAACTTAAATTAAAATTCGAATAAATGATTGTCATATTAGAGATGATTGGACATATTTTTTTTTTATTTACAAATTAATACGTTGTTATATAACTATACATGTATGTGAAGGATCTTTGCTATTTACAAATAATATGATAAAGAATGAATAATAATGGTAATGATTTATGTAAAAAATGTACGTTTTAAATCCGGTTTTATCATCACAAACTAAAGGTCATAACAGCAGACAAGTTATTAATATCGCCTTGCGTATTTATTATTATAAGCGCTCGTTTATATTTATTTCTACTTGATTTAAATTTTAATTGAAAATTAGAATAAAAAATAATAATAATACTCCGCATCACATAAAGAAAAAAAACGATCACTACCCTACTAATCTTAAGCATGCAAATTTTGTGAGAGTTGATAGGTTTTTGCTACTCTCTAACACAAAAACTGACCAACTGATTGTAATGAAACTTAAAAAATAGATAGTTGAAGATCTAGAATAATACTTAGGCTATTTTTTAATCCAACATCCCTAATAGATCGAAATATTAAAACCACGAGACACAGTCATTTTGAAAACAAAATTTATACTGCTACACTTTTGGAATAAAAATTGATTAAAGTACAAATAATGTCAAGTGAAAAAGTAATTTTTAAATTAAGTACGTTGAAGCACGATTCTCTTCTGCTAACCGCAATGATAGGCATTTTATCTTTTTAACCCACTTCAAAAAAGAAGGAGGTTACTCAATTCAATCATATATATATATCAGTATGTTCGGGATAACTTCGTCGTTTATGAACCAATTTTTAATATATATATAAGGTAAAGGAGATATCCAAAGTATGGTACCATGATAAGGAAACCAGGATCTGATGATGGGATCCCCGAGAAATCGAGGTAAACCCTCGAAAATCCGCAAAACTTTTTATTGGGTGTACCGATTTTAATGTTTGTAATTTAAACGATGTTTTTCATGTGGTTACATTTAAATTTCATCGAGATCTGATTACAACTTTACTATTTTCAAATAAAAAAAATACCTGATTCGAATTTAAACTTACCACCGTTATCAAAGCATCCATGTCAAATTTCAATTTTATAGGAGTACCACTGTTCAACGTCCTATTTATTTTGACTGTATATCCATCGGACAATCCCGGATCGAAATACGACATAACATCATCCGTGCCATTGCACGGTAAATCACTGAATCTTGGTATACCTTGTTCTGATGCTACGTTTACACTCAACAAAAGTAATGTTGTGAATATACTTTTTATCACACTCATATCGATATTCGTATCAACACATTGATTCAAAATAATTTGATATTTATTTATTAATTGATAGAGAACACGTTCCTACAGTAGCAGTGAGAACAGACTAAAATAATATATAGGTGGTTAGTTCGCTTGATCAAGTTTTGCTGTAATATGTACCAGACACAAGCAAGTCTATAGAGTCTACTTTTTGATAATTGAGATAAATTGTAAACAAAGCAGAGATTACGTTTTGTTTATAAACATACCCAAGGAATAAAATCGCAATCAGAAAATCACAGCCAAATAATAATGCCCCAAAGTTATGTCATAAGAACTTACCACTTACCACACCGATGAGTTCCTGTGGCGAGTATTTAGCTATGTGCTATTAAAGCTATTTAATTTCGGTATCTAAAATTAAGTAAGATTGTTTTTGAGACGCTTATCTAATGCCCGGTTGTCAAAACCTCGATCATGTACGTTAAATTATTTTTAGACTTTTCGTTAATAAATGTCAGTATAGAAATTGCGAGAGAAATAGCTAATGTCAAATCCGCTGTATACTGTGTATTGTACGCGTTTGAAAAAGGTTCTGGTGCTGCGATAACAGTTCCGCATTTTTTTTTATGTCACAAGGTTGGCAAACAAGCATACGGCTCACCTGATGGTAAGCGATTACCGTAGCTTATAGACGCCTGCAACACCAGAAGCGTCGCAAGCGTGTTGCCGACCCAATCCCCAATCCCCCAGGAGCTCTGGTCACCTTACTCACCAACAGGAACACAATACTGCTTGAAAACAGTATTATTTTGCTGTGATCTTCTGTAAGGTCGAGGTACTACCCCAGTCGGGCTAGGCTTGTGTTCAAAGTAACGTTTGACTGATATAGCTAACTGAGGTAAGGCACAGCAGGAATTTCCTGCTAAAATATGGAGCAGCCCGACTGGGGTAGTACCTCGACCTTACAGAAGATCACAGCAAAATAATACTGTTTTCAAGCAGTATTGTGTTCCTATTGGTGAGTAAGGTGACCAGAGCTCCTGGGGGGATTGGGGATTGGGTCGGCAACGCGCTTGCGATGCTTCTGGTGTTGCAGGTGTCTATAAGCTACGGTAATCGCTTACCATCAGGTGAGCCGTACGTTTGTTTGCCAACCTAGTGACATAAAAAAAAATAGCTACACATTTTTTTCTATAAATACGCGTGGGCCTACAATTAATACACTTATAATATATATACATAATGTCCAGAACTACAATCCCTGGAACAGAAAGCATCTGCGTTCGTAGTTCACCCGCCTAAGCTACTGAACACATCTGACTTTACTTCGACACCCAAAAATATAGAAATGGAGTGACAGTTTCAGAAATTTACATCAATTTAATATAGTAGACAGGCGTTATTCTTACTGTCGTCATACATCATGTAGGTGGGGACGGTGGGATAATTGGGCGAAAACTTCGTTTATGTCACAATCTTCGATTTGATGATTTTCATATATATCTACTTAATTGTACGATGTGTGCCTCGCCGTCTTGATCGAGTTGCTCGACAGTGCTGCCAACTTCGGAACACTGCGCCCAATTTGCTTTTTCTTTCTGAATGACTGTCTCCCACATTATTGATATTTTATAAATTAAGCACTACATGTAAGGAAATACTCACTTGTGATATTTTTTCTTCTCGTGCTTGTATTTAAATGCAAATACATGCAAATTAAGGGAGCAGAGACTTTGGGAACGTTTTGGAATCAGCGAAAAAGTTCCAGCGCAAAATTATCATAATAAGCCCGTCTAGAAAGTTTCTTTACTTGTTTAAATTACACGCAAACGTATATGTGACTGAACTTTAATTTACGTGGATAGAATATAATAATATATGTGTTTTTTATTGTTCTTTCAGAACTAATTGTGTGATAAACCTAAACACCGGCGGTTGCAAGTAGAATTACGGCTCAGTGTAGGTATTATTTTTATTACAAATGTGGCAAAAAGCACACGCTCTCCATAATGATAAGTGGATACCGTAACTTATAGATACAGTAAGTATAGCAGCACTGCCAACGTGTTGCCGACCCTCACCCTACCCTGGACCTCTGGCCACCTTTTATCACAACAGGAACACAACACTGCTTTACAGCTGTGTTATCTGTCATCTTCTGTTGTGTAAAATTTACCGCGCAGTACATCAATATAAAACTGATTGTATTTGTGTAAATTTAATAAATATGAATTTGTTTTTGATTTAATAATAATTTATTTTTAATCTGGATGTATGTCATATAGCCATCGATTCGATTGGTTGTGTAGATGTCTGATAGTTATCAACGCTCACGGTACCGAAATTAACCCGCATTGGATTAAAACGGTGAGCTGAAGTCCAGCAGTGTTGAGTTTGAAGGCTAATTCAGTTCAGAAATCAGGTACGTTTTAGTAGAATCTGTAGACTCTTCTATTTCTTTTCTATTTCTTTCTTCTCTCTCTATTTATGAAATTTCCACTGCATGAACCTTGATGGAGTTGTAACGTTACGATTTTTTCTTTAAATCTGGAGCATAAAATATCCCGAGTAAGTTTCTTGATATAACATCTAGATATGAATTTATTACTCCTTAAATAATAGTATTCTTTCTTAAACTAAAAACAGTCTTCAATTTACATAGATAAGTAATACTAAATGTAGATAATTAGGTGATTGTCACACGAAAAGCACTATCTTTCGAATAATAATTGTGTTTGCTCGCAAACGAAAAATTCAGATTCAGTTACATAGACAAGTAATATAATACAACGTAAGTAGACGAACAAAATCAAAAACGCATTAGTCACCACTACGATTTTCGAAGGTTAACCTTGATTTCTCTGGGATTCCATCATCATATCCTGGTCTACTTATCATGGTACCACCCCTGGGATATCTCCTTTCCAACAAAAAAAGAATCATCAAAATCTCTTCACAAATGACGAAGTTACCCGCGAACACACAAAAAAAATTGTGTGCGTACAAAGTACACATGTCAGAAGTGAAACTTCTTTAGCGAACTAATTGAAAAAAAAAACTAATGTAAAATAATTTAATAATCTTTAGGTTTTAATAGGTTTAGTTTTCCGTTGCGGCGCTATCTAGTTATAAATTTGCAATTAAATACTATCGATATTAATTTAACAACCTTTGTAGTTTCTATATAACACGCCAGGTGGCTCTGTTTTGTCGAGCTGTGAACGTTGTATATATTTATAAATATAATTTTATACGACGTTTTCTGTAAGTTTTAAAAAAGTCCTTTAATGTTTCATTCTTTTGTATGTCATGAAAGAATAAATTATCCGCAAAAACATGATGTATCTTGTTAAATTATATTAGATTATAGACTTACTACACAGACACCAACAATTTATACTACGGCAACTCGAATTTTCGACGTATTTCGAGTAATAAAAAACTGTGAAATTCTACCTAATGAATAAATTAACTATTAAAGATACCAAATTTCAAATAAGTTCCTTAATTAATATAAAAGCTATCACGTTTTTCCTTTTTATAATCCTTTATTGTAAAGTTCACTTTTATGAGTTAGTATTATATTGCTGGTGTCGACATTATTTTAGTATCTCGAATTTCTTTAATACGCTTTACTCTAAGTATCTATTCTAGAAAAAAAAAGAGTTTAATAATGTAATCTATAATTTTTATGTAAAGCTAAATTACAAAAACGAATTGAAAAAAAAATCACCCAGTATTCCCGGGCGGTCACCCATCCAAGTACTGACCGCGCCTGACGTTGCTTAACTTCGGTGATCGGACGAGAACCGGTATATTCAAGGTGGTATGAACGCTTAAAAAATCGTGATGCGTGACGCGTTTGATCCGTAAAAATTTAACCCCTCATGCGCCTATAGAAGTTTTAATTTAAAAAAATATATACGGTCGAATTGAGAAATCACCTCCTCCTTTTGAAGTCGGTTAAAAAACGAATAATAAAAATCGGAACACCTGTAAAAGTTAAGTTAACACACTAAAAAACCATATCAAAAGTACAATCAAATTGAGAACATCCTTCTCTTTTTGAAATCCATATTTTTTTTTGTCGAAGTAAGGTTAAAAGGTTTTTATGCAGCAACGCAGATAACGTCGCATATATCAGCTATAATTTTAGAATATAAACCACTTGTAACCAAAATACAAGAGCACTTACTTCCCCATACAATACGATACATGGTAAACAATACACGCTTCTATTGAATTCACATACAGTTGTATTTACTCGCAAACTTGACGTTGCTTAATTAAACGACTCCGTCTCTCAAGTAACCGCACAACAGGAACCTCCATCTTGATAAAATAACCAGAAATGTTAATAATAGAGATATAACGCTCAAACAACCATGAAGGCCGGTTTTAGCTGTCACTCATAATCTTCATCATTTCAGCCTATCATAGTCCACTGCTGGACATAGGCCTCCATAAGCTCACGCCGAAAAAGGCGTGAACTCAAGTGTTTTGCCCATAGTCACCACACTGGGCAGGCGGGTTGGTGACCGCAGTACGGGCTTTGTCGCACCGAAGACGCTGCTGCCCGTCTTCGGCCTGTGTATTTCAAAGCCAGCAATTATATGGTTATCCTGCCATCGGTCGGCTTTTTAAGTTCCAAGGTGGTAGTGGAACTGTGTTATCCTTTAGTCACCTCATACGACAGCTGTCACTGATGAAGTTTAATTCGCACGTACAATATTGATAGGCTTTACTAGCCTTAGAGCCTCAATTGATAGACTACTCCATTTGGATTTGTAAGTGGCAAATATAAACTAAAAGTTTATTACGACTAGCTTATCAAATAAAAGTACGTCCTGCCTGATGATACGTGGTAACCTACAACCTTTTTTTTACGTGGGGAAAATCCATCATGGATACCCTACAGCGCGGTGGCGCCAGAAGGTTATGTCAGACTCCTACTGACTAAAAACCACCACGTGTGAGCAGTCATCCGCCTGGATGGGGCGAGATGGGGTCGTACTAGCATTCACCACCTCGCCTCGGGGTAACCTACAACCTAACCTAACCACGGCTCTCCGCAGGAGCTCTGGCTACTTTACTCACCACAGGAACACAAGGTAACTTGAGAGCAGTCATATCAGGTGCATTAAGTGCTAAATGTTTGCATAAATAGCCTTTTTTAAATAATTGTGTTTGTTCTTAAACATAAAAACTGATTTCAATTTACATCAAGTATACAGACTAAAATACACATTATGAGAGATTACTGAGTACTCGAAAACTATTCATCAGACCTCGATCAAATTGAAATGGAAATAAAAGACAAGCATCAGCTTTTGATTAAAAAAAAAAGAATATGGTCGACTTACGGTCTTAGAAAATATAAAAAAGTGTGTACGTCAGCTCCGACGCACGACTGGGGTCTCCTTCAGATCGACTGTTTAAAAAGGCGCAAAAAGGCTTACTAGTCTGAGAAAAAGATTAATACCATATCAAATGGTAAATAAACGAATCAAATAACGCCAGCTATCGATCGATCGATGGCGTTATTAAAAAACGTCGTCGTCTATCGGAACCCTATTGAGTTTTTCTTAGTAGTTTATCTTTCCGATAGATGGCATTACGAGAAACGTAACGAGTCATTCGTTCAATAGATTTTGCTCCTCATACTTATTTCTTACCGAGGGTCTTATGTGAAAATCGATTCTTAATGAGGAAACTCCAAAAGTACATTCCTTTCTTTAAAGTCGGTTTAAAAGTATAAGTAATTGTAATCCTCACTATACGATCAACGTGCTTAATAAAACGTCATTTCAAATACGCCAGAGAATACGAGTAATTCCGTCCAACTCGGCAAGATATGATGATTTTGTTATTCTAGAGAAAGCAATACATCTTTATTAGAGCGCGTTGAGCAAACGAGAAGAAATCGGTAACCCGAGGGATTATGAAATCACGAGGAAATGCTACATTATGCATGTAGATGTTACAAATGTGTGTACGTCTCAGACGGATTATTCTGGAACTGGATTATTTTAGTTTATAATGAAACTAGCTGTGCTCCGCGGTTTCACACGCGTTCATTGAGGGGAAAATAGTCTATAGCCTTCCTCAGTAAACGGACAATCTAACACAAAAATAACTTTTTAACTCGAACCATTACTTTCTAAATTAAGCGCATTTAAACGAACAAACAAACAAACTGTTCAGCTTTATAATATTACTCTAGATAGTAACCAAATCTAAGTAGTAACCAAATCTAAGTAAAATAATACAAACGTACCTACAGGTACGTGTGTTTGGGAACACGGAGGGTAAAAGATCGGTTGTTCACCAACAAGATGGACAGACTAAGTCAAAAACTCATCTACCACTGAGTTCTACACTGTCGTAAGAGATGCCATGGACAGGGACCGGTGGAGTGGACAAATTATCCGCTCCCGATGCAACCCTGATGCTGACCACGATCCTCAGAGATGCAGGTTCGATCCCCGCTGGAACGGTCGATTTTTGATATGATATTAAAAAAAATGTTTAGAATTTCCTAATGTGTGGTTAACACAAAAATAATGTGTCGTCTCCTATCAAAGATTTTAATTGTAATATGAAACTTTGAATAGTTACGGGTTTCTGTAAAGAACTCACTATAGACGGCGCCACGGTCGCTTAAACCGAAAATAAAAATCATCATATCAAAAATTTCGATCTAGCGGGTACATCGTTCATTAACTTAATTGTCCAATGCACCGACACGGTCAGTCGGAGATGCAGGTTCGATCCCCGCTGGAACGGTCGATTTTTGACATGATATTAAAAAATGTTTAGACTGACAAATTAATATTTAAATGCCTCACATTCAAAAGCCCTCAGAATAAATATCTCCTGCGTTGTGTCAAATAGCTGTATGACGTTAATAATATTTTTGAAGTAAATCTTCTTTACGCATACTTAACTTAGGGAGGAAGCTGGTGAATGCGGGACGAGAGCGTTACAAAAAGTTTGATCGAGCGAGGCGAACGGAAGTTGAGAGGGAGATATAAGTTAGTGAAGATAGAAAGAGAGAGAGTTACGTTTTGTATATTACTGTAGGGGCAACTAAAGAAGTTTTACTCCATTCATGTGGTCTAAAGCACACTAGTTTTTTTTAACCGACTTCCAAAAAAGGAGGAGGTTCTGATTTCGACTCTATTTTTTTTTTAATGTATGTTACTTCAGAACTTTTGACTGGGTGGACCGATTTCGACAAAAATTTTTTAATCGAATGGTGGTGTGTCATTTAGTCCCATTTAAATTTATTTGAGATCTAACAACTACTTTTCGAGCTATATCTAATAATGCGTTTTTACTTGACGCATTTTTCGTCGACCTACGTTGTATTATACCGCATAACTTTTTACTGGATGTACCGATTTTGATAATTCTTTTTTTGTTGGAAAGGAGATATCTCTAGTTTGGTACCATGATATTACTTGTCGATGTAATAGAAGTCACAACCTCAAACACAATTATTTACTTTAATAATTAATAAGTCTGTTTCGCCATAGCGTGATTTTTTTTTCATACTAGCTGTGCCCGCGACTTCGACCGCGTTTAATTTAACAAAAAAGTCATTGTTGAGTTCGCAGCTATAAAATAAATAAATTTTTAAAATAAAATTAGCCTAAGCTACTCCTTATTACACGCCTATTAACTGCCAGTTAAAGTCCCGTCAAAATCGATTCAGCCTTCAGAGATTAGCCGGAACAAACAGTTAGACCGACAGACAAAAATTGTAAAAAATGTTATTTTCGTATATGTACCGTGTATACATCCATATGCATTTAATAAAAAGCTGTTATTTTTAAATTATAAACAGACATTTCAATTTTATTTATTTGTATAGATGTATAGATTTTGGCTAATTTCTTTTTACAACAGAAATAATTGTAATTATAATTATACTTATTCCTGCTCTGTTATAAGATATAATGATAAGGTGTAAACCACGTTAATTTCAAAAACCTTACCATACTAAAAAGTTACTAAAAATCTGTATACCTACTTCATAACGGTTCCAAAGTCACGTTCCGATGTTCAAAGTCAAACGCACAACAACTGTTTGCCGTTTAACTTAATGTTGTCGCCAGCATGTTTTTTTTATTATTTATTTATTTATTATAATTTTTTTATTATAATTTAATATTTCTCTAGTACATATTTAATAAAACACTATTTAGCTGTCACGTCTGAGGTTACTTCGATTTCGCAAACCTTATTAGATTTATTAATTTCGATGTTTATTGTCTAATTAGTGTTATTCTAATTTCATAACTCTAATATTTATCTCTGCTTTTATTAATGTTTCCCAGATCACGCACGAAAAGTTGAAACTATTGATTACGCTTCAGCCTGTAATATCCCATTGCTGGGAATAGGCCTCTTTCCCCTTGTAGGAGAAGGATCAGAGCTTAATTCACCACGCTGCTCCAATGCGGATTGGCATTATATTTCCTACTATGATCAACGATCGCTGCCAGGAAGTACATGATAACAACGGTGAGTGACTGCATAAACACCCAGACCACGGCCAACATCTGTATGGCCAATACAAATGTTGTCTTGTGCGGGGATCGAACCCGCAACCCACAGAACAACAGCTACAAACCAGTGCTCTGACCGCTGCGCGAACGCAGCGAACTATCGATTAATATTTACTCAATAAAATATACCTTGAAATATAAATAATAACTTAGAAAACGTCAATTGACTAAAATCTCAATATTAAAAATGATTTATTTTCTGAATGAAGACAATAAAAAAATAAAACATCTAAAAATTAAAAATTTATAGCAACTAAATTTTGTAAAACATTATATTTAATACCCAATACGAAAGACATATATAATATTTACCTACATACTTGTGCCATGTTATCAATATTTTCTCTATTGACAGGGGTTGTCTGTAAGAGATTACTATTAGTGATAAGACGCATTAGACGTTTTAATTTTAAAACATTGTTATTGAAGTAAAAACTTTTTGAGCCACTTTGGGCACTTTTTGGTAGAGGAAAACCTACAAATTTACAATACAGTTTTAAATCTATACAAATAAATAAAATTGGAGTGTCTGTTTGTAATATCAAAATAACCGCTTTTTACTAAATACATACACCGTCCATATAGAAAAATAACTTTTTTTACAATTTTTGTCTGGCTGTCTGTCTATCTGTTTGTTCCGACTAATCTTTGAAACGGCTAAACCGATTTTGACGGGACTTTCACTGGCAGATAGCTAATGTAGTAATGAGTAACTTAGGCTACTTTTAGTTTAGAAATTAATTTATTGGAACGAAGTTCCTTACGGCAGGCTTGACATTTGGCTGGGCGACCGAACTGAAAAAAATGTGATACTAAAACCGTAAGAAAAATATATAACGGAAGTGACGTAACATCAGTCACACGACTGTATAACGTTGTAATGTAAATATGACGTTTGTAAAACTAAAATATTACTAGTAAACGTTTTTAAATTATTTATGTAATTTTATACTGTCGACAAAAATAAATAAAGCCATATGTTTTTTTATTTCACTTAATATTTTGAATTATTATTATTATTTTCTTTGATTAATTTTATTTTACGGTATTTGTTATTTTCTAAAATACTAAATTTCCTAAATACTTTTATGTATTTAACTAGCTGTGCCCGCGGCTTCGCCCGCGTTGAAATCAGTGTGACACAAAGTTTTTCCAGCAAACTTCCAATGAAACTCTCATCATAATCGGCTTAGCTGTTCCGTAAACCTTCCTCTTGAAGCCCTCTCTCCATTGATGAAACCGCATGAAAATCCGTTCCGTAGATTTTGAGGGAATCGATCACATACACTTTTGGGGACTTTGTTTCATAATACACTAACTGTTGCCCGCAACTACGTGCGCGTGAAGCGGGCGTCGCGTTTAACAATATGGTTCGTTGAATTCGTCAGAATTCTGGTATGAAATAATGTAGTAATAATATAGTATTGTAGTGTGTATATGTTTAAAATATACTGCATGCAATTTAGTTTTTAATATGGTTCTACGTAACTATATATGCCACGGAATAGCGTAACGCACTCTCTTCCGTGACTCCGTGACGACAGGGGTAAATAAAAAGTATTCTAGTAATGTAAAGGTTAGATATTGTAAAAAATATATTTTTTTGTACTACTTATAAGTGATCAATATGAATGTTTCTTGAACACATAGGGTTGCAACGCGGTTATTTTGCTTTAAACCGACCCTGCTGTATAAGTTTCATACAAACTATCAACCCCAATTAAACCCCCTTAGCGTTGAAATATCGCAAAATCCGTTCTTAGCGGACGTCTATTAATTATAATCTACCTCCCTGCCAAATTTCATCTTTGTTCATCCTGGATGAATGGACCATCCAGCAGTTTTTGAGTTCTCGTGATGAGTGAGTCAGTGATCTTTCTCTTTTATATTAGATTTTATATATAGATTACGATGCATTATTTGGACACCTTCGCACCATGTCGCGGCATACATTTTAAATTTCAAGTCTCTTACTTCAAAAACATAAGACTTTTATACAAACTTCCAAGCTCCGTTTTACCCTTTTAAGGGTTGAGTTTCGTAAAATTAGTTCTTAGCAGATGTCTACGCCTTATAAGAAACCTACCTGACAAATTTTAAGTTTATAACTGTTATAGTTTCGGAGATTTCGTAATGAGTGAGTCAATCTACCATCCCCCGTTTTAACCCCAAAAAGGAGTTGATTTCTAAAGATACATTATTTGGATACCTTTTTACTATCTATAAAGCATACATTTTAAATTTCAAATCTCTTACTTCAAAAACATAGGACTTTCATACAAAGTTCCAACCCCCGTTTTACCCCTTTAAGGGTCGAGTTACGTTAAATCAGTTCTTAGCATATGACTACGCTTTATATGGAACCTACCTGCCAAATGTCAAATTTGTAGCTGTTATAGTTTCGGAGATTTCGTGATGAGTACAACCTACCATCCCCCGTTTTAACTCCAAAAGGGAGTTGATTTCTAAAGATACATTATTTGGACACCTTTTCACCATTTATAGAGCATACATTTTAAATTTCAAGTCTCTTACTTCAAAAATATAGGAGTTTCATACAAACTTCCAACCCCCGTTTTACCCTCTTAGGGGTCGAGTTTCGTCAAATCCATAAGGGAGTTGATCTCTAAAGATACATTATTTGGACACCTTTTCATCATCTATAGAGCATACGTTTTAAATTTCAAGTCTCTTACTTCAAAAATATAGGAGTTTCATACAAACTTCCAACCCCCGTTTTACCCTCTTAGGGGTCGAGTTTCGTCAAATCCATTCTTAAAAGTAGTTTACGCCCTATAAGGAGCCTATCTGCTAAATTTCAAGTTTATAAGTATTATAGTTTCGGAGATTTCGTGATGAATAAGTCAACCTACCATCCCCCGTTTTAACCCCAAAAGGGAGTTGATCTCTAAAGATACATTATTTGGACACCTTTTCATCATCTATAGAGCATACGTTTTAAATTTCAAGTCTTTTACTTCTAAAACATAGGACTTTCATACAAACTTCCAACCCCCGTTTTACCCCCTTAGGGGTCGAGTTTCGTCAAATCCATTCTTAGCAGTAGTTTACGCCCTATAAGGAGCCTACCTGCTAAATTTCAAGTTTGTAAGTATTATAGTTTCGGAGATTTCGTGATGAGTGAGTCAACGTAACATCCCCCGTTTTAACCCCAAAAGGAAGTTGATTTCTAAAGATACATTATTTGGACACCTTGTTACCATCTATAGAGCATACATTTTAAATTTCAAGTCTCTTACTTCAAAAACATGGGACTCTTATACAAACTTCCAACCCCCATTTTACCCCCTTAGGGGTTGAGTTTCGTAAAATCCGTTCTTAGCGGATGTCTACGTCCTATAAGGAGCCTACGTGCCAAATTTCAAGTTTGTAGGTGTTATAGTTTCGGAGATTTCGTGATGAATGACCTTTCGCGTTTATATATATTATAGATAGATTAAAAACCAATCAACAAAATTAAAAAAAAATCATGAACTAGAAAATATACATAAAATTCAACATGTTTTTTTTTTTCAAATTGTGTTGCTTGTCTTGTCTGCTATCCAAAGGAACTTCGTTCCTACCTGGTGTCCCATGACATCACATAATTTTTTTTTATAGCTTTGTGACCTAAACAATTACTTTTTTTGTTAAATTCCACGCGGGCACAGCTAGTAAATAAATATATTTGAAAATCTATTTCTTCAAAATGACGAGACTGATTCAAACGTCCCTTCACATACAACGTCCACGAAATAAATCGCAGGTCTTTACAGAATATATCTCAGGAAGTTATATTCTACAATGCTTCTTAAGTAGTGCTTTGTCAGCATCATTGAATAGGACTTAGAGACTCGCATCAAACTCAGTGATGTAGTGAAACTGGAACTGTCTGATATGCATACAATCTAAAAATAATCAATATATAACACTACTAACCAATATCACAAAATTATCTACATTCTCAAACAACAAAACAGTTTGGACGTCTGTCCTGGTGAATCTCCCGTCATCATGCGTCTGAGAGCGCGTTAAACTGACGGTTCCAGTCGTTATCATATACACCTGATAGCAATCACTTATGAATAACATATTATTTTTAGATATATTCCATAATATGGTAGGAAATGTATCCTCCAACCTGCAGTGGAGCAGCGTGGTGGATTAAGCTCCATTTCTTCTCCTGCATGGAAAATGATGCCCAGCTGAGCAGTTTTACAGGCTGAATGGTGATCGTGGTCGTGGCTTAATATTCTACTCAAAAGCTCGAGTAGCCACACCCAAAAAGTATCTCAAACTTACAGAAGATCACAGCAAAATTAATCTGCTTTCAAACAGTACTGTGTTCCTGTGGCAAGTGACCAGAGGTTTTGTGGAAATTGCGGGTAGGGTTGGCACCGCGCTTTCCATGCTTCTGATGGTGCAGGCATCTCAGCCGGACCTGATGGGGAGAATCGAGGGTAGGGTCGGTAAACGCGCTAGTAAATCATCTACTGCTGCAAGTATCCATAGGCAACGGTATCTGTACACCATCAGGCAAACGGTACACTTTTTTACCACAGTAAAAAAATATAGATATCTCATCCAGCAACATATTTCAGTCCATGTCCGATCTAAAGTCCACAATAGCGTACAATGGACCGGTCCGCTTCCGACGAAGTAAATTTTTCAATGCACTAGCAATCGGTTATACGAATGACGATCCTGATCTGTTCACCCACAGAACGAGAAACTTCTTAGAAACCTGCAAAAACGCAAAAAACGTTAAATCTTCATATAGTTTTCTCTATTATTCTTTGTAAAATTGCCGGTGTAGACTGGATGAGAATTGCGGAGAACCGGGATGTCTGGCGCGAACTTGGGGAGGCCTATGTCCAGCAGTGGACTGTAATAGGCTGAACTGATGAACTGATAACATTATCCTCATAACAGACTCTATCTTAGATCGCTAAAGATATTAAAGATATTTTAATCTTTTTATTTAATAAATTATAATACATTTATAATCAAGAAAAATTTACTACCCCTTGGCGCAGTGTGCAGTGAAACTGTTTCGGCTCCAAGGGTGCTTGCCCTAATTCTAAATGTATTTCCCGCCCTAAGTCTAAGTGTAATATATGCATTTATCTATAACGAAAAAAAATGCTATTAGTCAGTTGCATAATATCATACCACAGGCATTAAGTTATTAAAAGTCATTTTTTTAATATAAACGCTCGGTCGCCAGTTCCTAAGGTAAGCAACTTATTGTAATAACAATAATTAGTTGTTTTCAATCATCGCATATTATCATTAATCGTGCCACTTCTATTACAATCTGTTATCAACACTCCACGATAAAATTTAATAAAAGTCTTAATATACACTCAAAGAGAACTCATTGTTCTGTTAATCCCTTACTTCATATTTTTCTCATCATTTCAAACCTTTTCATTTTCAAACGTGTTTTATGAAATTTTCTGAGAGTATATAAACTGATTTAAAACTAATTGTTAATAATCAAAGTAAATACAATACAGTAAATTCGACGTAACAAAGCAACATAGGGAATCGTATTCAACCTCTAACATCCCACTGTCTACTCGTACCACTACACCAGAGCGGCTATTAATACTTCACTACTACATATTTATTATTAATGGATTTCCTCGCAAACAAACGAAAATCCGACTTCAATTACATCGTATTCATTTACAGGGAATCCAGTCGACAATAATTAACGTTCATTTTGTAAGAGGTTAATAAGGGACAATAAGATTAATAACACAATGACATCAATGGTCGCATTTGTAACCTAAAAGAGTCCAGACTTTTTGGCCAAGGCAGATAAGAACACTCGAGCTAATATAATCTTGAATTAAATGGATGTGGTTTATATGGACTAAATGCAACAAATTCACACAAAATATTTACTTTTTACGACTTTAATGATATCGATATTGCTATGTAACGTCTATTTAGAAAAAACTAGTGTGCTTTAGACCACACATCATCATCATCATCACATCAGCCTTTCGCAGTCCACCACTGGACTTAGACCACACGGCTGAAGTAAATCTTTTTTAGCTCCTACAGTAATATACGAAACGTAAGTATCTCTCTTTCTATCCCCAGCAATTTATATCTCCCTTTCAACTTCCGTTCGCCTCGCCCATACACACTTTTCGTAACGCTCTCGTCACGCATTCACCAGTTTACTCCTCAAGTCAAACATGAGTAAAGAAGTTTTACTTCAATGATCACTCTCTCTCGGCTCTTATTAGGAAGAACATCCTGTACTGGAAGATAATATCGATTCTCTGAGCCAAAAATGTAAAAGCCATTCAATCATCGTAGAGGCTACAAAACGTGAAATTAATTCTATTAGAAATATTGCAAACTAGTTGTTTAACAGCTAAGTTTTCCATCATGGTTTGCAGTTGCTGAGACTAGACATCTGCCGTAATAGTCTGGCCACATTTAAGAAAGCTGTAGTGAACGACACCAGCTCTAATTCACCAAACGCTCACAAGTAACTTTTTTTGAGCCAATTTTCGTTTTGTTGACTCGCCAGGGTCCAGACATTGCGATGAGCGCTTTCGATTATCGCACATGATCCACTTTTTATCGCATGTAATGATTCGATTTAAAATTCCGTCATTTTTGTGCCGACTGAGTAATGTAACGCAGCATTCTAAGCGCTTTTGTCGATTTGCTTCACTTAATTCATGAGGTACCCACCTTTCAAGCTTTTTTACCTTCCTAATTTGCTTCAAGTGGATTAAAACAGTTTTATCACTAACACTGCAGCCTGCAGCTAACTAACACAATAGCCTTCAATTCTTTATCATCAACTTTGATCTTCGGCCGTCCACAGGGCTTGTTCTGCAGGTTGAAATTTCAAGAACGAAAACGATGAAACCAAAAATTCACTGGATTTTCTTTTGCGACACCGCAGCTATACACATCATTAACCCTTCGAGCCGTTTCTGCAGCACAGGTGCCACGGTGGAACTCGTACTCGTAAATAACACGATATTTCAAGTTTTCCATTTTGTAAACTGAATGACGAAGATGAAAAACAAAAGAGGAAAAAACAAATGAATTGGGGTATTCGAAACGCAAATGCATGAGTATGCTGATAAATTTGTTCAGTTTGATTGAGAGCTGTATAAATTTGAATTTGGAATTCTTAACCAAAGAGGAAATATTTTAGATCAAAATAATCACTACGACAAAACGCCAATTTCATATGTAAGGACCTAATATAAAACTCATCTCTATAACCATGCTATAAACGAATTCATGTCATATACCAGAAAACTGCACCGCCAGTAAAGAATCATACCGTATCCAATAAGTCATTATTCCACGACGACTTTTCCTCTGGATTCCGGCTACCTTATCTCTGTATTGCCAGAAATGTAATTCGGCGACGTTATATATACGGAAATTCATTCACTTCCATTTATGAGATGATCTGTTCTTAAGATTGACTTAAAACTTTTATATTATATAAACTACAATTAATAGGAATTTTCCCGGAAGAAATTGCTCAATGCAATAAGGTCGTATTTTGTACTTTTTCTTGTTTTTGTAATGAATTTGATTATTTTTCTGGTGTACATTTTTTTTTCGTTTTAACCTGTGTCATAATATTTTAAATACATTTTTAATTATAGGCGTTTGTTAGAAAATTATATTACTTATTTCATAGTAAACAGTATATCTTAAGATAGATGGTTAGGTAAAAGGCAATGAAGTAATTTCGTCGATATTTTAAATACTATAATTTAAAATAATAATAGTGTTTGCTCGCAAACGAAAAAAACCGACTTCAATTACATAGATAAGTAATACAATTAAGTTGACGAAAAAATTAACAAACGCACTAGTCGTCACTACGGTTTTCGAGGGTTCCTCTCGATTTCTCGGGGATTCCATCATCAGATTCTGGTTTCCTTATCATGGTACCACACCTGGGATATTTCCTTTCCGACAAAAAAAGAATTATCAAATTCGGTTCATAAACGACAAAGTTATCCCCGAACATACATTAATATATATATATATACTAGCTGACCCGGCGAACTTCGTATCGCCTAACACAAACTTTATCGTATGGTATTAAAGTTCAAATTGACTTTTAAGTATTATCACAAATCTTTTGTATGGGAGTATAGAAAAGTGTTGTTTTTAGACTTTTTCAGGAAATTTAAATATTTTTTTTTTAGAATTTTTCTCTCCGTATGAACCATCCTCGTACTTCAAGGAATATTTTAAAAAAAGAATTAGCGAAATCGGTCCAACCGTTCTCGAGTTTTGCGCTTAGCAACACATTCAGCGACTCATTTTTATATTATAGATACGGTCGAATTGAGTAACCAATGTCTATAATTATTTATTTAATTTATTTATTATATAGCGTGATACATTTACAGTCATATTTCCTTATTATTTAGTGTATATATTATATAACAGATTATTCGTCATTTTTTTTGTTTTCTTACACTACTATACTCCGCGATAACACCATCATTCACTCCCGTGGGTAAACTGATAGAGATTTCTTTTAGAGATAAGTTCGCCCTTGACACTGCCATCGTATTGATATTTTGTATCTTTTTTAAGTGTAATAAAGGATATATATAAATTATCTATAATAACGCCTTAATGTGTTATCATGAGTGACATAGTCACCGTAGTGGCAAGGCTTTTTTAAAAAAAATATATATGAAAATGTAAGATTAATGACATATATGGTATTTTTTACCGGTATTTGACTTATGTGATTTTTTTATCTGTTCTTAAACGCGTTCAAATTTATTTTTTTGTTTCTTTAACACTGTAATGTAGACTATATTACAAAAGTCAACCAAATATGATTGAAAAAATACATATGGACATAGTACAACTGACGACCTTATTGCTTTGGAAGAATTAGCCTATAGCCTTTTTCGATAAATGGCCTATCTAATACAAAAAAAATCAATTCGAACCAGTGATTCCTCATATTAGCGCTTAACCAAACAAACAAACTGTTCAGCTTTTTAATATTAGTATAGATAGCGATCTCTTTCATTTGGAAACAAAGGAATTACGCTTTCAGACTTAAGAATAATGAATGAGCATTATTTATCCAAATAGATCTTTTTTCACGCAAGGGAAATCTGAAGGGCACAGTCACGAGGGATGAATGTAGCATTAATTGTGCACAGCATTGAATGTGTGCTTACATGCATGAAACACGGCTAGAAACTGTCTGACCGCTTATATAATTTATTTTTAACCAAGTTCCAAAATATAGAGGCTCTCAATTATACTAACATTTTTGTTGTGTGTTACCTCATAGCCTTTTACCGAATGTACCGATTTTAATGATTCGTTATTTCATCGAAATATTGTGCTTGCCGTGTAGTTCCATTAAAATTTGATTGAGATCTGTATTTATTGAATTATCTCTAATAACGAGTATTTAATTTATTAATTTTTCGACTGTCTACGCTATATTACTTGTCGATGTATATTTAAGTTTTTTTTTTAGTTCGTGAGCAAACACAATTATATTATACACTTAAATTATGTTTTTATTATATTGTACATCACTGTAATTAAATTTCATTATCGATTCGACCAAAGAGTTCATAGTGATTTTTAAAAAATTAAATGTTATTTTTTTTTAAATATATAATAGAAATAGGACGGCAAACAAGCGTACGGCTCACCTTATGGTAAGCGATCAGCGTAACCTATTAGCGTAACCTCACTCACCACAGGAACACAACACTGCTTAAGGCAGTATTATTTAGCTGTGAACTTCTTTAAAGTCGAGATATTTCCCCACAATATTTCCTGTTATGCAATGCCTCAGCTAAATTTATTTCACAGCTACTCACAAAGGTCTGCGTAGATAACTACATCTACGCACAATTTTGCGTGTAACCTAATTACTCTTGACATTTGTTTCCAAAACTTATAACAAAAATAAAATATAGCAGAACAAATAACTATATAATAATAAATAGACAGGTAATTTATTGGAGGCCAATAAAGGGATAAAAACTTGCCGAAATGAACAACTTCACCCGTTGTTCGCTAACTTTGTTTCTATCTCTTCCAAACTTGGGCAAAGTTTGATTACTGAGGGTTGAGTTCGAGACTCCCTTTTTCTAAAGATGTTTGTATTGGTAATATCCCATATGTACAAATAGTATAAGTTTGCATATCACCACATTTCAAATAAACTATTTTGATACTTAAATTATTGGCAATCAGAACCTTGTAATTTATACTTCTATGTTTCTTGGGATTACAATAGTTTTTGCGATCTACTTTTTGTTTTGACTTTCATAATATAACAAAGTGGGCCCACGATAACAGTATTTTAAGCATCAATATAACCAAAGTATTACATATTCGCCGAGTAACTTAGCATTAAAGTGAATTAGTCGTTCAGATATTAACATCGTGGCTCACACGAGTGTCTGCATGCAGGGGTGGTCTACTGTTCTTGCTATGATCTGAAGTTTGTCTATAATATATTTTTTTAGAGGTTCACAGTTCAAGGTTAAAAAAAAAACCCACCCAGTTTCGTTACCAAAATAAAAATATTTTCTATTTATTTACGAAAAATAATTGTCACAGAAGCCATATCGAATAAAATAAAATCTCGGAAAGGAAATGAAGTTTTAACGTTGTTTGACGATTCCCTTTTTCAATAGATTCGTATTAGACACGGTCAACGAACGTACACGAACTTAGGTCGCGAAGAGAATCTATGAGATACAGCCGGATATATTTAGCTTTACTTCTCTTCTAGAAGAAAGCTTACCTGATCATTCTTTTTTTTTGATTAATGAGGCAAACGAGTAGACGGAGCCATCTGATGTTAAATAGCTACCGCAGCCCATACATATCTACAACATCAGAAGAATTGCATTTGCGTTGCCGGCCTTTAGAGCAAGGAACCAAAAACCCTAATATCATTGCAGAATTCACTGTCAAAGTGTATGTAAAAGTGTTGTACTTGTTTCAGATTATCATTGTTTTAAAACTCCCGATATTTCAGCAACGTTACACGCTACAAAAATGTTATTTAATTAAAAGTTATAATTATACTCCTACGTAAAGTTAACCTCGTGACATTGTCTTGTCCTTAATAGTAGATAATTTTATGCTCTTTTAATTATCGTATGATTTAATTAGCCAGGAATTTAATTTTCAGCTACAATACAAGATTTTTTTATACAACTAGGTCGGCAAACAAGCGTACGGCTCACTTGATGGTAAGCGGTTATCGTGGCTTAAACCAACTACCTGCAACACCAGAAGCATCGCAAGCGTGCTTTCAATCCTACCCGCAATTTTCATGACCTCTGGTCACCTTACCCACCATAGGAACACAACGCTGCTTGAAAGCAGTATTACTTAACTGTGATCTACTGTAAGATCGAGATACTTCCCCGGTCGGGCTGCTCCAGAATTTGAGCAGGATAGTTCCTGCCTTGCCCTACCTTAGTTAAGGAGCAAAAGACCAGAATACATCAAATTATACTTGTGTTTGCTTGCAACCGAAAAAAAACCGATTTCAATTTCATCGATAAGTAATACAACGTAGGCGTAGGTCGACGAAAAACAGTCAAGTAAACGCATTATTAAATATAACTCGAAAATCAGTTGGTGAATTTCGATTGATTATAAATGGGACCACATAATAATCATCGCCTTTCGATTAAAAAAGAATCATCGAAATCGGCCCACCCAGTAAAAAGTTCTTAAGTAACATAGATAAAAAATACAGTTTAATTGAGACTCTCTGCCTTTTTTGGAAGTGGGTTAAAAAGTAGTAAGAACATTAATATTCTCAATCTAATAAGAGATAACACTTTCTTTCACTGCTGGACATAGGCCTCCACAAGTTCGCACAACAATGGAATGGACTCATGTGTTTTGCCCATAGTCACCATGCTGGGCAGGCAGATTGGTGATCGTAGGACTAGCTTTGTCGCACCAAAGACGCTGCTACCCGTCTTCGGCCTGTGTAGTTCAAAGCCAGCAGTTGAATGGTTATCCCGCCATCAGTCAGCTTTTCTAGTTACAACGTGATAGTGGAACTGTGTTATCCCTTAGTCGCCTCCTACGACACCCACGAGAAGAGAGGGGGTGGCTAAATTCTTAATGCCGTAACCACACAGCAAACTTACTACACTTACTTTACTTACAAAGTTTCTTAAAAACACTTCATTATATACTCATCTTAATATATAATATTAGTATTGATAGGACGAAGCTATTTTATATGTATTCGCAACAATACAATAAAACGATCCCTTCGAAATACTTTTTTTTTCTATATAAATATAAGACCTAACACGTAGCAGCCATAGTATTGAATTTCAGTCACGTAAAATCTTTGTATTTCCTCCGGCGGTGTCTCCTTCATTTAGGGCACCGTTAAAGTCTTTAATTTTATTTCTAAACATATTATTGAATTCTTACAAGCAATTGTACGTAATTGGACACTTATTCGATTAATCGTTCCTTAAAACAATTGTAAAGTTCTAAATGACTACCTACAATGCTGCAAATTAGTGCTACGTTAACTTACGTTTAAAAACTTTATTATTTGTTATTTAAAACTTTGAACAAAGAATAATAAATCCTCACTATACGATAATTATAACACTTTTTACTGAGGTGGGGTACAGCAGGAAATTTCCTGTAGTGGGGTAGTACCTCGACATTTACAGAAGACCACAGATAAATAATGCTGTTTTCAACTAGTATTGTGTTCCTGTTGGTGAGTAAGGTAACCAGACCTAGCTGTGATTTTCTGTAAGGTCGAAGCACTTCCCCAGTTGCATTACTCCAGATTTAGAGCAGGATATGTGCTATTCCCTGCCCCAGCTAAGTCTTCTTATTTAGCTTGTTTTTACAACAATAAATGAAAAATTTATTTAAAAAAAGACATAACATACACGCAAATTTTTATATGGATTAATTTGAAAATTTCACTTGAGTCCATCAACTATTTTTTTTTAATTCTAATTCCATAGACTGACACTACCACACAAAAGCAGATTAATAGAAAAAAAATTTAATCCTTTTCATACCGCTTTATTCGCTAGATAATTTTTTACAGGTTATTAATATTGTTTTTGACTAAAAATTTCTAATACCCGTACGTCAAACTAATCCGAACATTGTTAAATCACACACGGTATTTAACGCCTGTTTTTGATTAAATAATCACATCAACGGAATGCCTCGCGGGTCCGTGATTAAAATAGTTCTCACAGAAATTTAATCACAGCAATATTACAAGTAAAGTCAAAGAGGTAAACAGTTATTCTGTTACATTTATAGTGATCAAAGGGTGACCGCAGCGCGAAATTCGCTGTAAGAGCCTCGGGGGACAAGAAAGTTGAGAATGTTAACTCTGTTTGTCATGTACAAGTGTTTTACTGGAAATTATTTTTAGCACAAACGCAGTGGGCGTATGACAGACTATATATAAATATGAATGATATAAGAATATTTTAGTTGTATCTTTTATTTAAGAAAGAATAGAACCACAGGGAAAGTGAGTAGAATTTTAAAATAAAAGTTTTTAATACGTATATATTACTAGCTGACCAAGCAAATGTTGTTCCGTTTATTTTTTTTAATATACATTTTTTTTAAATTTAATTCATACAAACTCCGTTCTGACAAACAAAAATTTTGCGCTAGGTCGTGTCTAGTTTGAATCTTAGATCATATTTTTCGGCAATTTGAAATAAATATAAGTTTTTAATAAGTACACCATTAAGTCATCACTTCAATAAAATATAAATTACATAAAACGGTACTTAATGATACTATAGATAGGGTAGTATTATTAGTGAAGGTTAGGTTAGGATAGGTAGGTAATATAGGTAGTTTTTAGGTATTTGAATTCAACGACATCAGAACATACGTAATATTTGTATGTATCAACTAATTTGGAAAATTGCAGCATCCGTAATATACCGGGGGACAAAAACGATCACATGCCCCAACGGACTCTTATGCACTGACTGTCTTGTAGTGATGTCCTTGATGTCATATTTATCGATAAGTTGACAAAATATACAAAAAATACTCTTGCTTTTATTATTACCACTTAAATGGAACTTGTTGCGGTTGTTATTTTGAGATCATGTATATTTTGGCGATGTAAGTAAACAGTAAAACAAAGTATTAATGATGACCATGAAATCTTAAAAACATTACTTGCTTGAAATGTCATGAAAATATTTATATTCAATTATTTTATTATTTTATTTTAATTTTCAAATTATTTTATTAATTTTATTTAATTTTCAGTATACAACATAATTGATTTAAAATAATTGTGTGTCAAAGTACAAATAAAAAGGCATAGATAGTGCCCAGCACGAAATATTTTGCTCGAATTCGAGGCAGCCTGACTAGGGAAGCTTATATAAGTTTATTCTTTAAGGATAAAAATAAGAAAATATTTTTTTTTTTATCGTTGACATCTAGAATAAATAAAATATTTTATAGTTCAGGACAATTTTGTCACATATTTCTATTGAATATATATATATGCGTATCGCGATCGTATATATATGCCTGTTTGCCATACTAGAGGTATAAAAAAATCGGCAAATCATCAAAATATAATACTTGTTTTCTGTCTTTTTAAATTGTATACTCTCTGCATAAGTTATCGACGTGATCTATAAAATCTATGCTAGCACATCACTAGACAATCGAACCGCAAATGCGCGCTCAGTGTAAAACGTTTCCCTGATAAGTTCACTGAACGCAATGAACATCTCGACTATTTAATTTTGTTATAATATATATTTTATAAATATATTCTAAAATTATATTGTTTTTTATATTAACCTTAGATGACAGTGGTACGATTATTTATTGAAACAGCATAACAGAGCATAAAATAAAAATTATTCAATGATATATGTACATTTGTTTAATGAGTCTTATTATAAGCTACACTTCATTCACAGATACAACGACTCGGTAAAAAAAATACTTGAAAACAGCCAGTAAAATCAACAATTACAATCCAAATAAATAGGCATAAATTAAAATAACTTAAAGATTATTTAACAAGTAAAAATAAATAAATCAGATCTTCTGTAAGGTCGATTTACTAGCCGAGTCGGACTTCTCCATATTTTGAGCGGGAAATTTCCTGCTTTGCCCCACCTCAGTTAAAAAAAAAATTAAATTAAAATATACAACTTAGTTAACTAACTTCCGACATCACTGTATTTTCTCCTAAAACGTGGTAATTTCATTACTGTTAACGAGTTTAAAAGCCGTACGAGCCTGCAGTGGATTTCAAAGAATTTTACTTGTGTCCATCCATGCGAGCTCAGGTGAGAAATAAGGTTTTGATACACAGAGAAATTTGACTTTGTTAGTAGATATGATTCACAGAAAAGTTATTGACTTACTTGGCTTAATGTTCTTTTCTTTTATATCACTAGGTCGGCAAACAAGCATACGGCTCACCTGATGGTAAGAGATTACCGCAGCCTATAGACGCCTGCAACACCAGAACCATAGCAAGCGCGTTGCCGACCCTATCCCCAATCTGCCCAGGAGTTCTGGTCACCTTACTCACCAACAGGAACACAATACTGCTTGAAAATAGTATTATTTAGCTGTGGTCTTCTGTAAAGGTCAAGGTATACTACCCCAGTCGGGCTGCTCCATATTTTGAGCAGAAAATTCTTGTTGTGTCCTACCTCAGCTATGGCCCCATGGTCCCTCGCTCTCGGTTCTGACCATTTCGCTTCGCCTCGTACCACGTCATCCCGATTGCCTTCAATAACGCTGTCACTCGCCAAGTGAGCTTGCGATGGCCACTTTTCCTTTTTCCCTTGTGTCCATTTTTTTTTTTTTTAATTTGGAAAAGTTACAAAAGCTCTAAGATGAATACGTGAATCTTAACTGCCAATACCACAGATTCAAATGTACGTTACTCTTTTCAAATTTCATTTTATACTCAGCGGTAATATATATCGTCTTTAGATTTTTTTAAATTTATTCGAAAAAATTTGACACACGTTTAATAATTATGGGCGTATTTCTAGAGCAACAATTGTGTGCAGTGTGTCAATTATGCAACCTTTAAATTCGAATGGTCAAAATTTTAAAAACATATTTTGCACTTGTGTTAATTAAATTTAGACAAAATTAAGCATCAAATCTGCAATCCATCTCCTATATGAAAAAAGAAGCTCAGCAGTGGGATGTTAAAGGCTGCATCGTTATCGTAAGTATTGCAAAAACGTTCAGTATGATGTTCAGGGATAACTTCGTCGTTTATGAACCGATTTTGATAAAAAAAATTTTGTTTGTTTTGTTGCAAACCAGAATCTGATGATAAAACCCCAGCGAAATCGAATGAAACCCTCAAAAATCGTTTTGACGACTAGTTTTTACGTTTGTAAATTTTTTTCGTTTCGTTTGTGAGCACAATTATTATTACAAAAATTACTTACTTAGTTATTTATTTAATCACTGGGTTATCAGAAATGAGCCATAGCATCACAACCTTTACACACGTCAATGTTCACAAGGGACCCTTTAGAAATTTTCAACTGAAACCCTTTGAGGCGCGCTACTTCTCATTTGATCTCGAAATACGGAGATCAATTCGTTTTGAGAATACTCGAAAGGAAAACGTTGCCCAAATAAGAGCTTGTTTCAATTAATTTAGAAACTCAATTGCCCTCGAATTTAATCTTTTGTTTATTGTATCTCGCTTTTATATTTAATTTTTAAGCAATTGCTAGAAAATGGAATTCAAATTTACTTACAAAATTAAGGTCATTTTTTGTAATTAAAAATATCTCAGATATGCTCAACTAATAAAGATAAAATTTGAATAATTTACTGAGTATAAAGTATATTTATTACGAACAGTATATGGAAACATCTTCAATGTTTCTTTTAGAAAAACAAATAAAAAAATTCTGTAAGTGAAAAAAAAAGCTAAAAATATAATTTTAGAGTAAAACCTCTCTCCGCCTCTCTCTTTTTATCGAGTCTTTGCAGTTTTTTTCTAAATAATCTAAGTTTCAGCCTGTAGGCCTGAACCACCGGTATCATAAGAAAGAACATTTTCCAAAATTAATTATTTAACGAATACGGAGTAAAAGAATAAGCAAGGGGTGATAGACGTGCGAGTAAGTCCGCGAACTTCTGGCTCGACGACCTTTTTCGCTAGTGTGTCAACCTAAGTACACGTACTTTAAAATCGCCGAGTAAGTTCGTTGACGATCCGACAAGTTTGAAATTTTGCTCGTAACCCGCCTCCGCTCGTACGTGTGGCAGCACTGCGAGCCGCGAGCCGCCATTTTTAACGAGGAGGATTTTTATGAGAACGTTCTCAATTCGATGCTGCATGTATGTTACCTCAGAACTTTTGAATGGGTGGACTGATTTCCATGATTTTTGTTTTAATCAAAAGGTCGTGCATGTCGTGTGGTCCCATTTAAATTTGATTGCCATCTAACGAGTCGTTTTTGGGTTATATCTAATAATGCGTATTTACTTGACTGTTTTTTCCTCTACCTACGGTGTGTTACTGGTCGATGTAATTAAAGTCGTTTTTTTTTTTTTTGTTTACGAGCAAACACAGTTATGTATCGCCAGTCCGGGGACGCGCAACGCTTGTAGTGTAGGTATTTGTAATTTTTGTTACTTTTGATTGAGAAATAACTCAAAATGAATTATTTCAGAACTTCGTCTTTTTTTGGTTTTTAAAATGTAATACGATACAATTCTTAAATAACACAAAGCTTCTTCTGTCGACGACATCGCAATATAGAATGAGTAAGCTTCACGTGTTTCACCGACGTCGAAGTTCGTGATCTTAAAAACCGCGTACTTTAAGTTCGCACGTCCATCAACCACTTAACCCCGTCCATTCATCTATCCTGAAATTTATTGACGAAATTACAAAACCTCATTATTAAAACCTCATTATAAACTCTATTAAACTTTTAACATTTTAGGCAGTCCAAAATCATTGTTTACCATGAACCCAATGTGACAGCTATAGGAAATTGTATGGATGCCAGCATCGTCTGCTGTTATTAAATTTCACTCACGTACGAAACTGAATTTCTGCTCCGTCTTAGATATTACAGCGGTTATCACGAGGAACGGTAATGAAATTAATGATAAACATACCCTACAACTTAACAAACTAAGGGTGTAAATAATGGTTATTAAGATGCTTTAAAGATTTGATACCAATACACTATGTATTGATTAAATGCTAAAGTTTAAATTTTAATTAAAACTATAGGCTTAGTAAAAAATAGCCTACAGGCTTTCTCGGTAAATGGGCTATCTAACACAAAAATAACTTTTAAATTCGAACCAGTATTTCCTGAGATTAACGCGTTTGAACAAACAAACAAACTTTTTAGCTTTATAATGTCAGTAGAGATGTACAAATATGCTTGAAAAAATTGTCGTATTTAATAGAAAACGTGGTTATTTCATATATATATCTGGACGGTAAGTATTCGGGCGCGGTAAACACTGTTTTTCCCTCGTAAATCGCGATTTTGCGGGTATTTCCGGGTTAAAAAGTACTGTATATGTTGCCCCACAACCTCCTCTATCTTCTAGTGATAATCCTACAAGAATCATTTCAGCCATCCTGAAGATTAGATCGGACAAAAAGAAAGACAGACAAACAAAACTTCCAAAATCGTTCGTTTTTTTACTTGAAGACACATAATTAATGTAAAGGAATATTCAGCAGAAAAGAAACTAATAAAAGATATTATATATAATCTCGATATTCCAAATAATCCCATGTTTCCAGATAACGAAAGCCCTGTTAATATGTGCGGTATAATGAAGTAGGCTATATTAGATTATGCCTTATCTCTGATTGCTGGCCTGCGGTCAAATTATGATCATTCGATTTATAGCCATCTTGCTTCGTTGGTATGATGTAATTGATTTTGACAATTGAATAATTTGGACTCAATAGCTATTGTAAGAATTACTAATTAAAAATATATTAATATGAACTTTACCTAACCATAAAAAATACATTTCTGCTTAATACAGTAATTTAAGATATAAAAAAGCGAAATAACATAAAAATAGCGACGTAAAACAAACACATTGAAACAAAATATTAATAATTGTGTTTGCCAGCAAACGAAAAAAAACTGACTTCATTTACATCGACAAGAAATAAAAACGTAGGTAGACGAAAACATAGTCAAGTAAATACGCATTATCAAAGATTACTCCAATAGTTGTAATCAGATCTCGATGAAATTTAAATGTGACTACATGATAAACATCGCCTTTCGATTTCGATTAAATTAAAAATCATCAAAATCGGTACACTCAGTATAAAGTTATGCGGATTTTCGACAGTTTCCCTCGATTACTCTGGGATCCCATCATCAGATCCTGGTTTCCTTATCATGGTACCACACCTAAGATATCTCCTTTCCAACAAAAAAAGAATTATCAAAATCGGTTCATAAACGACGAAGTTATCCCCGAACATACATAAAAATATATATTTATATATACCGTCAAATTGAGTAACCTCCTCTTTTTTGAACGTCGGTTAAAAAGCATGACAAAACAATTTTATAGTATTTAATGAAGAATAGAAACAAATTAAACTTCTGAAAATTAAGCTTCTCGAAGTTAACTTAAATAAAATAAAAATAAAAAAAATAAAACTATAAGAGATTCCAGAAACAGCAAAATAATTGCCATATTGGAACGTTAAAACTAATATAATGCTATTTTTACATTCAACCGGAAAATTTCATTTATCGGCTTCGGAGAAAAATGCTTTGTCCCACTTGCTGACATTCTTGCATAGATATGAGGGAATTATCTATAGGCTCGTCGAATTTTTTAAGGTTTTAATTTAATTATTTATTTAATTTCTACCAAACTTAAATAATATATTCTGTTACATTTTTAAAAATTTGACCTGATCTGTTCTTGGTTCTGAATTTAATTGTTATTTTACGTTTATCCAAAAAAATATATCACAGAATAAATACCTATCACAACTAGTTTCATAAATAAGTATTAAATTTTATTTCGCTAGTATTTTTCTTGTTACTAAAAAACTTAACTATTACATATAGTGATGCGTAAATTAAAAAAAAAACAACAATTATATAATAAATTTATATAATAATGTTCTATATTAAATATCGATTATTGTTGGAATTAAAATATACTATGTATGTGTGTGTGTGTGTGTGTGTGTCCTTTATTACAATGACAATGTAGCAACAATATTAAAAGTAATGAGATTAGCATATGTAGCCGTACTAGGCATAGTCTGTATTTCGGCTATTTTCAGCGACAACTAAGGCACGAAAACTTTATTAACAAAAGTCAATTATCTAAAAGTTATTGTTAAAAAGTATTCCTTGACTATAAATAGAGCATTGACAAGATGGTGGTGCGAGAAGCAATAACTGCAACGTAGCATCGTCGATGCCACGCGGCTCTCTGCCGAGGACGACGTTTGAAGACAATTTAAAATATTGGTAAATAGTTTAAATATTTACATATAATCTTTAATTTGTACGATTTTATTTTTGTGTTACCCACACGTTAGGATATTCTAAACATTTTTAATACCATATCAAAAATCGACTGTTCCAGCGGTGATCGAACCTGCATCTCCGGCTGACCGTGTCGGCGCTCTAGCCAATTAAGCTATGGAACGATGCACTCGCTAAATCGAAATTTTTATGATGATTCGGTCTAAGCGACCGTAGTGCCGTCTATAGTGAGCTCTTTACAGAAACCCGTAACTATTCAACTATACTACTGATGATGACACTTACATCCTCACGATGTGAGCAATTGATGAGTTTTTCGCAGACTCTACATTCTAAATCGGTAAAAATCACATTAACGTAGGTAGCATTGTATAAATCAGCTCACTTCAGTTGAGTTACATGATAACAACCGAGACAGACAGCTTGACGTGCTCTCCGAGGCACGGTGAGGAGACTCACAAAAATAGATTCCCAAACTGGAAAGAAATATTTGTACAAATACAAATATAAAACCCAAGCGGTAATCGAACCCGCAAACCGCGTTTTTTTTAGGCGACTGCTCACACTACTACACCAGAGTGATTGTTTATTAATTTTAACGATACTTAAATATTTCAAAAAACTATTTACTTTCTGAAAATATCGGTATGATGCCTCGAAAATATAAACATATTCTTAATATCTTATTAACTGAGGTAGGGCACAGCAGGAATTTCCTGCTCAAAATATGGAGCAGCCCGACTGGGGTAGTACCTCAACCTTACAGAAGACCACAGCAAAATAATACTGTTTTCAAGCAGTATTGTGTTCCTGTTGGTGAGTAAGGTGACCAGAGCTCCTGGGGGGATTGGGGATTGGGTCGGTAACGCGCTTGCAATGCTTCTGGTGTTGCAGGCGTCTATAAGCTACGGTAATCGCTTACCATCAGGTGAGCCGTACGCTTGTTTGCCGACCTAGTGACATAAAAAAAAAAATATATATAAAAAATACCTTAAGTAAAAGTATAAAATTAAAGAATATAGATTAAAAATTCTTTTCTGCACAACAGATCTCGGTAACCGGGACAACCATTTGTCAGATTATTACAAATTTAGTATTCAGAAAGAAAATCCAAAGACAAATACAAAGAAACGCGCCAACTCCGAATAGGCCTACGCTAAATGCACAAAGGATATTCCGTATAGTAGTTTATTCTAAATACTTTATTTTCTATAATTGTGTTTGCTCGCAAACAAAAAAAAAACTTCAATTATATCGACAAGTAATACACGCAGCACCATTCGATTAAAAAAATTATAAAAAACGGTCCAAAGTCCAAGAAAATCATTAAAAAATTGCAATCGAATCGAGAACCTCCTCCTTCTCTGGAAGTCGGTTCAAAACAAATAACGCATTAAACACATTTATAATTTGAAGATATTATCTATTTATTTATTCATACCATTTGTAAAAGTACAAATTGAAGAATAACAGTGGAAGTCAATTCAATAACAACAGTTAAGTCATTAAATCTCTTTCTTTCGCATTGCAGTTTTTATTAAACTTCAGCGGGTTCTTACCCGTTAGTAGAACGCTTAGTTGGATTCGGTTCAGTACACTTTTATTACAGATTCTTGAGGAATCTGTAATTTTTACCCTCTGACTCTTTAGGGCAAGAGACCTGACCTCGATACTCTATACAGAACCCTAAAAACAATGAATTAGTAACGCTTACATCAACGAGATTTCGTCGAAAAAAAACTGCAGCCTTTTCCCATTTTCTCGCTTATCGGCCTCATTCATCATTGAGGGGAACGTCGCCTAATGTGAGAGGTCTTAGATTTTTTTAAATGAAATTAACATAAACACTGCGTGAGATTTCCCTTTCCTGAATGAATTGTGTGAAGACAAACGTTTTGGAAGTCTTTTGTCGACTATTAATCATGGAAGGCAAACAATCTCTGGATAATTTAGAGAAATGTCGTGATAATAGCTGAGTGGATGAAACGTGTAATTTACAACCAAAATATCGTCAGTTTTTTGCCAGGCCATTTTTAAATAAACAAATCGTGTGTGTTGAGGTGAAAGATGACATCATGAAAAACCCTGCATATCTTGAAGACATAGATGATGGTTTATTGCACTTTGATACCTTCTTAAAAAACTGGTCCTTGAAATGTGATACCATTTAAACTCGAGCGAGTCAAATCTTTGACGAGTAATTTAGGAGTTATGCCTAATAATGCGTATTGTACTATACTTGTCGATGTTAATTGAAGTCGGTTTATTTTGATTGGAAAACCACTACAATTATTACGTCAACCAAATCATAAAAGAATTGATTTTGTTTACCAAATAAAAAAAAACATGGCGAAAAACGTTTTTGTTCCTATTTATCTAAATAAGCGTAAATCGTGTTATATCAAACAGTGTTCAGTGGGTCTCTTTGAACAGTATTTGTCGCTGATGTGGCACAGATTCCACAAAACCAATATAGGCTCATAATCGAACTATCCTCTAACTCTTTTGTGCCCTTTGAAATTGCAAAAGCGTTATTCGAGATATTTTGATCGAAAATTTGCAAAACGAATTTATGAGGCTCTGACCGTGATGTATTCATTAAACACCTTAAAATATAATACTATTAACAACCGCTCTGTTATACTCGTAATGATGTATGTGCCATGTCAGTGCCTACATAGTGGCGGTTTAAATATTTGTATATACTTATATCATCATTACAGCCTATACAGTCCACTGCTGGACATAGGCCTCCACAAGTACGCGCCAAAAATGGAATGAACTCATGTGTTTTGCCTTTAGTCACCACGCTGGGCAGGCGGATTGGTGATCGCAGGGCTGAATTTATCGCACCGCAGACGCTGCTGCCCGTCTTCGGCCTGTGTATTTCAAAGCCAGCAGATGGATGGTTATCCCGCCATCAGTCGGCTTCTTAAGTTCCAAGGTGGTTGTGGAACCTTGTTATCCCTTAGTCGCCTCTTACGACACCCACGGGAAGAGATGGGGTGGCTAAATTCTTTAGTGCCGTAGCCACACAGCACTACAATTATTATACTTATATATATTTATACTATATACATTTGTCAAAAAAAATTAGCTTTATCAGTCGGCTGTTACCTAACAACACAAGCATTTAGTTAATTACCGCGGGAACAGATGACCGTGTGTGTATGCAATAAGATATTTATTTATTTATTTCGCATTCAGCCTGTAATATCCTACTGTTAGGCATATGACTCTTTCTCCGTGTAGGAGAAGGATTAGAATTTACCCCCCCAACACTACTCCAATGCGGGTTGGCGGATATATTCCCAACTATGAGTAACGATCGCTATCATGTGTACATGATAACAACCGAGACCGACAGCCTAACGTGCTCTCCGAGGCACGGTGGGGAGACACACAAGGACAGATATCCAAACCGGAAAGAAATATTTGTACAAATATCAAACCCGAGCGGGAATTTCTGTTTTAAAGCAATGTTGTGTTATTATTGGTGAGTAAGGTGACCAGAGCTCCTGGGACGCATTGAGGGTAGGGTCGGCAACGTGCTTGCAATGCTTCTGGTGTCGCAGGCGTCTATAAGCTACGGTAATTGCTTACCATCAGGTGAGCCGTACGTTTGTTTTCCAACCCAGTTGTATAAAAAAAGGTAGAATAGGCCATTAGGACCAGTTTGACCTAAATTAATAAATTTTTGTGAATAAAAACATCTCGTAAATACACTGGAATTCAATGCTGAAAAAGAATAATAAGTCAAACGCTTTAATCCAAACCTCAAATCTAATAACTTGTAAAACAGGCCCTTAAAGTTAAAACTAATTGAATGAAAAATGCAACCCTGATATATTTAAAAACGAATAAACACGGACAGCTATGTTTCCCTTAGAAAGTCACTCAGTGAAGTAAACTCATAATTTTCATTTCAACACTTCGAAGAGCAACGCGATTGAATGGAAAATTTCCTGTAGAAGATATTTCACGATGAGATTCACAGCGATACAGTCGAAGGCAAAACTCATATATATATACTTTGTTGATATAATATTTAAACGAAGTAATCTCTGAAACTACAGCTCTGGTGATCTGTGATTTATTTCAAATTCTTAGCAAAAATTGTGCAATAATTGTTATCCTGTTGCGTTTTATCAGCAATAGCGAGAATGTTATTAATATAGTTCTTTTATTACCTTTTAGCACTTGTTTCATTTAAAAAACCAGTCATAATTTGTTCATATAATATACAGTAAACATTAAAATACAGCAACTCAATGGCACAATTACAAAGCGGCTCTCGCAAATTGCTTAATCTTTGTTTGTAAGTAATGTACGATTGCTGCTTTTATTGCTGCGACACTTTCCAACAGATTGCAAAATTTACGTATTTTATCATTTCTCCCGAGAGACATTTTTTTGATTCTTTTCCTTGCCAGCCCAGATCACCTTAATAGCTTATGGGTACTGTGAGATTTTCGTGTTTTATTATATTTCTGAAAAAGCTAAAAACAAATTTAAAAGAAAAAGAATTTTTAAAATTTAATGAAACAAGTTTTTTCGGATTTTATCGCGGTTTATTATTAACTTTTGATTCCCGACGTTTCGGATACTTTATAGCAACCATGGTCACGGGAGGACTGAGGTGTCAGACGTCCTAACGTTACAAAGTTATTCGATAAAATAACATTAGAAAACAATTTTTAAAATGATTAATTAAAAGTAAAATGCTAATTTAATGAGTATTTGCATTAATTTACGCCTCATGGTTACATAATTGTTTTTAAGTGCTCATTTTCCCCACAAATTATAACTTCGAAAGATATGCACCCTAATGCTCTGAAAAGACCCGTTCAAATTTTAACGTGCACATAATTTCATGCTTGTTTTGTGCTTATGTAAAAATTTATGTCGTCTTTATTTTCGCTATAATAAAACATGGTAATTTATATATACATATTAATATACCGTATAACCGTGGTGCCGCGAACAATAATAAAAATCATCATATCAAAAATTTCGATCTAGCGGGTACATCGTTCCATAGCTTAATTGGCTAGAGCGCCGACACGGTTAGTCGGAGACGTAGGTTCGATCCCCGCTGGAACGGTCATTTTTAATATGATATTCAAAAATGTTTAGAATTCCTAATGTGTGGGTAACACAAAAATAAAATCGTAAATATATTAAACATATTTGACGACATGTTGGTACGGCGGTTACGGTGTGGCGTTATAGGTCGCGGATTTTGATCCTGCTCATGGCAGACACTTATATACACAGATCATCTTTACCGTAGCCTCGACAATTTTACTTATATATTGTGTGTGATTTCGGGCAACTGGTATAGTAAATCCTAGTGGTTCCGCGTTGGCGCAACGGTCACAGCCATGGATTGTACCTATTACGCTGGTGGCTGTGGGTTCGATCCCCGCACATGACAAACATTTGTATTGGCCATACAGGTGTTTGCCGTGGTCTGGGTGTTTGTACAATCCTTGTGGGTCTCCCTACCGTGCCTCGGAGAGCACGTTAAGCCGTCGGTCCCGGTTGTTATCATGTACACCTGATAGCGATCGTTAATAATACTCTTTATTGTACACCATTAAAAGAAACAACAGAGAAAAAAGACATAAAATGAAAGATGTACAAAGGCGGTCTTATCGCTGAAAGAGCGATCTCTTCCAGACAACCTTTGGGTATAGGACACGAAACAGAAACTGCAGTTAGGAAGTAAACAAACGATTGGTGTGGAATTAGAATACTCGAACAAAGTACTAATAGACAATATATCGTTACTCATAGTAGAGAATATATCCGCCAACCCGCATTGGAGAAGCGTAGTGAATTTACATGGGGAAAGAGGCCTATGCCCAGTAGTGGGACGTTACAGTCTGAAGCGTAGCGTGTAATCCGTTATGTCGTTTTAATGTTAGAATTAAAGAGTAAATAGTCATTACTTTAAGGTACCAAACATGCTAACTCGTAGCACTGGAGAGTCAAAAGTATGTAGCAATCTTAAAGTATTGATCTTTGCGTTAACTGAAGTTTTGTCGTAAACTAAAAGCTGCGTCTCATATGGACTTGTTGTAATAATATCTTGAATGGGTAATCATTGATAATATGTAATCATAGATAGTAATAATAAGATCACAAGATGTTTTTTTTTCTAATAAACCCTTATGTTCATAACATTTTCTAAGTATTCCTTAACCGGATCCGTTTAAGGAAAGAAAGAAAGAAAGAATATTTTTTTTAAGGCACAAGTTAATGAAGGTATGTTAACAGTAAAAACAAGTTCGACATTTAGGTTTATATATTTTATTACCTTACATATAACAAAGATACATATTACATATAAAAAAAACAAATATGGAACTTTAATTACAAAGATGAAAACTAATACCGTTACTCCTTTAATCATAAACAGTTGACTTTCAATCGCTAGAAGACCGTGTTTGATGTTAAGTTACGAACGCGATGTGAAACAACAGTGTAATGTCGGCCTAAATTTGAAACTGCACTACTTTTAGAAATAATTGGATGCAAAGCTTCAGTGGAATCCTCATTCGTCATCCCTTGTGGGGAGACTCAGTTCCGTAGCGCGCGATGTTAGGAAAATTATGCTACTAGTTTTTTAACCGACTTCCAAAAAAAAGGAGGTTCTCAATTCGACTGTTTTTTTTTTATGTATGTGACTTCAAAATTTTTGACTGGATGGACCGATTTCGACACAAAAAAATTCAATCGAAAGGTGGTATGTGTCATTTGGTCCCATTTAAATTTATTTGAGATCTAACAACTACTTTTCGAGTTATATCTAATAATGCGTTTTTACTTGACTCTTTTTTCGTCGACCTACCTTGTATTATACCACATAACTTTTTACTGGATGTACCGATTTTGATAGTTCTTTTTTTGTTGGTTGGTTGGATTTGATGATGGGATCCCAGAGAAATTGAGGAAAACTCTCGAAAATCCGCATAACTTTTTACTGGGTGTACCGATTTTTATAATTTTTAATTAAATCGAAAGCTGATGTTTATCATGTGGTCACATTTAAATTTTATCGAGATCTGATAACTACTTTTTGAATAATCTTTGATAACGCGTAATTACTTGATTATTTTTTCGTCGATCTACGTTGTATTACTTGTCGATGTAATTGAAGTCGGTTTTTTTCGTTTGCGAGCAAATACAATTATTGTGACACTATTCCCCACAAATTTAATTTATATAGTAACTACCTATAAATGTTGTATTAAGGTACTGATAATTTAAATGCTAATTATTATAAAAAATACATTCCGAATCGTTTTAGTTTCGCGTTAACTACTCCTACATTTTAGTACGTTAATTTACATTTTTAAATTAATTTTAAATAATACGAACGACCTCATTCTTTATCCTCGTTCGTTTATTATCATTTGATATGGTATTAACATTTTTCTTAGACAAGTAAGCCTTTTTTGTGCCTATTAAGACAGTCGATCTGAAGGTGTAAACTCCACTCGTGCATCAGAACTGACACACACTTTTTGTCTAATCGGACCAGTTATTATGAAAATAGCGCACTCAACGTAACAATCTCTTAAGCTTTACAATATTATTAAAGATGGTAAAGCGAAAATGACACTTAAATTAGACCACAAACTATATTGCCGACACAAGTGATCGCCTTACATATTCTGACACTTCCAGACATAATATCCTCGGCAATTCATCTCATTTAACTCTGCATTAAAGCGAGTGGCGAGTAATTTGAGTTTTGCTATTTTCGAGGAATATTTTTCGTTGTTAAAAAGCGACCAATGGCGAGTAAAAGTTTTAATTACAGTTCAAATTGATGTCTAGGTAGAGTTGTTCTGGAAATTCACGTAGCTTTATAACGTATGTTACCTTTTTAAATATATTTTGTTACAATATTAGTGTGTATTATTCATTTTATTTCACAGTTTTTTAAAAGAGTCTTTTGTCACCCTATCGCAATCCACTGTTGGACATAGGCTTCCCCAAGTTCATGATAAATATCCCGGTTTTCCGCAATCCTCACCTAGCTTCAACCAGCGATCTTACGTAGATCGGTCCAGCGGGCCTGAGGACGTCTCACACTGCGTTTGCAAACATACAGTTGTCGGTTTTAAAATCTATAATTAAGTGAAAATCGGTTTGATTTTATTTGTGATAGATATTATAACCACGGTATATGATTATATTATTGCATTAAATTAATTATATATGATAATATAAAAATATATATATATATATATTGAAAAGTTTTGTATTAACATTTTCATTACTGCTAACAGATGGCGCTACGTGCGTTGACCAATAAACGTTGCAAATCACTTCTAGTCGGCATTTTTTTTTAATTTGTTTTCAGATATCTGGTATTATAATATATAAGTACACTTTTGTTATTTAACAAAACTTATCCGCCTAAATTATCTGTACAATCAAAAATTTCGTGAGTAGTTTTCAGTTTTAGAAATATTAAACCTTATATAAGTATTATTCATCATTATCAACATTATTTTATTTTTATTTTTTGCATTTAAGAGTTATACGTTTTTTGCACAAACACAATACGAGAGGAAACCTAAAAGAGGTTTTTGACATATGCAATCAACGAATCTTTAAACATGACAACAGACACAGACAAATAAACACAAAAAAAAAGTTAAAATACCCTTTTTTATTATTTTATATTAACATCCACGGACTATCCGCGAGAGAACGAAAGTAACCGACGTAGCCTACAGAATTAGCAAGTTGAAGTGGCAGTGGGCTGGTCATTTGTGTCGCAGGACCGATGGCCGTTGGAGTAGACGGATCCTAGAGTAGAGACCGCGTCTTGGCAAACGCAGTGTCCGTTGGACCGACGATATACGTAAGATTGCCGGTGTCGGCTGGATGAGGATTGCGGAAGACCGGGATGTCTGGCGCGAACTTGGGGAGGCCTATGTCCAGCAGTGGACTGCGATAGGCTGAAGTGAATGAGTGAACATCCACGGGCTCAAAATGTCCAAGCCTTTTGTCAAACATGCATGCATTATTATAATACCACAGGCGATTTTTCATTACAACTACAAATCGACAGTCCTGTGACTGTCTCGTAAAACTAGGACGTGGTCCGACGCTGACGGTATTTGTTTTTTTTTTTACTCTACAATAATCTTTTGAAGAAAACTGCATACACATTATTCATTTCATACATCGTAGTTTCTGGACATATTATTATTTTTGTTATTACAAATAAAGATACACTTGAAAACAACAAATGCGTAGTAAATTCAGATTAACATATTTTTAAACAGAATACTGAAATATTAATTTCCGATTGATGACCAATTAATAGACACGAATTTAAAAATTGTAATCCGTATGTTTCTTGTTGCGTATTTTCAGAGATGAAGGCATAAGCGTGACATTTTATTTATTACGGCGCTCAGTTCCGCCGAGGTTTTTTAGATTAGAGTAATAACTTCAGGACGGCGACGGATAATTTATTTACGAGCTCCTCGGGTACGTTTCCTTTATCTTTAACTAGGCTAGCTGCTTGGTTTTACTGCGACATAGCGACGTAGCAAGTTATATAGCCTATCTCTATAATGCTACGCTTTGAAACAAACAACCCATATCACTTCTGTCTAACAAAACAAAATAGATGGCAATTTCTGTTTATTTTGGATTAAATATATGATAAAGATGTGTGGGTTTAGTTTTGGTAGCTTTCGTGCAGGATATTTGACTGAATGATTGATTTTTTTTTTAGTCTTTTGAAATTTTAATTTAAATTTCGAATCGATTTTACAATAACTGAAAATAATTTATTAAGGAACTACCTGACAGACTTCGTTCTGTCGAAAGTTAATAGTATTTTTTTTTTAATTTTTTTTTTTTTTATTTAGTATTAAAACCTTCCTTGGCCCTCAGGAACAAGGAACGTACAAAAAATAAATTAGCCGAATTGGTCGAGCCATTCTCAAAGAATTATACGAGTATACTTTGTGAAATGACGATTTCAAAAGTTCTTTTAAAGCGTATCTACTTAAATAAATAAAATAATAATTAAAAAAAAAACAAAAAACCCGCCTGCGTGAAGAACAACTAATAGAAAATCAACTGAAAAAGCTGGAACAAGATAAAAATTCAATATGCACACAAAGTCAGCGAAATAAATAGAAACAGTATCAAACATTTTGTGCTGTACATTTAAAATATATTAATACGGTAGTCCTTCGAAACTTTATGCAACGTCGTACATAACATGCAGTCGGAGACATGCACAAAGAAAGAATGATTTGAGTTATCCTTCAATTTCATGCCTCCGACTGCATATTATCTATGACGTTGCATAAAGTTTCGAAGGACTACCTTATTAATATATTTTAAATGTACAGCAAAAAATGTTTGATACTGTTTCTATTTATTTCGCTGACTTTGTGTGCATATTGAATTTTTATCTTGTTCCAGCTTTTTCAGTTGATTTTCTATTAGTTGTTCTTCACGCAGGCGGGTTTTTTGTTTTTTTTTTTTTAATTATTATTTTATTTATGTCTTTTTAGTCAGACAAATTACGTAATCGGTTCAATTAATTAAAACAGTTTACATCATGTGGTTGATTAAGTAAATTTTTAGCGTCAAGAGAACTGATAGCAAGCCCGGAGAAAGATCTCACTCTGCTCAAAGCAACGTAAGCCTGACCTTTAGCAAATAGGTGACTGCTTAAATCAACAACTATTAGTTTTAATATAATGAAATTATTATTAAAATTATTTGTTTGTATTTGGTATTATGTATTTGTTATTAATTTTATTAATGTAATTGTAAATTGGTGTGACATTTATTAATTTTTATTTGTAATTTTAATTGTATGTTTTTTTTTAACCATTGTATTTTATTTGAAAGGCTACACCGCGAAGTTGATCGTCGCCTAGGAGGCGAGTTTGACATGGCATAGGCGTGCGAAAGAGCAAAGTCCACATTTTTTAAACTTTAATATTGTATTTCTGTCTTAGTGTTACGGTAATAATAATCATGATATACCTTTTTAAAATCCTTGTATTGTGCCCTTCAATTTGATACCCATATTGTAGTATTCGAGAAAAAAATTTTTTTTTTCATTAAATACAATGGCTTCGCACAGCCGCCATGTTTGATTTTTTTTAATGTCACCTATCTAAGAACACTTGGGCAGCAAAGACGAACCTAACGATACCTCAGTTATGTAAATCCGTTTAGTGGTTCTGGAAATATGAGGTAGTAAAGAATATTACATACATACATACATACAAGATACGCGCGAAAAACATAACCCTCCCTTGGCAGTCGGGTAAAAAAATTGATTTACTATAAATCTTAAAGTCAAATGAAATATAGATATCAAGCCTCAATAAATGTCATAACCATATACTATTACATATTGGTAAGCTTTATTAACTTGACCATTCGAAATATTGTAAGTTATATAGTAAAGAGATTATTATCCATAAATTCAAGTTTGATGACACGTTGGCGTAGCGGTCAAAGCACTGGCTTTTTATTTTTATATATATATATATATATATATATATATATATATATATATATATATATATATATATTCGCACTGCCGCTATTTATATTGCGTCAATTTTTCAATCATTATCATTATCTGATTCTGTATATCACCTTTCATTTCAATTTTTTTATTATTATTGTTTTTTTCTTATTTTATATATAATATATAAGTACTGGCTTGCGATGGCGGTCGCTGGCTCGATCTTCGATCATGGTAAACCTTTTTATTGGCCATACAGATGTTTATCGTCTGAGCTTTTGTGCGTATTTGTACCCCCGACACAGAAGAAATTCCTAATGGGTGCCATTGGGTATGAGGCATCTATTATTTATTATTACTTATTGAATATAAATACGTGCTTAATATCTTAGGCTACAGGAAAATATTACACAATAATTTAATAATAAACTTCCGTTTGCTGTTAACATTTATTTGTTTAGTATTTCTGTGGTCTGTGGTAGACGAGTATTACTACATTTTTTATAGTGTTAAAAAATAAAATAGAAAAATGTTAAGGAATTTAAGTATTTTTGTTAATAAAAAACTATTATTTTTTAATAAAAGACTAAGCACGAATCCTATCCTCCTAGTAAATTTAATACAAAGAAATAGATATTTTATCACTCAATTGTCGAAAACTTTAATCGTTTAACTCAACGCTTACTCAATGAAATTTATCGGAAATAACATTTAATCCTCTAGAATCTTCTAGCAGGAATTAAAAGTTTAAGCGAAGCCTGTATAAATCAAGGTACAATCTTCGGAGTGTCTCTAGTTCTTAACGACCGAGATACGTGCTTTACGATTCCTTTTAAAAGGTGTGTGCTATGCACTTTTGCGGATGTAGTTATATAGAGTTGATTAAGCTAATTTTAATGCCTTTGGTTTCTACTTTTGTGAATTTGAGTTTTTAACGTTTTGAGACTATTAATTCTACAGTTAAACTACTTAAACAGTCTTGCGCGACCTTGTTATAATACCTGTATTAAGGTTCACTTGTAAATCAAGTAAAATAACACATTTTACATTGACGTATTTGAAGTCTGTGGGCTATAATATATACCTATTTATCGAGACAAGAATTCTGGAGTATTGAGAGTGACAAAATCAAAGATGGCGGTCCCGAGTACGTATCACGCTTGGGCACATATTTGGACAATTCTTTATTGTCATTAGGTGATGTGCTTGTTTGCCGACGTAGCTATATAAAAAAAAATTGAGTAGAAAAATAAAATATAAGTAATAATATATAGTATGATAATGAAGACAACAGGTAGAAAAAAATATTTTTATTTGTCTTTAAAAAATACATTCTCAATTCGACGATATTTTAAATGTGTGTGACATAGCTTTTTACTGGGTGCACCAATTTGGATGGTTCTTTGTTTATGTGGAAGCTGGTGCTCGTCATGTGGTCCGACATAACTTGAGGGAGATCTGAAGACTAGTTTTTGAGCTATCTCTAATGTTGTATTGCACTATCTATATATATAAAAATCAATGCCATTTTTCGTTGTGATTTTATAACTCAAGAACGAGCTCATCTATCCAAACCAAATTTTTAGTCTTTGTTCGGACTATTTAGAAGATGGTATGTGTGAAGTTTGCACAAAATCCGTCGAGCGGTTCTTTATTTATCACATTTTTTGTAACATCATCCTTTTGTTAATGGAGATTTTTGTGTCAAATTGAAACTTTTTTTAAGATGGGGATTGTGCTGTCAAATTTAAACTTTTTTCAATGTTGGCAGTATAAGCATTTTGTTATGTGATTAATGAGGTCATTTAATTTTGGACGTGCTTCGCAAAATTAAAGCAAATAGATAATTATTGCTTTGTGTTTATATTTTTAAACATTTTGTTGAGTGCATTCATACAAACGATGAGTCTTGAATTGTTCAAATGTACTATGTGCGTGTACTTTTCTCAGTTTTTTAGCGAGTCATCGGTGTTTCATATCGTTTACGGGTTTTATTTGAATTAAATTTTCAAACAACGGTAAGTTTAGAGCTGTTGAAGTGAATTACACGTATGCACGTGTGTTTCTTTACTTGAACAAACATATTATGCGCATACAGGTGTTTTATTCATTTGTAACCGATGGAAGCACGTCGATTTAAAAATGAATTATTTGATGACATTTTTATATACATTGATGTATGCAGTCATATATATTTCTATACAAAAATATACGCTCAAGTGTAAATACTGATACACCACTATTAATGTAGCAATTTGTTTTTAATTAGATTTATTCTTTTTTATATGAAGGAAAAATGCCACGGGCCAGACGAGCAAACACAGGTCGGCGAACGCGTAATGCAAATGATGTGGCATTACTAAGACGATCACAGACTGCAGATGAACGCGCACAAGCTAATGCATCGCAGCGTGAACGCAATGCACGAAATAGATCTGTTGACCCTGTATCTGTACTGAATCTTGCACGGCGATCACGAATACGTCGTGCTGTTTTGGCGGAAATAATGCGTGCTACTTTTAATTACAACAGTCAGATTGATTTTAGTATGTACGGATACATTGGAATGATAGACGCAATATGTCCACATTGTGATGCGGCTAACTTTCAAGGTGAAACGTCCGGCATGTTTTGTGCTAATGGAAAAGTGAGATTGCCAGCATTAGAAACTCCACCCCAACCATTGTATTCATTAATTTTTGGGACATCTCAAACGTCAAAGCACTTTTTGAGTCATATTCAACAATTCAAACAAATTCGGCATTTCAAATGACCTCTTTTGGTGCTACAAAAATTATTAGAGATAACTTTATGTCGACGTTTAAGGTAAATACTTCAATAGGAATGTTCCATGTCTATATCAATTTGAATCATAAAGTATTAGATAGTTTTAAAAATTAAACTAATTTAAAAAATGTTACAGATTCTGGGCCAGACGCTGATCATCAATTTTTGCAAATTTATTTTATTGGTGATGAAAATCGTGAATTAGATCAACGTTGTGCAATTGTTTTGAATACAAGACGAGAAATTATTCGTAAGCTACAAAGGTTTTTCCATCAGCAAAACGCCTTAGTTCAATTATTTAAAATTGCTCTCGATCTTATGCCATCTGATAATCACAAAATCGTAATAAGGGCTGATAGAACACCTTTAGGAGAGCATGCAAGGCGATTCAATGCACCGACAATTGACAAGGTTACAATTGTAATTATTGGTGATCAGTTTCAATCCCGTGATATTGTACTTCATCGCAGAAATGAGCATTTGCAAAGTGTTTCGGAAATTCATCGTAGTTACGATGCATTACAATACCCAATATTGCATTAGAAAGGTGACGATGGCTACCATATCAATATACCAATGATTGGCCGATGAACAGGTAAAAATAATTGAAATACTTTCAGTGTGTTAACATTTCATTTATATAATTTTCTAAAGTCACATTTTGCACTTATTTTCAGGTCTATATGTACAGAAAAAAGTTAGTGCCACGAATTTTTATTCGTATCGATTGTTCATCCACAAGCACACAATTATATCTTGAGATGTGGTAAAATATATCATCAGTACATCATTAATATGTATGCCAAAATAGAAACTGAACGTCTTAATTTTATTCGTTTCAACCAAGCAAAATTAAGATCCGAAGAATGATGCGATAGCGAATGATGCTAATGTTAATGACATTGGACGTTTAACTATATTGCCATCTTCGTATATTGGTAGCCCACGGCATATGAACGAATATGTACAAGACGCAATGTCTTATGTACGAAAATACGGTCGACCAGATCTGTTCATTACATTTACATGTAATCCGCAGTGGGATGACATCAAAAATAATTTATTTGAAGGACAGTCAACAACTGATCGTCATGACTGTACAGCACGTGTTTTTCGGCAAAAATTGAAAGCACTTATGGATTTAATTTTATAATTATTGTATTTGGAGAGGTGCGTTGCCATATGTACTCCATCGAATGGCAAAAAAGGGGATTGCCGCACGCACATATATTGATTTACTGATCAAAACGATAACGTTATAATTGAATTTGGAGGAATCATGTTTTTCACATGGTCAACTTTATGTAGTCTGTTCCAGAGCCGTTTGTTTATTCATACTCAAAATGGAAAAACAGAAAAAATTGTTTATCTAAATGTTTTGGATTAAGTTCTAAAATAGCTAGCAATTAATAAAATATTTTTTTTTGTATTATTAATAAATGAATTTGATGTAATTTTTTTATTATTATTATTTCACTTTATACGTAGCGAAGCACGTACCGGGCCGCTAGTACTTGTGTAAATTAAAGTCGGTCTTTTTTTGTTTAAGAACATACATAATCATTATAATTTTTTATATGTATTCCCATATAAAATTCCTCCCAGTTAAATATTACAAATACATCCAACTACAATTCATTTATTAGTCGTGCTTAGTGTCATTAACCTGACTTTCAATACTCATTTTGTTTTTATACGACTTTGGGCCACCCTTGTTTGCCAAAACAAGCATATCGTCCACTTGATGATAAGCGATTACCGTAGTTTATAGACGTGTGAAACACTAGAAGCATTTCAAGCGTGTTGCCAACACTACCCCCGATCCTAGCAGAAACACTACACTACTTATACTTGAGAGTAGGATTATTTAACTGTGCTCTGTGTAACATTGAGGTACTTCCCCAGTCTGGTCCAGGTGGTCAGGCTGCTCCAGATTTTGATCAGGATATATCCTGCTAAGCCCTATCTCAATGATATTCTTACAATACTTCATCCTTATTTTGCAAGTACAAAAGTTTAACTTCAAAAATACTTAGTAAAATAAATTCCAGTTTCATATGTATTTCCATAGCGGCAGCTTGGAGTAAAATGTGAGGTTTTATATTAAATCTGTCGACGCTAAAATCTAAATATATGACGCCCGCGCGCGCGGAGACGAACCAACATTTTACGTATTTTTAAACAAATGTTACTATTATAGTAGAAGATGCGAACTGGAGACGAACTTCACCCATCTGTTTAATGGATGAAAATATTTTATATTTCTTTTACTAAATAGTAAAAAATTGTGAAATTATTTTATATTTCTTTTACTAAATAGCAAAAAATTGTGAAATTATTTTATATTTCTTTTACTAAATACTAAAAAATTGTGAAATTATTTTATATTTCTTTTACTAAATAGTAAAAAATTGTGAAATTATTTTATATTTCTTTTACTAAATAGTAAAAAATTGTGAAATTATTTTATATTTCTTTTACTAAATAGCAAAAAATTGTGAAATTATTTTATATTTCTTTTACTAAATAGCAAAAAATTGTGAAAGGGTCAGCTGAAAAATTCCTGACCAGCCTGGTCAGGAATTTTAAAATTGGTTAATTCTAAATTTAATAATTTATTTTTATTTGAAAATGCACGTATGAGTTTAAGGGATACATTTAAAACGTATCGACGGTATGAAGCCAGTAGAAAATACAAATGTTGGGTTGTCTATTACTTTCCTGACATAACTACTGGGTTGGCAGGTATAATCAGGTATATTCATATATACATTGATAAATAAATCTTACATCAAATTGAGCGCTATTTCATTTATACCTCTATACAAACGACAAGGAATTATTATGTTGTAACTTCAAGATTCTGCCTTCATAGAGTGAAAAGTTCTGTAATGGGTAAAGGCATATGCAATAAAAAAAACGAAAGAAAATTCTTTAACCGATTTGACAATTAGAAGAAGAAGAGATATACTTTATTGTGCATAAAAGTTAAAATACATAGGTATCTTAAAAAATAAAAACTTACAAAATAATAATATGCACAAAGGTGGTCTTATCGCTAGGTAAGCGATTTCTTCCAGACAACCTTGGGGTAGAGGAGATTTTAAAACAAAACAGAGTAGGGTCATCAAAAAGGCAAAACAAAGTGAATCCTACAATCTCATAATATAATAATAATAATATAAATAAATAATAAACATAAAAATAAAAAAATAAATAAATAAATACACAAATAAATACATACCCATATTACATTATGTTTTATCGTTATAATAAATACACAAATAAATATATACATATTACATTATTTATTAAGTAGGTAATGTTTTATCTTAAATATAAAATTGAATAATTATTTACAGCACATTAACAGATAACCACAGACTACAGTAAAAACTTATATAACTTTTTACTGTAGTCTGTGCAGATAACTAAATTTTCTAATAGAGTTCAGCTCTAACAACTCAGGTAAGTATCTTTAATTAGCTTCTTAAAAGTGGTAAGAGTTTTAGCGTCATTAATACTATATATAAGGCATTCCACATAATTATTGACTGCACTGTAAAGGAACAATTGTAGAATGCAGTATGATGAATAGGTATTTGCAGCGTAGTTACATCATTCGAACGCAGTGCCTTGTCAGATTTACGTACTATGAACTTTTCTCTTAAATACTCTGAAGCCCGCGGATTTTTAAGTACATAGTAAAGCAGCGACAGCATTCTTAAATTGCGGCGAAAATGGATTGGCAACCACTTGAGTTTTTTACGAAAATCGAATATGTGATCGTATTTTCTCAAAATACGAATCTAAAAGCAATATTAAAATATTTTAAACGGCCAAAATATTTTACTCTGTTATTATTATCTATACATATAAATAAAAATTGGAGTGTCTGTTTGTAATATTAAAATAAACGCTATTTACTAAATGCATATGGATGTACACACGGTACATATACCAAAATAACATTTTTTTTTACAATTTTTGTCTGTCTGTCTGTTTGTTCCACCTAATCTCTGAAATGGCTGGACCTTCAATGTCCGATAGCTGATGTAATAATTTTAAATTTATTTATTTTATAACTTAGCGAACTGAACAATAACGTTTTTGTTAATTTCCGTACGAAGTCGCGGGCACAGCTAACATACAATATAATTACACAAGAATACATATAAAGATAAGAATAAAACAAATCAAGTGAATAGCACTTAACCGTAAACAAGCATCAAGGTTATTTATAATTTCAATATATGCTACTTTTATCAATATAAAGCTACCGGTCCAATATTATCAGCTTCAATTAGCGCAATATAGCTTAAAACATTATTAATTGATTATATATGCAGCTATATCGGCCGGCTAAAAAATATTTATTTATTTATTTACAGACCACCAGTAGATACAACACTGTATACAAGTATACAGTTTTTTAAAACAATAATTTATAGTGCGCACCTTTTTAAGGTAGGCACAATAATTTGATATAACAATTATGTCAGCTCTAGTAAAAAACAATTAAAAAATTACTCCAAATAATAATAATAAGTTGACTCAACATACCAAAATAACTACGAAACCACTGTCAATAACAAAAAAACAGCATTTAATGAAAAGTTAAAATATATATATATATTAATTATTAAACAGACTATATTTATAAGTATAATATAATATAAGTTGCTAGCCAGCGGACCCTTATCAAGTAAGTAAAAATCAAATAATATTCTTTTTTCAAAAAATTTAATTTGATCAAATAGTTATAGCAAGCAATGCATTTCTTTCGTAAGTAGACATTATTATTAGACTTTAGACTATTAATACAGTATTAACTATGTCTAGTTGTCCCAGACTAAAAAAATTGTTTGTATAAATAATTTTAATAAAAAAAAACCGACTTCAATCACATCGACAAGTAATACAACGTAAGTAGGCGGGAAAATAGTCAAGTAAATGCGCGTTATCAATGATTACTCAAAAAGTATTCATTAGAACTTAATCAAATTTTAATGGGAATGGAATAAAAACAATAAAATCATCAGCTTTTGGTCAAAATAATCCAAATTAGTATATCGAGTGAAAAGTTATTGTAATGTATGTAGATTTCAGGTAGAAACACATTTTCTATTTGTATAAATAGGGGGTATGTCGAACTTGCTTTTGGGAGTCGCAATAAACGGTCAATCAAGTGCTAACGTGTGTTTCCTTTGTTCCTAATAATAAATATATTACGGCTAGATATTTCTCAGTGGCGACGAGTGGACTTACGCATCTTATAAAATTATTACATATTAGTGTTATAATATAAAAATGTCGATCGGTAAAATCGCGGAATTTAATGTGCGGTCGGACAATTGGCGGTTATATGTGGAGCGTCTAGAACAGTATTTTATTGTTAATAAGATAGCGAGCGAGCTAAAAGTACCAACGCTAATCACCGTAGTCGGATTAGAGTGCTACGAATTATTGGTAGATTTGTGTACCCCAGACAAACCGTCATCTAAAACTTTCGAACAGTTGACTAAAATTCTAGAAAAACACTTGCAACCCAAGCCGAGTGTTTTAGCAGAACGTTTTAAGTTTCGACATAGGAAGCAAGTGAGCGGTGAATCGTTAGCGGAATATGTAGCTGTGTTAAAAAAACTGTCTAAAACCTGTGAGTTTGGGACGTGGTTGGAAGAAAGCCTGAGGGATCAATTTGTATGCGGTATACAGTGTGAAGCGATACGGCAGCGTTTATTTCAAGAGGATCATCTCGATTTTTCGAAAGCGTATCGTTTGGCCGTCAGCATGGAGGCAGCTGAGAAGAATGCAGCGGCAGTGGAGAGTCAGGCTGTGGCGTCGGGCGGAGTGCCGGCGGTGACGGCAGTGTGTCGGGCGGCAGTAGCGGCCGCAGCGAGACCGTCGGCCACGAGCGGTGCGCTCGGCCGGCGCGCGGAGCGGACAGCGGCGGCGAGACCGTCGGCCACGAGCGGAGAGCTCGGCCGGCGCGCGGAGCGGACAGCGGCGGTGGCGGAGTCGTCGCGGTGGCAGGCGGCGGCCGGGGCGCGTTGTCGCGCCTGTGGCGGTCGGCACGGCGGGTTACCGTGCAGGTTTACGCGCTATGTGTGCAGGGCGTGCAAGCAGCAAGGGCACCTGCAGCGGATCTGTCCTAATGTGACGGGCGCGCCAAGTACAATATGCGGGGGGTGTGCCACGTAACTTACACGTAGGAGACCAAGTTATGGCTAGGGGCTATGGCGGTAATGATAAATGGCTAGACGGTACGATAATAAGTAGAGAGGGGTCCCAAAGGTTCATAGTCGAAAGCGGTAACGGTCAGAAGTTCCATAGACATATTGATCAAATAAAGCGCAAATCCCGTTATTCGGGAAGGTTGAGCTCGGCAGGTGAGGGGGAGGTCGTCGCACAACCAGATGATAAAGATAACCTGGAATTAAATAATGGAATACCAGAAAATTGTATCGGTGGGGAGGATGATAACGGTAGGGCTGATAAGCAGGTAGATGACCTTGCACTAAATGAACCTTGTTCATCTAATGGTTGTTCACCCCAGTCACCGCTGAACCGTCCTAAGCGCCAAAGAAAACCTGTTATTAGATACGGAATAGATGTTTAAGTTCAATGATTGTGTTTTTGATTGAATTGTTCATTGATTGTATTTGTGTTTTATTATTTAGGTATTAAGTCTAATATGTACTTGTAATTATTTATAGTTGTAGTTTAAGTGGGGAGGTGTAATGTATGTAGATTTCAGGTAGAAACACATTTTCTATTTGTATAAATAGGGGGTATGTCGAACTTGCTTTTGGGAGTCGCAATAAACGGTCAATCAAGTGCTAACGTGTGTTTCCTTTGTTCCTAATAATAAATATATTACGGCTAGATATTTCTCAGTTATGACACATCGTATGTCGACAAAAAAATAGTCAAGTAAATACGCATTATTAGATATTACTCAAAAAGTACTAATTAGATCGCAATTAAATTTAAATGAGACCACATGAAATGTAGCACCTTCAGATTGAAAAAAAATCATCAAAATAGGTCCACTCAGCCAAAGTTCTGAGGTAACATACATTAAAAAAAATACAATCAAATTGACAACCTACTTTTTGGGGATTCGGTTAAAAAAGACGTAATTTCTAATTCTAGGTTACCTCAAAATATTTTCTATCATTTAATTAATGATTCCAGGTAGGTGTACCTTAACAATTTTTTTAAATGACCTTTCAAGTGCTTTTGAATCACACTTATTCATTTTGTTTTAACTAGGTCGCGAAGTTGAAATGCGATATATTTTTATATGAAGTGGACAATAAACTTTACAAGTACGGGATTTGCCGGTTTTGTTACAACTATTTAACTAACAATAACAAACGTATTTATGAACTTATCCATAATTGTATGTGTGTTGTGTGTGTAAAGTGTTATAAAACAATTAAATGAAACAATTAATTTAAAACAACTTTTTTGATTTGATTTTAGATAATATGTTAGACATGAATTTCGTTTGGATGAAATGATTTAATTTTCTGACATTTTCAATTACAAATTTCTCACTAAAATAGTTATAATATTGACAGTGTAAGAGCGATCGTCAATTTTGAGGTGTTTTGTGTAAAAATCTACCCTAAAATCATTTTTTATAAATTTGTGACAGCGCAAATTTAAAAAATGACTCATTGAAAAATGATAAGACATCGTTGTTTCAAAGAAAAGTCGGACCAAAAAATATGAACATATCTTAACACAAAAATTAAAATAATTTTCTTGTTAATAATAATTCAAAACAAAAAAATTAAAAATAATGAAGATATTACTTATGATTCTAATGTCATTTACTGTAAGTATCAGGAGCGAGATCCCTGACTGGACACCCATAGGGAGTCCGCTAATCACTGCTTACCCCTGTGGGCGTAAAGATATAGTTACATGGTTCGACCCGAGTTTACCAGCGAGGGAGAAGAATAGGTATTACGTGTATATACACAAGATATTACCACAAAATAGTCGTTTAAGAGTTGTGTTTGATACGGAAGTGACAGTCACAATCAATTTTAGAACGGTAAGTGTTACATAGTATATATATATATATATATATATATATATATATATATATATATATATATATTCTATCTATATATATATATATATATATATATATTCTATCTATATATATATATATATATATATATATATATATATATATATATATATATATATATATATATATATATATATATATATATATATCAGTCAGTAGTATAATAAAAAAATATTTAAACATAAAAAAACAGTTCCACTCCATGGCAAGGCCACCAATAGTTAGGACTCCAGGCTTTTTTTTATAGAACTAGATCGCTAAACAATCGTACGGCTCACCTGATAGTAAGCGGTTACCGTAGCTAAAGACACTTCCAGAAGCATCGCAAGCGCGTTGCCGACCCTACAGAACAAAAGAAAAAAAAGAACACAATACTGCTTGAAAGCAGTATTATTTACGTGTAATCTTCTGTAAGGTCGATGTACTTCCCTAGTCGGTCCGCTTGAGATTTTGAGCAGGAGAAACCTTCTTGCAACACATGCTGCTTTAAGCAACATGAAAAAATAATTGTGTTTACAGGCAAACGAAAAAAAACCGACTTCAATTACATCGACAAGTAATACAACGTAGATCGACGAAAAAATAGTCAAGTAACTACGCGTTATCAAAGATTACTCAAAAAGGAGTTATCAGATCTCGATAAAATTTAAATATGACCACATGATAAACATTTGATTAAGACAAGCTTTTGATTAAATTAAAAATTATCAAAATCGGTACACCCAGTAAAAAGTTATGCGGATTTTCGAGAGTTTTCCTCGATTTCTCTGAGATCCCATCATCAAATCCTGGTTTCCTTTATCACGGTACAAAACTAGGGATATCTCCTTTCCAACAAAAAAAGAATTATTAAAATCGGTACATCCAGTAAAAAGTTATGTGGTATAATACAACGTAGGTCGACGAAAAAAGCGTCAAGTAAAAACGCATTATTAGATATAACTCGAAAAGTAGTTGTTAGATCTCAAATAAATTCAAATGGGACCAATTGACACACACCACCTTTCGATTAAAAAAAAATTGTCGAAATCGGTCCACCCGGTTAAAAGTTCTGATGTAACATACATAAAAAAATACAGTCGAATTGAGAACCTCCTCCTTTTTTGGAAGTCGGTTAAAAAGTAATTTTATCCCAAAACTAGACATAGTATAATAACCACTTATTTATTATCGATATTTTAACGAAAATTGCGCCGACGGAGGAGTATGAAATTTCGCACACTTATAGGTTATATAGAGAAGGAGGGCAGAAAGCTAATATATTTTTTTTTAAATTATGCATAAAACTATGTTAAATCAATAAAAAAAACATTACACACACTATCATGTATTTGACACACATACGCAAATTATACTCTTTTGTTGATTGTCAAAGTTTGTAGTCAAATTGAGAAATTTAAAAACAGGTTCTTTATTTTCATATTTTTTTGGTTTTCTTTAATTTAAATTTTTAATGATCAAATTTCGACCTCTGGGCGACCACTAGTTCGAATAAAAAGGCTTATAATTTTTTACATATGTCAATCTTAGGCCATAGAGTTAGTGTGGTTATCAAGTAGTTAATCAAACCTAAAATAATAGCCTAGGATAAAGTCTTTGACTTCACTGAGAGAAAGTAGGAAACTGACAACTTTTTTTTACGCCAACGCCTTTACAAATTTAATGGCAATAATCTTTAATAAGCTTACTGCCACATAACCATAATTTTTAATTCTAAATATTTTCAGGACACCAAAAAGTATGTAAGAGTAGAATTAGATAAAGGCGAACAATTCCTTTATAGATTTTATCAAGAATTTAAAGGTATGGGATTTATAGTGAAGGGCGCTGTACCGGGAGTCATACCGTATTTCAAAAGCATAGCCATTAATAATGAGGAATTGTGCTACCGACCGTATGTGGTAATATATAATTTAATTATTTTAAAACTTATCAAATATTTTACACTAGCCTTACCCCCACCGTATGTCTTAATAACATAAATATGAAATTTACGATACGTTGGCGTAACGGTCACAGTACTGGTTTGTGGCTGTGTTGCACTGGTGGTTGCGGATTCGATCCCCGCATACGGCAAACGTTTGTATTAGCAATACAGATGTTTGCCGTGGTCTGGGCGTTTGTGCTTGTGTATTGTGTGTGTTTTCGGACATGATAAAATTGAGTATTGGCCATATCGATGTTTGTCGTGGTCTGGGCGTTTGTATCTTGGTATCGAAGGTTCCGGGTTCCGTTTTTGGGTTTTTCGGACTTGAACAGAGGAGATAATCCTACTGGGGACCGTTGAGTGTGAAGCGTTTATTTATTTAAGTTTATACATAGCATCATGCTTTTAATATTACAGGATTACCTCGAAGCATACGTAGATGAAACACTAACCAGTGGACCTCAAGAGAACTGCGGTGTGCGTAAGGTTAGACTGAGGAAGAAATTTCCTTACCCGAACGCTGCGAGGCCAGGGGAGTGGCCGTGGCATTCCGCTATATACAGATTTGACGATTCTGTATCAAAGTACATATGCGGTGGAACACTCATTTCTAAGACTTTTGTATTAACTGGTAAAATATTTTTTTCTAAGTGACAACCGTTCTCGTGTAGTGGATGCGTGTGCCTCTACACCAGCGAATTCGATTTCCTCTTGATGTAGATATTCGTAGAAATATTTTGATTGTGTGGCTACGGCAGTAAATAATACACTCGCTTCCCGTGGGCGTCCTAAGAGGCGACTCAGGGATAACACAGTTCCACTACCACCTTGGAATTTATAAAGCCAACCAAAGGCGAGATAACGATCCAAATGGCTTACTGGCTTTGAAATATACAGGCCGAAGACGGGCAGCAGCGTCTTCGGTGCGACAAAGTCAGCTCTGCGATCACCAACCCGTCTGCCCAACGTGGTAACTATAGGTAACACACATGAGTTCACGCCATTTTTGGTGCGAACTTATGGAGGCCTATGCTCAGAGAAGTAATGTAGAAATATTTATTAACGGGTGGCATTTCTGTGTTTGGGGATCCTCCCACCATGTCTTGGAGAGCATGTAATGTAGGTCCGTGGTTAGCACGGTCGATTAAGTTCGACCCTTCTCCTTCGTGAAGAAACAAGCCTCAGGCCGGTAGGGGAAAGTTACAAGCTGAATTTACTAATCAATTAATTGGTTTTTAAATTCTGCTTTAACCAAAAATTTCTCTAATCAATCTTTACTTCATCAACAACCAAGCCTGTCACCGCCTACCAACGGCTCTGGTGTAGTGGTGCTAGTAGTTGCCTAAAAAATGATGGTTTGCGGGTTCGATTCCCGCTCGGGATGGATTGATCGGGATGTATTTGAACAAATATTTTTTCCGGTTTGGATATCTTGTCCTTATACGTGTCCCCACCGTGCCTCGGAGAGCAAGTTAAGCCGTCGGTCCCGGTTGTTATCATAAATACTTGATAGCGATCGTTACTCATAGTAGGAAACATATCCACCAGCCAGTGGAGCGCCGTTGTGGATTAAGCTACAATCCATTTTCTACATAGAAAAAGAGTCCAATGCCCAACATACTGCTTTATTTTATTGAAAAAAGATACTTTCAACAGCCGCCCACTGTGCATCTTTAAGAGGTGTTCCACTATCCCCCGAAGTTTTGACTGTTTTCCTCGGAAGATATAAACTGAAACGACGTAGTATTGGAGCGCAAAAGAAAGAGGTTGGTGGTTTCACACAACATTTTTGATTATATTTATCTTTCACTCGATTCTATTGTCATCATCACCTAATATCGATATCATCGTCGCCTCGTCACTAGAAGACAACCACAGTAGTATTGCAAGCGCGAAGCTGACGCCTATCGCCGACCCTTCCCAGGTGCTCATGATATCTTCTTCTAGAGATTCTAGTAAGTCTAGAAGTAATGCACATACATGGTCAGAGCACTGACTGTTGCTCTGGCGGTCACGGGTTCGATCCCCGCTCACGACAAACATTTGTATTGGCCATATCGATCTTTATTGTCGTTTGTTCGTTTGTGCTTGTGTATGGTGTGTATTTCCGGATCTCCGACACAGAAGAAAACCTTACTGGGGGGCGTTGAGTGTGAAGCGTTTAAAAAAATGTATATTCCTCATACGAGGATAAAGTTGTCAGATTGTTAGGAAAACTTTTTCTTTCTTTTCTAAATTTTTGTGTGACAGGTCCAGAGGATAATACTTCATGAAAGATTTGAACACAGATTTTTGTACAGTGATATAGCATTATTGAAACTGAAATCTGAAGCAACATTCACGAAATACGTGCAACCTGCTTGCCTGTGGTACAGTAAAGCTATAGAAAAACTGCCAAATGATACCATTATTGGGACGGTGAGTATTTATGAGTATTTATATGGACTTATTGACGCTGTATTTCAGGCAAGATATCTCCTATTTTTTCAATAGAGTAGTTAATACTAACCATCCAACTGCTGGCTTTGAAATACATTGCAGTTGCAACAAAGCCAGCCCTGCGGTCACCAACCTGCCTGCGCACACATGAGTTCACGCTATTTTTGGCACGAACTTATGAAACTTATAGATTACGTCCAGCAGTGGATTGTGATAGGCTGAAATGATGATGATGAATGATGGCTTAGTACTGCGGAGTTTTTTGCCGATTCTTCTCTGCAAAATCTACGTTGCGAGTTGGTGGTAGCTTTAATTTTAATAATAACTATAATTTGAATTTGTGAGATGAGGATTTGATGGTACTTTCGAATCTAAATTCTATTTTGATTTTGAATTTTTCATATACTAAGGTGAACTAAGCAGGTTTCTAGCGAAAAAATTCTGTTATTCTTTAATAATAACGATTTTTTGAATATCCTACAAGAATCTTTAAATAAATAAATACTATCAAATTCTCTTACGCTTAAAATATTGTGTACACCTTTGTAACAAACTTCGTTGGGTATTCGATTGCTTGATTTTTTTAATATTCATCTTGTAATAAGAAAGATAAATGATACCCCTTTAGAAGTTTAGGACATTTCCACATGAGTTCCTCGGTCAATTCTTCAAATTGACGCGTGAAACCGCGTGTCACAACTAGATAGTTCAAATAATTATTATCATACTTATACATGGATTCTTAGGTTGTCGGATGGGGTCTGAATAGTTCTGATGTCTTCACCTATCGACTCAAGCATGTTAAAATGCCAATGGTCTCAGAAACAACGTGCGTGTATAGTAACGAAGCTTACGCCGACATAGTTGTCGATGACTCTAAATTCTGCGCCGGCTTTCGTAATGGTAAGATCATTTTGTACTGTACTCTGTAACTGGGTCAGCAAACAAAAGTACAGCTCACCTGATTATAAGCGATTACCGGAGCCTATAGACGCTTGCAAAACAAAAAAAAACTCAAGCGGGTTGCTGACCCTACCGTCAACAGCGCATACCCAGTAGGGTTACCATGATATTTAAAAATTGTGCGGTTCTATTAAATTAATCAAATCATAATTAATTAAAGTAACAAAAGTCTTAAACGAAAACATAAATTTACGCTTACTATTAATATCGGTACAGCTAATGCTGGATGGGTGCAGGTGTTATAAAACCTCACTTTCAGCATCACTTTGTGTCAGTGTTAGTTTTTTCAATTACACTCCCCATTTCTGAAGTAAAACTTCTTTACGCACGCTTAACTTGGGAAGTAAGCTGCTGAGTGCGTGACGTGAACGTTATGAAAAGTGTGATCGGGTGAGGCGAACGATAGTTTAGAGGTTTTTTTTTTCGTACCACAAACCTAACGTCGTTACTTCCAGTAATAATTCCTTCAGGTACTTCAGTCTGCAACGGTGACAGCGGCAGCGGATTTCAAATCTTCGTTCCAGATGAAGTCCAAACTTCCTCCAAAGTGATAAGTGGAGCTTGGTACGTCAGAGGAATAGTCTCACTCACGGTTGCGAAGCCCGACCGACCGGTCTGTGACCCAACTCAGTACGTCGTGTTCACGGATATTGAGACGTACAGAGTGTGGATAGACGCCTACATTCAGGATGAGGATTATTAGAGTTAAACGAAAATGATTTTATTTTCTGCAATAAAAAATTAAATGAATAGTTTTTATTTTACGATGATTTTTTTATATATGTATAACTAGGTTGGCAAACAAGTGTAACTACGGCTAACCTGATGGTAAGCGATTACCGTAGCTTATAGACATCTGCAATACTAGAAACATCGCAAGCGTATTGCCGACCCTATCCTATATTCCCTCCAGGAGCTCTGGTCCCTTACTCACCAACAGTAACACAACACTGCTTAAAAACAGTATTATTTAGCTGTGATCTTCTTAAGGTCGAGGTAGGAGGTACTACCCCAGTCGGGCTGCTCCATATTTTGAGCAGGAAATTTTCTGCTGCGCCCTAAGTAGTTAATATTGCTCTTGGACATCTACAACATTAGCTCAGTTGCGAGTGTGTTACCGAACTTTAGGGTAAAGGTGTCTGGTACAGGTATATTGGACGCTTGAAACCGTGAAATTATAGCACTAATGGACGACTTTTTATCGTTCATCAGATAAACCTTGTTAACTAAAAATGAAATGAATGAGAACAGATTATAAAACAAAGGTTTTTTTTTAAATTATCGAATCAGTGGTTTCAGACATTTGATCCTTCAGTCCTATAAAGGAGCGGAAAGTTCGGAAGTGGAAGTGGAGCGGAAAGTAAAAAGTAAAGAGGAAAGTTCATTATCTAAGTAATAATTTTGTAATATTAGTAAAGATTAAATATGGCATATAATTATGTTTGCTTAAAAATAGGTACTTGAATTTATATCGACAAGTAATGAAATGAGACAACAAAATAGAAAATTAAAGATTACTTGCCAGATCTCGATAAAATTTAAGTCAGAGTACATGACATCATCATCATCATCAACATTTCAGCCTATTGCAGTCCACTGCTGGACATAGGCCTCCACAAGTTCGCGCCAAAAATGCGTGAGCTCATGTGTGTTGCTCATAGTCACCACGCTGAGTACATGACACCACTACACCAGCTAATACAAAAAAAAAATCAATCGAGCTGACAGCCTACGCCATTTTTTAAAATCTGTTAAAAAACTGTGTGTGTGTCAGCTCCGACGCACAACTGGAGTTTACTCCTTCAGATCGACTATCTAAATAGGCACAAAAAAGGCTTACTGGTCTAAGAAAAAGATTAATACCATATCAATGATAAAAAAACGAATCGAATCTGTAAATTGAAAATTACGAGAAATGTAACGATGTCATTCGTTCAGTAGATTTTTACTCATCATATTTTTTTCATACCGGAGGCCTTATATGAAACTCGATTCTTAATAAAAAGATATAAGCACTAAGACATTGAAACAGGGGTAAAATGCACACGCTAAATTATATAAGTATTATAAAAAATATAATAGACCAGATTGAACCTCTGATCTCGTGTATCTTACGCACTAACTGGCTTTTTGCTGGCGCGGTCAGGCGACGTGGGTGCGACAATGGAATGTAATATACTGTTGGTATTTCTGCTGAATGAGCTTCGGTTATTGCGTCGTGGATTATAGCGCGGTTCAAGTATTACGGCTTACAAATACAATAGTATTTGTAAGCCATACCCATTGAGTCTTAGAAAATAAAAATTAATCACTAAATGTGCCAATGGTTATACAGAGGACAAATTTTGTCCTGGTCTGGACGTTTTTGGATGAGTGTTTTGCGGAGCTCCAACACAAGATTCATATATCATTGGGGACAGTTACTTATAACATGTTTTCCTTCATATTATTAGTCAGAAGAAACTCTTTGTTTTTGGGACGTAGGATAAATTATATTACAGAGCAGTTCCACAACACGTATACCGCAGTATCCTTATCTTGTATCTGTTTATCTACTACTGATCGTTTAGCTCGCCCGAATAACAGACAAATTGCTATTACCGTCTGAATCTCATCAACTTCGCGTACGTTACGTCTGTTCATTAGAAAAATCTAGATTTTCAATTTGAGTTTTCAACTGATTTCTAGTTGCTGTAGAAGATGGTAGTTTTGGTATTTCTGTCAGGGCTTGAAAAAGTATTTCAACTCTAAATTTGTGACTATTTTTAAGTAATGTATTTTTAAGTAATGTATTTTTTAAAGATAAGCTCAAGTTTGTCTATTCGTAAGATAGGCAATTTAATATTGTTTTAGTTAATAATAAACAGAATTCATTACTTTTTAAATTAAATACAGAAAATTCAATTCAAATAAAGACAGGGAATTTAACACAGGATGCAACGTTTCCGCAACAGGAGACATCTTACAAAGGAAATAGACCGCCATAGGATATCCTTAATTACATTCACCATATCCTGCATCGACGTACAGAAAACCAGGATTGATATATACATAAAATCGACAAATCTTTACGTACAGAACATAAAGGCCGCATGATTTTCGTAGGAAATAAAATAAATTTCTTTACTTTTTATTTTATTTATTTTAGAATTAAATAATTATTATGACACTTTTACGAGTATTTAATAAAAAGAAACATAAGAAAATACACACCAACCAAGTTTCCACTTTAAATTAATGACGATTAAAACAAAAATAAAAATAAAATGGATGTATATTTTTTTAAACTTTATATTAAAAAGCATTAAATAAATTATAAAAATATTATGTAGGTTTGGTGGCGATTTAATTAATAATAACTATGCGGAATGCTTGTGAAGCCTACTGGAATATGATGATAATAATAAATTTAGTCGTGCAGGGGCTTAAAAATTTATGATTCTATTAAAATTCTCTAATGAAGTTAAAAATAAAAGACAGCTCGATATAACTGAGGGCAGTGTTAGAAACATGTTAATTTGTATTAAAGTGCCTTACAAAAAATTACGGCAATTCCGCACACTAGTGAAAACTGTGACTGGTGCTAAAATAAATTACCAAAACCCATAATACTCTTATATTCGGATTTAAAATTAGCTTAATTTTTCAAAAATATTTGTAAATATTTTATTTTATTTATTTATTTAACAATTTTTATACACTAGGATAGCAATAGGAAATAGCTCTTATAAACAATGCTGGTACAAAGGCACCTGTTTTAATATGAATTATTATCCTTAAATAAACAAATGTGCTTATTCATCTTTATTATGCGAAAACAAAATAGAACATTATTTTGTCTTCTAAAAACCAGAATAGAATACGTTGAACTTGAATAATTATTGTTTAAATTTTATTTCAGTGGACGTTATATCTTGAGATGAACAGACACATTTATGGATAAATTATTTATGTTATACAAATTTTATTATAGGTAATATCCAACTTTTATCAGCCCATTTTGTGAAATATAATATAAAACTGTTGATTTTTATATCAAAACAAAGTTTTTTGAAGTTATACTTATGTACATGTTTATTTATATGTTTACCGACCTAGTTATATAAAAAAAATTAAGTGACAATTAAGACAATTTAACTTATTTAAATGTGTATTATATTTCCGCTCCTTAAATTATAGCCACAAAAGTTCAATTATATTTTTTTATAATGCACAACAAAGATTTTAAATAAAGAACAACAGCAAACAGATTACCTCACAACAACAAAAGAACAACATTTAATCAGCCACTTGCACCACTATAAATAAAACACAAAAAAAATTTAAAAAACGCTTTTTAAATAAACGATACAATATCGCTACGTATTTTAAAAGTTAAACGGTACAAGAGAAAGGACAACAAGCGACGCAGCAGAGCGAGCGCTGCCTGCCACCCCAAGATAGTGGCGTTGTAACAAAAAACAAATGACGCGGTAAAGTGCGGCCTTTGTCGCCTCATTTAGTACGTCTAATATATTCTGGGTTCCGTGAGGACGTAGCAAAAACCGGTTTGACATGTTAGACTAAAATATTCTAAAATAAGTTAGGATGTGAAAGCTCTGGTGTAGTGGTCGAGTAGTCACCTAAAACTATGACGTTTTGCTGGACCGATTTGGGATGGATATTTCTATTTGTAGAAATATTTCTTTCCGGTTTGTATCTCTTTCCTAGTAAGTCTCCCCACCATTCCTCAGAGAGCGCGTTAAACCGTCGGTCCCAGTTATTATCATAAACACCTGGTAACGATCGTTACTCGTGCCCGTGCAGTCCACTGTGCAGCGTGGTGGATTAAGCTCCATTCCTTCTTCTACATGGAGAATGAGGACTATGCCCAACAGTGGAATGTTACAGGCTGAATTTGTGATATGTGAACTAATCAGAGTAGAAACTGTCTGTAAGTTTCTCTGCTATGCAAAGGCTTCCTCTTCCGTATGAGGTCCTGGGGAAGATCAGGAGTAGGGTCAACTTGCTTTTGGCTTCTGGTATTGCAGGCGTTCATAGGCTACGGTAATCGCTTACCATCAGACGACCACACACTTATTTGCAAGTCTAGGTTACAAAAAAGGTTGCAACCCTAGTTATGATAATGGTAACTCCCACTGCGGGTAATTTTCCTATTATTTGTTGATGTTTATCACGTGGTTATTATACCCACCAGAATGGATAATTTTATAATTTTTATGACGACTTATTATAACTAGAGCATAAATAATGTTTGTACAAATAAGTATTTTCTCTAAGCGGAAATCGTATCTACAGTCCATAACCTTGAGAAATTATACGCACAAGTACACCTCTCCGCAACCCACATAAATACACACACATACATCACCACAACAGTTGACGAATATGGATCATCAAAACTAAAATGTACCAAAACGGGAACAATACAAAAATTAACGCAGACCATTTCTGTAGTTGCTTATTGAAAAGGTATTGGTATTTTAGGGAACCTTAAATATGATAACATCTAAACAACCAATACAAGGAAAAATTATGAACAAAGATCAAACCAGTAACCGCTAGAGCAACAGCTATTAACTTTAACCACTATTCCACAACCTCAATAAAATGTAGATATATGGAACGAAATAAAAAGAATAAATTACGAGCCCAAACATAAAATCAAAATCATAAATTCAAGAAGACTTCAGCGACACTTTTGAATTTTTTTAATTATTATCTAATAAATCAAAGTATCAAAAAATCTAAATATAAATTCCGGAAAGAAGAAACAGCAGGAAACTCAGAATTTGCTCTATTGAAAAAACTAATTGTTATAAATTTTGATATATCTTGCATGGAAAACAGTACCGAATATTTTCTAACGGTTCACGCTTGGCATATTTATTGTGTTCCCGTCAACCAGACGTTATCGGTTCCCTTCGATTAAAGAAAAGTTAAAATTGTTTTTACATAAAAAACGACTTAGAAGACGGTAATTATATAATAATTCATTTTTTTAGAAATTATTAACTTTTTGTAATACAAGTGGGAAATGCAAAAATCTTTAACATTCACAGCTTACACTAAACAAAATTACAAATAATAATTAACAAATAAGTTTATAATAACAAAAAAATAAAATTCAGTAATAAAGAAGACAGTATGTGTGTAAGGTGCAACACACGACTGAAGGTTACCGTGGCAATTAAAAATATATGATATCTGTCTTGCAAGAGACCTTCCGAGGTAAAATGAAAATCTCAGGATAGTTCTTCAATTCAGAGTTTGCCTAAGTAAACTACACCTCATCCACCAAGTTCATCGAACTAAATCAGCCTGTAACATCCAATTGCTGGGCCAAGATTTCGCAATGTAGAAAAAGCGTCGGGGCATCATCTTAACGCTGCTCCAATACGGGCTTTTCCCTACTATCGTTATCAGATAACCTGTGACAACGATCGAGTGCTCACTGAGCCGCGGAGCAGAGACCCATAGCCATATAACTCGCAGATAAATTAAAATATTTATACAAAAACAATGTGATAAGCAGTTACCCGACGACCGCTCTATTTTAACGGTGGATCTGGTGTAATGGATCCTTCTCCTTCATGGGGAAAGAGATGCCCAGCAGTGGGATATTACAGGTTGAAGCGTAAGCAGTTACCTTTGGATGTTTTAATGAATGTGACTCATATAATTATTGGAACTTCACACATCAGGAACATCACAAACATATTACCGACACTATCTCTGCTTTCAACACCAATCAAACACAAAATTACTTGAGGCTTGCATTATCTGACTGTGAAAAAAAAATCAAATTAATTCTTCATTAGCAAATTACATGTCTATCGAGAAATTGAACGTCGTTACAAACGATATCTAATTTAAACCAAGCGAAACATTTAACTATATTTAATAGTATTTCGTTATTATCTTAGCGCGCTTTCTGGAAATCTTGTTGGTATTCATCAACCGTGTACAACGATCGCTTGGAACAATTCGTATAATTTGATCATTTAAGATTTAAGTTTATTAACAAATAAGACAAATGTCCAACAAATGAATGGGTTTACCGATTTATGAAACTAAATTATAAGCCTATGAGCTTAAACATTGTATTATAATAGAATTGTGGTACTTCACGGCAAGAAATATCCTACTATAAAAAAGGAGCAGCCTCACTGAGCAAGTACCTCAACCGTACAGAAAATCACAGCTAAATAAAAAAGTGTGTGTCAGCTCCGACGCACGACTGGAGCTTGCTCCTTTTAAATAGGCACAAAAAAGGCATACTAGTCTAAGAAAATGATTAATACCATATCAAATGGTAAATAAACGAATCAAATAATGAAATAACCCTATTGGGTTTCGATAGATGGCGTTACGAGAAACGTAACGAGGTCATTCGTTCAGTAAATTTTACTCCTCATATTTTTATATGTAATGGAGGCCTTATATACACCATATAAGGCCCCCATTACATAAAAATTGATTCTTAAGAAGTGAACTCCAATAATGCTCTCAAATAATGCTGTTTCCTGTGGTAGTAGCCAGAGTTCCTGGAGAGGATCAAGAGTAGGGTTGGCAACTTGCGATACTTATGATATTGCAGACGTGTGTAGGGTACGGTAACCACTTACTATCAGGTGGGCCGTACGCTTGTTTGCTACCCTAGTCATACGAAACAAATGAATAAATCGAAACATGACGAAACATGTTTTTCAGGGCTAAACTCTTTAACTTCACATTCAACGGCCCCAGGTAGGATATTCTCCTGTGTTGAGGTCCACAAACACTCGCAATACACAAACACAAACGCCCAGCACAAGACAAACATATATATGGCCAATACTCAACTTTGTCACGTGCCGGGATCGAACTCGCGATCGTTAGCGCAACGTCAAAAACATCGTTGTCGCTTATTTGGTGCTACAAATTATACGTTTTTTATTTGGTATCGTTTGCGAAGTAGACAAAACCTTAGTAACTTTTAAGCACTCTTTCATTGAAATAACACCATACATCTCATTACATGCAACCACTTACATATATCAACAACGTAAACGCCCAAATACGCATTTAACCAGATTACCGTAATATTGTATGTAATCCGACTTATTACACGAACGCTTAAATATTTTAAATTTGATAAGAAATTTTAATTTTATACAATATTTTTTAGTTTATTTGGGCGCCTGATAAATTATCTGGTCTCTTGGATCCCTATTTTGAAGTCTATTAAAACTAAAATCAATTTAAATCAGTGACAATCCAAAATTACAAGTATAATTATAACAATATAGATATTATTTTTTAAAAAATCTTACAAATAAAACATATAAAAGTGAATGTAGATCACACCGAGACTAGAGGGGAATCAAACCCGTAACCCCGCGAACCAGAAAGCCGGATCACTGCAAGTTGCGCCAACGGGCTATTCAAACTATTAGTACTTATAATTTCTTTGTAAAATCACATCCAGATATTACCTACATCCCTGTATCACGCACTCAAATACCTTAAATGGGGTGAAGGTATTTCCGAAACGTGGAAAATGAAATAACTCTTTTCTGGACTTTTATTTCTGGTCACATTTCGTGGTCTCTGTACACTCGCTGTGTAAAGAGCCACTTTGTGGAAAAGATTGGATCAACTTCAAATATTTGCGGCTCCAACGTTTTCCTACTACCCTGGTACTTACATAATATGTATATTGCAAAGTTTGTACCCGACTATGATAACAAAGAGTATTTGCGTTAGCGAATAACATTGGTTTGGAGTTTTAAACCAAAATTAAGATACAATTTGCTGTCTGTTTGTGTGTGAATGTATATGTATGTACATTATATTCATAGTACATTTAACTGAGGATGAACTGATTCTCCTGATCAAAATTTAGAGCTGCCCGACTGTAGACGTACCTCGACCTTACAGAAGATCACAGCTACGTAATACTGCTTTCAAGCAGTACTGGGTTCGACTGGTGAGTAAGGTGGTCAGATCTCTTGGGGTGATTGGGGGTGGGGTCGACAAAACGCTTGCAATTATTCTGGTGTTGCAAGTGTCTACACGCAAGGGTTATCAGGTGAGCAGTACGCTTGTTTGTCGACTTAGATATAAAAAAAAAATTATCGTCATTTTCTTACATCCCAAGCCCTATTTAATAACTTTGTGCTAACATAGTCAAACGTAAAACTTTTTTTGTATTTTTCCAGGAATCCTGTTAATATATATTTCACTACTTAATGACAAATATCTAAATTATCTGATATTTGGCACCTTTTTAATTAAAAAAATACTTAAAAACTATACACTAAAATAGCTACAGACAACATAAAACCAAATATATATAATAAATAAATAATAAATAAATATCTACACAATACACACACGGTCGTCTGTTCCTAAAGTAAGCAACTTAATGCTTGTGTTATGAGTAACAGCCGACTGGTATAGCTACATATTTTTTTTTTTTCGATAAACATACTTATAAATAATACATATATAAATATACAAATAAATATTTTATATTACACCCAGACTCGGGGTGGGAATCGAACCCACAACCCTTGGAACAGAAAGCAGGGTCACTACAAACTGCGCCAACGGGCTAGTCACTCGAATAACTCGATTTCGAAAACTTTACAAAATGAAATTTCAATTAGACGATACACGGTTTAAATTGAAACAAAATTGAAAAAGTGTTTGATCGGTCGATAATTGAAAGAGTCGTAATTCGTATTGAGTAGAGATTTGAAAATGTCGGATTTAATGAATACAATTTTATAACACAGGAGCGGCACAAGCATACGATCCGCTTGATGGAAAGCGGTTACCGTAACCTACGGATGTTTGGCACACTAGAACCATTACAAAAAAAATCTGCTGGAAATATGGAACAGCCCGTCTGGGGTAGTACCTCGACCTTACAGAAGACCACAGCTAAATAATACTGCTTTCAAGCAGTGTTTTGTTCCTGTTGGTGAGTAAGGTGACCAGAGCTCCTGGGATTGGAAATAGGGTCGGCAACGCGTTTGCGATGCTTCTAGTGTTGCAGACGTCTATAAGCTACGGAATCGCTTACCATCAGGTAAGCCGTACGCTTGTTTGCCGACCTAGTTACATAAAATAAACATGAACATACATAAAAAAATTATCTCCATTGTTTAAGAAAATGAGTCTTCACATTTTACCTACTTTTTGTACAAACTATAATAATTGAAACTCGCCCCAAAAACTAAGTGGTCTTTTCTTACCGTAGCATTAAACACCTCCGTACAAGCTCTTTGGCAACTCTTATACCGAATTTTTCCACCTTCAACTATTTTACTTACCACAGGAACACAGCTATACTGTACACTTGTACAGTATATTTTTATAATTACAATTTTGTATACATAGACAAATCATTGATAATAACCATGTACCATTAAAATCAATAATGCTCTAGAGAGTTCTGGGTGATCTGATCATATTTTGTTATTCATTCGCCGTGTGCGTATTACCGCGGAATTTTAATCGATGTTTTGATTGCACTCTGATTGGTCGAATGACTTAATTAATTTTGTAATAAAATGTAAACAATTGTTAGCTTAGTTTATTAATAGAAACACAAATAAAAATAGCAAATAAAAAAAACGCTTCACACTCAACAGCCCCCAGTAGCATTTTCTCCTGTTGGGGGTCCGGAAACACAATACACAAGCACAAACGCCCAAACCACGACAAACATCGTTACAAATGTCTGTCGTGAGCGAGGATCGAACACGCGACCGCCAGCGCAACAGACAAAAAATAAAAACTATTATATTTGATTATTATATTTTAAGCTATCGTCGCTAGTGGCATTGTAGGCAATGTCATGCTGAAATACTAAGCTGCCTGGAGAACAATTTTTAAACTTACAAAATAACGGTCAAAATAAAAAAAAAATCAATATTAAAGTAAGCTTCAAACGCCCTTTTCTCTTCATTTTTCAAAGTATATAACATTTTTCCATTAGTTAATAAGAGTTATTGTGAATGTACTAGCGAGTTGGATTGTAAATTAACCAGTTCGCAGACCTATAAAATAAATAAATTTCTACAATAAAAGTAGCCTAAGTTACTCCTTATTACATCAGCTATCTGCCAGTGAGTCCCGTCAAAATCGGTCCAGCCGTTTCAGAAATTAGTCGGAACAAACACACATACAACCAGACAAAAATTGTAAAAAAAAAAAATATTTTGGTATATCTACCGTGTATACATTTATTTGTATAGATAATAATAAGAGTAAAATTTATTGGCCGTTTAAAATATTTTAATACAAGATTAAATTTCTTTTATAGCTAATTGTAAAATCGGTTAAAGAATTTCCTTCCTTTTTTTTCTTGCATATGCCTTTACCCAAAACAGAACTTTTCACTATATGAAGGCAGAATCTTGAAGTTACAACATAATAATTCCTTGTCGTATTTATATAACGTTTGTTAACATACAGAAGATCCCGTACAAAACTTGAAATTATTTTCTTGAAATCTGAATAATATCGGCATTATCAATATTACCAACAAGGGAGTAAAAATGAATATTTTAATTGAAAATCACCAATGATCTTCTTTAAGCTTAGCGAACATGTACGAACATGTTACACCATGTCGCTATATACATAGAAGGGGTGCCGTGAATAAATTCTAAGTCGAGTTTTAACAAAGTTTCCAAGTTTCCTCACGATGTTTTCCTCGACGCGAGCGTGATGAATCACAAATGAAGACCGTTCGATATGCCACCGTGGATTTGGATGTAACTTGTATGCTTTATATACTTCATACATTATGTAGTGTTAAAATCTGCATGATTAATATTTATTTATATGTATATTATGTATCAGAGATCTACTTATTTCTTCCTGATGTAAATAAACGCACAGCTATCATGAGATCAGAAAGATTTATGGAGATAGGGCAGAGCAGAATATATGTTGATCAAAATCTGAAGCAGTCCGTCTGGGGAAGAACCTGAACCTTGCAGAAGATCACAGATAAATGACAATGCTCTGAATAATATTGGTTCCTGTAGTGATTAATGTGGCCAGTGCTCCCGAGAAGGGGATGGATAGGATCAGTCTTGCGATGTTTCTAGAGTTACAGGCGTTCATAGGCTACAGTAACTGCTTAACATTATGTTGGCCTTACAATGGTTTGCCGACCTAGTTGTATAAAAAACAAAGATACATTTTTATTTATCTGGATCAGCCCGCTAGGGACTCGAACTTACAGAGCTACGGTAATCGCTTACCATTAGGCGCGCCGTACGCTTGTTTGCCGACTTACTCGTAGTTATATAAAAAAAAAAAAAACATATGTCCAGTCCCCCTAGGAGTTCTTGTCACCTCACTCACCATAGGGGCACAACTTTGCTTGAAAGTAGTATTATTTAGCAGTGATCTTCTGTAAGGTCGAGGTACTACCCCAGTCGGCCTGCTAAATTTTTTGAACGGAAATTACCTGATGTCTAAATTTTTTGAACAGGAAATTGCTTGATGGTTTTCCTGATATCCTCAGTTATATAACGCTGTACCAAACCTACATAAGTCATATGATCTGGCCTCTTACATGATCATATTATACGCTTGTACAAAAATGTTTTGAGTGCGCATACATTTCATTGATTCAATTTCATTTTTATTAGTATCTATAATTAATCAGATTTTTGAATATGTACGATTTTATTTTTGTGTTACCCACACATTAGGAATTCTAAACATTTTTAAATATCATATCAAAAATTGACCGCTCCAGCGGGGATCGAACCCGCGTCTCCGACTGACCGTGTCGGCGCTCTAGCCAATTAAGCTATGGAACGATGTACCCGCTAGATCGAAATTTTTGATATGATGATTTTTATATTCGGTTTAAGCGAACCGTGGCGCCGTCTATAGTTCTTATACTCTATAGTTCTTTACAGAAACCCGTAACTATTCAAAGTTTCATATTACAATGAAAATCTTTGACAGGAGACAGACAGAGAGGTAGTCCGCCCCTAAATTTTTTTTTGTAATTTTTAGATAAATTATTTATTTTTTATTTTATTATGATTTGACATTGAAAAATACATACAACCCTAAATTTTCACCATTCTACCACCAACCCCTATTTTTAAATAGCATTTAGAGGCAAGACAACGTTTGCCGAGTCAGCTAGTTATATATATATAATAATCCCAAAATTAATCCCGTTTCCAGTAATATGAACTTCAACGTAGTTATCTACCCTAGAACAATTACAAATAATAATAAAAGGACACAAATACGAGAGTCTCATAACAAATCTATAAAGTCTATTATTATTCCAGACTATGAGATACCAAAATTCTTTTAGCCTACTTTATTTATCCTTGAACTTGTTTATCTGTAAATCATATTTTAGAAAACATTTAAAAGAAATTTATTGTGTTATTAATAATGACATTATTGACTAATTCAGCCTGTAACATCACACTGCTGGGCATAGGCCTCTTTCCCCATGTTGAAGAAGAGTTGCGCTGCTCCACGGGTTAGCGTATATATTAAGTACTATGAGTAACAATTGCTATCAGATAACAATCGGGACACACAAATGAGACCGAACATAAATACTGTACTAATACAAATTTCCACTTTGAGCTGGCATCGAACCCCCATGACCACCGGTTTTTAGGCGCATAGACAGCATACGCACCACTGCACCAATGTTGTTGTCACAACTTAACGGTATATGTGTTTCAAAAGTGATAGGCTGAAATGATGATGATGATGATGATGAATAAACTCAAGATAAATAGTAGAACAAAACAAACTCATTAGTTTCATAAAAGATTTAATAATTAAATCGATTGGCTAATGATATGGCGATCATTAAGTAATAACTAATAATCTTACTGACAATACAATTCGCTTCAGTCTGTAATATCCCACTGCTGGGCTAGGCCTCTTTTCCATGTAGGAGAAGGATCAAAGCATAATCCACCACGCTGCTATAATGCGGGTTGGCGGATACAATACAATTAATGAAAATTAAAATTGTTTCTTATTTTCAAAGAAAAAAAATATCATTTTCCACGTATGATAACTTTTAACCTAATAATCGTATTTTTATCCTCGTCAACTCTTATTGCAATTTTCATTATTACTATTTCTCACTTAGCTTTAAAGTATGCATATTAAAAAAAGAATTCATTCATCGAAAATAATTTCGATTAATTGAAAAAAAGACACTAAATATGTATATAAATTTTATATTATTACATAAATTAATTCATGGCAATATTTTTATAAAAGCAAATTGTACCGCTATACAACATTTGATTCAAAATTGTTTAAATCTTTGGTACAATTTTGGTACAGTATTTTTAATCAAGGTTTTCATATCTGTACTTCTATTCGTATCTTAATATCTCTTTAAGAACACATTTAATTACAAAATTATATAAGATCTTTACCTCAATAACTACGGTCATAATTGTATCATAATGGCTGATCTTTTTTTTTTGGTCATACTAACTCAGAAACCTTTTTGGGCTCATGCACAACACTTTGCTGAGGATCATTACATGATCAAATGCATAGTTTACAATTCTATAAAGGACATACAAACAAACGTTCATTTATATATATATATATATATAGACAAGAAAGTTGTAAGTAGTTGTGCAAATCCGAAAAAAATCCGCCATATTAGGACAGAAATTATTATTGTATCTATTATATGAGTCATTATTTCATTTTATTCTCATCTATTTACTTGGGTCTACGCTATTTCCAATACTTCTATGCTTTATAGATTTCATCAGAAACAAACGTTTACTAATAATATACCTATATTACCTATTATTGTTGCCTATTTAGCGTTGTCACCTCGTCACTATGACGTCACTATCCTATTACGATTGACAGATCGGGTTGTATAATAGACCATTATGATACCATTGATAGCAGACTTTGACTACCAACTCCATTAAAAAATATATATATACTTGATTATCCATAACTGCTACGAATGACACTTACTAATGTAATACAAAAAACACAATAACATAGTGCCAACATACAGATAATCGATCCTAAAATAGTAGTTAACCTAAATTAAGGTACACTTCAACAATATTCACTCCATTAATCTCAATAGGATCTTAAGTCGTTGTAAATTCTATATCACTGTATGTCGTATTTTCAAAAATCGCTATTTCACTTTCACTGTCCATTATTGTTGTTTCTGTAACAATTCTCGTTCCCGGATCGTGCACATTAAAAACACTTTTAATATCTTCAAAAACAGCCTCTGCCTCTTCAGGATCGTAGAGCGTCGAATTATCAACTTCAATAATATCGGCACCGACTAAACGTTCTCTCAAGAAGTTGTTACCGAAATTCTCGAACATCACTTGATCGTTCTCTATGTCATCACTGCAGCATCTATGAAAGAATAGGTGGTAGACCGGACGTCCGTTGAGGCAGCTCACCACCACGAACAGGACGATGGTAACAAGAACACAGAAGGTCAAAACTCGCCACCACATTCTATCACCTTACTTCTTCTAACACCATTTCGGTTTAAAGAAAAATTAAAGTGTATGAAAGCAACGGTCAAGCGGCTGCTTCGCGGTGAACAACTCTAAGAACTAATTGACGTTTTATTGTAACGATTGATGGTTTTGCGCCGTGACGCATTAAGTAGACTTGCGACAAAAAATAAGCTAATGCGAATAAATATAATAACAATTGAAAGAAAAAAGCTAATGCATACATTACATAATGATAATATGTAGACAAAAAGAATAAATTGGCGTCGTTACATAACGGTCATAATGATAATAATAAAGTGGAGCTTCAATGTACATTACATAATGATATTTATAAATAGGCGAAACAGGTAATGAATTCTAACATAATCATAATTAAAAGACAAGGTACAATTATTAAGTTATAACAATGCTTATACTAGCTGTGTCTCGCGAACTAATCTTCGTAAATTCCAATCTTGTGGAAAAGTAGGAATTAAAGAATCACAGCTATCTTCATATCATTGCAATCCCCTTATGAAATTTTTTCGTAAAAGGGTAAGAAAATTCCATTCTTACAAAGTTTCGCATTTATAATTTCTTCTAATCGAATTCGCAGAACTGATGTATTTTGGAGACATTATTCTTCATTTGGCCGAAGACGGGCAGCAGCGTCTTCGGTGCGAAAAAGCCAAACCTGTGGTCACCAACCCGCCTGCCCAGCGTGGTGACTATGGGCAACACACATGAGTTCACGTTATTTTTGACGTAAAATTGTGGAGGCATATATCCAGCAGTGGACTATATAGGCTGTAATGATGATTCTTCATTTTTGTTTTGTGGAGACATTATTCTTCATTTTATCTATTGTATTTTGATATGATTTTATATCTTATTTTTCCAAATATTAACTCTCTTTCTAATATTAGCATGTAATTTTTTTGTGTAACTTACTTGTACTTGGAGCAAAGCGCTGTAAGCGTCTACGTAGGTTATTATTTCTCCTAAGACAAAATAGTCTTAATGTTTGTCGCGAGTCTAACAAATGTTCGAACGTGCAGAGTTTATAATTTGTATGCAGATTCACAGCGTACTTCACCAAAGATGTGTCCTCTATATTAAAGACGGGTATTGAATATAAATAATTCAGGACGAACTGACGTTGGTCACGTAACCATTGTTCGGGCGCCTTCCGAACTTCCCGGAAACCAGAACTTATGGAAATATGAAAAACTTTTTCAATATATAAATGAAATCTTTGAATTCGACTTCAAATGAATCATTCTTATGTTAAAAATTTAATATATTTTTTATTTTTTATCTCGACTCAAAAGTCAATTTGTATTACGGTCTAAGTTTTCCTTGTTCGTTAGAAGAAAAAAAGACGTGTTCCTTTTTAAATATAAAAAATGTAAGTTTATGTATTAAAACAGATTAGAAAAACAATAATTCACAAATAAGTTTGTAGTCGTAAAAAAAATTCAAAATATTTTTTCTCCCAATATTTTTGAAAATATAATTTAGCCTATATCACCCGCGGATATTGTAGCTTCCCAACAATGAATTAATTTTTCCAATCGATTCAGTGTTACGAAGCCTATTAAATACAAACAAACAAACAAATCTTTCTTTTTTATAATATTAGTATAGATTTAATTGTTATTCTATGATAACATTGTAGTTATACCTTTTTTTTAGTTTATGTTAGAAGAATAATATCAAGATTTTAATTAATCCAGTTAATTAGTTCTTAAGACATAAAATGTAAATATGTATAGTATTGTAAAATTAAAGTTTAATTATTTTTACCCAGATTTTACCAACAATAATACATATTTAGATATTAAAAAATCCAATTAGCAATGTAATACAAACGTACAATTATTGTTGTATTGTGTTCTACGCTTAATAACAAATATGGTACAACAATTTACAAATTTTGTGTGCATATTGGGTAGGCGTGAGAATCAAACAACATCTATTTTTCATCCCCCTAAAATGTTAAGGGTAGTCCACCCAAAAAAAATTTTTAATCTTTAGATAATTTTTTTTTTTTTTTTTTATAATACAACATTAAAACTTACAATAAAACTTACAAAATACCTTAAATTTTCAACCCTCTACGATCAACCCCTATTTTTAAATAGCGTTTAGCGGCAAGACAACGTTTGCCGAGACAGCTAGTATATATATATATATATATATATATATATATATATTATACAATACAATCAGTAGTTTATATATATGTAAATTTTTAATATCATTCAGTTCGTATCAGGTAATCTAATACTGTTTGTCTTACAAATTAATAAAATGTAAATTGTAATTAAATGCCATCGTTTCACTTAACTGAACTTATTTATCATTTATCATTATTTTCTTCATTTGTTATACCTGGGTTTTTACCCTTTTTTTTTTTTGATCGACTTGTGTCTGGAGCAAAGCTCTGTAAACTTGTATGTATGAAATAAATAAATAAATTTTATCTTACGCACAATTATCTGAATAAAACAGCGATCTGTGCGTACTATTTATCAATATTAAAAATGAATAATATTGTGAGGATTAGATTATAAATTAGTATTTTGCATAGTATTCACAACCGCACTGGTGATGTGGTACGAGTAGTCACCTAAAACATCAACGGTTTGCGGGTTCAATTCCCGCTCGTGTTGTATATCTGTACAAATATGTGTTATCGGTTTGGATGTCTGTCCTTGTGGGTCCCCCCACCATACCTCGGAGAGCACGCGTGACGAGCACGCACACGGAAGACAAGACATCCATAAGGAAAACCACAAAAAAATAAACTAATATATATTTATTATACAAATAATCGTATCTGCTCATAATATAGTATATATCTGAAAATATACTAATGTATATTAAGGAATACAAAAGTTATTTCTTTTAAAATCGGTTAAAAATAAATGCATACAGAAAATTTCGATCAGTAAATAAAATAGTTATATATTTATTAATATGCATCCCGCGTGCTTAATGCATTAACGTAGGCCGACCTTCACATTTGCATACAAATGAATCCCGGCGACGCCTAGCGGATGATTTACAGACGAACGTTGCTTTGAATTTATTAAAACCCACAGATTTTCGGCAGTCTTATGGAATTAAGGTTTCGTAGTAAGGGCCTTTTATAAAAGGTTTTTATTTGTAATGTATTCTTGAATATGCAAATGATTCTCTTTGTTCATTTGCATATGGAAATGATAAATGTAATTATTTTTAAAAGGAAATTGTATTATGTACATTGTACAGTCTTTTTTAATATTCTAAACATTCTGATGGTAGGTTTGAACTTGAGACGTAACTTACACAAAAGATTACGGATTCAAACCAGATACATTATCTTTTATGGGCAGTATAAGAAATTTATTTTAAGGGATGAAAAGTCGTAGCCAGACGTCTTGACTAGATTAAAATAGTCACATTTTGAGAGAATTTGTTCGATATATGTACCCGGATATGTTTAGGGTAATAGAGGGTAGCAAGCATAGTTTACTTGTAGCCTCAGATCGTTTCTTTTGAAATAAAACTTTTTAACGAAGGCTTGACTTGGGCAGTAAGGTGGTGATTGCGTTACGACAGCGTTTCGAATTGTGTGATCGGGTGAGGCGAACGGAGCAAGAGAGATAGGTGCGGAACACGTTTTCTTTCTCTCTTTCTCTCATAGCCAGTTACGTTTCGTAACGTTCGTCGTTTTCGTTCTAAGACAGTGCCGGCCTATTTTACATAAGTTTACTTACTTCAGTTGTTTGGCCTAAACCTCACTCGTTTTTTTTTTAAATATAAGTTTTTAAGCTTCACTCATTTTATTAAATATTTATGATTTGAATGAAAACAGCTTATCTAACTATCTCATATAGTTTGTCATTTTGAGTTTCCGTTATTTTGAACTATCGCATGGATTGCTTAACCTTGGCCGTGGCAACATATTATGTATTTTTTTTTATGTGACTAGGTCGGCAAACAAGCGTACGGCTCACCTGATGGTAAGCGATTACCGTAGCTTATAGACACCTGCAATACCAGAAGCATCGCAAGCGCGTTACCGACCCAATCCCCAATCCCCCCAGGAGCTCTGGTCACCTTACTCACCAACAGGAACACAATACTGCTTGAAAACAGTATTATTTTGCTGTGATCTTCTGTAAGGTCGAGGTACTACCCCAGTCGGGCTGCTCCATATTTTGAGCAGGAAATTCCTGCTGTGCCCTACCTCAGTTAAAAAAAAACCCGTTTTCCCAACCTTTCCCCATTTTCGAGCCTCACGTAACGAACGGACAACCCCTAATGATAATTCGTATTCGCACTCAGCCTAAATATCAGACTAGGCTAGGCCTCTTTGTCCATGTATGTATGTTTTAGGCGACTACTTGCACCACTACACCGCGGTTGTTCGATGAAGAAGAAGTTACTAAACATGCTAAGAAAAAGGTGAGGGTTTTCGATAATAATTTAGAAGAAAATCTTATTCAAATCGGAATTACGAGTAATAAAGTCTTACCTAAACAATTTGCATTAGCAAAAATATTGCGAGAGAACCAAATCGTGAATGTCAGTAAGGTTAAATACATAAATCCGTATAAAATTCGAATAACATTTGATACAGAATTTAGTGCTGAAAATTTTTTAGCATGTCAAGTATTTAAAGATTTAGGATGGCGATGTCAAAAATCATGGGAAGTAGGAATATCATATGGAATTATTAAAAATATAGACAAAGAACTGTCAGAAGAAGAATTAATTCATAGTTTACTTTGTGATATTGAAGTTTTAGCCGTACAACGTTTGAATCGTCGAGCAGACGATGGTTGGGTCCCTAGTGAAACCATTAAACTAACGTTTAAAGGGCCGAATATACCGAAGTATGTATATCTTCTAGATCTGAGAATTAAAGTAGAACAATATATATTTCCAGTCACTCAGTGTTCTCGTTGCTGGAGGTTTGGACATACAGCAAAAATGTGTCCATCCAACAAAATAATTTGCCCTAAGTGTACAAGAAATCATCCAAATTGTGAGAATAATAATTTTATATGCATTAATTGTAAGGGTAATCATATGCCCTTGGATAAAATTTGTCCTATATTTAAAAAAGAGAAAAAGATTCGAGAAATAATGACAGAATTCAACTGTTCATATTTGAAAGCTATTAGTATGTATGTCCCCCAGTCCCCAATTTTGCCAACCACCAACGTAGCTTGCTGTGAATCAAAACCTACGACAAAGCATGTTTACGCTCCAACAAGCACAGTACCAGTAATTTATCCTGAAATTGAATCTGTTGATCAGGAAATCCCTCAAACTTCTGGGACACAAAACACAATGAACAAGAAGAAAAAGAAGAAAAAACGTATTAAATGTGCTGAAAATGTATATGCAGACATAGAAGTAGCCTCTGATTCTGATAATAGTGTTAAAAGTGATTACTGTATTAATAATGATAGTGAGGAGAATGTAACGAAGGAAAATATAAATTTGCACCGTGAATTGATTGATAAACTTAAAAGTGTAATATTTGAAAAGAATATAAGTATGTCGACTAAATTTAAAAATATGATTCAAATAATAATTGAGTGGATCACTTTGGCTATTGTAAACATCTTTTCAGACTTTTCGTTGATTAAAACCTTTTTTAATTATATACAAAGTAATGGATAGTATTGTTAAAAAATTAATTAGCTTGAACATTATTCAGTGGAATTGTAGAAGTCTAAAACCAAAATTAAAGCTTTTTGAAGACCTGCTAATTCGAGAAAAGGTTCATATTGCTGCTGTAAGTGAAACCTGGTTCGAACCTGATGCCTTTGTCAAAATTAATAACTACAATATCTTTAGAAAGAATAGAAATAATTCTTATGGGGGTGTTGCAATTTTTACACATAAATCTGTCCAAGCTCACATACATAATGTAGAAGTCAGTAATAGTGATATTGAAATAATAGGTGTTAAAATATTTAATTGTGCACAAATTGAAACTATTTACTCTGTTTATTGCCCTAGTGACATTCGGACAACACAGAGAGATTGGGAATATTTGTTTTCTTTAGTTAACATGAAATCAATATTGATGGGTGATTTTAATGGACACTATTCAAGCTGGTCTGTTAAAACGGATACTAGAGGTACGCAAATTCATGATTCATTACTTGAAACTAGTCTTGTCCTTCTCAATGACGGTAGCCCTACTCGACTTCAACTAAATGAAAATATTTTACGCAAGTCATCACCCGACTTAACTTTAAAAACATCAGATATTTCTATGGATTTTTCTTGGTTAGTTTCGAATGAATCACTGGGCAGTGATCATCTTATTATTAAATTAAATACTACAATACATTGTGAGTTAAATCATTTAAAGAAACGTAATTTCAAACGCGCTGACTGGGTTGGTTATCGAACATACTTAGAATCTCTTTTTATTGGATTTAATTTTACTCATGATATCCAAAAAGATTACGATTTATTTATTGGCTATGTGAACGAGGCTGCAGATATATATATTCCCTACATTAAAGTTTGTCTTACCCCACACAGTAAATTCATTCCAAAACCCTACTGGACTCCAGAGCTTTCAAAAGCCGTAGCTATTCGTCGGTTGGCATTAAAAAATTTTCGTCGTAACCCTACTCCACGTAATTTAGATATTCTAAACGATAAAATAAAACATTCCTTGAAGCTTATTAGAATTGCCCAATGTGCGGCATGGAGAAAATTTTGTTCATCTTTACACGGATTGTCAACATCTTCGCAAGTGTGGAACCGTATGAAGTGGATTAAAGGATATAAAATTCAAAGATCCATGATCAGTGAAGAGAATGTTAATAAATTATTACATAGTTTATGTCCTGATTTTACTTGCCGAAATTCACCAAACTTTACTTCATTTAATTACGATTTGGAATGTGAAATTTCGTTACATGAATTAGAAGCATGTATTAAACCTAATGATACTGCACCAGGGTACGACAATATTTCATTTTCTATGATTAAATACTTGCCAGTAATAGCTAAAACTATACTACTTGATCTTTATAATAGAATTTTTGTATCAAATGTTATACCCTATCAGTGGCGTGATATTTCAATTGTTCCTATTCCTAAGCAAGGTTCAGATACTTTTCGGCCAATTTCTCTAATTTCGTGTTTATGTAAAATTCTTCATTCAATTATTAATAAAAGGTTAGAATGGTTTGTTGAAAGAAACGGCCTTTTCTCTCCAGACACGGTAGGATTTAGAAAATCGCGGTCTGCAGTTGATAGCCTTAGTGTACTTGTGTCTAGAATTCAAAACGGTTTTTGTAATAATTATGTAACTGTTGGCTGCTTCATGGATATTGACAATGCCTATAATAATATTGATATTTGTTCATTGCTGCGCGTTTTAGATAATTTGGGTGTAGGCACAAAGTTTTGTCGTTATTTATGGAGCTTTTTGTCTAAAAGATTCCTTAAAATAAGAACTAACAATGTAACGATTTCTCGTAAGACTAGCCAGGGTATAGCCCAAGGAGATCCATTATCTCCATTGCTTTTCAATATTGCAACAAGAAATATATGTGAAGTAATGAATAACTATGTTCATATCTCTCAATATGCTGACGATTTTGTTTTATATGTTACTAGTCAAAGTGTTGGTGAGGCTGAGAGAGAACTTCAAGCGGCAGTTGATGAATTTGTCGTTATGGTAGGTAATTTAGGGTTGAACATTTCGTCGTCAAAAAGTAAAGTTTGTGTGTTTAAAAAGGGACTTAATAGATATCCAGTAAACATTATCGTCAACGGTTCCACACTGTCCGTAGTACATCATGCAAAGTATTTGGGAGTATGGTTAGATAGATCGCTAAGGTGGGGCATACATATTAATGATTTATGTAACAAGATTTCGAATTTTCTTAACATTTTTAAAGTTTTGGCTGGCTATGGATGGGGTGTTCATCCAAAACATTTAAGACGCTTATATTTGTCTGTTATAAGAAGCCGAATAGATTATGCCTGTTTTGTTTATAACGATAGCAGTGTAGCTCATTTGATTAAATTAGATAGGATGCAAAACAGAGCTTTGCGACTAATTGGTGGGTACATTAGGAGTACACCGTCTCACGTAATGGAATCAGATTTGTGTATACAACCTCTTTGTTTCAGAAGATTTTATTTAGCGGGTAAATTTTTATTGAAATCGATGTCTATGACCAATAGCTCACTCATACAAATATTAGACAAATTTATATCTTCAAATTTAGTTACTTCGTGGAAAAGAAAGCGTAAGCCGTTGTTAATAGAGGTCTACGATATTTAAAAAAATGTTGAGGTCAATAAAAGTAAATCTTTGGATTTCTTCTCACTTGATACGTGGCCAAACAATATTCAAATAGCAAATTTAATTAAAATAGATATAATGAATATTAATAAACCTAAAAGAAACTATAGTAATCATATTTAAATAACCACTGTAAGAACTTTATTAACGAACAGTATAACGGATTTTACAAAATTTTCACTGACGGTTCTAAGGATGGCCTACACATAGGTGCAGCATTTTTTGATGCTGAATCTTCAGATTCAATTTATTTTAAAATTAGTAGTAATATTTCTATCATGCACGCTGAGCTATTGGCTGTTTCTGAAGCTTTATCATACGTATCCTCCATTGATTACGACAAATTCGTTATTTTCTCAGACTCTAAGTGCGCTCTTCAACATATAGCTCGATGTACATCTAACGCTAGAAGTACTCCCGTAGCATACAGAATTTTAAAACAAATATGTAGTTTGAGAGAACAGTCTAAAACAGTTTTTTTGCAGTGGATTCCATCTCATATTGACCTATTAGGTAACGATATGGCGGATACTCTAGCAAAGTATGGCGCTTGCGATGGTATAGAAATGATTGTTAGGCCTATCTTTTCCGAGTGTTTACACATAGTTAAAAATAAATGCAATGATTTGTGGAGAGAATATTTTGATAAAAGGTCGAAAGACAAAGGCATCTGGTACCGGACCATACAACCTCACCCACCCAATGTACCTTGGATAGACACAGTGTTATTGAACAGAAAAGACGTTGTCACCGCTTTACGGTTGCGGTCTGGACATATTCCATTCAATAAATTTGGCCATTTGATGGGTATAACTCCACACCCTAATTGTTCAGTTTGTGGAGTAGTAGAGGATGCCTATCATATATTAATGGAATGTGTTAAGAACGAAACCAGAAGACGCCAATTTTTCCCATATAAACTGTTTTATACGAATGTTGGAGAATGTAATAGTATATTGACAAAACCAGAATCTATTTCGGCAAAGAAATTGTATAAATTGGTCGATGAAGTTCAATCAATCATGTAATTGTATTAACATAAATGTATAATAACAGAGCGACATAGTCGCAGTAGCGGCAAAGCTCTTTAATAAAGAAAAAAAAAAAAAAAACTACATAAACAGATTGTTATGTTAATTTTATTACACACGCGATAACGTGCATCCATAATATCTGCTACGTGTCAATTAAATATGAATATTTTTCCTTCGAAGCGTGAGTCATTGGAAATTTTGTTGTTTGATTTGAATTTTTTACGCACTTAATAATAATTTATAAAATACAAACTGTCCTTTTTTGGAATTTATTATTATTAAATTAGATCGAACATAGTAGGAATATCCTGCTCAAAATATGGAGCAGTCCGACTGGGTAAGTACCTCGACCTCACAGAAGACCACAGCCAAATAATACTATTTTCAAACCGTGTTGTATTCCTGTGGTGAGTAAGGTGACTAGAGCTCCTGGGGAGGTAGGGTCGACAACGCACTTGCCATGGCCCTGGTGTTACAGGTGTCTATAGGCTAAGGTATCGCGTACCATCAGGTGATTCGTAACTTTGTTGCTGACCTAATTATATTTAAAAAAAATCTGATCTATGATAAAAGAATATATTATTATTATAATTAAACAGAAATTGTTCCATACTATACTAAAAACTCATTAAGTACCATACTCTCATTTAGACGGGACTTAATCCTATCACCGCGAGAGTTGATCCTTGACCATGGTGATCCATAACTATATAATACAGTACCATTTATATATAAGTTTTAAATGCGACTATGAATGTCTGCTACAGTGCAAACTTGGTGCGTTTGTACTTGTATTGTGTATATCTCCCCACCCCTGATATATTATTTCGTCCTACTAAGCTGACAACCAGTTGAATGTGATAAGAATATTATTTTCTACTTATGACTGCTGATATTGACTCTTAGTAATATTAAAAAAACGAAAACCCTTGTCTGGCTGTCTCAACACGACTATTAACGACAGACGAACGATGTCATTATTGAAGTGATAAATTATGCCCCGTTTTTTCATAATACCATACAAAAAATAAATTACATACCAATCGTGATAAGTTATGCATTACATAATAATGACTTCTAAGAAGTTCCAATAATTATAATATTTAAATACCTAATATGGATATAGACAGTCAAGTAAAATATTTTGCTGCTTTGATTAGGTAAAAGACAACAACTACACTTCATTTTCTGCTTTTTTTTTTAATTTTGACGCCATTTTATTTCTTTATGATTAAATCTATGTATATAAAAATGAATGTTTGTATGTATGTCCTTTATAGAATCGTAAACTATGCATTTGATCATGTCATGATCTTAAGCAAAGTGTTGTGCATGAGCCCACGAAGGTTTCTGAGTTGGTACGACCAAAATATAAAATAAAATCGTAGCGACGCGCGGAGGATACAGCTAGTTAAAAGTAAATCGTATAAGTATAAAACGTCCATTTTTATTGTAGAATTTATTTAGTTGAAACAAATCGAAAACATAAAAATTTTCTCAGATTTGGTTTTTTTATACTATTATACTGATTTAATTTCCGTATCTACGTGTGTGAATATGTCACTGGTTAGTTGTTTATATGTGTATTTTAACTAAGTAAAAAAAATGTATTTATAATACTGTATTGGCTTTCTTATTGTAGAAGGCTATACTATAAAAATTACATTATAATTCGTTAAGATACAGCAATAATCCCTTGTCGACTTGTGAGATTGCTCACAAACATGAAAAGTCAAGGCCGGTCAAAGCCACGAGGGACTTGATCAAACAAATTTCAAATTTCAGTTTACATTGTTTACAAGTTGAACAACAGTTCGTTGAGCGTAACGAAATAATAAACAATACCTAATGACTAACCAATTTAATATTTGATTGTTGTTTATTTCTCAAATTTAGTTGTCCTTAACTTAACAAATTGCTATTAACATTCATACAGTCGGATGGCGTTCTTATTTAGTAGTTTACGAAAACGTGTTCTAAATTACTATTATTATTAATACAACAAGTATAAATTTCAGTAGTTGTTGGTTTGTATTTTAATATTGAGAAACAAAATAGCTAAAACACAAAATTATGGGATAGGACGCGTTGATAGTTTACATCGATGGTCATAGATGGCGCTAGCGTCTTTCTAAAGCGCTCTATAGCTTACCTTAACATGCTAGTTGCAATTTACTATTCACTTGTAACATTCCACACCCAAATCAGTGGAAGGAAGCAATAGAAAATTATAAACCCGAAAAGCTATGAAATCTTCGTAATATTAATCAACATGCCATGCCAACTTTGCAATTTCGTGTCGAGTATTTTTTTTTTCTTTTTTTTTTTGAATAATATTAATCAAATGAATATTCATTATTTATACTTTAAAATGAGATTTTTTATATGGAATTAATCCAGAAAGGTAACAAGGTAACGGTAATTAGCGGTCATTCTATAGGGAGCAACGTAATAAAATTCTTCTTCTGCAATTCTTCCAATTTATTTATTCTTCAATTATTAGCTTTCTCCAAAATCGGACAAAAGATTTTTGCCCAGCAGTGGTTACTACTGGCTTTGAAATACACAGGCCGAAGACGGGCAGCAGCGTCTTCGGTGCGACAAAGCCAGTACCGCGGTCACCAACCCGCCTGCCCAGCGTGGTGACTATGGGCAAAACACATGAGTTCACGTTATTTTTGGCGTAAACTTGAGGAGGCCTAAGTCCAGCAGTGGACTGTATAGGCTGTAATGAAGTGGTTACTGGGTATAAAGTAGATATATTGGGACTACTCTATATATTATATTATTTAAATCATCACAAATGTGTGATCTTTAGTGTCCTTAAAAAGGCATTTGTCACAGCGCCCTCTATGTTTTGTCCGTCTGTTTCAAAACATATATCATTTTGTTATAAAGAAACAACTTTTTCGGATTTTATCGCGGTTTATTGGGTTTTTGCGTTTCGGACACTTTACAGCAACCATGATCATGGGAGGACTCGTACTTAAAGTAATAGAAATAACCGACATCAGTTCTGGAACTACGCAGTATGACTGACCTTTTACATAAAAATGTATCACACATTTAAATAGCTATCAATAAGCGATATTGTTTACTGACAACCATATGCCTTTATTACGTAGGAACAATGCACAAAGGCAATCTTCACTGTTCACAAGCAAATCATTACGACGTGCTTAGAGAAGTGATGTTCGCAATTTAATATTATAATAAATAATATAAATATCTTTGAGATACAAGGTCGTTTGTTCCTAAGATAGACAACTTAATGTTACGCTAACTGACTTTCGGTCCAATTCTTCTCTGCAGAATCTACATTCCGGATCGATGGATGGATCGGATCCACTTTTTACTAAAAGAAATATATTTTTATTTGTAAAATCACGATTCAAAGAGGCTTTTGAAGTCTGCCTGAAGCAAGTAATTCTTGATTTCGATTTTTAATCTCCACTGCAGAATCTACACTACACCTGTTAACCCCCCCCCCCCCCCCCCGGATAAACTCTAACTACAGTACTTGCTATTGGAACATAACACTACTTGAGCATGCACTAATTGAACAAGTAGCTGTGATCTTACAAAGTCTAAATTGATATTTTGAGCAAGATACCTCAATGTAAATTTGATGTAATATCCTCATAGCAGTTGCGCTGGTGATTGCAGGATCGATCATTTGTATTGGCCACGGATATATTTGCAACGGTCGCGGCGTTTGTATTTCCAGATCCCCACAAGAATATAGTATCCTAGTTCGTAGCCGTTAATGTGAGGCGTTTGTTTATTTATTGAAATAATAAAATTTATATAAAGTACATATATTTATTTAATATAATTCACAATCCAATTAATATAAGAATTCAAATCAGTATATATGACGGTATTATCGAAGCAGGGGCCGCGGTCGCTCGGGTCCGCGTACCGTATGCCGTGAAGATGCCACCGGTTCTCATGTCTTGCTACATGCATACCTCCGTAACTCGGGCATACTCCTATATCTGAACAAAAATATTTATTTGTGAAACCTTTAAGACTTACGTCCTTACCTAAGACTCCAGACAGAGACATATATATAGTCAGCCAAGATACATGCATTATTTATAAAGAGATATAAGTGGGCAATATTTATTAGCAGTATTCATTATAAACAAACAAAAAAGTGTTTGTATTAGTAGCCATTATGTATATTATTTTTAACAAAAATTAAAAATATATATAATATACTAGCTGTGCCCGCGGCTTCGCCCGCGTTGAAATTAGTGTGTCACAAAGTTTTGCCGGCAAACTTCCAGTGAAACTCTCATCAAAATCGGCTTAGCCGTTCCGTAAACCTTCCTCTTGCCGATAGTGGAGCCCTCTCTACAATGGTGAAACCGCATGAAAATCCGTTCAGTAAATTTTGAGCGAATCGATCACATACACTTTTGGGGACTTTGTTTATAATACACTAACTGTTGCCCGCGATTACGTCCTCGTGGTTATGAAGATATGTATTACTATTAAGATGTTTAACGCAAATTATGTTTTTATTTCAGTCACTTGAAATGCTTATCAAACTGAGTAACTTTTTAAAAGGCACAATTTAGTATAGTTTAATAGTTATTTTTATAAAACCTCTCTATACACCACATTTTTGGTTTTATTTTCAGGCTGTATATGTTTCATACAAACTATCAACCCCCTTAGCGATGGAATATCGTAAAATCCGTTCTTAGCGGACGTCTGCTAACTATAATCTACATCCCTGCCAAACTTTATCTTTGTCCAACCAGGATGGATAGACCATCCAGTGGTTTTTGAGTTCTCATCATGAGTGAGTCAATGACCTTTCCCTTTTATATATATAGATTACGACGCATTATTTAGACACCTCCTCACCATCTATAGAGCATACATTTTAAATTTGTGTGTATTGTGTAGATATTTATTTATTTAAAAAAAAAAATTCAAGTCTCTTACTTCAAAAACATAAGACTTTCATACAAAGTTCCGACCCCCGTTTTATCCCCTTAGGGGTTGATTTTCGTAAAATTAGTACTTAGCGGATGTTTACGCCCTATAAGGAACCTACCTGCCAAATTTCAAGTTTGTAGCTGTTATAGTTTCGGAGGTTTCGTGATGAGTGTGTCAACCTACCTTTCCCCGTTTTAACTCCAGTTGATTTCTAAAGATACATTATTTGGTCACCTTTCTCCCATCTATAGAGCATACATTTTAAGTTTCAAGTCTCTTACTTCAAAAACATAGGACTTTCATACAAACTTCCAACCCCCGTTTTATCCCTTTAAGGGTCGAGTTTCATAAAATCAGCTCTTAGCGGATGTTTACGCTCTATAAGGAACCTACTTGCCAAATTTCAAGTTTGTAGCTGTTATAGTTTCGGAGATTTCGTAATGAGGGAGTCAACCTACCATTCCCCGTTTTAACCCCAAAAAGGAGTTGATTTCTAAAGATACATTATTTGGACACCTTCTCATTATCTAAAGAGCGTACATTTTAAATTTCAAGTCTCTTACTTCAAAAACATAGGACTTTCATACAAACTTTCAACCCCCGTTTTACCCCTTTAGGGGTCGAATTTTGTAAAACCCATTCTTAGTGGATGTCTACGCTCTATAAGAAGCCTTTCTGCCAAATTTCAAGTTTGTAGCTATTATAGTTTCGGAGATTTCGCGATGAGTGAGTCAGCGTACCATCCCCCGTTTTAACCCCAAAAGGAAATTGATTTCTAAAGATACATTATTTGGACACCTTCTCACCATCTATAGAGCATACATTTTAAATTTCAAGTCTCTTACTTCAAAAATATAGAACTTTCATACAAAATTCCAACGCCCGTTTTACCCCCTTAGGGGTCGAGTTTCGTAAAATCCGTTATTACCGGATGTTTATGTCCTATAAAGAGCCTACCTGCCAAATTTCAAGTTTGTAGCTATTATAGTTTCGGAGATTTCGCGATGAGGGAGTCAGCCTACCATCCCCCGTTTTAACCCCAAAAGGGAGTTAATTTCTAAAGATACATTATTTGGACACCTTTTCACCATCTATAGAGCTTACATTTTAAATTTCAAGTATCTTACTTCAAAAACATAAGACTTTCATACAAACTTCCAACCCCCGTTTTACCCCCTTAGGGGTCGAGTTTCGTAAAATCCGTTCTTAGCGGATGCCTACGTCTTATAAGGAACCTACCTGCCAAATTTCAAGTTTGTAGGTGTTATAGTTTCGGTGATTTCGTGATGAGTGAGTGACCTTTCGCTTTTATATATATTATAGATTATAGATTAGACAGTGACTAAAAAATAAAAATTAAAGCTTACATATTAACTTCACTAATTGAAAATTATCAAACAAGTAGATAAACTTAAAAAAAATTAGACATTAAATTCGTTTAGAAATAAAACCCATAGAAATAGAATACCGTCCTCAAAATTTTCAATTTTTTTCATATGAGTATATAACTCATACAAACACCAAAAAAAAAAAATACGAAACTAGCAAAGCCTAGTATATCAAAAGTTTTCCGTTTGGATACACAGAAAAACATGGAAACAATATATAGATCAAACACAGTACCCCTTTGAGCCGCCGCAATCAGTTAAAACTCACCACTTCCGTAAACAGCGCAATACGTGTTATTTCCGCTAAAACCGATACATTTCTCATTTCCGTCCGCGTGTAAAGATATCGGGGTCAAGTCGCCGTCGAGCGCCCAACCGGTAGTCTGAAGAACAAAACCATTGAATTCAATCCCAAAGTTTTGATATAAAACAGGAAATAATAAAAGGACATGCTGGAGATTCTAGAGCACTGCTGCTAGAGCAGCTGGAAGATGAATAAGCTTATATTATACTATAATAATAATAATATAAATTATTATTCATAAATTAGCTAAGCTAACAGACATTATCCAGTCTTGTGAATTTTAAATACAATAAGCAGAAATAATCGCTACGTTTTCTAGAATCTTCCAATTTTCTGGGTTTAATCGTTATTTTTCTATCCGCTCTAGTTTGCATTTTTATAGAAATTGACAGTTTTCAGGCCATTCGCACGGATAAATTTGTCAATGCACGAAGATGGAAATTATCTGTGAAAGTAGTAAATATATTTATCGCTCTTGACAAATATTTGTATAAGCAACTGGATTTGTTATAGTACAGGCGTTTGTTATTATTGTGAGTGTCCAGTCAGTACAACATTTCATCGTAACAGGGGTAACCCAACATAGATATGGTCATTGCTATTATTTGAGTAAATTTGTTTCAAATTTGCAAAATTTAAAGAATCTGTTGGTGTGTGTGAGTGTTTGTGCACTCCTTGTGGGTCTCTCTACCGTGCCTCAGAGAGCACGTTAAGCCGTCGGTCCCGGTTGTTATCATGTACACCTGATAGCGATCGTTACTCATAGTAGGAAATATATCCGCCAACCCGCAGCGTGGTTGATTAAGCTCTGATCCTTCTCCTACATGGTGAAAGAGGCCTATGCCCAGTAGTGGTATATTACAGGCTGAAGCGTAAAGAATCTGTAATAAAGGTGGGATATTTTTGTTTGTTTTACATCATCAAACGAACACATTTAAATGTAATATTATTTAATTGGCTACTATGTTTCGTGAAAAAAGTTAGTGGATATAAAATTGTAATGTAACGTTCGAATTCTAAGAAGCAAGAAAGGGCTTGTGTTTTATTCTCGACTCGATTAACCTTATATATTTAATATTAGTGGACGAATGTTTGGAAAATAAATAAACGCAGTGGAGTCGAATGATTATTTTAAATACTTTTTTAATTTATAGTATATCATTCATACGTACGAGTGACTCTTCATAATCCTCAAATCCAATACAAGCAGGCTGTATTCCATCAACAAAAGTCACCGGTTCTTCCAATATAATAATTGCAATGTCGTTTTCTGGTCCATCTATAGTATAGTTTTCGTGTATTATATGATTCTTTACCTGAAAGTAATTATAATCACTTTTCATCATTATCATCATCATTTCAGCCTATACAGTCCACTGCTGGACATAGGCCTCCACAAGTTTACCCCAAAAGTAACGGGAACGCATGTGTTTTGCCCATAGTCACCACGCTGGGCAGGCGGGTTGGTGACCGCAGTACTGGCTTTGTCGCACCGAAGACGCTGCTGCCCGTCTTCACCCTGTGTATTTCAAAGCCAGCAGTTGGATGGTTATCCCGCCACCGATCGGCTTTCCAAACTCCTAGGTGGTAGCGGAACTGTGTTATCCCTTAGTCGCCTCCTACGACACCCACGGGAAGAGAGGGGGTGGCCATATTCTTTAGTACCGTAGCCACACAGTAATCACTTTTATGTTTTAAAAATTATTCGAAGATATTATAACATATATCATATGTTCCTATAAAAATTTGATTTAGTTTGACCCTGGAGTTTTTATTTTATGAGCATTTTACTTTGTGTTACGTACAATTAATTTCTAAAAAAAAAAATACGAATTTTCATTTAAGTTGATTGCATTTATTAACTGTATTCCGATAAGTAGGTCTTCAATGGGTTCATTCAGCTCCACATCCCTTTTTACAAGTACAAAATAGCATTTTTAATAAATTTTCCGGAGCGGGTAATTGGTTCATAGTAATTAGATTATAGATATTTTTTGAATTAGGTATTCAAATGTTACATCAAATTTGGGAGGTAAAGAAGATAAAAGAAAAGGTGTCTTTTGACAGTTGCTTTGATAAAATAATTGAACCTTAATGAATCCAAATCTGTAATTTTTGCCAGAGCAACCAGACCCACGATAAATGTTACAATAGGTTGAAATATATTATTTGGATCTTGATTTACATTATTAAATATAGCTGCTGAGTTATGTACGCAGCAGTTAGCGTTCTCCTATGACACTTCAAATAAATGGGATTGTTCGGAAGATGTTCGTCTTTAAGTACCCCTTGAGAGATCGTAGGTCAAAACCCCCACGCGCTCCACGAATATATATTACAAAAAAAAACGCAATGAATTTAAACAAAAAAGTTTATTAGAAAGAAAGAAAGACTGAGATTTTTGCTTATTGTGTTAAACTAACACTTAAAAAGTAATATTCACTCATTAAAATGAAACAACTTTCTCGGGTTTTATAGCGGTTTATTAACTTTTTTAGACGTCCGACTTTTCGGATACTTTACAGCAATCATGGTCATTAGAAGACTGGGGGAGGAGGGGTCCTATGGTCCTTGGCGATTAAATCCGAAATACTTATTTCATTATGAAGAAATATGTTGTGAAAAATATTTTTTAATGATCTGTTGGCACAGATGATACACATTTACACAAACACCACAAAGAAAACGTTAAAAGAAGTTCGTATACGTTAGCTGTTTATGGACACCACAGCTAATATTAAAAAAAAATTGTAACATTCTACAATAAATAAAAAATACTAAAAATAATTTACCTTAAAAACTTTTTCGTATTCATTCATCGAGTGAAGAGAAGTTTTTCCCAACAGAACAATCAGGTCGTCTGAGTTCGCCCACGTTCCTGAGTACTTGAGACACCGCGCCGCTACAAAAATAATAATTAATTCATTTTTGTGTACGATATTATTTCATGTATTGTATTCAATGCTTCCCAAATTTTTTATTTTTCATTTATGTACCAGTTTTTTTTTCAGAGTAATATACATTCCGAATCGGTGGTAGCTTCACTTTTAACTATAATGAACTAAAATAAATATTATCATTATCATTACAGCCTATACAGTCCACTGCTGGACATAGGCCTTCACAAGTTTACGCCAAAAATAACGTGAACTCATGTGTTTTGCCCATAGTCACCACGCTGGGCAGGCGGGTTAGTGACCGCAGTACTGGCTTTGTCGCACCGAAGACGCTGCTGCCCGTCTTCGACCTGTGTATTTCAAAGCCAGCAGTTGGATGGTTATCCCGCCATCGGTCGGCTTCTTAAGTTCCAAGGTGGTAGTGGAACTGTGTTATCCCTTAGTCGCCTCTTACGACACCCACGGGAAGAGAGGGGGTGGCTAAATTCTTTAGTGCCGTAGCCACACAGCACAAAAAATAAATATTATATAATGATAATTCAAACTGTTATTGAAGACTACTTAAAGTAAAGTAAATATTGAAAATAAATAAGTAATTTTTGATTTCGATTTATGATTTTGAGTACCCCTAGCCTGATAGCTTCTTACCTCTACTAAAAATATGTGTCGTTTCTCTAATAATCTAGCACCCAAGTCAGTTATAAGTCATAAGATTCATTGGAACTATATACTCGTATTTTAGATAAAACTAATTTTCAAAATTTCCACCATTATCAAAATAATTTTTACTGTATGTAATATATAGTACGGGGATACGTATACCATAGCTTGGGAAACGCGATTCAAGATTGTGACTTTAGGTCTATTTTGACTGAAAAAATCTAAAGACAAAAGATATGATACCTTATTTATAATATCAATACAATGGCAGTTGGCAAGGTCAAATTTATCTCTAAAAGAGATATCTACCAGTTTAGTTATGGGAGTGAATAATGGTGTTATCGCGGGGTACAGAAGTGCGTGAGAACAAAAAAAACAAAAGACAAAAAAAAAAATTAAATAATAGGTACATACACTGTTAATCATATTGCTCAATGTGCGTCAACCCGTACATACTATAGTTATATAGCTGAAAAATAATAGACAACCCAACGATTGCATTTTTCTATAGGCATATTATTGGTAGGTATTAAAATTTATTCTTTATGCTAGTAGATGGATTTAAATAAAAAAAAAATCATTTTTAATTAAATATATGTATAGTCTGAACTGCAATTTTTTGGCCACCCTTTCGTGATTGTTTTTCTAATGTACAAAAATAAAAGTAAATAATTCTCATCCATTAAGCAGATGGGTGAAGTTCATCTGTAGTTCGGATCTCTTACTCTTACATTTTCTGTAATTTTCCAATTTTCTACGTAATTTTCTTGATTTTTCATTGCATAAAAATATTTTGTAAAACGTTAGAAAACTGAATAAATATGGCTAGATTTTGTCTAGCCTTTTTGAGTTATGTGTGTGTTGTATACATTTAGCGATTAATTTTTGAATATGAGACTAGCATCAGCCATTTTCTGTGACCTCTCCGCCAAAGCGTTGTCAAGAAAAGAGTAAAAATTGACTCTCTTGCGTTCTTTTCAACTGAATTTACATTTTAAATTCAATGGTAGCTTCACATTATTTAAAATATATTACTGTACAATAAAGATAAAAAAGCGCTTTTAAAGTGCTGAACAAAGAATATTTTCATTTGAATTGATTTCATTTCAATAATAAATTTGGGATAGTAATTAATTATATATAAAGTACTGAATATAATTAATTTACAAAGGTATGTACTATAATTATCAAAAACGGAAAATTATAATTAAAATTTTAAAACATAAAAATTTGGAATGTCACTGAAAATCAGTTACCAAGTTTTACTTTGTAGACAACTGACACTCCTTTACGAGGATATTACACCAGCTTGTCTTTTTTTTAAATTCATGATTACTATTCTTATATTATTTTTAATTTATATTATTATTAAATGTTGAATTATGTTTTTGACCTCGTTTAGAATTTATAATTGCATCATTTTAGTTAAATTCCTTATATCCATTTTTAAGAAATGAGGATAGTAAAATATAGGAATATAATATATACACGTTTGTAAGACAGCTCATATCACGGTTATTTACAATTTTCCTTAAATAAAATCATAGTTCCCATGACTCAAAGCTTTATAGTATTTATTGGTCATTATAAATTTAATCATTATAAAATTGATGATTGGTGATCATAAATTCTCTACAAAAATATTTATAGGTATTTTATTATTTTTATTGGGCCAATGTGGGAAAATTTAAAAGTACAAGACAAGCCTCCACTCGTGGCTTCGGCTACATTATACTAGTTAGGAATATTCTTTGTATGTCTTTTATGCTACCTGCTAACCTCGTTATACATATTTATTTAGTTTGAGAATACTCTGTAACTTTATTTATTTAAAAGATTAAAATAAAAAATATAAAAAAAAAACAAAAATTAAATTAAAAAGTTAAGTAAATAAAACAAACCATTATGTTGTAACAATTTAAAAGTAAAATAACTTTTTAAACACGGTATCACAATCCGATAAGAGACATACACAATTATCCGGGCCGAGGAGTCTCTTTTAAAGCTGAAATTATGACATAATCACCCGTTTTCCTTAGAAAATATGACCGTCTGCTCTGTACAAAGATCTCATACATCATTTCCACGTAATAAAACATATTATAACGTCATATAAAACGCATTGAAAAGACAGAGATTTTAATCAAATTAGCATCAAAAATCCGTTGAAAAGAGAAAAAACAATATGGCGGCCTTCGCGCTTTTTTCGTGACATTTTTTTTTTTTTCTAAAAGCGTCGGACGCCGATTGTCCTAACGCTGTTAGTAAAAACTGTAATAAATATTTTCTCTTTTCCAAATTATTTTCGTTCAATTTTAGGTGTAAAAGACTTTTTTTTTATTCACTTATTTTGTGGAAAGCAATTCGAGATAATTTGTTTGCTTGGATAATGGTTAAGTATTTTGAAATGTTGATTATATATAATTTAAATTAATTGGATTCTAATAATCATAATATTATATTTGTTTACGCTATTAAAGAAACGTTATGTGTTTTTTAAATTTTAGTTTAAAAAAAGTTCATTCATTATTGGCGTCGATCATCGTAGACCAGTGGTGGTAAATGGTGGTCCGCGAAAGAGGGGAAAAACACGGAATCTCGGTCACGGAGTCACGGACTAGGGTCGACAGTCGACAACTCGCTTGCGATGCTTCTGGTGTTATGGCGTCAACAGTATGTTACATTACGTCTATCGTCAAAGTAAGTAAAAACCTGCACGACCAAATCCTGAACATGAAATCAAAAGTTTGCGGATACTCCAACAGCTACCATTTATCGCTGAAACAATATCAATGAACGGTGCTATAGCGGGTGTTATGATGCCAACAACCACGGTCGTTGCTAACGAGCGAGACGTAATATTCACTTACTATCGACCAGATTTTATGGCAGCTTCTCACGAGGTTATTAACTTATGATGATTTTTTTTTAGTATAATGTATTTAATAAATTAGTATGTTTTTCTTGTCTGAGCGTCTGTCCTCGTCAGTCTCCCTGCCGTGCTGATTTGTACTAATATTTATTTCTTATTTGGGTGTCTAGCCTTGTGAGTCTTTTTACTGTGGCTCGGAAAGCACGTAAAGCTATAGTTTATTTATATTTATTTTATTACTAGCTTTTACCCGCGGTTTCACTCGCATTGATTTTTTTTTTAAATTATTCTATGTTACTTCTAATACCTTCAAGAATATGTGTACAAAGTTTCATGATGATCAGTTAAGTAGTTTTCGCGTAAAAGCGTAACAAACAAACTTACATCCACATTTATAATATTAGTAGGGACTTACCTTACGTTACCTACGTTGATGGTGTTTTTACGTTGTATTATTTTCCCGTGTAAATCGGAGTCGGTTATTTTTTGTTGTTGTTTACTAATACAATTGTCAAAGGTAATATAAATTTATCTTACTAGTAAGAACAACATTCTCAGACATCAATGCTCCATCACAGTAGTACTGGAACTGATTTGTGTCGCTCTTAATAAATATGGCCGCAATCCAGGGGAAGATAAGTTGAGGACCACCTTCCGTTGTCGTGCATCTGTCGATCTGAAAATAAATAATACAATTAAAACGTATCCCTAAATATGTTGCTAAGGACATGAATTAGACTGTTTCAATTTCCAAATTTTTTTAACTGACTTCCATTAGGTTATCTGTTCTCTGTTTAAGTATTAATCTATGTTTAATGTCACTACAGAAACCATCGGCGCATTCGCAAAAATGCGCAGGGAAATTTTAATGAATAAAATTTTAATTTTTAATGTGTACATATTATATTTTTTTATATACGAGTACAGGTCGGCAAACAAGCGTACTGCTTACCTGATGGTAAGTGATTACCACAGCTTAAATAAGCATTGCAAGCGTGTTTCGCCCCCCTACCCCATACCCCGTAGTAGCTCTGAGAGCTAAGTAGCTCTGATTATCTTACTCACCACAGGAACACAACACTGCATAAAAGCAACTTTATTTAGCTGTGATCTTCTGTAATGTCGAGGTGTTTCCCCTGTCGCTCCAGATTTTAAGCAGTTTACTACCTACATACTTACATACTATGTTTACATTATATATTTTTTGAACAAACAATTTTTTTTGACGTTTCACTTTTTTGGCGATTTGCAGAAGACGCGAAACTTCTTTGGGTTTCGTGCCCGGTTATATATAGAAAACGGTCTTGTTCTCACAATAATGATTAGACATTTCATAGTTTAGGCTATTTTCTATACATAAAACGGCAACCATAATCTGACTGGCAAATGAAGTGTTCTAATAATTCGAGTCACTTTATTCAAATATCTTTATGTGTATGACCTACTTTTCTCTACTTTTATTTATTTTTTCTAATTAAATGCCATCTCAGCAATCAATTAATTCAGATGCAAATTATAATTCAGAAACAAATCACTACGCTAATGTCATGTCGGGTTGAGAATACACAAACGACGATCGAGAATCCAAACTCAACTAAAATTTTGACACATTTTATGATCTGTGTTAAAATTAAAAATAAAATACTCACAAGTTAACTTAACTCGTATATTTAAACCCGTATTCAAAACTTGTATAGTTACTCGAATGTTTAAAGGCAAAATAAATTCAATCAGAGGTCTCATATGTATATCTGTGAAATAATCTTGACAGCGCAATCTAACAGACGGCACAACGCCGTCTATTAGTAAATGAAGGAACTAAATACAATAGTATTTGACTCGGTCACGCAACGCCATCTATTAGTAGATAAAGGAACTGAATACATTATTTTTTATATACAATCAATATTAATCTTTTACTCATTGTGGAAATTTCAATGTTACTTCTATACATATTCATATTCTATATATATATATATATATATATATATATATATATATATATATATACGTATGGCAAAATGTATTATGTACAATAATTACACGATTTCATAGTTTCCCGCAACACGTGCTAAACGAAATGGCGTCACATTTTAATTTTATATTTCAATACCGTTAACGTTTTTATTGACGTTTTTGTTCCGTTATTAAACATATACTTATTTAAAACTATTAAATAAGATAATTGTAGTTATACTCATTACTTAATTATAATATTTAACTATAAAATTATTTTTATGTTCTTTAAGCCTTGACTAAGTGAGCAATTAATTTGCATACGTAATTATTCAATTGAAACGATTGTTTCGAATTTTATACTTATTTATTACTACGCAGTAAATTAGATATTTTAACTATTGTAATTCTTTTAGAATAAATCTAGTCTTACGTAGATGGTATTTTATTTGTACATTTGTCAAAAATATGTTAAAAATTAATAGCGAACTGCTGCTGTGCGTGCTAGTCATCACTACATTACAAAAACTACTGAATAGATTTGAATTAAATCTTCTAAACTTAACTGACTATTCTCTAAACAAAATTATCAATATATAATAGTGTAATCTTTCATACTTTGACATATTTTTCTCATCGTGACGTAAATCGTATTTTTATATAATGAAGAAACATATTAAATAAAATATTATTAAGATATATGTATTCAAGTCAGTAAGTTAGTTAGTTTAGTCTATTGCAGTCTAATGCTAGACATATGCCGGCAATCTAACGTAGATCGTCGGTAGCGGGCGTAGGACGTCCACGCTGCGTTTACAAATTGTAGCAATATAATATATTCATTTATTGCGGCGGCTTATATGCGGTGGTGTGGCGAACTACAGGGCACTACACCTTGGGACACCGAGGTTGCTCCAGGAAGTCGTCGGCAACGTGATGGGTCTGCTAGGCTTCCTTAAGGAGCTAGGCTGGCACGAATAGTGCCCACCAGCCGATCACGCAAAAAAGGTGCACCAAGACGTCGAGTTGCGGAAAAGAGCCCGTGAACAACAACAATATATTCATTTAACATAGGTATATTTGCAAAACCTAAACTTATAATAAAGTACAATTCTAGGAAAACTTCAAAAATGTTACTGTCCCGAAACAAACAAACAGAAATTATAAAAAAAAAAATTTTTAGTTCTATTACTCACACAAAAACTAAAATACTAAAAAGTTTAGTTATCTCTCATGTACACATACCATACCTACCTTACCATTTTATTATATACACAAATGAGTAATAAAAGTTATTAACCCATCAATTGGATAACTATTATTATAAACTAATTTAGTATAGTCGACGAAGTTTACATTATTTATAAGCCTAGTCATTAACACCTAAATAAAATAGAATATAATATATTAAAAAAAACAACACATTTAGCAGTTAATATAAAAAATATGAACGTCAAACAAAAGCCCGCCCTTAATTATTTAGACGACCCTGAAAATTCGTGAGCGAAACATTTTTGATACGGATTTATGAAGAAAAATTAATGGATATGGCATGTATAGAATTAGAATAATATTTTGAAAACAAAAAGGCGTTAAATTTAACCACATATACAATATACCATTTTGAGCCAAATACAAAAATTAATCACTAAAGTAGAAACAGTACCTTAGTCATTAGATCAGTTTTTAGTTTTGCGATTTAGTTTTAAGTAATTTTAACTTTTTTTTTTATTTAGTACATTAAATATGCGTATTTAATAGTAACTTAGTATTATTAATTAAAGTATATTTTGAATCGAATTGGAACAAAAATAAAACAAATGTAGTCATAAAAAATAACAGAACTCAACGTTGCCAAGTAGATTTTTTAGTAGTAGCTGAGTATCGGTTATCGTAGCTTATGGAGGTCAATGACATTAGTAGCATCACTCCCTATCAGCACAGCGCGTCCTCAGCAGGTCTGACTACCTCCGTCACCACAGGAAGACAACACTACTTGAATACAGTATTATTTATCTGTGATCTTCTGTAAAGTTGAGGTTCTTCCCCAGTCGGCTGCTTCAGACTTTAAGCGGGATATTCCCTATTGTGTCCTACCTCAATATGTAATATTAGGGCCTGTTTCACTAGTTATGGATTTATTTGACGGATGACGATATCCAACAAATATGAGGTTTTTTAACCATCGAATTCAACTTTATTAATGTGTATTTCTTTCCGCAAATATGTATCTAAAACTTGTACTTGGTTAATTGAGGTGAAATAATCTACCTCCTGCTGTTAAAATTTAATCGTAACTTATTGGTAGGATAAACCTCAGCCATAACTGGTGAAACCCTTTGTCTTTTATAGCTTCAAATGTCACCTCCATATTTATCAGACATTGTACGCTATCCTATCGTGTTCAGCAAGTATCCAGCGGGTGATTGATGGGCCGGCTCGCGTGATGCGAACTATCGCTACACGGGCTTTGAGAGGAAAGTCGCATGTTTTGCTAGATTTTATAACTATACTTGTTTCGACCTGCAATTTCGTTAATGGAAATAAAATTTAATTTTATTTATTACTTTATTCAAGTAGGCTTCGAAAGCACTGTTGATTCGGTATTTTACAAATTAACGTTATATTAGTTTTAATTAATTAATTATTTAACGTTAATCAACAAAGTACAATCAGTTCGAAATGTATTCTGCAACGAAGAATCAGAAAGAAACCCACAGTTATTTTTTCAAAAATACTGTGTTCCATTATAAAACTAGCGACTCGCCCCGGCATCACACGGTTGCAAAAAACTATCAGTGTTCCTCTGATATATTATGCATGTATTATACGTATAAACCTTCCTCTGGAATCACTCTATTTACTAAAGAAAACCGCATCAAAATCCATTGCGTAGTTTTAAAGATCTAAGATACAGACAGCGGGAAGCGACTTTGTTTTATACTATATAATGATTATCAATATCTTTCATGAAATACCGCGTCATTAATCCAAACATTTTTATCATTAATATAATTTTGAACAGAATATACTTTCGCGATTAAATTATTTTTAACATAAATAAATCTTAAATAGTAAGTTTGAATATTCTGGTAAATGTAAAATTTAACAAAGCTTATTAAGAGAGATTAGATCTAAAATAAAAAAAGTTTATTACTTACTAGACATAGAATTTTGACGTTAGCTCCATACAAATTGTGTCAAAAATAAATATCGCTAGTAACAGTAAACAGAACCAAATAATATTATTGAAAACGACTATTATATGTCTTCCTTATCGTTCATTACATTAAATAAATTTAGTTAATAATTAAATCGAATTTATTTTCAAATATATAATTACATGATATGTACTATTATTAATTCTGCTAATAAATAATATCCAACAAAGCCACAGCGGTTCTCGCTGGCTGGGTTTCGTTAGTTTTAGTATAAGAATTAGTCTGTAAATAATATTTTAAAACTATAATAATTACCTTATGTTAAATTTAAATTACAAATCAGCTTAAATTTATACGCATTTTATATGTTGTAAATATAAATCTATTTTAAGGAAATAGTGTACTAAATGTTACTAAGTTATACTATACAGATGTGTTAAGTAGTCGTCCCTGTTCCACATCGCTCGTAATATCCCACTACTGGGCATAAGGCCCTTTTCCCATGTAGAAGAAGGACTAGAGCTTAATCCACCGTGCTGTTGCAATACGGGTTGGCAGATATATTCGCCTCGCCCGATCATACTTTTCGTAACGCTCTCGTTACGCATTCACCAGCCAACTCCCCAAGTCAAGCAAGCGTAAAGAAATTTTACTACGAAAATACTTTAGGTAAGACTAACAACGTTTACCACAGATTACTATTCTCAATTTATGAGTTGAATTTTTTTTTTTTAGGGACGAAGCGAAAGAAGTATGTAAGGATCGTAGCAAGTGGAAAGAAGTGGTCTCTGCCTACCCCTACGGGAAAGAGGCGTGATTATATATATGTATGTACTATTCTCAAGGACTAAAAAAAATACAATCTTCATTTATCTGGCTTCAGTATCTGTTATAAGGTACAAATGATATTTCTATATACCTAATCATTAATGTACATAATTAGATTTGTTATAGTATTATTGTAACTAAGTCTATTGCATATTTTTTCTGATTAATTTCACGCAAAATATTTCGACTCAACGCGTATCAAAAGATCCGATTATTGAAGCTCGTTATTGTTAAAGCATCACGCTCAAAAGTTTAAAGGATTATACGAATATGTTTTGACAATTTTCGACGTAAAAAATTCGGCGGAAAAAAAACATTTTTTATTACAAGATAATAGCCATTAACAAATTGAAATGGTGTAGCTTTTAATATATTTTTTAAACTCTAAATCTCTTTTTATATTTCGTCGTATAGTATCTATATTATTTATTAAATATTTTTTAATTGATCAGCCTGTATCTTGTTGAATATAATAATATTTTTTAGTTATTATATTATGTATATATATATACTTAAGATTTTTTTTTAGTTTAATGTAATTTATCTGTTAAATATAGCTTAACTATTTATATTTATACTAATGTAGTCATTATCGTTACAATTTGTTTTTGCTATGTACTTGTTGAATAAGTAAGTTATTAAAAACTTTTATCAAATGGAATACGGAGAACAAAGATCGCTCTGTCGTTCACCAACGAGATGGGCAGACCAAATCAAAAACTCATCTACCACTAAGTTTTACACGGTCGTAATAGATGCCGTGGACAGCGACCGGTGGAGGCGAATCATCCGCTCCAGATCCAACCCTGATGCTGACCACGATACTCCGATATGAGGGACGAACAAGAGAGATTGGATTAAATGGATTCTTCTTCTACATACATGCATTCGGAGAGCACGTTAAGATGGCTGTCCTGTCTGTCTGTTAGTCATAGTAGGGAATATAGACGCCAACCCGTAGTGAAGCAGCCTAGTGTATTACGCTTCTATTCTTATGCTACATGGAGAAAGAAGCCTAGCAGTGGGATGTTACAACCTGAATCATGAATTGATTTTTAAGTATACCTTAGTAATTTTAGGCAAATGAATGTCTCGCTGTTCGATATTTTCGCTGTTCTCGCTGTACGACTTTAGAAATTAAATATTAATATCGATTTTGAATTTTCAGAAGTAATTACAAAGAAATCTTATTATTAAATGAGAATGGTGCGAATATTTTGTTTTCATTTCATATTATAAAATAAAGTCGCTTCCCGTTGTCTATACGCTTGGATCTTTATAACTGCGCAACGGGTTTTGATGCGGTTCTTTTTAATAGATAGAGTAATTCAAGAGAAAGGTTTATATGTATAATAAATGCATAATATAGTAGATAAACACTAATTATTTTAGAGGTTTCTAACGTATCTTTTGTTGTAGATACTATTTAGTATCAGCATTGCAGTCGTGCGAAGCCAGGGCAGGTCGATAGTAAAGTTACAAAACTATAATAAGAGTCTACTGTCCCTTGACATAAAAATATCAAAATATTTTATTATTAAATAAATTATAACTTCAAAAGGAATATATTAATTCAAAACTATAATAAAATTGTATATAAATATGTAAAACAATAACAAGCATTATAAAAACCACATTACATTTTAATTATATATTAATTTTTCAAGAAAAGCAAACTACCTGTATCATATACATTTATTTTAGTAAATACGACTTGATTTAACCTTGACAATCTGATATAATGTTCTATACCTTACAACCTTTGCAAAAAACATGGTATTGACAAATTGAGGTGGGATAAAATAAATTATTGCTCAACTTTCATACCGAGTTAACTGTGGGTAAAGTTACTACGACATTTCGTTGCTTCGTTAAGCCCATTTATATTAAATTCAAAAGCATTACAAAAGCAAGTACGTGATTGATGATTATCGCGATCATAAACAGTTCTAATTAAGATTTATTTTAGCAAAGCGCAATTTACTTACGTAAATACTGCCATTGTTATCGTTATTCTCACGTTGAATTGTTTCAGTATCTTTAACTTGATAAAATTCATAATTCTTCTCATTAAAATTATTTGGTTTATCTGTAGGATTTATTTCTATGTATTCATTTGTTGTATCTTTATAAAGATCTATATAGTCAACTACGGGATAGTCTGTACTGTTGTCATCGATATCATCATCAGTTTCAAAATAAATGTCCGGTATTTCGTTTTCATGGACTCTGTTTGGTTTTTTATTAGTTTTATAATTATTTAATTCGTTATCAATGTCATCACCTTCCGTTATTCTCAATCTATCATCGTCATCTACAGTTGATTCTATATAATCACTTACATACGATTCAACAGAATCACCTACAAATGTATTGGCTGATTGGAAAGAATCATCTTCAACACTTGTATCTTTAGGCTCTGTTGCTAAATATTCCTCATCAATATTATCCAGGGCATCTTCGATAATAACTGTTTTCACGTGTATCGATGTTTTGTTGTCGATGTTTTTGTAAATGTTGATTGGGTGTCCAAAACTGTGATTACGGCCTAGTTCTTCTTTGAGAAAACTTGATACGCCACTTAAAATGCTCTTTAAATTTTCGTCTTCAATATGTACATTCTCGAAGCCTGATACCACGACACCACTGCCTTTAGTTACATTGAAATTACTATCATCCACAAAGAAACTATCAAAAAAAGATCCGAGGCAATCAAAATACGAATCACATTCACTCTTAACAAGAACAACGTTCATTAACGTAAATACTAAAAACTGAACTTTTTCTAATTTCATCTTTTTCTTATTAATAAATCGGTTTTGATATGAGTAAAAACGTTAACACGTCATGCATGAGAACAAACAAATGCAAGCTTCTTCGTAGTTTTAGTACTAAGTACGTTTTGAAATATACTGTTAAATTTTATTTCAAGTACATAAAGCTCAAATTCCTTTGATATTGTTGGAGTGACCTTACCTTGAGAATTTCGTGATACAATTGACTTTGATGAATTATTATGATCAATGTGTGGACGATAGGCTATTCTCGGTACATATAAACTTCGAGCTTAGAACTTAAGACTTGACCATTATTTTTGTAAATATTTAATAAAATTTTATAATTTGTATTTAAACTAGCTTTGCCCGCGACTTCGCCCGCGTAGAATTTAACAAAATAATTATTGTTCAGTTCGCAGTTATAAACAAAAAATCTAAAATAAAAGTAGCCTAAGCTACTACTTATTACATCAGCTGAAAGTCCCGACAAAATCGGTCCAGCCGGATTTAGCTGAAGATTAGCCGGAATAAACAGACAGACAGACAGACAAAAATTATAAAATAATGTTATTCTGGTATATTTACCGTATATGTATATACATAAATTTAGTAAAAAGTGGCTATTTTAATATAGATTAACAGACGTTTTGCCGTATTGGTCACAGTAACGGGCTATTACGTTAGCCATCATGGATGCTGTTCCCACTCATGATAAATGTTCCTATGGACTATTTAGATATTTATCGTAGTATAGTAGTTTTGTGTAATCTCTGTATGTTTCCAAAATATAATTATTAAGTATATTTTGGATCGCCAAGAAATGTTCTTTTCTGCTAGGTAGCGTTGGATCTAAACAGTTAATTTATTTATTTAATTCATAATGCAACACAAAATTAAAAAATGAGTACTATTTATTTATAATGTTTTGTTTTTTTTCTATTGAATCTCAAACGGTTTTCTAGGAACATTTAGCTATATGTGCCCGCTACGGAAAAAAGCTTGTAAGTCTAAAGTACATTAAATAATATACATAGTCATGTACATTTTTATTTCAACAATATAAGCAAAAAAGTCTATAACGAGTATGATTAATAATTTCACTAAACTCATTCAACTTAATATAATGTCATATTTTTTAATTACAAATAAAATAAAGCTTATAATATAATAATAATAATTAGATAAATAACATTAAACTAAAAAACCTTAAGTATATATATATATACATAATATAATAATTAAAAAATATTATTAAAAGGAGTCCCTTTAGGCAAGGTTCCAAAGATACTGGCAGCGTTCCCCCTTTGAATAGCTAGACTAATTCTTTGTCCGAAGTAGCTGCCAGCTCTTCGGTCTCCTGTGACGTCGAATAACCTTTTCGATATTTCCTTAAAAAGGGTTATAGCACTAGGACCCCACGGACCAAGGGTCTCGACACCGAATGGGACAAAATCATATTCGGAGCCTAGACCCCTGTATTTGTCTGCTTTTGTTTTTTCCGCCGCTTCACAAGCCGCACCAGCTCTGTTGTTGGTTCCATGTAGATGGGAAGGGGCCAGCGTGTCTGAACAGGTTGCATCCCATACCAGCACCCGGCCCATCTTCCATGGAATCAAACTCATACCGTCCGGTCTCTTGCCATCGTCTCTTGCAATACCAGTCGGCTCAAGTAGACTTGGCACGTTGACGGTGGCAAGGGACCGGCGTATGATATCGTTAAGTGCGGCATGTCTCGAGAAGCGGCCTGCACTTTTTAGGCATGACAGACCGTGATGTCCTAGCTTATCGACATCACTGCCACAGGGACATTTATGAGGAGCGCAGACCGGAACCCCAAGCCGTAGACAGGTTGCGATTCGGAGCGTGTCAGGCTCAAGAAATGTTCCTGTATTTGTCGAAGGGTACGCGTGAAGCCAGTAGCCGGCCTCATGCGTACCCACGGCCAAAAGCCTAGCACGCGCCGAGCCTGTACTACAGCTTAAAAGATTTTCATAAGTCAATTTGCAGTTTATGTCTTCCCAGCTCCTCTGTGAATTTGGAGAAACTGGAAAATTTTGACCTGGGCATGCAATTAAGAAAGCGTTTCTAGCTTCTTCCAAACCAGCAATCTCAAAGTTTGAAGGGGATGCCCTTAAAATTTTACTTATGAAAAAAATAAATATACATTTTGCAGACGATGTCATAATTTATGTGAACAAGGTTGTTATTGTAATTTAAATTAAAAAAAAACAGAAGCAAAATAATATTAAAATGTAGTAATATCATATTCTAATTAGTCAAAAAATACTCAACTACGTTATTATTACATTAAATAATAGTGTGTTTTTTATATATATTCTAGGTCGGCAAACAAGCGTGCGGCTCAGCTGATGGTAAGCGATTACCGTAGCTTATAGACGTCTGCAACGCCAAAAGCATAGCAAGCGCGATGCCGACCTTATCCCCAATGAATTCTAGTCACCTTAATCACCAACCGGATTCCAACACTTCTTGAAAACAGTATAATTTAGCTGTGATCTTCTATTAAGTTGAGGTACTCGGGTCGGGCTGCTCCAGATTTTGAGCAGGATATTTCGTGCCGTGCACTACCTCAGTTAAGCTAGCTTGTCCTACTAATCCTATTAGCCCATTATAAACGTGAATGTTTTTGAGGATGTAAGGATGGGTGGTTGAATGAATATTCGTTACTCTTTCACTGAAGTGAACTGCTTCTAAAAAAACGTGGTTCGCAGATAACTAGAAATCCAGAATTACACATGAACTCCTTTTTAAGCCGATATTCTCAAGAGATCACAAAGAGAGAGAGAGAAAAGCGGTGAGGAGAGACAAGGACAGAGATCCAAATCGGAAAGAAATATTTGCAGATATACAAATATCCGAGCGCAAATATCCAACCCGCAAACTGTCGGTGTCTTAGGCGACTACTCGCACCACTACACCAGAGCGGTTTTTAGTTATTAATTTAATTATTTAATAAAACATTTAATGTTTTTGATTCATCATCATCATCATTTCAGCCTATCACAGTCCATTGCTGGACATAGGCCTCAAAAAGTTCACGCGAAAAATGGCACGAACTCATGTGTTTTGCCCATAGTCACCACGCTGGGCAGGCGAGTTAGAGACTGCGGGGCTGGTTTTGTCGCACCGAAGACGCTGCTGTCCGTCTTCGGCCTGTGTATTTCAAAACCAGCGGTAGAATGGTTAACCCGCCATCGGTCAGCTTTTTAAGTTCCAAGGTGGTAATAAAACTGTGTTATCCCTTAATCGCCTCTTACGACACCCACGGGAAGGGAGGGGTTGGCTATATTCTTTAATGCTGTAGCCACACAGCATGTTTTTAATTAATAAATATTTTTTTAATTATTGAAAATGTTTAATTCGGCGTTTTTATCGGAAAATACCACATTTTTAGACTAGTGCACAAAGTTCGAAGGCCACAACGGACTCCTAAAGTCGATATAAAAATAAGGTCCATCAGAGCCTTATCTTTTCCACGTAATTAAGCAGCCGACGATTTCCGATAAATCTAACCCATTTCATCTTTCCTTTAGTGAGGATTTGAGTATTAGTACTCGTAATGTAATAATCAGTCTAACAAAATATGAATCAAACAATATTAGTATACTCTCTATAAATTTCTCTCCTAATGCCACAATATTATTTATAAACTAAACAAAGTAGAACAGGATAACAACAAAAAAATTAAAAAAAATGGAAATCGAGATCTTATTCTGTAGCAAATTGCGGTAAGTCCCGTAAAAGTGTTGATAGTGGCCGTGAAAATTTAAAAACTTGTATAACATAATAATAATTTGCACAGTGATAATTCAAAAGTTGGACTATTGTCAAATCAAATCACAATAACTTTATTCAAATAGGTTCGAAAAAGCTTCGAAATGTAGATTTTGCAAAGAAAAATTGGTAAGAAACTCCGCAATTATTCTTTTAATAATTGTGTTTGCTCGCAAACGAAAAAAAAAACCGACTTCAATTACATCGACGAGTAATACAACGTATATCGACGAAAAAATAGTCAAGTAACTACGAGTTATCAAAGATTACTCAAAAAGTAGTTATCAGATCTCAATAAAATTTATATGTGACACATGACAAACATCAGCTTTCGATTAAATTAAAAATTATTAAAATCGGTACACCCAGTAAAAAGTTATTGCGGATTTTCAAGAGTTTCCCTCGATTTCTCTGGAATCCCATCATCAGATCCTGGTTTCCTTATCATGGTACTAAACTAGGGATATCTTCTTTCCAACAAAAAAAGAATTATCAAAATCGGTACACTCAGTAAAAAGTTATTGCGGATTTTCAAGAGTTTCCCTCGATTTCTCTGGGATCCCATCATCAGATCCTGGTTTCCTTATCGCAGTACTAAACTAGGGATATCTTCTTTCCAACAAAAAAAGAATTATCAAAATTGGTACATCCAGTAGAAAGTTATACGGTATAATACAACGTAGGTCGACGAAAAAAGCGTCAAGTAAAAACGCATTATTAGATATAACTCGAAAAGTAGTTGTTAGATCTCAAATAAATTTAAATGGGACCAATTGGCACACACCACCTTTCGATTAAAACCAAATTTGTCGAAATCGGTCTACCCGGTCAAAAGTTCTGATGTAACATACATTAAAAAAAAAAAATAGTCGAATTGAGAACCTCCTCCTTTTTTGGAAGTCGGTTAAAAATAATATGTAATCAGTCTTTTACTACAAAATTAGAAATATCTTGCATGAAATACAGCTAAACTAAGTCCATAGAGCTTTACCATCAATATAATCCTGCACCGAATAATACGCTTTATCTATTAATTTCTTTTTAATTAACACTATAAATTTATTTTGAGACGATTGCAAAATAGGTTAGGGATTTTATTATTCATGCATATAACATAACCCAGAAAGAAAACGTTTACTTAGCGCAGACGGAAACTTATGCATCTACGAGTACAGAGGTTTTAAGTTATTTGTTTTCGTTATATATATTTATCTGATTTATACTATACTTATTATATTTAAAAAAAGTTTAAGTAATATTATCTGAAATTACATGACATAACTACCATCCCTTATCAATCACTTATTTAACCTCACCCGAAGGACGAGTGTAGGATTTCCAAGGATTTAATCCCAGACTCGAGCAACCCTACTCCCCAGTGTAATCATCCAATTAGTTTCAAAAAGGCCGTCATCCGATATTGAAACAGAATGAAAAGAGTAGTTGTGTTTTTTTCTCAACGAAACGACTATAATTTACAACGACTTGTAATGAAATGAGGCTATCATTAATATAGTTAAGTCAACCAAATTTATATATTAATACGTATGTGAAGCAAAAACTTTGTATCCCTTTTCACGAAAATTGCACGGACGGAGGAGTATGAAATTTCGCACTCTTATAGTTTACGTTAAGATGGAGTATAGATTACTAATATTTTTTTTAAATTATAAATAAAAATATATTAAATCAATAAAAGAAGCATTTCACACACTACTATGTATTTGACACACACACATATATACTCTTTTATGGTCGATTATGGTCGAATTATGGTCGAATTTCGACCACTGGGCGACCACTAGGTCACATTACTAGGAGTAACTTAAAAACTATTATAGACACATTCGACCAATGACAAGTATTTGTTTTCTAATATAAAAATAACTACCAAAATCGATTCACTCAACAAAAAGTTGATTTTGGTAACGTTGGTTTGCTTGGTGGAAAGCAATCGAATTAAGAACGGCCTTTTTTAAGTCACTTAACAAATAATACTTACATTTTCCAAATAAGTTTGTGTGCTTAACAGAATCCCTGGAACCATTTCAACGTCTTTCTTATCTGTTGTCGTCAGCTTACTCTCATCGACCAGATCATTCATCTCATCTATTTTAGATTCATCGATATTGAAATAATAATTGACTGTTTGCTTTTCATCCGGTACTTCACTATAGTCTTTTATTTCTACGATTTTCACGCTTCTCTTCGTCTTGCCATTTTCAACGTCATTAAAATCAAAATAATCTTCGTTGTTAACATCAGTTGTCGTTTCGTACACACTCGTCGTAAAGTCGTTAAATTCCGTTGTTTCTTCGACAATCGTCCAATTTTCCATTTCCGATCTCTTAGGGATGTGCGTTATCGTTATATTTGCGTTTATATAGTTATGCACATCTCGCCAATACTTCGTACTGCATAAGAACATCACTATTATCAGTAGCATCACGATTAGTATCATTAGGACCAACAGTTTTATTATTAACTTTAAAATGGAATTTAACTTCATGTTTGAAACAGATTCGACCTGTCGTTAGTTTCAAGTCTAAATAGTCACTAGCAAATAAAAGTTACAGGATCAATAAAAAACAAAGACACAACAAATATGGTGTTCAAATCGTTTATGTAACAATGGGTGACACAACGAATCCATACTAGTCATGAAAATGATGTTTAATTATTTTTATGTTCTTTATCACCTTGAGCAAATTTAACATTAGCATTGTTCAGTGGCGTAGCGAGGGTGTGGGGCAGGGGGCATCATGCCCCGGGCGTTACTCACAAAGGGGCGCTAAATGGTCCGCAAAACAAAATATGCCCCGGTGTTATGCCCCGGGCGCGAGTTAAGCTCGCTACGCCACTAGTATTGTATAAAATTTAAATCAAAATGAAATAAAATGTCTAACTACAATCCATAACTTAACCTACAAATAAATATTCAATATTAATACTAATAAATATCCTAATATTTAAAAGCTTATTGAGTCAGTCAGTCAATTAGAAGCTTTGGATTAGTGACTGTACTTACTTTTAGATCACAATTTTACAAATCTCTATTTAGTTATATATAATTGAAACTGAACACAACTTTATGTAGAGATCTAATCCCAGCTTTATTATTCTTAGTATCTATTTTAAGATACCATCTTGAACTTTGATTAAATTTGAATTATATAAAGTACCTTTATAGTTTCACATTACTGAGGTTTAATTTTATCTTTTGAAGATCTGCGCTCTGTCTTTCGTTTACAAGATAAAACAAATCTACCCTATCTATCTTTATCTATAAATCGTTCGATCGGAGACATAATACCGTTCAGATTCAATCTAATTGCTCAAACGTCTGATCTTATTTCGTTCTTTGAATACGAAAGCGACAATTTTAAATTTGATTAAAAGTCGTAATTTGTCGGCTGCTAGCGAATAAAGATTTACGAAACTTTGATGTAACTATCTTTGAAGTCTGAGTATAACGACTGACTGTTTTCTGTATAAATATCGTAATATTAGGCCTTTATAATCTTTTTTTTATAGAGTAGGAGGCAAACGGACAGTTAGCTCTTTTTTTTATACCACTAGGTTGACAAACAAGCGTACAGCTTACCTGATGGTAAGACATTACCGTAGCTTATAGACGCCTGCAACACCAGAAGCATCGCAAGCGCGTTGCCGACCCAATCCCCAATCCCCTCCAGGAGCTCTGGTCACCTTACTCACCAACAGGAATACAATACTGCTTGAAAACAGTATTATTTAGCTGTGCTCTTCTGTAAGGTCGAGGTACTACCCCAGTCGGGCTGCTCCATATTTTGAGCAGGAAATTCCTGCTCAAAATATGGAGCTCACCTGGTGGTAATTAAAAGCAACATCCATAGGCACCCGCTACATCAGAGTATTAGCAGGCGTGTTGCCGGCCTTTCAAATGTCTTTTTTTTTAAAGTCTCTAGACACCCGCTACATCAGAGTATTAGCAGGCGTGTTGCCGGCCTTTCAAATGTCTTTTTTTTTAAAAGTCTCTAGGTCGTATTGGTTCGAAAATACCGTAGGTGACAGCTGATTCCATATAATGATATTTGATTTCAATTATAAATCTTATTATTTAAATATTTCTAAAATACTTACGAATTTTTCTTTCAATTGAAGGCTATGAGGTTCGTATCCCCCTCCCCCTTAGGTCTGGCTCTGCAAACTCCATATACGATAGTCAAAAGATTGTGTGAACATTGCATCACACATTGTCTCTTCTAGTCGGTTAAAAAAAAGTATTACTAACTTTCCAAGAAAGATATTCTTGACTAATTACAACATTAACTATATAAACATTCTCATTATGCTAAATTCGCGAGATACCGTTACAGAACTAAGTACGTGGTTCATTATCACGAGAATCTGAGTAATTGTGATTTATTTATACATAGAGCAATACAATTCCATCAGCACTGTTTTAATTATGTATACTCACCTATTTTGGAATCTCTTTATTTAATACTTTATAGCACATTGAGATTTACATATCTAATTGTGTTACAAACGAAAAAAAAAAACGGATTCAATTACATCGAAAAGCTATATACAACGTTCATAGACGAAAAAATAGTCAAGTAAATGCGCGTTATCAAATATTACTCGAAAAGTACTCATCAGATCAACACATTTCGTTCAAAAACAAATTATGAAAATCGGTCCACCTAGTCGAAAGTTCTGACGCAACTTAGCAGTGGGACTTTATAGAGAAAATCAACGAAACAAAATTTTAGGATAAGGTCATTATTATCTTTACTTATTCGACGTAGAAAATTCTCGCTTAACTGATTGAAGAAAATTAAAACTAATTTTTTTTTTTTTTGAATTAAACATTTTCTCTTTTTCATCTGCTATTTTTAAATATATTTAAAATTTATCACGAAGTCAATGTCGTAAAATACGTGGGAAATTCCAGAGAAATGAAATCCCGCAATCATACGAAAAGATTATCACAACAAAGAGGGTGAATGACCTGCAATATTAATAAATATTTAATTATTCAAAGTCCCATTACTTTAAAATGGTAATTGCAAATTTATGTTGACATATTCTTTTTTTTGTGATGAACTTAGTTACACGATCGTGTGTTCCAAAGGTAGGCAGCTTAATGTCTCTTTTTGAGGTGACAGTTGATAAACATAGAGTTATTTCACTCTGACTCTTGCCGCCATCCTACCGGGATAGTCATGTATACAATTATTATTATTGTTTTTGTTCCTTTTTCGAGTTTAGTCCTTAACAATCGTTTTTCATATAAGGCCCCCTTTATGAAAAAAGTGTGAACAGTAAAATATACAAGTATAGCTACATATTTTTTTTTAATAAACATACTTATAAATAATACATATATAAATAAATATTTATATTACAGCCAGACTCAGGGTGGGAATCGAACCCACAACCCTCGGAGCAGAAAGCAAGGTCACTACAAACTGCGCCAACGGGCTGGTCGAAATTTTTTTGTAAAATTCCACGCGGACGAAGTCGCGGGCTGGCACAGCTAGTTACAAATAAAACCAGTTACAAGTTGGCAAGCTTCAAATTATTCTCTGAAACATACAGAATTCCCCGAAATGCTATTCTTACATAATAAGTACCTGCATGAAAATGTCAAATTTTCTGGCCTTCGGCTTAGAACCCTTGACCATTTAGTTCCGATCCTGTTGCTCTACTCCGACGACTCCATGCACTAAGGAAGGGTTTTTTTGTAATATTACTCGTAAAGCAATGAAAGTTTATACGGAAACCCAATATTCCTTAAATTATTGTTAAACACTCGTTTATTGAAAATTCCAATGTTAAGGAGTGAAAGGAGAGATGAAACTTTGTTTAAGAGTTTTGTAATTTACATTACGAAGTTATTACACGATCGTTATAATTTGTTTTTGTTTTTTATTGAAAACAACTTCCGTTTCCGAGAGTAAAATAACTGCTTGAATTATATTGAATTTTAATCGAATAACTGCTTTAACCAAGTTACGAATAAGAACAGTTAGTAATTTATCAAATTCCTTGTAATTTATCCTTTCCTTCAATTATATTATACTGAAACAACTTTTTCGCATTTCATCGCGGCTTGCGAGTGAAGTGAAATTTATCTAAAACTAGCGACTCGCCCCGGCTTCACACGGTTGCAAAAACTATCAGTGTTCCTCTAGTATATTATGCATGTATTATACTTTTGTATAAACCTTTCTCTGGAATCACTCTATTTACTAAAGAAAACCGCATCAAAATCCGTTGCTAAGTTTTAAAGATCTTTTACAATGAAATGATAAAAGAATTTGTGTACGTAACAATATTTTAGTATTTATTATTTCTTGTTACACTGCGGCACGTTGTGACTAATAGCAATGTATAACATTGCCATCTTGCTATATATTTTAACAAGGCGCCGACGACAGAAATAGTCTTACATTTAAATACAAATAAATCTTCTTTTATATACAACTAGGACGGCAAACAAGCGTACTGCTCACCTGATAGTAAGCGATTACTATACTTTATAGACGCCTGCACCACCAGAAGCATTGCAACTTTGCAAGTGCGTTGCCAACCCTACCCCCAATTAACCCCAGGAGCTCTGGTCATCTTACTCATCAACAGGTACACAACACTGCTTGAAAGCAATATTATTTAGCTGTGACCTTCTGTAAGGTCGAGGTACTTCCCCAGTTGGCCTGCAAAAGATTTTGAGCAGGATATTTCCTGCTAAGTGTTCAGTAAAATGTTATAATGAACTAATCAAACCGTGATTTGACCCAGTTGGGTTTAATAGTTAGTGTTCTGCTTATGTATAAGACACGATGTTTGGACAAACAGACTTTTTTCTAGGATTTAATTACGAATTACGACTTCCTTACCATTTCATTACAATATTTTTAAAGTAGATAATAACGCTTCTTTGACATGGTCTATCAAGAGGAAAACTGCTTCAGGTTTTAAGTTAAAAAGTTACTAAGATGGATTATAAATCTGGAGACCGCATAGATACGATTTCATAGTACAAATTTTGTGTGATGTTCTAAAAAACATATACACAAAGCATATAATTACTTTACTTTGTATTTCTCTAATAATTACATAATATAAATCGATTTTCCTAAACATAGGCTGGTTAAAATTTTATTACATTTAGGTAACATTTAAGCGTTTCTTGGGTTATTTATAAATCGTTCAAAATAAATGTAAGTAGTGTATATAAACAATTTTATTAACCACTTATGAACTAGTCAACAATATTTACAACACAATCATACTACACAAACGACAACAACAAAAACAACAAATGAAAAATCGTCAACATTCGAAACATGCTACGCTTGCACCAGGATAATCAGGATAAATAGTTAGTACAGACAAATATATTGTAAAAAGAGATATAACAACATTTGTTTACAAAACAACAAAATAAATAACAACAATACACTAATTAGCGAATCTTGTGCGATCCCTTTTTAGAGTGAATAATTGTTTCATAAACTGGTACTTTGAAAGGTATAGGTTTTACCACGGGAACAATGACGTGCTTGACGACTTCGAAAGGCACTTCCTTAATTTTAGGAACATGGACAGTCTTCTCAACTGGATATGGGACGGATTTCTCAACCGGGATGGATACCTCCTTTATGATAGGGATAACTACTGCCTTAGGGACAGGTACTTGGATCGGGATGGGATGGGGTACTGGGATCAGGATGGGCTGGTTGACTTTGAATTCGACGTTCTTTGGGATAGGGACGACGACCTCTTTGTAATGTTTGATCGGTTCTGGGTTTTCTTCGTCGACGTGTTGGTGGACGGGATAGGAGTGGGATTGCAGGTCGTGGCCTCCGAAGCTTCCGAAGCCCCCATGTCCACCAGATTCTTCATGACCACCATACCCCACTTGACCGCCATATCCTCCACTAAAATCAAAGCCACCGGAGAGCTCGCTTGGTTGATACTGTAAAGAAAACATACTTGTTAAAATTATCTTAACCGATACTTAGACTTTTTTAACCGACTTCAAAAAAGATGGAGGTTCTCAAATCGATTGTATTATTTTTTTAACTTATCGATGTAAAAAAAAACAAACAACGGTGACAATAAAAATAAGTAAATCTATACATATAATAAAATGGTAGGAAATTCATGTACTGTACTGTAGTATGTCTGTACATTGAATATTTTTTAAAAAGAATACTTGGGGTGTGATCTATAATCGATACCGAAGCCAAAACTATGGTTTTTAGAATTTCTGTCCGGGATAAACTCAAAAGGTACTGCGTGCATTTACTTCAAATTTGGCACGAATATTATTAAGAAGTCGGGTCAACATATAGACTACATATTATCACGCTATCGCTTACGGGGAACGAGAAGTGTGCCTTTATTTCTTCAACGCATTCTATGACAACGCGTTATCTAACGACGCATAAGTGAATGTTGTTGTTATTATGTTAATAATAACCATGCTATAAGCTAGCTTCACACTATAAATATCACGCAATATAACTAACTTAGGCCGATAAACATTATTAAATAAATATAAGTAGACAAGACAATTTTAAAGCAGCGCCACCTATGAGATTTTTCTGTAAATATGAAATGTAAAGAAGAAACGGGTTAATGAATGTTATTTTAAAAGGTATAATCGTAGGTATTTTTGGTGCTGTTTAGCGTTCACGCAGACGACGTTGCGGGCAGCAGCTAGTACATAATAAAGGAAGAATGGTAGGAAGTGAATACTGTGTTGGGGGTTTGAAAAATGCACACAACACAATGTCTTAGCTACCTATAAAATAAATAAAGATTTAGATACCATTGTTGACCGAACCCGTGACCAGTAAAGTACCAGCCAGTTAATCTAAACACTACGCCAGTATGATGATATATAAGGGTTATATTGAGAAGCAATTTATCTTACATTAACCTAGAAAAGTATTCTTATTACTCTTAGAAATACTAATATTACATAGACAATAGCGGAACTCACTCAAAAAATTCTACTACATAAAAAATTGGATTGTCTACGATGTAATCACTGTTGTTACTCGATCACGTCTGACTTTATTTTTTATGTTAAAATACTAGTGGATGTCTACAGCGTTGTCTGCCTAAGAAATCAAATTAAAAGTTTATTTAAACTTTAGAACAGAATGTTTAAAAGTATACAATTTTATTTACTACTAGCTTTTGTTCGCCACTTTGTTTGTAAATCTATTACTTGAGTACGTTTTTCCGGAAAAATAATTACCATTGAGCTATTCCAGATCCATCTTTGTGCATACATCGAGATCCATTCATCCGTTCTATCATCATTGACTAAGCATCTATCCAAACTTTTTCATTTTTCATTTTAAGACAATCAAACTCGCATTCATAATAGTCAAACAGTGTGTACATAAACTAACGTGTTACATATATCGAAACAATTCTTCAAAATACACGAATTAAACATTTTTAAAACATTAGTAAGAATTAAAATAGAAAATAACTAAATTCATATTTCGAACTTTTTAACAGAATAACCGAAAAAGTTTCAACCAACTAGCGATCGTTTCGCGAAAGTAAACTACTTTTTATTTATTCTGTGCCAGTTTATTAAAAGCGCGAAAAAGAACGAAATGGGCGCACATCACTTCCGCTTTACGGATAGTTAGCGGAGCACCGACGATACAATTTTAGAGTTATTTTTTGCACCTTTTTTTTATTAAATAACTGTTATTTAATCGGAGTTCAATATTGTAAATGTTATGTCATTCGATTGCTATGATATAAACTGTTGTAAAAAAACTATTACAGATTTATTATACGTTTTATAGAATACAAAAATGGTAACGTGATTTTGTCTGAGTGATTATAGGGCGTAATTATACATTACAGAATTGGCTGATGGCCCTGCTTTTAGCTATGTAGATATTTATTAAGCCGAAAATTATAATTATGCGATCAATCCGCTTTAACCATTTAATTCGTAACTCTAATTATTACCATCAACAAAAACACTTGATAAAACTGCGTACTCTCTAAACCTACAAGTGTGTATTTGTATATTATTATAAAATGAACTGTTGACACGTCTCTGGAAAAAAAATATCAATCTCTTATCATTTACTATTTCCACAACATTCCCTCATTTGGGTAATTTTTTTTATCTTTAACTTTAAAACAACAATTTAGGCAAATATATTTTTAAAAAAATTATGACACTGAATATTAACAAAGGTTAATCTCCAGTGCATGACTACCATATGTTTTTTTTTTTTTTTTTTAAATACACATTGAGGTAAAAAGCAATACATACTTTCAACCTTATTATTCTTTCATCACATAAAAATATCATTTTTTACGTTCTTTGGTAATGGAAGGAAAATATACAAAAAAAAACTGGTTTCTCTCAACGAGTAAAGTAATAAATATAGAAATTATGAATCTAAAACAGCACCTGTAGCTCGTAATAAAAATGATTTTACCGTTTCGTACCCACGACGTAAGCCACTTTACGATCGGCGTTTTCATTCGGCGTTAAAATTTGTATACCTATATTTACAAGAAAATCATGCGTTTTAGAGTATCGTTGTTGAATAATAAAGCTGTGTAACACTATCAGTAAACGTTCAGAAATTACGCTTCTTCTACATAGCCTACCATATATATCCATGTACCATATTCTGAGTTCAAAGTAGCAGGTATTATAGCAGTTATTTTAAAAACAAAGTTTTAAAAAATTTACAATAATAAAAAAAAATTTAAAGCTACTTGACTTTTTTAATATTTTTAATACTAGATATTATATTCTATTTTATTTGCCATATTTCGATATATCTGGAAGTCCTTACAATAAGTAAAATATGTAGAATTGTTGATAATTAACAAAATAATTAACGATGTTCGTGTTATAATTTTTTTTAATGGTTAACAAAACTAATTAAAGCATCATAACAAGAAAATGGTCACAAGGTGGAAAAAACTAAAAATAAATAGTACAGAACTCATCGTATGGCAAATAGATTCGCGTTTTATATGTTTTTTTATTTAATAGAACAGTTTGAGCAAGATTTCATATTTTTGAAATCAATTCAAATTCCATTCCCAGTTATTAAATAGCTGGAATACTTCTCTTATGTTATTTTTAGGGTTAGCGAGTAAAATGGAAAAACGAATTTAACTTTAGTAGAGAATAGCTATTAAATTTTTTAATACATCACTAGGTCAGAAAGCAAGATGACCAAATGACGGCAAGCGTTTACCGTCTTTCGACGCCTGTAACACCAGAAGCATCGTAAGCCTCACCCGCAGCTCTGGCCACCTTACTCACCACAGGAACACAATACTGCTTAAAAGCAATATTATTTAGCTGTGATCTAGGTATTCTGTAAGGATGTTGATGGGAAACAATCATTCGTTTCTCCTATAACTGCAAGTGTTCCTCGGGGTGTTTTGTCCTTTGCTTTTCTTCATTTTAGTAACACTTACTTAAGAGTGTATGCTACCTCAAATTGCTTATTTTCCACTCGGCGGGATGTCCATATCTTCCAAACTACTGAATATTTAAGTTTGAAATTTATGTATGGTAAAGTTCAGGACATAAACTATCTTTCATATGTTTCGAAAACACGATTCCATAAAATTTTCTCGATACAAAAAAATCGCAAAGATACCTCTATTTTTGTATTAAAACCTTATTATCTCAGTAAATATAGAAGTTATGGACTTGGGATTAAGCATGGTAGGGGAACACCGGGCAAGACGGGGTGGTGGGTAAGACGGGGCATCAGACTTTTCAGGTGATTTAAATTGATCAATCTCATTCGCTCTACCATCTCGCTACTGGCCGCCACGACAGCTCTTAGTCACACGAGTACTAACACAGCGGCTATTCATTTGTTTTAGTTATCGTCGAAAAGTAGATTTCGTTTGTTCGTATTAAAATTTCTTATATGTACGTTTCGTAGGGCATGGAACTTGTATTTGGTGAATTTTAAGCGGCACCTCGGTTAATTCTATCTACAGTACATTGCAGTAACGGGTAATAACTTGTTTTGTTATGAAACATTATTCAATTTTTTTTTGTTTGAATATTAATTTTGAAAGGAATCAACGGGCAAGATGGGGTGGTATCTGATACCCCATATTGCCTGACACGATTTTGATTATTTATATTTTTTTATATATTGTTTTAGGATGGTTTATATTTAAAAAAAGTCATATATGTTTATAAAAGAAACTCAGGAAGAGGAAAACGGTCAAAGGAAGCACTGAATAAGGCGATAGAAGTTGTTTTGAAGCGAGAAATGGGATATAGGTTGGCTGCAAAATTTTTCTTAGTCCCACAAACTACATTGGAATGAAAAAAGGCTAAAAAAGAATGTATAGGTACCTTTGGGTACCAGTATTTTCGCAAAAAGAAGAAGAGGATGAGCTTGATGGATTATTTACTAGACATAGAAATCGTTTTTTTTTTAACTGTAGATACTGTGGCAGCACCTCTTACAAAAACATCAACGAGCACTGCAGTTGTTGTTACAGATCCTGCTACTTCAACAATTGTGACAGCTAGTGCAACTGAAATTAACACATATTTAAATTTCAGTCCTTCCCCTAGATTTTCTTATTGGCCTAATTTAGTGCATTAGCCAGCCCAAAGCAACTATTGTCTCTTCAAGTGACCAAGAAGACATTAAAAGTGACGAAAAAACGCGGTAAAACTACTATCATAACCTTTTCACCCTATAAACAGAAGTTGTTAAGAGTTAAGTTAGAAGAATTTTTTTAAAAAAAATGTGACAGAAAAGTTAAAAAAGCAAAACAAGGAAATCAGACAGAGAAAAAAGGAGCGAAAACAGAAAAAGAAACAAACCCTATTTCAAGACTCAAAGAAATATAATCCAAAGAAACGTATTAGACAGTCGTTTTCTGAAACGAGTGACGTTGAAACCGAAAACTCCATGCCTACATTCTACAGGGTTATATTTCGACTCAAAGAAAGGTTGGATTGCTTATTCTTCTTGTGGTAAATGGTTACATTATGGCTGCACAGGAATGGATGATAATGATGCCGAAGCAACATTCATTTGCGAGTTCTGCACTCCTGAATAGTCGAGAGAATGGCTATACCCCATCTTGCCCATTAGGCCCACCCCATCTTACCCGACCTATCGGGCATGATGGGGTGATATGTCATATTTTACATTTTGTTATATTATTAACAGTTCTGTGGTGCTGTGTTCCTGATTTAAATTTAATATGTAAGATTGATAACTACAAGCCTGATTAAGAATAAATATGATAATGAAACCATGTACCCCTACGATTTCTGGAGCTTTAAAACCTTAACTACCCCATCTTGCCCGGTGTTCCCCTAATTGAAATAAGTATGAAAAACATTTTATATTGCGTTTTTAAAAAAATAACTATTGATAATGTTTGTGGGGAGAAAATAAATGTAATTCGCGCGATGAACAACCAAGAGTTCTCAATTCTCATGTGTGTCAGTACGGGTGAAATCTGAATTCGAGCTGAGGTAGTGTAGCCCCTTAACACTTGACATTGTGTTATCATTTTTACACATCAGTGTCATCAGACTTGCATATTTGCAAAGCGACAACGTTATTAACGGCGTTGCTTCAGCTATTGATAATATAAACTACAATCTAGACTAAATTAGGATACACTAAATCTGTTAAGCCTCCTTACTTAAGTTCTCCTACATGAGGAAAGAGGCCTATGCCCAGTAGTGGGATATTACAGGCTGAAGCGAAATCTGTAATGCAGACCTAAGCAGGATTTAAAAATATATTCTTTTTGACATATGATTCTAATTCACCTGTTGATCCTGTTGTTGTACGGAAGCTTGGAGGTTTGTGTTGTACGGCGTCCATTGTTGTTGATCAGCCATTGTTGTCATCGCCATGACGGCTAAGAACTGTAAGCGATGGAGAATTATTAGAAAATAGATTATTAACGCGATTAGACGTTTATAGATAACCGATTTGTGTTGTGAAGAAAAATATCATGGAATTTACTAATATTTTTTTAAAATATATAGTATTTTTTTTTTTTGACTTAAGCATCGCGATTTTTTTTTACTTAAATCTCTTTTACTATGCCTTGTGATTCCTTTCATTTTGACATATAATCGCAAAGATTTGATAAATTCCTAATGCTAAAGGGAAAATTAGCCTATTGTAGTATGTCGTTTACTTATTAATAACCTCTTGATTTTGACTCTAAATTAAAATTATGTTAAACTACAAGTATGTACAATATTTTTGCAATATACTTAATGCTTTAATTTTAGTACAAGGAACTTAAAGCTGTAATATGAATCTGAGTTTTTTTTTTTTGTACAGTTTAAATTCTGCAATTAACGGTTTGTTTACGAGAAATTAAAATATAAAAACGATAAATCTCTAAAAACGAATAAAAAGAATTAAACTACCGCCCGATTTAACCGTTTTAATTAAGTATTTAAATGAAATTCATTGAAATCAATATAATAAATTCTGGCAATGAATTGAATATTCATAATTGTAACACATGAATTTCACCGCACGCGTTTCACGTAACACCACAGATTTAATTTATTAAAAACTAGCGAACTTCGTACAGAAATGTAAATTATATTTTTTTTTTTTTTTTTTTTTCGTAATACCGATGTTTTCAATTTTATTTTACACCATATCCAATAAGGAACACAAAAAAATCCGATTTAGTGCGCTCGTTCGAAAGTTATGCTTGTGCATACATTTCGGTGATTAATTTTTATTTATATAAATATTATACATATATGTATATACTTTAAACACTCACATATGTTCCAAGAGTGAACATTTTGATGGTTTGTATCAGAACGTTAAAGTAACTGTGGTGTAACAAGAACCTACGCGCCATTTTATACTAAAGTGACAGGTTCAGACATTTTAGAGCGCTCCAATTTTTTTTTTTCATCTCACCATCATAACTTGGTATGTTTTCCGTTTGTATTTATAAGTATTTCTGGGTTTTTATTACTGTATGGGTAATTTTAATTGAAAATGGATATTGTATTGTCTGTTATATTACAGGTGTCTGTGGTTGTTATGTCATTAACTCATGCTGAATTTTTTTTTAAAAGCATTGAATTCAACGCATACTTACATTTCTATACATGCTTTATTTTGTTTGTTTTTTTTTTTTAACTTAATTTTTGTAATAAATGAAACAACATAATTATTATATTTTAAATAAAAGTTATATTTAGAATTAACTGTAACCGCGACTTTGTTCGCGTATTATTAAAAAAAATCTTGTTCAGCTTGCAGAGTTACAAAATAAAAATATTACTAAAATAAACGTTGCCTACGTTACATCAGCTATCTGCTAGTGAAAGTCCCGTCAAAATCGGTCCAGCCGTTTCAGAGATTAGCCGGAACAAAGAGACAGACAGAGAGACAGACAAAATTTTTAAAAAATGTCATTTTGTTATATGTACCGTGTATACATCCATATGCATTTAGCAAAAAGCGATTATTTTAATGTTATAAACAGACACTCCAATTTTATTTATTTGTTAGGTGAACCGACGAAATTCGGATTGCCATTTTTTATGATATGATAGCGTACGTATATTGCGGCGTTTAGTTTTTATTTATATATTGTGTACATACATTTTATAAAATGGCGATTCAAAAGTGCTTTTGAAACCTACCTAAAGTAATTTTTAATTTTGATTTTGACTAAAGTAATATTTAATGACGACCGCTCTTGATAGACGCCGCGTTGGCGCAACGGTCACAGCCATGGATTGTACCTGTTACGCTGGCGGTTGCGGGTTCGATCCCCGCACATGACAAACATTTGTATTGGCCATACAGGTGTTTGCCGTGGTCTGGCTGTTTGTGCAGTCCTCGTGGGTCTCCCCACCGTGCCTCAGAGAGCACGATAAGCCGTCGGTTCCGGTTGTTATCATGTACACCTGATACCGATCGTAACTCATAGTAGGGAATATATATACTAACCCGCATTGGAGCAGCGTGGTGGATTAAGCTCTGATCCTTCTCCTACATGGAGAAAGAGGCCTATGCCCAGTAGTGGGATATTACAGGCTGAAACGATTAATGACGACCGCTCTGGTGTAATGGTGCGTTTGTCATGTCGGCGACGCGTAAAAGACCGACGGTTCCATTCCCGCTCCGAGTGAATATTTGTGTTTATACAAATATTTATTTTCGGTCTGATTTTTAATCCTTGTGGATCTCCCCACCGCGCTTGGGAGAGCACGTTAAGCTGTCTCTCCTGGTTGTTATCATGTACACCTGATAGCGATCGTTACTCATAGTGGGGAATATATCCGCCAACCCGCAATAGAGCAGCGTGGTGGATTAAGCTCTGCTCTTTCTCCTACTTGGGGAAAGAGGCCTATGCTAAGCAGGAGGATCTTACGGCTTGAAGCGTAATATTTTAAATTATAAATTTCAGGTGTATCCAATATTATATTTGAAAACGATTAATCCTAATGAGTGAATAAATTTTACATTTAAAAGCAGTTGTAACAGCTTAAATGCGTACATAATAAATAATAATGATTGACAGTTAGTTTAGTAAAAAGCGGTTATTTCAATATTACAAACAGACACTCAAATTTTATTTATTTGTATAGATATAGTATGCTAAATAAAGCGAAATGACTCTAAATAAAAATTTGGCTACATTTGTTTATTATATATTTTTATAACGTTAGAAAATGTTAGTAAAAAACTATAAATTATTTGTTGTACCATAAATCGATATACCAGTAAGGCACAGCAGGAAACATCCTGCTCAAAATCTTTTGCAGGCCGACTGGGGAAGTACCTCGACCTTACAGAAGATCACAGCTAAATAATACTGCATTCAAGCAGTGTTGTGTTACTGCGGAGAGTAAGGTGGCCAGAGATCCAAGGATACTATGACTATGGTACCCATAACTTCATGGAACAATACGCATATTTGCCACCTTTGTAAAAAAAATAATAATAAAATATTTGCAAAACCCTAATTTAAATGTAGATATTTCTCTACATATTGCGTTATTATATGTACAAAACTAAGGTCAGTATAATTCAACTACTAATACCTAGATTAGTTAGTAACATTTTAATAAGTTTAAATAAAATAAAACGTCTAAAATATTTTCCAGTAAAAATTAAAAATCAAAAATGTCTTTTTTCAAGTAAACTTCAAATATTTTGAATAATCTAGCCTTATTAAAAAATAAAAAAAGTGTGTGTGTCAGCTCACACATGACATATGACACAAAAAAGCACAAAAACACTCCCTAGTCTAAGAAAAAGATTAATACCATATCAAATGGTAAATAAACGAATCAAATAACGCCATCTATCGGAACCCAATAGGGTTTCGATAGATGGCGTATGACATCATAATACTCACGCCTGAAAAGTGAAAGGTGTTCAGAATAGGTTGCGCACAAAAACGTAACGAGGTCATTCGTTCAGTAGATTGTACTCCTCATATTTTTTTTTTTGTACCGGGGACATTATAAAATCAATGCTTAAGGAGTCTCTTACATAATAAGCAGTTCACTAAAGGACGCTCAACAACTTAGGCTGATGTTGAGCTTTTTACTTCGATAGTCAATGCTTGGGAGGAGTCGCGTGATGCTTTAGGTGTAATTTGTGATTTATCTAAAGCATTTGACTGTGTTCATCATAACACATTAATCAGGAAACTTTGTCACTGTGTCATTAAAAATACCGCACTAAAACTTCTGAGTTCTTATCTTAGTGATAGAACTCAGAGGGTTGAAGTAAATGGTACTAAGTTGTCTGGGTCTCATATACAGATGGGGGTCCCACAAGGCTCAATTCTTGGTCCATTCTTGTGTTTAATATACATAAACGACCTACCGTATTTAGTAGAGAAGAAGCATGAGATTGTATTGTTTGCTGACGATACTTCATTAATATTTAAATTACGTAGACAAGAAACCAACTATGATGATGTAAACAATGCTCTCTCTGAACTGGTGCTCTGGTTTAGTGTGAATAACTTACTTCTCAATAGTAAAAAACTAATTGCATCAAATTTTCTGCTCCAAATGTAAAACAAATTGATATGCATCCAAAACTCAATGGTGGTAAATTCAACTTAGTTAACTCAACCGTTTTTCTAGTAATCACCATTGATTCAAAGTTGCTGTGGGGACTCCATATCTGTCAGTTGACGGATAGACTGAGTTCTGCAGCGTACGCGGTTAAAAGAATAAGGTTATTAACAGATGTCGATACAGCTAGATTAGTTTACTTCAGCTACTTCCATAGTATAATGTCTTATGGCATTTGCTATGGGGCAATGCGGCTGATATTAATGTCAGTTTTATTCTGCAGAAAAGGGCTATCCGTTATATTTACAAAATGGGATGTAAAGAATATCTGAAAGAGAAATTTAAAGAGATCAACATCCTGACCTTTAAATTGCAGTATATTTATGAAAATATAATGTACATAGGGAAAAAATAGGCATTTATTTGTTAGTCATAGTGATCGACATGCCTCACATGATGTAACACTCAGGAACGACCACAAATTAATATTTCCTAAATGCCGGCTCAGGAAAAAAAGTAGTTACTTTATAGGAATGTCTATCTTATTATACAATAAGATTCCGGCTGCGCTTCAATCTCTGCCTTCACTGAAGTTTAAAAAAATTACTAAGCGAACTTTATGTAGCAAAGCTTATTATAACATCAATGAATATCTTAATGATGAAAAGGCATGGGATTGAATAAAGCTCGACCAGGCTATGTCTTTGATCTCAATCTGTAAATAGATGTAGTTAAAATATTGTAAGCAGGTGACATGTGGTGGTTTCAACATACACTATTGGCTGTCTTGTGTTTGTCCTGATCATTTCATGGGCATACTATAACTTTTTGTCTTGTATATGACTTTAAATTTTTAAGGGTACCAAGAGTTTTTTCCTCCGGCTTTTTTTTCTCTCGCCCTACACTAGGGACATTAGTTTATCTTATTTATTGTAATATTTAATAAAGCCGAGGACATAATAGGAAGGTAGTCTACCGAGACATTAGAATTTTAAATAACTTAATATGTTGATTATTTTGACTAAGTTAAGGTTGCACATAACACTGGTTATATTACTTAAGTTTGTAATATACCCAATGTTAAGATATAAATTTTTATTTTATTGTTTGATTTTCTTGCTACCTTAACTTTCTTTTATCATTGTCGAATTTTTTTATTTTCTTATTTGTATTATTATTTTTGTAAATATCATTTTTTTTTTACTTTCGTTGAGTGTTTATATCACCTTATGAGGAAATAAATGTTTTCATTTTATTTCATGACTCCAATGGACTCTAAAAATAATCTTTGGTAATATCTATTGCTACAGAAAAAAGTAACATTTTCTCAATCAAAACCGTCTTAAAAATGCATTAAAAATGAAAAGCGACAATTACGTTCTTGAAGTAGACTTCGAAAACACATGAACTGACATTTTACAAATTAAGATCATATTTGTTTAGTGAATCAATAATAGGTAATTTCAAAAGCGTGTGTGTTCAAAGTTCAAAGTTGTGCTGTGTGGCTACGGCACTAAAGAATTTAGCCACCCCCTCTCTTCCCGTAGGTGTCGTAAGAGGCGACTAAGGGATAACAGGGTTCCACAACCACCGTGGAACTTAAGAAGCCGACCGATGGCGGGATAACCATCCAACTGCTGGCTTTGAAATACACAGGCCGAAGACGGGCAGCAGCGTCTTCGGTGCGACAAAGCCAGTACTACGGTCACCAACCCGCCTGCCCAGCGTGGTGACTATGGGCAAAACACATGAGTTCACGTTATTTTTGGCGTCAACTTGTGGAGGCCTATGTCCAGCAGTGGACTGTATAGGCTGTAATGATGAATTTCAAAAGCTGTTTACAAATACAGAAAATATCGCATTGTACATTCAAATTGAGACTCAACATTAATATGTTGAGTCTCAATTTGAATGTACTGTTTTAAAATTAATTAACATTAATATGTTATGTAACAAAAGTTATCAAACAAATCATCCGATTTAATTATAAACCAATTCAATATTTATTTGTCCATACATAATGTTACAAAAACGTTCGTACAAAAACAAAACTGCAAACTTTCGATCTCAATACAGTACATTAATGAATAGACGGTGCAAATAACTTCGTTGCGTGAACATTCTTACAATGAGAGAGAAAAAATTGGTCAAGTGCAGGTTTTATATAATCTTCGTTCCGTACTATAAGACAAAGATCGAATAGATTTTAGTAGCAAAAACTAGGTATGCTGATAAATTGTTGTCGTAACTTATCTATAGGATAAAGTTTATCGAACACCCGTGAAAAGGCTATAGATTTTTAATAATGATTCTATCGCTAAAATGCTGTAACAACAATCAAAAGTGTGACAGAAATGTCAAATATTCACAGACTAATTTGAGTTATTAGCCATGAAAAATCCAAGCCACAGCTCATTATTATCTTTTTATATCTTTGCTCCAAATTACCAACATTTATACAATGTGTATTTACAACCGATTTTCTAACTTTTATTTCATGTAAGACATAATTATAAAGAGAAGTTATTTAGAGAGTTGAAGTCATTACATAAATATCAACACAACGACACGGTCGTCTGTTCCTAAAGTAAGCAAGTTAATGCTTGAAAATTTCTGATAAACATAGGTATTTATAAATAATACATTTATATATCTAAACAAATAAATAAAATTGGAGTGTCTGTTTGTAATATTAAAATAACCGTTTTTTTACTAAATTCATACACGGTACACGTACCAAAATAACATTTTGTAGAATTTTTGTCTGTCTGTCTGTCTGCCGGTTTGTTCCGGCTAATCTCTGAAACGGCTAGACCGATTTTGACGGGACTTTCACTGGCAGATACTGAGACTGGAGTAACTTAGGCTGCGACAACTATTTTGTTAAATTCCACGAGGACGAAGTCGCGGCCACAGCTAGTTGAAAAATAAATATATATATTACACCCAGACTCTGGGTGGGCATCGAACCCTCAACTATTTCCACTACAAACTGCGCCAACGAGCTAGTCTAAAGTTATTGAAGAAAAATATTTTATTAAACTGTTTCTGATAAAGCACTAATTTATGAATAAACTTAAATACAAATATATGAGGTAGCTTGTTATTAGCTTTAAGTTTTTTATTTAGTATTAGATATAGTTATTTTAAGCTGTAAGCTATCAAAAAAGTTAAAATAACATATAGGTATAACTAAATAGATCCAGATCAGTCATAAATAATATCATACGTTATTATATTGTCTCCGTAACGTAAGTGTCAAATTTCCGGTCCCAACATGAGGATTTTAAGTTTAAATATAAAAAGTTTTTGAAGTTATACTGTTTTAGGCGTGTTAGGGAAAAATTGTGAGAGTAAATTTTTACGATGCGCGCGCACACCGTTACGAAAAAAACCGACACCTGAAGTTAGCTAGTCAACGAAGAAAAAGTTAGCAACGTGAAGTTAGCTAACCAATGAAATATAACTTCTTACGTGCGTACATAAGTACACACACTATTTTTTTCTTTTCAGTTTCTATTTGGAGTTTTTTTTTACGCTGTCGGGTTTTTGTATACATATTTTTTTAATTTACGCATTATTTATATGTCATTCTAAAAAAATATATACCTCTATACAAGTAAAAAAAAATATATACAGTAACAAAAGCCAACGTTTGACTTCGGAGAATAAAATTTAGTAATCATTAAAAATAATTTAATTTTCAAAGCGAAATTTAATAAAAACTGTTGTGACCAATTTTGCAAATTTTAAAATTCTGTATATCTCATCTGTGTAGTTTTTGTAACATTCAACTTATGTGAGGGGAGGGAATAGCACTCTAAAACTTCTAACACTATTCACCCCTTCATTGAATACAGAAATACTATTCGTTCACTGTCTCTTTAACTCTTGATTTCCCAAGATATACAAAAAGGTAGATAAGATAAAAGATAGAAAAAAATAGTTAGACACGAATGTACTTTCTTTATTGATAAAATGTTTACTATAGCTAAAAGTACATAAAAACTGATAAAATAAAGAAATGAATATCTGTAACATGCATACACGATCGTCTGTTTCTAAGGTAAGCAACTAATGCCTGTATTATATAACATATAAAATTCTCGTGTCGCGGTGTTTGTAGTTAAACTCCTCCGAAACGGCTTGACCGATTCTCATGAAATTTTGTGTGCATATCGGGTAGGTCTGAGAATCGAATAACATTTATTTTTCATACCCCCTAAGTTATAAGGGCGGGGGGCGATTAGGGGGTTAATAACATATATGGCAAAACAACGTTTGCGGGGTTAGTTAGTGATAGATAAAATTCTCATGTCACAAGGTTAGTTACAATACTCCTCCGAAACGGCTTGACCGATTTTTATGAAATTTTGTATATATCGGGTAGGTCTGAGAATCGGCCAACATCTATTTTTCATACCCCTAAGTTAACGGGGGGGATTAAGGGGATTAATAACATATACAGATAAACAACGTTTGCGGGGTCAGCCAGTAATTACGTAGGATCTTTGACTCCTAACTGCGTTACTTCAAATGAGGGGTTCTGTAGGTGTTATTGATCACGTTCCGTTTAAAAAAAATCCTTGCCTTTTTTAAATTTTACTTGCTGTTGCACTTTATTATTATTTTGGTATTGCAGGGGAACCCATTTACGGGTGATATCCAGGACGCCCGGGTGGAAATTCCTAGACCGTATGTCGGCTACAGCACTTGGGGGTACTAATACCGACCAAACACCTGCGGGAGCCTTCAGCCGCTTTAATTGGAGGGTCCCGGATCTGCAGGCAACAGGATCCCTCCAGCGACAGGCTGGCCTCGGCGAAAAGACCAGACTTCTCCTCCATGGGGAATGTCCGGCTCACCTCTAAACAATCCCGACGACGCCATGTCTAGCAGGACCGGCTTCCCATCCCGGCCCGACAAGACCACAGGGGCGTTACTGGTGGCGCATTAAGTAGCTCCTACGCACCCCCGTTCGTCGCCTGAGATTGCACTGTATTATACGCTAGCTTTGCGTCGTAGCTTAGCTCACGTTGACGAAACAATTTTGACTGTTTCCTTTTCTAATAATTAAAAATTTAAATGTCATTCAGTGATAACGTACTTATTCTCCTAATTAAAAAAATTATCAAATAAACCAAGTAGTTTTTGAGTGTATCGATTACAAACAAAAAATCAAATCGGTCTACTTATATTATAAGTCTAGATTGTAAAGATGACTTATTTTAAAATTTGATACAATCACTGATTATGTATTACATACATAACGACCACCTGCAGCCGAGTTGCATAAGTAAATACTTATCAAAAGAAAAATAAAAGAGTCCCTAATGCGCTTTACATAAGAAACAATATATAACTTTTACCGGAACTATATTTCGACAGATGAAGTACGGTTCGCAAAATAACTGTTTTATATTTATAGTTATTTTTAATCAAGGATTTATTAAAATCGAATTAAAATAATAACTGTTTTTTTTTTAATTAAATTAATATGACAATGAAATAGTCTTAAATATTAACCATACATTCATATTAACAATAATTAATTTATTACAAAATTTTAGATGAAAATTTTTAGACAAATTTAAAGTGATCTTAAAGCCTAATTGAATCGAGAATTTCAAAATGTTTGTTTTATTTTAATTACATAGACAGAAGCTAACAAGCGGACAGCCATGGTAGCATACATAAAATCCGTTTTAATCCTACTGTGACTGTAAAATATTTTAAAAAAATCATCACATTCAGTACCACCAGTAGACTTATGAGGTACCAAAAATAAAAAAATATACACTGTTGAGTTGAAAACTTCTGCCTTTTTTGAAGTCTTTTAAAACTGTTTTCATTAAACCGTGTATACGAACGCTCTCTGCTTCCAATAGTTTAATAACGTTGTCGGTTTGTCGGTACACGGTAGCTTGGTATTGTTCTTAGCAATTGTCTTGTCTAATCAAGATCTGATCGGTAAGACAAAAACATTTCAATTTCCGCTTCTCCGGAGCGTTCTAAATTTTAAGACTGTAACTTTGTAAAAGTAGTGGCTTAGTATTTTTTATCATTTTAATTATATACCTAAATGTATTGTGACGCCGCGTTGGCGCAGCAGGTCACAGCCATGGATTGTACCTTTTGCGCTGGCGGTTGCGGGTTCGATTCCCGCACATGACAAACATTTGTATTGGCCATACAGGTGTTTGCCGTGGTCTGGGTGTTTGTGCAGTCCTTGTGGGTCTCCCCACCGTGCCTCGGAGAGCACGTTAAGCCGTCGGTCCCGGTTGTTATAATGTACACCTGAAAGCGATCGTTACTCATAGTAGGGAATATATCCGCCAACCCGCATTGGAGCAGCGTGGTGGATTAAGCTCTGATCCTTCTCCTACATGGGGAAAGAGGCCTATGCCCAGTAGTGGGATATTACAGGCTGAAGCGTAAATGTATTGTAAGTAAAATTGTAGTAATATAATGGTAAGTCATGTTTATATTATAAAAAGGAATTTAGGTATCTTTAATCTTTTAGTGTAAACAATGAATGTGATTTCAATATTATTTATTATTTTATTAATTTAAGCGCAGCGGAAATGAGATATCGGCACAAATTCAAAAAAAAATTCGTTACTAATTCCAAATTATATCATTGTGCCGTTTGTAGTCGAAACACTTGGACCTTGGAGTAGCAGTGCTAAAATTTTTAACTGAGGTAGGGCACAGCAGGAATTTCCTGCTCAAAATATGGAGCAGCCCGACTGGGGTAGTACCTCGACCTTACAGAAGATCACAGCTAAATAATACTGTTTTCAAGCAGTATTGTGTTCCTGTTGGTAAGGTGACCAGAGCTCCTGGGGTGATTGGGATTGGGTCGGCAACGCGCTTGCGATGCTTCTGGTGTTGCAGGCGTCTATAAGCTACGGTAATCGCTTACCATCAGGTGAGCCGTACGCTTGTTTGCCGACCTAGTGACATAAATATAAAAAATAAAATTTTTTTAATGAGATAACTCCTCGCCCTTATTGTCTCCACTGGTGACAACAGTAGGCATATTGTATAATGATTTTATAATTATATACCTATAGCAATATCCCCGTTTCTTTGAATCAGTGTTATTCTACCAGTGTGTGTGTGTGTGTGTGTATATGTGTACGTACTTTTTCCGATTTCCGCCAAATTTGAAAAATGTTATAGTTAGTTATAATTATTTTTTTACGACCAAACTAATTAAAATTAGATTATGTAGAGCAGACGTGTCCTGGCGTGCAGACCGGGTCTTGGCAAACGCAGTGTGGGACGTCCTCCGGCCCGTTAGACCGACGATCTACGTAAGATTGTCGGTGTAGGCTGGATGAGGATTGCGGCAATCCGGGATGTCTGGCGCGAACTTGGAGATAATTTATGTCCAGCAGTGGACTGCAATAGGCTGAACTGACTGACTGAAGTAAAACTATTAGACCGCTACCACCGCCATCGGTCAGCTTTTAAAGTTCCAAGGTGGTAGTGGAACTGTGTTATCTCTTAGTCGCCTCTTACGACACCCGCGGAAAGAGAGGGGTGGCTATATTCTTTACAATACAACAACAACAAACAAATACCATTAATATATTATTTTATTTGCGTTCAATATTATTCAGTGTTATTTTATTATTACATTTCTGTTACAGGTTGTACAGTTGCTTAAGTGAAGTGTTACATGTAGCCGCCTGAAAGCGGTCTTTCAGTCGCGGGTTCGATTCCCCTCCGTATTGATATTTATATTGGTGCAAATATTTATTTCTGCCGATTTGAATAAAGTTTAAAATAAATAAGGGAATTCTTTATTTTTATTTTTTATAATAAATATATTGAGGTAAATAAAACGACTCAAATGTATTTTATCAATACTTTAACTTATAATATATACAAAGTGATCTGGTTATAACTAGAAGTGAGCCGTCAGTCTGTCTATATCGTAGAGATCTCCGAGAATTTCTTCCACTTTCGTACCTATTTTCTTTGCGATCTGAAACAAAACAATCATTTTTAACATTGGGTTTCAGTTTAATAATTAGGGCGGGGGGTGTGTAATTAATGTAATTGTAATGTACCCACACATAGTGACACGAAATAAAACCCTCCTTGTGATATTTCGTGATGTTTTATCCAATACTTCTCAGTATTGGATAATCGTGTATTTTCGCACGATTTCTAAACTAACAAACACACAACGCCGCCGCGTTGGCATCGGATAGTATAGAAGCAACACAATTCGAAAAAAAAATATGTTGAATTTTATATATATTTTCTAATTATTGTTTTTTTTTTAATTTTGTTGATTGCTTTTTATTAAGTACATAAATGTATTTAGAAAATTTAATATTTTATAAAATAACAAATACCGTAAAATAAAATAAATCAAACAAAATAATAATAATAATTCAAACTATTAAGTCAAATAAAAAAACATGTTGTTTCGTTGTATTGTTTGTTGCTTGTATTTATTGCATTGTTGTTTGTTGAAATGAAGAAAATGAAAGATTTGAGAGAATAGATTGCTGTATTACAAAATTACATTATTATGCAAACACTTCGTACGACGAGAAGAAGTATGGGAAAGAGGGTTCAAATGTCAAATCACTGTCTTATATACCTAACGTTCTGTCACATCACTGATTGTCTATTGCACTCACAGTTTATAAACACTTCACACCGATGACCGATAAATTAAAGTGCGGACCACACGATGTGAACCAAGAGTTGCAACGCAAGATGTGAGACGTTCCTTAACATACTCCCCCCGTTGAAGAATCAATATTCTTCAACTTTGTGTCTTGATCGTTGAGTAAGGGGGGGTGGCGAACCAGAGGGCGGCGATAACAGCCTGTAGTGGGCCGAACGCGAGAGCTCCCGTCTGGCCCCGGATATAGTCTGGCTACTGGCATCCAGTACACCAATATAAAGGCGGCAGTGAGTCTTCGCTGAGGAGCACCAAGTCTCCAACCTTAAGCTTAGTCTTGTCTTCATTTTGTTGTATGATTTGCTTGAGACGTGCGTAGCGTTTTAATTGTGGCTCCCTTTCACTCTCCAAGGCGCGAGCCGGCAGCTCATTTAGTAGTCTTCTGATTAAGAAGTGCCCTGGGGAAAGGAAAGGAAATCGTCAAGGGAACATGGATAATGGGCGCAAGGGACGACTATTCAAAATAGCCTCCACTCGTGCAAACAAAGTTAAAATTGCCTTAAAAGTTAAAATTTCTTCAAAGTTAAATGAAAATTCCCGTGACTCGTTTATGTATTATATATATGTTTGTTTGTGTGATGCATTGTTGATATGATGTTTTGCCGGTCACACCGGCCTCCCATATGTCGCCGAAGTGAGGAGCGTAAGACAGAATGAATTTTAAATTTTGATGTCTTGCTGAGCTGTAAATTCAGTTAACGCGATGTTTTGTATATCGGTGAATTTACTGAGCTCTCTTGCCGCTCCTACAAAATTGCGTTTGCTATTGGAATAGATGTCCGCTGGCCTACCGCGGCGCGAAACAAATCTATGCAAAATCATGATGAAGGCATCTTTAGATAGGTCATCTACATAAAAATCCTTTTGTATAATAATTTTGATAAAACTATCGTCGCATTCATCTCCTAACTGGCCTAGACATCGCGTACTTAAATAGCTGGCACTTGCGGTACCGCAAGTGACAGTATTAGTGGAATTGCTTTGAATGTTAGGGACTCATCTTCTCTCCATAAATCGACCGTAACTAACTCGAATTAATATGGAGAAAAGAGAATCCTGAATGTTGTGTTATCCAACCATTAGCAAACATTGATTGAAAAACCAGAAGAAGAGAAAGCGGAACTATCAAATATGACCCTAAGCTTAGTAGATTAATTAAATGTTTTAAAGACAGCATGATTACAAAAATAAGAAGGATCTGGTAAAGCAACTGTAGATTCCGACGGATGGCCTAAATTTTGATATTCTCTCATGAAATGTATGTATTGAGATTTTAATGAAGTATATTTTTTGAAACGTTTTTCTAAATTGAATAATCGCCTTTTTGCTAAGTTATATGTTTCACCTAGACAATCAGGTGAATTGCGTAATGGAAGTCTGACACTAGACCTGCCAGAAGGAAGCCGTGAAGTGTGAGACCGAAAGTGGTTCTCACAGGCTAATTCCTTTTCGCTTTGAATTGTTTTTTGGTGAAGCTTTTCTAGCTTCCTAAATTTTGTTATTAAATTGTTAATTTTGTTTTTATTTGGGAGGTTATCATTGATAACTGAATGATTGCAAATTACTTGTTTAGCTTGATATGAAATAGGACCACCAATCAACCAACCGAAACTGGAATATTGTAATGTAGGCTTGTTTGCACCTAAAGAAATACGTTCGTTTTTCAAAAGTTGCCAGAAAAGATCGGCTCCTATTAGTATATCAATAGGAGCTGGCTGATTGAAATTGGGGTCAGCTAAATGCAAGTGCGATGGTATGTTTAATTGTTGTATATTTATAGGTGCCTTAGGCAGACTCCCAATCAGCCTATCAAGCACAAGACAATTTAATTTAGTCTTATAATTATTATAAATGGATTTTAATTGGATCACACAGCTTTCTTTTGTTTGTTTATCTGAGTGACCGATACCAATAACATTTGTAGAAATTGGATTTGAATTAATTGCAAGTTTCTGTTGAAGAGATTTTGTAATGAAGGATGACTGACTGCCTGAATCCAACAAGGCCCGTACCTTAAGAGGCTCTTTAGTGATTGGATTCAAAATGTATACTTGGGCAGTAGTCAATAAAACTTTATTTGAATTTTTGTTTGCAAAATTTGTTATAGTTTCAGAGACCTCACTAGAGGCACTGTTGACCTTTGGCGTGTCAAGTGGATGTAATAAAGTATTATGTTGTTTCTTGCATATCTTGCATGGCCCTAATCGACATTCGACTAAAGGGTGACCCTGCCTTAAACAATTAATACATAATTTGTACTTGGAAATATCGTTTAATTTATCCTCTCTGGATTTAGATATGAATATTTGGCAATCATAAATCCTATGATTTTGATTGCAGACAATACACCTAGACAAAGTGCTATTGTCCTTTTGATTTGTAGCAATAAATGAATTTGAAATTAGTCGATCACGCTTGATGTGATGATTGTGATGATTATAATGATTATGATGATAATTGACAGGCCTTGAATGTTGCATTTTACTATTGCTATTTGTTGAAATGTTATTATGAAAACTAGAACCTTGATCATTCTTATTGTGACGCGTACATTCAAGAATATAAGCCCTATCAATCAAAAATTTATTGAATTCGGTTAAACTAGGGATTTCACCTAAACTATTGCGTTGCTCTTCCCATTTAACAAGTGTTTGCGTATCGAGTTTAGATGAAACCAAATGTATAATTAACGTGTCCCAGTGATCAGTAGGCTGACCTAGGTTAGCTAAAGCACGTAAATTTTTTGAAACATGATCGACTAAAGAGCGTAATGAAGTGTCCGATTCGCGGTTTATTTTTTCAATATTGAATAATGATTTAATGTGATAATTTACAAGTAATCTTTTGTTATTGTAACGTTCATAAAGTAATTGATAAGCGCTATTATAGTTGGCTGCGGAAACCTCAATGTTTGAAATTACCCGAGCTGCATCGCCTTCCAAATAAGAAATTAAATAATGAAACTTTTGAATTAATGAAATGCGGCTATTGTTGTGAACTAAATTATTAAAAGTATCTCGAAATTCTAACCAACGGAAGAACGAACCATCAAACTTTGCAATTTGTATTTGCGGCAAGGTTATACAATTTTCATTATTATGATCGCGACCACATTGAGCATCCTGGAATAAGGACTCACGGCGTCTCTTATCCTGTTCTAAATTCTTTAATTCATTTTGTTCTTCAATGATATTTTTTGCCATCGCGGTACATAATATGAAATCCTGCTCAATGCGTTCACGCTCATCGAGCTCTTCGTCTAAATTGTCAGCATTTATCAGTTCAATTTGAGTTTGCAGCTCATCGTATTTAGCGGACAGATTCTCAAAGCGACTGAGCTTCAGTGAAAGCTCAGCGACTTCGATACCCGTCAGTTGAGATTGCCTTGTAATCTTGTCTAAATAGTTTTTGAATTTAGTAATTTGTCCTTTTATAGAACTGCGCTTTACAATTAAAACCTTTATCCCGGATTCTTTGTTCATAGTTGATACTGAAGGTTCGGACATTGTGAAAAATATAGATAGAAAATATTTTTTGTAATTATTGAAAATAGGAAACTGTATGAACTAGAATAATACTAAAATTATTTGTATATGAATATGAATAATACTAAAGTTATTTGAATATGAACTGGATTAATACTAAAGTTGTTTGAATATGAACTGGATTAATACTAAAGTTGTTTGAATATGAACTGGATGAATACTAAAGTTATTTGAATTTGAATATGAATATGAACTAGAATAATATAAACTACTATTGAATTTAAGTTAATTAATTACAAGACACCTCAAAAAGAAAGAAAATAAAATGAAATGATGCAAATGTCTTAGCTGAAGCTCCTCAATCGACGACACATAGAAGACCGGCGCGAAGCGGCAAGACAAGATGGCAGAAGCCCCAACCACGTTGGTGCGCTTCATGTACCGCAACGCTGAAATAGTCGGCCAAATCGTCTAAGCATCGCACAATAAATAGGATTGAGGCTCAAGGCCTTTAGAATTGAATTAATTTTGAAATGAATTGAATTAATTTTTGAAATGAATTGAATTATGTTGTTAAGTTAATGTTGTATCAAGTAAGGGAATTTAGAAAAAGTTAAATGTAATTAAATTGAATTAAGTATTGAATAAACATTTGTATTATCGTAGTTGTATAAAAAATTTGATGCTGTTGACTCGAAATCTAATATAATAAAATATTAAGTTTAATTTGTATTAAGTAATGGAATTTAGAAAAAGTTAAATGTAATTAAATTGAATGAAGTATTGAATAAACATTTGTATTAATGTATGGAAAACATTTGTATTAGTGTATGGAAAACATTTGTATTAGGTGTGACACCTTGAAGTAAAGAAATAAAAATCTGAAGCGGTTAAACTAGTAATATAAAACATTAAATTTAATTTATTAAGTAAATTTAGAATAAAAATAATATGCAAGTAAATTGAAAACTACTGTTATAAAATATTAAATTTAATGTCTTAATGAAATAAATTTGGAATAAGAAGTTATTGTGAAATATTAATTGTAATGCATTGATGAAAGAAATTTAGAGGTTAAGTTGAAAAACATTATTGTAAATTTGTATTAAATGAAGAAATTCGAACAAGAAAATTGAATATAAGAACACGTGTTTGTTTATTGTAGTATGGCAATTAAGAAATTAAACCAAAAATCATTGTAAATTTGCAATAGCGGAATGCTAATTTTGAAATATAAATGGAAATAGTAGAAATGGAAATATAAATTTAAGAGATTAGGATGGATTAGGATTTAGGATTGGTAATCATGATTATTAAAAATAGGATTGATTAGGATTGGGAATCATGGGTTTGGATGAATATAGGGCACTTATCTTATCATGCTGCGAGGTGCATCACTGCTCGGCAGAAGACGTCGGCCATGTGTTCCTTGGATCTTGTTTTGAAGTCCCTGTTCGGGCGCCAAATGTTTCGTTGTATTGTTTGTTGCTTGTATTTATTGCATTGTTGTTTGTTGAAATGAAGAAAATGAAAGATTTGAGAGAATAGATTGCTGTATTACAAAATTACATTATTATGCAAACACTTCGTACGACGAGAAGAAGTATGGGAAAGAGGGTTCAAATGTCAAATCACTGTCTTATATACCTAACGTTCTGTCACATCACTGATTGTCTATTGCACTCACAGTTTATAAACACTTCACACCGATGACCGATAAATTAAAGTGCGGACCACACGATGTGAACCAAGAGTTGCAACGCAAGATGTGAGACGTTCCTTAACACATGTCTTTATTTATTTTTGTCGACAGTATAAAATTACATAAATAATTTAAAAAAAGTTTACTAGTAATATTTTAGTTTTACAAGCGTCATATTATACAGTCGTGTGACTGATATTACGTCACTTCCGTTATATATTTTTCTTACGGTTTTAGTATCACATTTTTTTTAGTTTCGTCGCCCAGCCAAATGTCAAGCCTGCCGTAAAGAACTTCGTTCCAAAACAAACAAACAAAGTAACTTCCTTATTTTATTTTAAATATGTAAAAGCAAGGAGATACTATAATATAAGTACGTTATACTGCCCAATATTTAATTTCACCGAAATCTCTTCAATCTTCAACAAACAAACAGACAAAACAATTTTCGTATATATAATATCAGACAATGACAATAATTGCAGATAATCGCTGAACACACTTTATTTTGTTAGACGTTTGCAGTGAAAGGTAATGTTTACTTAATAACCCAGACTGTAGTTTGAAACTGTTGACGTAAATGTACCCTCATTAGTTAATTTCTCTATTTACGTGTTTCTGTTGTTTGTAACACTGATTTTGCTTTCATTGTGTATTCTTTTTTATTGGCGTTTACTTCTTAACAATCGATTTTCATATAAGGTTCCCGGTATGTGAAAAATATGAGTAAAATATACTGAACGAATGACCTCGTTACGTTTTTGTAACGCCATCTATCGGAAGCCAATAGGATTCCAGTAGATGGCGTTACGATGTTTTCTAATAATATATAAAATTAATAATATATTATCGAAAATAATATATTATAGAAAACTGATTGTGATTATTATTATTGAGATTATTACTTGATTCGTTTATTTACCATTTTACATTGTATTAATCTTTTTCTTAGACTAGTAAGCCTTTTTGTGCCTATTTAGACAGTCGATCTGAAGGAGTAAACCAGTCCAGTCGTGCGTCAGAGCTGACACACAGTTTTTTTCGTTTCATCGAAATAAGAACATACATAAAATGATTTATTTATATTTATGATGTTATTTATACATTTATGGATTATTAGTTACACAACTTCTGGGTTTGAATGAACTGACAGTTCTATCGCATCAGCTAAACAAGGTGATAATAAATTTAATTATTCAATCAAAATCAAATGTATCTTTATTCAAATAGACTTCAAAAGTACCTTCAAATCGACATTTTAGAAATTAAAATTTAAATTATTTTAAAAGTTAAACTACCACCGGTTCGGAATGTAGATTCTGCAGAAAAGTACTGGCAAGAAAATCCACAGTTACTCTTTAAACAAAAAACATATAAACTGTGTCTTTGTACAAATTGGGATCTAGCATGAAGTACAAGCATCACCTAAGTCCGCACACACGATTAAAGAGTAAGAAATCTGAGTTAGTTATTGTTATGATCAGTCAATCATTCACTAACTCAGCAATTCAATCACTCAATCACTCACTAAGCCAGTTAATAACTCTTTCGTTTTTTCAGTTAGACATTCGGTTAGTCACTGACTTATTTACTCATTAACCCAGTCACTCACATCCTCAGTCACTAATTCAACCAGTCATTGACTCACTCATCAAGTAATTAACACATTCACCGTCCATTTACTCATTCATGCACTCAACTTATGAGTCACTTATTCACTCATACTTCCTGAGTCAAACATTAATTCACACAGCTTATCAGTTATTCATTTACTCAGCTAGGCAATGATTGACTCATTCTAAACATTTTTGAATATCATATCAAAAATTGATCGCTCCAGCGGGGATCGAACCCTCGTCTCCGACTGACCGTGTCGGCGCTCTGGCCAATTAAGCTATGGAACGATGTACCCGCTAGATCGAAACTTTTGATATGATGATTTTTATATACTTTACAGAGACCCGTAACTATTCAAAGTTTCATATTACAATGAAAATCTTTGACAGGAGACGACACCATGCTATTTTTAATATGTACGATTTTGTTTTTAATATGTATGACTCATACTGCCTTATGCACTTACACAGTAAGGCACGTAATCACTCACCCACTCAACCAATAAGTCACTCACTCACTCGCTGACTCACTCACTCAGTCACTCACTCACTCAGTCACTCACTCACTCACTCAGCCAGATACTCACGTCGGCCTGGTCGGCTCGCGGCATGCAGGTGTAGAGCGCGACGAGGTCTCCGTCCAGTATCCCTCGCGCCGCGCCACCACCCGCGAGACGTCGAGCGCTCTTGTATGTACTGAGGGCATCACAATTAAATAACATTTAATGTTCTTCGAATATGAATACTGCTGTGTGGCTACGGCACTAAATAATTTAGCCATCCCCTCTCTTCCCGTGGGTGTCGTAAGAGGCGAATAAGGGATAACAAGGTTCCACAACCACCTTGGAACTTAAGAAGCCGACCGATGGCGGGATAACCTTCCAACTGCTGGCTTTGTAATACACATAAAATACACAGACCGAAGACGGGCAATAGCATCTTCGGTGCGACAAAGCCAGCCCTGCGGTCAGCAACCCGCCTGCCCAGCGTGGTGACTATGGGCAAAACACATGACTTCACGTTATTTTTGGCGTAAACTTGTGGAGGCCCATGTCCAGCAGTGGACTGTATAGGCTGTAATGATGAATATGAATACACACGACCGCTACTGACTTCATGACTAGCCCGTTGGCGCAGTTTGTAGTGACCCTGCTTTCTGCTCCGAGGGTTGTGGGTTCGATTCCCACCCCGAGTCTGGGTGTAATATAAATGTTTATTTATATATTTATATACGTATTATTTATAAGTATGTTTATCGAAAAAAAATATATATGTAGCTATATACCAGTCGGCTGTTACCTATAACACATGCATTAAGTTGCTTACTTTAGGAACAGACGACCGTGTGTGTATTGTGTAAATATTTATTTATTTTATTATTTATTTATTTACTGCGGTACGGTACAGGAGTAAATATCCTACTACTCCTGTCCTTGTCGAATGGGGACCAAATTGTATTAAAAAAAATAAAAATAAAAATCTCACCGGTAGGCGCGTGGGTTGAGTCCAGCCACGTGGCAGCAGTAGTTGTTCATCACGTTCTGTAACATCAGAAGGCGTCTGTACACCTTTTCCGACACCGGCACCACGTACCCCAGAGCGCCGTCCAGCGTCGCTATACAACATACAACAATATCTTAGTAACTGTTGTGAGTGTACCGTGTGAGGTGTGTGAATGTGTGAGTGTCTGAGTAGGTGAATGAGTGCGTAAGTGTGTGAGTGTGTGAGTGAGAGCGCGAGTTTGTGAGTGAGTAGGTGAGTGCGTTTGGGAATGCATTGTAAAGGATGGGTGTTATTAAACTCTAAATACATGAGATATTACAACTTACATACTATGACAATCATAATAGTTATATATATATGTATCTCTAAACTACAGCATGAGTGAGTGCGTTAGTAAGTTTGTGAGTGAGTGAGTAATTGAATGAGTGAATGAGTCAGTGAGTGAGTGTCACTACACTACAGCATGAGTGTGAGCGTTAGTGAGTAAGTGAGTGAGTGAATGAGTCAGTGATTGAGTGAGTCAGTGATTAAGTGAGTCAGTGAGTGAGTGCGTCAGTGAGTGAGTGAGTCAGTGACTCAATGAGTGAGTGAGTGCGGCTCACTGTAGACGGTGCAGTGGCGGGTGGAGCAGTCGCGCGCTGCGATGCGGAACATGGCGTGCACTTGCTGGCCCACGTGGTAGTCGCACTTGCGGAGCAGGCGCTGGCCTGCGCGAGACACGGGGCATGAGGCCTTGTACACTTGTTTACTGACATTCTCTATGACATTGATACATATGATGAAAGTCCAGTCAAAGTTATATATGAAAACGACACGTTATCGCGACAAGTATATCGCACAACGTGTATTGCAACATCAAATAAACGCATGACCAGATTCATCACAGACAGAGATCATTCAGATAAACAGAAAAATTAGTTTTTTTTTTTTTTTTTGAATATCATATCAAAAATTGACCGCTCCAGCGGGGTTCGAACCCGCGCCTCCGACATACCGTGTCGGCGCTCTAGCCAATTAAGCTATGGAACGATGCACCCGCTCGAGCGAAACTTTCGATATGATAATTTTTAATTTCGGTTTAAGCGAACCGTGGCGCCGTCTATAGTGAGCTCTTTACAGAAACCCGTAACTATTCAAAGTTTCATATTACAATGAAAATCTTTGACAGGAGACGACACCGTGCTATTTTTAATATCCAAGATTTTATTTTTGTGTTACCCACATTAGGAATTCTAAACATTTTTTTTTTTTTTTTGAATATCATATCAAAAATTGACCGCTCCACGCCGCCACGCCCACCGGCGCCACGGTTCGCTTAAACCGAAATTAAAAATTATCATATCGAAAGTTTCGCTCGAGCGGGTGCATCGTTCCATAGCTTAATTGGCTAGAGCGCCGACACGGTATGTCGGAGGCACGGGTTCGAACCCCGCTGGAGCGGTCAATTTTTGATATGATATTCAAAAAAAAAAAAAAAAAAAAATGTTTAGAATTCCTAATGTGGGTAACACAAAAATAAAATCTTAGATAATAGAAAAATTAGTTTTTACAATTGCCACATAGTCCTTTTATTCATCACAATCGACTTCTAATAAATGTCTAAAAATCCCGTATTCTTATGGTGTTCTAATAAAACAATCACCTCCATAGCTCTCACGCGCCTGTGGCTGGTACATGAAGAGTGCGAAGTTACCTTCCGCCTCGCTCACCAGAAAACCCAGGCTTGTATTGTCGACCATAAACTGCATGTCGTATATCTGTTGGATGAAACAATGATATTAAGGGCCAAAGTTTATCTTAATAATAAGTACTGATAGACTATCAGAAACTTTAAACCCTAGTGACCCATCTTACCTCCTGCGGATAAAAGGTAAGAGAAAGAGACAAATTTGTAACTGATAGGTTATCAGACACTTCATCCAGCAAAAGACAGAAATGTGCTTACGAGTTGTTTTATCTCACCTAAAAATAGTACATTTTTGTTTCACAGGTTACAAGTAACATAACTGACTGATAAAGTGGAGTTCGATGAGAATATAAGAAGCTTTAAACAGTAACTACAGGCTTTACGCAATGAAATTGTCCCAAGAACCAATATTTGTAGATATTTTTGTTATAATACTATTCATAACCGTGTTTCCGCGCAAACGAAAAAAAAAAGAATTCAATTACAGTGACAAGTAATACAACGTAAGTATTAGACGAAATAATAGTCAAATAAATTAATACACGTTATTAGATATAACTCAAAATGTAACTTATCAGATCGCAATTAAGAGCCATTTCACAATTTTTCGCTCTGCAAGTTTAGGCAAATTTGGTCGCATCGCGCGAGTCATACGAGCCGCGCGATCTTTGTGCTACTTTTTACAGTGTTGCAACCAAATAACCATCTTGATATTTTTCTAATGTATAATAAAAATTAATAACTATGATATAAAATGATTTTTACATAATTAATTTGTTAAAAATTACAAGTATGTTATATAACAACAGTCAATAAATTTAAAATTAAAATAAAAAATCAATTTCTTGAAACAATTTTTTTTTAAATTGATTTAGTTTTTTGAGTTTACGAATGAATCTAACATTTACGATATGAATAAAATAGCATTTTATTATGCCCCAGCAAATCTGAGTGTGAATGTGAGTTGCATAGTTTTGGATGCAAGTAGACCATCAAATTTTGCCGGCTTTAATTTTTTTATAAACTTAATGCCACCGACAAACATATTTATTAACAAATAACAAGACAAACAGATTTGTATTGATAATGTGAAAAAAAAATTAAATTATACATTTGTTCGCAGAAATTATCATTGTATTATTTAACAGTAATTTTCGCTTTTTTTTTTAATTATTATGAAAGTATCTATAACAACAGTCGCTTGGCGCGTCTGAGCGAAAGAGACAGCTGCGCAGAATTTGGCGTGGATCTTACCTCTAACAGCGCTGGCGCTCGACTGATTTACTGGGTTTGATGCGTGGTATTATACAGGATTACTTGTGAAACACCAGCATCCTCGTAGGACAAGACAGCTATCATCATAAGTAACAACATTTGTTCTACGACTTTTGATAATTTGTTAGATTTTACTTTCATACAAAAAAAAATATTAATTTAATTTTCCGTTTGAATGTTATAAACTCTAAGCGCATCCCAAAGATTAGGTAAACAGTTACCACTTGCGGGTATGAATGTGAGGGGGAAGGAAAGGTCGGAGCAGCGCTAGCGCCCTTGAACTTGAACTATTTAGCTAGCCGCGGCAGTCGGCGTCGCGAGTCTAATATCGAATACACGGAAATGGTGAGGATGCTGGCAAGGTGTGATGACAATGCGTCAGAAGCCTGTCGGCAATATGCAGCTAGATATCCAAACTTGCCTAAACCGAGCCGTGAGACAATGTTACCGGTCGATGGATTGGACGTGAGGGACCTCGTGCATGGCCCTCAAGGTCACCGGACATTACACCAATGGACTTTTATTTATGGGGACACATTAAAACGCGTGATCGCGAAATTACGAGCCGTGACATGCTCATTGACAAAATAATTTGTACGATCAATCAAATTAAAGCTAAGTAAGTGTGTAAGTTTAAGTGTGGTCTGTGTCTTGGTTGTGATGGTGACTATTTTGAACGCTATGTGCGCGTTAGGCACCGACATGCAAGAGACTTTAACTTCAGAGGTAATAGGTATTTAGTTTGTAAATATTATTTTATTGTTAATTATTGTTTATTTTATAATTATTGTAAATATGCTGATTCCACTTTTTAAATACGCCTGCATTAAACAATGAATAGTGACTAATACCTAGCTACCAATATTTTATATTAAATTGGTTTAATTAAACTTTAGTAAACGCTAAAGAATAATAATTAGCTACGTTAATAATTTTCACATGTTTTGGATGTTTAGGATTCAGATAGCTAATCTACATACACATTCACTTAAGTCACTGCGACATACATACTGTGATACTGCCTACAAACCCACCAAGCAATTTATATTAAATTTATTAACTACAATTATCGGGCAGAGAAAGTGTTAATAAGTGTTATAAAATAATAATAAATGAAACATAGACTTACAAATGTCAGGACAGTACAATAAAAGCTTAAAAAATCATTTTCAATTAATGTATTGAGTTATGTCAAAAGTCGTAGAACAAATGTTGTTGTACATAATGTTAGCTATCTTGTCCTGCGAGGACGCTGGTGTTTTACAAGTAATCTGTATACTATCTTTTTATTTTTAATACAAAAGGTTTTAAAAATAATTAAATATATTAATTATTATTTTTTTTATGTTCCTAAATGATGTAAGCTTACTTTGGTATAGATAATTCCTTAAAATTTCTTTGTTTTCTAAGAAAAAAATATCGCTTTTAAAATTGTATTTATTTGGAAAATATTTGTAACTTTAAAATTTTATTACGGATTAACGGAGGTACAAATGGAAAAATATCTACATTATGTATCAACAAAAACATATTCCACATATTACCATATTTTTTTATACAGTTTTAAGGCAAAAGTTATTGAAAAATAGAACTTGAGAGTATACATTTCGACCGTTTACCCAGGGAGGCTGCTGATGAAAAGGTTAATAATTTTGTACATACAATATAAATCAAAATTCTGATTCATTATTTTACTACAACAAAGATGCTCTACTATATTTCAAAAATATAAATTACATTACTGCAAACAATACTGAGATTAACGACGTCAATATATTACAATTTCGCGGATTGTTACCGATGTTTTGTGAAATGGCACTTAAATTTATGTTAATAAATAATTTTTAATTCTTAATTTTATCTATATCTACACAAATAAATAAAATTGGAGTGTCTGTTTGTAATATTAAAATAACCGCTTTTTACTCAATACATATGGATGTAAAAAATAATAATTACATTATGGATGGATACATATGGATGTATAAATAATAATTACATAAATAATAATAACATTTTTTATAATTTTTGTGTCTGTCTGTCTGTCGATTTATTCTGGCTAATCTCTGAAACGGCTGGATCGATTTTGACGGGACTTTCACCGGCAGATAGTTGATGTAATAAGGAGTAACTTAGGCTACTTTTATTTTAGATTTTATTTTTATTTTATAACTTTGCAAACTAAACAATAACTATTTTGTTAAATTCTATGCGGACAAAGTCGCATGCACAGCTAGTTAATTAATATATTAATGGGACCACTTGACACACCAAATTTTGATTAAAAAACATCAAAATCGGCCCATCCACTCAAAAGTTCCGAGATAACATAGATAAAAAGTAAAATACAATCGAATTGAAAACCTCATCCTTTTTGAAAGTCGGTTAACAAAGTGTTAAAATGTGAATTTAATGTAAATTTCATCAAACATAGAAAGCCAATTACAAACCGCTGCAACAAAAATATAAAAAATATATACGACAATTAGTAAAACACTGTTTAAAAGTGATTTTTTATATAATGATAAGGGATCAGTATTGATTGATGAACAATACCTGTGCGGTTCTAAAGTCCCTCGAAACTAAAGACAGCGTTCTATGTTGATCTTGATATCTTAACAGAGATATTGATTTGTAGACATCCGCTACTAATATTAGATTTTTAACCGCCAACATCCGATGCACGTATATCTGCGTGTCAATAAAAGCCACGCCCACCAGATCGTTGTCCTTCAGTTGCCATATGTAAATCTAAAAAAAAACGTGTATGCTTTAGACTACAAGACTGAAGTAAAACTTCTTTATCTCCATCTAACTTATATCTCCCTCTCAACTTTCGTTCGTGTCGCCCGATCGCACTTTTCGTAACGCTCTCGTCACGCATTCACCAGGTTACTCCTCAAGTCAAACGTGCGTAATGAAGTTATTAAAAATATTCTCCTTGACGTAGATATCCTAAAATCTATTCTTAGTGATGGTCTAATTACCTTCTGTCCCACAGCTGAGATGAGGAAACCCAACACCTGGGTCAGTGCAGTGACGGGACCCTTCTGTTCCTTGGCGTAGATCTCCTTGAAACGGTTCTTGGTGAGAGGCTGGCCGGGCTCGGGCACCACGTCGATTATATCGTAGATTATTATCTGAAACAAATCATACTACACGTTGTTTCTAATGTTTACACGAATTCCACTCATTATAATGAAACAATTTTATCGAATTTTATCGCGGTTATACATAAAGCCGTGGTTGCTGTGAAATATCCGAAACGTTGGGCATCTAAATAAACCTAATAAGCCGCGTTAACATCCGAAAAAGTTGTTTCATACTACATGTGTATTTGTATCATCTGTATTTTAAACATCACTCATCATCACATCAGACTATATAGAAGTCCACTGCTGGACATAGACCTCCGCAAGCTTACGCCAAAAATGGCGTGAACTCGTGTGTGTTGCCCATAGTCACCACGCTTGGCAGGCGGGTTGGTGACCGCAGGGCTGGCTTTGTCGCACCGATGGATCGATTTTGAAGCGGTTTCCTTGAAGTAAAACTTCTTTACTCATGCTTAACTTGGGGAGCAAGCTGGTGAATGCGCGACGAGTTCGTTTCGAAAAGTGTCATAGGACGAGGCGAACGGAAGTTGAGAGGGAGATATAAGTTAGTGAAGATAGAAAGAGAGAGAGTTACGTTTTGTAAGTTTTACTTTAGCCGTATGTTCTAAAGCACATTCGTTTTTTTGCGTGAAAGCGGGTTTCCTTGCGGGCGTTCTTAGTTTGGTAAAAATCGATCCAATAGTTTGAAGAATATTGGCTCTTATCCATTTTTTCCTAAATGTTTAATGTATTTTAATAGTCGCTGTGTGTAATTCTGATCCAAGTACCAGTGACATTAGCATATTAAATATTTGACGACGCTGGAATGACCGAAAACTATCCACCAAAGACTTAATAAGAGAAGACATTATATTATCGTCATGTATTTCTTTACGATTAAATCAAGCTTAAATGGTAATTTTAACAGTAAAATTTTGTCCCTTGTTGCTACTAAAGTCCTAATATTAATATGCATTTGAAACAAACTACGCTTCAGTCTGTACTATCCCACTGCTGGGCATAGGCCCCTTTCCCTATGTAGGAAAAGAACGGTCAGAGCTTAATCCACCACGCTGCTCCATTGTGCGTTGGAGGATATTGTATTCTCTAATATGAGTAACGATCGCTATCAGGTGTACATGATAATAACCAGGACCGACGTCTTAACGTGCTCTCCGAGGCACGGTGGGGAGACCCACAAGGACTAACAACCAGACCGGAAATAAATCTATACTAATATTATAAAGAGGTAAAGTTTATAACTTTGTTTGTATGTAGGGGGTAATCTTCGCAAATACTGATCCGATCATGAAAATTCTTTTACTAACAGAAAGCTACACTATTCAGGAGTGACATAGGCTATATTTTATTGTAATTGAACAAAAAATTCAGTAAATAAGAAAAAGATTAAAATATTATATCAAAACGGTAAATAAACTAGCGCCATCAATCGCTATTAGAAAACAATTTATTAGTCTTTCGACGTTATTAATTTAGTCTTATTTTAGTCTATCGACGACGTTTTCTCGATTTTTGATAAATGTCGTTGGAGCAACATATTGTTTATTTAAGTGCTATAAATTTGTTCTTTAAAGTATGTTATTTGGTTCTGTAATTTCAAATAATAAATACACGGGAGCAACATATTATTTATTTAAGTGCTATAGAATTTGTTATTTAAAGTATGTTAAAATTAGCGCCCAACGAAGTGGGCACGGGTCGGCTAGTATTTGTATAAACACAAATATACGAACCAAACATGAAGCCAACTAGGCGAGTGATTTAACAAAAGAATAATGTAACATACCCTCCCTCTGGACGTGATATCTTCCCCGTAGTTGTAATTTGTACCAATCGCAATGTAGCCTCGAAGACCTGACCTGTTTACGAAAATATTATTTCAATGACATTCTTATAACCAGATAATGGAATTTGCATTTTTTTATATCGAGTTAATTCCTTTTATCAATATCTTCCTTTTTGATAAATTTTTAAACAAAATCTAAAACCTAAATTAATACATTCAGATGAAACTGCAGGTCAAACTTGTAATGTACTGTACTATTCTGTAACTGACCAATCGATTCTCTTATGGAAAGAGGCTAAAATCAAATCCTCACATATATTGTGTAAAGTATATGTGTGTAGTGTCTTAAATAGGGACGTATTCACTACGAAACATCGAATACATAGCAAGTATTCCAAAATAATTTCTGAAACATCTAGCTTATTATATTATATACTAGCTACTATATTAACTATTATTTATTTAATCATCTGGTCTAACAATCACCTAGTCCCCTCGTAAGACAAAGAAACGTTCTTCAAGCAGGTGACGTGTTCCCAGTCATCGAACTCGATACGTGTGTTGGGGATCACCTCCCAGGACACAGGCGAGAACAGCATCACGGCGAACTTTTCCATCATCGGATATGGAAACCTGGAATGGACAAATTTTAATTGTATTTTTATGAAAAGCTATTTTAAATTGTTAAGGTCAAAATAATGAACTGGTTGAGAAAATAAAGCTGCATCAAATGGATATTTTAGATTGGAATAGAATTGGAATTTTGCAAATTAATTACAGAGTTGTAATTACCACAAGCCATCTTGTACTTATTATTATTAAACTAATAGTGAGAAATGATACGGCATAAGATGTCAGAAGATAGTATACTTTTAACGCCCGTCCCTCACAGCACCAGTCACCCCCACTCCTCTCCCTCACTCACCGCACCCCCCCCCCCACTCACCGCACCCCCCCCCACTCACCGGTCGCCCTTGTTCTCGTCGGCGCGCTCCTTGTCCTCCCCGTTGAACCGGTAGTAGGAGGTGGTGGGCGCGCTGACGGAGGTGACGAGGCAGTGCGTCCTGCTCTCGGCGTGGTACGTGACGGCGTGCGGCGTCTCGCGCAGCGGCACCTTGCGGACCGCCCACGCCGCCTCGTACGACAGGTGCGTCGGCAGCACCGAGATGCGGAGCGAGTTCTGTAAGGGACATTAGCTTGGTTACAACCCTCCTATATTCAAAAAATTATGCACACCAACATCATCATCATCATCATTTCAGCCTATCGCAGTCCATAGGCCTCCCCAAGTTCGCGCCAAACATCCGCCAACATCAGTCGATACCGGCAATCTTACGTAGATCGTCGGTCCAACGGGCCGGAGGACGTCCCACACTGCGTTTGCCACGCGGTCTCCACTCTAGGACCCGTCTACTCCAACGGTCATCGGTCCTACGACACAGATGACCAGCCCACTGCCACTTCAACTTGCTAATTCTGTGGGCTACGACAGTTACTTTCGTTCTCTCGCGGATAGTCTCATTTCTAATCCAATCTTTGAGAGAGACCCCAAGGATAGCCCGTTCCATTGCACGTTGAGCGACCCTAAATTGTGGACCAGTCCCTTCGTCAGTGTCCACGTCTCGGCTGCGTATGTTAACACAGGCAGGACACATTGCTCGAAAACTTTTGTCTTCAAGCATTGCGGAATCTTCAAAGTGAAGACTCGACGAAGCCTGCCAAACGCCGCCCACCCCAACCGAATCCTCCTGTCGTTCTCCTCCTCGAAGTTGTTGCGGCCTAGTTGGATAGTATGGCCTAGGTAAATATAATCCTGAACAACTTCGAGAAGGGTACCATCAACCGATACCGGTCTCGGTATGACTTGGTTGTTAAACATAACTTTCGTTTTGTCCAAGTTCATACAGAGACCGACACGCTGGGAGGGCTCATTTAGGCCGGCCAGCATTCGGCCTAACTCATCCAACGTCTCCGCAAAGATGACAATATCGTGCCAGCAATAAAGTGCCTGCGACCCAGTGACACACCGTCTTCGATGCACACAAAAAACGTTTAATCTCGAATGTTCAGTTAGAAATTATCGTACGACTAATAGAAGCCAGGAAGGATCTTTACACCTACAAGACATATGAGGCAATAAGTGATTATAATCAGACTCAAATATTTGTCATAATGATAAACATGTGTAGGCAAATAAATAAAACGGGTAAATTTTCAACAAAAGCATCCGTGAAAAGGTTTTATTTTAATGACCAAATATGGGCATAAAAGAAGAGCCCAAGTTGCCGCTATATACACGAATTTAGCAGAAGCTTTCAATAGGATTTTATACCACATAATCTTTCTGCACAAGTTGCATGCTCTAGGTCAAAGCAAGGACCTTTTTAAACGGTTAAGCTTATATAGCATATATAGCAACTAGGAGAAAAATTGGTTCAGTAGTTTCGGAGTTACAACCGATAGCAGCACCACCTACCGGTTCCAATTGAAATAAAAACTACCCTGTTTTCCAAGTTGGACCAAATTACAAATTCTTACAAAATTTGATAAAAATTAGTGCAGTAGTTTCGGAGTTACAACCGATAGCAGCGCCACCTACTGGGTTCATTGACTATTAAGCGGTACGAAGTTCGCTGGGTCAGCGAGTACACAAATAAAATTGTACAGATCATATAATCCTCACCTTAGCATTAAAATACAAAAATCCCTGAGGGCAATTAGTGTTATTGAAGGAAGCGAAGGACGCAACTGGTCCTTCGTCTGGGCATAAGGGATGCAACCTCAACTCCCCCCTAGCCCCTAGTAGCAGCATATACGGATTGTGGCCACAGATGAACACACCGTTGTAGCCTCCGACGTTACCTGTGGATACAATTTTATAGTAAAAATTGGGTGTTGGACATTTTAATTAGTAATCCCTTTTATACTCTAAACATAAGGATATAATAATATATATAAGGATTAATATACAGGGATTCACTTCAGCCCGTAACATCCACAGCTGAGCACATGCCTCTTACGTATTAAAATCAAAAATAATTTTATTCAAATAGGCATCAAAAGTACTTTCATACATCATTTTACAAATTAAAATTTTAAGAGTGATTATTATTTCTCAAATCACTATCATTGGAGATTCTGCAGAGGAGAATAGGTGAGAAACTCCGCAGTTACTCTTTTGAAATCAATAAATAAACTGTGCTTTTCTGTATGTATTTTTATACCACTATAGTGGGAAAACTAAAACTATTACGGTCCGTTACTTCACAAAAGCCCCGCCTACCGTACACACCACATGAACACAACATTGCTTCAGAGGAGTATTATTAACATGTTTAAATTAGTGAAACTTACCAAAATATCTCATCTGCTTTATATCCGGAACATCAGGCGCTCGAGGTGGTGTTCCACGGTAGCCGAAGGGAAACGGAACCGACATTCTCGAGAAACGTAGCTTGAGGTTACCTCGAGGGTATTTGTAGGCCTGTGGGTAATAATAACTCTTAAGTTACAACTAATATCTCGTTGCTATATTCATAAAACGGTTCGTTTTACTTAAGAAACATTAAAATTCGAAGACGACATGTTCTAAATTTAACTGTTCGTAGGCTAAACGAAACGTTTTCTGAAAATAGTAACTTAGGCTTAAATGAATAGTACTTAATGTGTTAGTGTTCCTTTTCGGGTCTGTTGGAAGAGATGTCATGCAAAGATAAACACACCTTAATATATTTGCTTCAATGACTTAAATTTGTGAAATTTTGGTTTGTATGAAAAAGATTTACATAAAAATAAAGAATACCTAGGAGTATCTATAAAAAGGTTACGAAGTGTTAACCTATCCTAGCGACCAATAAAATGAGGCTCTCACGACCGATAAACCAACTTGAATAGAGTATGGCCTGGGCGTGAACTAGCCAATTTAGTTAGATCAGTTTATATATAGCAAGCGTACGGCCCGCCAGATGATGAACGATTACCGTAGCCTATAGACGCCTGCACACCAGAAGCATCGCCAGTTGCCGATTCTACCCAGGGTCGGGTACCCTGTCTAAAAGCTCTGGCCACCTTACTCACCACAGGAACGGTCCAGATTTAGAGCAGGATATTTCCTGCTGTAACTTACCTCAGTATTAAGGTTACTAACAGAAACGCCACTCACCTGGTAAATCATGAGTTGGTCATCACACCGCAAAAGTAATAGCGGTCTTGTTCCTCGGTATCCGAGCCCCACCACTAAAATTTCTTGAAGCTTGTCCACATTATTGCTATGGCCTGAGTTGAGTTCCTCTTCATCAGTCATTTCTGTCATGATTGGAACGGATTCCAAGCTGTCCGCTAGTATCTGCAATGTTTATTCGATTGTTAAAACTGGTCCCTTATTAAAAATGGTTTCGGTGAGAAATTAGGCTTATATATCTCGGGCAGCGAGTACAGCTCCAGGTTGCCGCCCTCCCGCCCACGACCAGCCAGTAGCGGTCGTCAACCAACCCGCCCCAGTGGCCGCACTCACCCGCTCGCCGGCGCACACGTCCCGCACCAGGAAGGCCAGGCGCATCTCGGGCAGCGAGTACAGCTCCAGGTTGCCGCCCTCCCGCACCACGAACAGCCAGTAGCGGTCGTCAACCAACCCGCCCCAGGGGCCGCACTCACCCGCTCGCCGGCGCACACGTCCCGCACCAGGAAGGCCAGGCGCATCTCGGGCAGCGAGTACAGCTCCAGGTTGCCGCCCTCCCGCACCACGAACAGCCAGTAGCGGTCGTCAACCAACCCGCCCCAGGGGCCGCACTCACCCGCTCGCCGGCGCACACGTCCCGCACCAGGAAGGCCAGGCGCATCTCGGGCAGCGAGTACAGCTCCAGGTTGCCGCCCTCCCGCACCACGAACAGCCAGTAGCGGTCGTCAACCAACCCGCCCCAGGGGCCGCACTCACCCGCTCGCCGGCGCACACGTCCCGCACCAGGAAGGCCAGGCGCATCTCGGGCAGCGAGTACAGCTCCAGGTTGCCGCCCTCCCGCACCACGAACAGCCAGTAGCTGGGCTTGCGCTCCGCCAGCGCGCCGCGCCACCAGCGGGACGCGCGCCGCGGCACCGCGCCCGCCGTCGCCTGCTCCGCTAGCAGCATCTGGGGGGTCGCCAGAAGATTACTTTGAGTAAGGCGTTTGGGAGAAGGGGGGATCTAAACTGGCACTTTAGAAAGCTAGACAAAGTAGCATGTATCATAGTTTAAGGTTAGCTATCACTCATCACCTGTTCTGATAGCATCGTCTAGGGAGGGGGGTACCAGACTGTCACTAGGGTATGGGGAGTCGAATTGAGCAGGAGCTCGTAAATTTTGTATTGGCCACACAGGTGTTTGCCGTGGTCTGGGTGTTTGTGCAGTCCTTGTGGGTCTCCCCACCGTGCCTCGGAGCGCGTTAAGCCGTCAGTCCCGGTTGTTATCATAATACACCTGATAGCGATCGTTACTCCTAGTATGGAATATATCCGCCAACCCGCATTAGAGCAGCGTAGTGGATTAACCTCTAATCCTTCTCCTACATGGGGAAAGAGGCCTTGGGGAAAGAGGACGGTGCTACTTGTACTCCTCCTTTAGAATCACTTCCATCTGGACCTGTTACTAGGTCCAAGAAAAAATTGCTACCGGCGCATCCACTAAGATAGAATTAGATCTTTCAACTTTATTAAAATTCATAAAACCATACGATGGTTCCAGGGAAACCTTAAACTCGTTTCTGGTAAACTGTAGTAACGCCTATGACCTAGCCACAGAACCCCAAAAAGATATATTATTTAAATATATACTTTGCCAATTACAAGATAAAGCCCAAGTAGCTTGTTCGATTAAAGAATTTTTAAATTGGCCACAACTCAAAGAATTCTTAAAAACACAATTCAGCGAGCGGAAACATTAGGCTCATTTATTGAAAGACCTTCAAAAGTGCAAACAGCACTCAAATGAATCTGTTAGCCAGTACACGTTGAGGGTTGAAACTTGTTTATCGCAACTCCTTACCGAAATATCAATTAGTCACGGTCACAAAAGTAGAGAAATGATAGGGAGAACAGCAGCCATGGAAGAAATGGCACTTCATCACTTTTAAATGGGATTAATACCACGTATCTCAAACATAATCCGGTGCAAATCCCCAAAAACTCTTAATGAGACTGTCAACATAGCAATTTCAGAGGAAAAAATTCAACAACTACTTTACCAAAAATTCTTAGTCTGATGTGAGATTAGAAAAACCAAGAATTATTAAGTCCAATTTTAATCAAAATTCGAATATTGGATAAAATTTTATAAAATGTAATATTAATTATAGGCTGTATGTTAGCTGTTCCTTGCCTGCTTACTTTTATTAAATGTTGTAACGCCAGATGGCGCCATTTTCTAAGAAACTGTCACTCTATAGAATTTTTACTGTGCATTGTGTGAAGTTGCGAATAAAGGTTAAATTAAATTCAAACTAAAGAAATCTTGTTTATTAACCAAATCTCAATAGGTTATGGGCCCTGGTCCACGTTAATTAACATTTGGTGATAAACAAAGAGCAGGGAAAACAGAAAAGTTCAAAGTGATTTTCGACAGTAAAACCACGTGCTATCTATCTACCCGAAAATGGAGTTTGTAAAGACAAACCTAGAAAAATTTGATGGAACGAATTTTAAGCAGTGGAAATTCCAAATTAAATGTGCCCTGCGTGCCAAGGGGTTAGATATCAACACGCCAAAACCAGATGGAAATGCGATTCAATGGAATAAAGATGATGGCATGGCGATGTTTGTAATAACGTCTGCTATGGATTTCAATCAAATAGCACTCATCGAAAATTGCGAATCAGCGCTAGAGGTGATGACTAAGCTTGAGTCAATTTATGAAAAAAAATCTGAGATGACTAAAATGATGATACATGAGCGTTTCTATCAGTATAAAATGTCACCATCAGACAGCATAGCTCAGCATATAGCTAAAGTAGAAAGTTTAGCTAAGAAACTTCAAGAAATTGGTACTGTGTGGCTACGGTACTAAAGAATATAGCCACCCCCAGTGGGTGTCGTAAGAGGCGACTAAGGGATAACACAGTTCTGCTACCACCTTGGAACTTAAAAAGCCGACCGATGGCGGGATAACCATCCAACTGCTGGCTTTAAAATACACAGGCCGAAGACGGGCAGCAGCATCTTCGGTGCGACAAAGCCAGCCCTGCGGTCACCAACCCGCCTGCCCAGCGTGGTGACTATGGGCAAAACACATAAGTTCACGTTATTTTTGACGTGAACTTGTGGAGGCCTATGTCCAGCAGTGGACTGTATAGGCTGTAATGATATTAGTGAAACTGCAATCATAACTAAAATTTTCAGTACACTGCCTCCCAAGTACAGATCTGTTCGCCAGGCTTGGATGTCGCTTGATCCGAAGAATCAAACTGTTATTAATTTGACAGTTCGTTTGCTAGATGAGGAGGCCAGTTTGAGTGTAGAAGAAGATAATGAAACTGCTTTAATAGTGTCAAAACAAAGTTTGAAGAAGAAAAGTGTTCCATTAAAGAAAACAAACAAACAATTAAATGAAAATTTTAACAAAGAATCAAATGAAAAGTCACATCGCTTTATATGTTACAACTGTGGGAAACGCGGTCATTATGCGAGAGATTGTCGTGCCCCAAGACAGAAACAGAAACAACAAGGAGAAAAGAACATGTTAGCATTCAATGTAGCAAATACAGATTGGAAAAATAATGATAATAGTTTAAAATGGATATTAGACAGCGGTGCCTCAGCTCATATGTGTTATAAACGTGAAAATTTTGCTAAATTGTATGAGTATACAAGATCTCCACTGAAACTTGGAAACCAGGAAGCTGTAGAAGTAGTTGGCCAAGGAAATGTATTGATAGAAAAGTGTGTCAACGGACAGTGGGAGACAAATATCCTGAAAAATGTTCTTTATGTACCAAAGTTGAGAAGAAACCTATTTTTTGAAGGAGTAGTGACAAGACAAGGTTATAAAATTATAAAGAAACATACAGATGCTTTAATATACAAGAACAATGAAATAGTGCTGTGTGCATCTTTGCAAAGCAACAATCTATATGAGTTAAAGATGAAGACACTTCAAAATCCAGTGTGTAATGTAGTGCAGAAATTAGACCTTAAAACATGGCATGAACGTCTAGGACATTTAAATGTAAAAGAAATAGAGAAAATGTGTAAAAACAATGTAATTACTGGTGTGGACTTATCAAACTATGACAAATTTGTGTGTGAGGGTTGTGCTTATGGTAAACATGCCCGTCAACCATTCAAGAAATCAAACAGAGGACCACAGCAACCAGGTGATGTTGTATACAGTGATGTCTGTGGACCAATCAGTGTGCCTTCTGTGCAAGGTATGAAATATTTTGTTATCTTTAAAGACGCTGCTACAAGTTTTAGGTATGCGTATTTTTTAAAGACTAAATGTGAAGTTTTAAGCTGTTTCAAGAAATATAATTCTATGATTAAAAACAATTTCTCACATAGTGTACACATATTGCACACTGACAATGGTAGAGAATATATAAGCAAAGACTTTAAAGAATACCTTGACTGTGAGGGTATTTCTCATGAGCTCACTGCCCCTTACACGCCTGAACAAAATGGCCGGGCAGAACGAGAAATTAGAACGATTATTGAAATGGTTCGATCTATGCTTTATGCCCGTAACGTACCACTCAATCTATGGGCAGAAGCAGTAAATTGTGCTGTTTATTTGTTAAATCGCACGTATTCAAGCCAGACGCCGAATATTACCCTTATGGAATTGTGGAGTGGTGTTAAACCTAGTCTAGATCATGTCAGAGTGTTTGGATGCGAAGGATATGTCCATGTGCCAGATCAGTTGAGAAAGAAGCTTGATAGTAACAGCTGTAAGATGATGTTAGTTGGATATGATAATTCAAATTACAAAATGTATGATCCAATTACAAAAAGAATTACAATATCAAGGAATGTCATTTTCAATGAACAGAAAAGCCCCGAAATAAAACGGAATGAAGCCCAAATTTTTATAGAGGATGATAATGAACAAAATGCTGAAGAGGATATAGACAACACTGATTTGACTGAAAGTTTTGACAGCACACACACTGCCATTGATGAAAATGATGAAACCTATGAACCTTCACAAGAAATTGACTTTACAGATTTAGATCGTTCAAATATTACTTTGCGACCACGTAGAAATAATGTTTTTGAGGTAAATTTAATGGAATTCGATGTACTTGTGAGTTACAGTGAAGCAATTAATAGCAAGGAGAGTGAGTTATGGCTAGAGGCCATAAATGAAGAATCGGAAGCTCATCATACCAATAACACCTGGAGTTTTGTGGATAATGACAACCAGAGAACTATAACATCCAAATGGGTTTTTAATATTAAAAGAACAAAAGATGGTAAAGTAGAAAGATATAAAGCTCGTCTTTGCACCCGTGGATTCACACAGATTGAAGGGATTGATTTTAATGAAATATTTTCACCTTCTACAAGATATGAACACAGATTGAAGGGATTGATTTTAATGAAATATTTTCACCTACTACAAGATATGAATCAATAAGGATACTGTTATCAATTTCTGCTGAATATAATTGGAACCTCAGACAATTAGATGTCAAGACAGCTTTTTTATATGGAGAGTTAGAAGAGGATATTTTTATGGTAATTCCAGATGGAGTGAAGGCACCAGCAAATAAAATATGTAAATTGAATAAATCCCTTTATGGCCTAAAACAGGCATCTCGTTGTTGGAATCAAAAGTTTACTAATTTTCTGTTAAAGTTTGGTTTTGTTCAGTCACAAGCAGACAATTGTGTATTTGTTGGTAACTTTAATGGTATTAAAGCTTTGTTAATATTGTATGTAGATGATGCTCTAATAATGTCACAGTCAAATTTAATATTAGATCAAATTGTTTTATTGTCAAAGAAATTTAATGTCAAAGAGTTAATTTTAAGTCGATTTGTTGGTTTAGAAATCTTAAAAGACGATAATTCTGTTTGTATCAGTCAGAGACAATATATTGAATAATTAATAAGTAAATTTAATATGAGTACTGCATACTCCAGCAGTACACCAATCGATGTAAATGTTCAGTTAACTAAAAATATTGACAATAAGCATGTTGATTTTCCTTACAGAGAAGCTATAGGGTCTTTACTGTTTTTATCTACAGCAACTAGACCAGATATTTCATATGGAGTAAATTTGTTAAGTAGATATGTCAATAATCCTAGTATACATCATGTTAATCAGCCTAAGAGGATTATTAGGTATCTTATAAAAACTAAAAATGGATATATAAAGTATCAAGGTCATGAAAGTTTAATTGGATATTCAGATTCAGATTTTGCTGGGGACTTAGATACAAGAAAATCAACCAGTGGTTATATTTTTATGTTAAATGGTGGACCTATATCGTGGGCCAGTCAAAAACAACCTTGTGTTGCCTTATCAACAACTGAAGCTGAATTTGTGGCTGCTTGTGAAGCTGCTAAGAATCTTTTATGGTTAAGACAGTTTTTTAAAGAAATTGATATCATTCAAAATTGTACAACTCTGTGTATTGATAATCAAAGTGCAATCAAACTAATAAATAATCCTGTTTATCATAAAAAGACAAAACACATTGATGTTAAATTCCATTTCATTAGAGAAAAAGTTAAAAGAAAATTAATTGTTATTAAATATGTGGAAAGTTCAGATCAACTGGCTGATATTTTTACTAAAGCTCTACCTACTGTTTTTGAAATATTGTCAGTTATGTAAGTTAAGTTTATTTTCTATTAAATGCAGGCAAATATGAGCGATTTTTCTTTATAAAATTTAGGGGGATTAATTATAGGCTGTATGTTAGCTGTTCTTTGCCTGCTTACTTTTCTTAAATGTTTTAACGCCAGATGGCACCATTTTCTAAGAAGCTGTCACTCTATAGAATTTTACTGTGCATTGTGTGAAGTTGCGAATAAAGGTTAAATTAAATTCAAACTAAAGAAATCTTGTTTATTAACCAAATCTCAATACCGAATAACCAACCAAATTATAAATTCAATCGCAATGTTCCAAGCCAATCAATTTCTAAATCACCTAATAATTATTATAATAACCATAATCAAGCCCCAATCAATGGCTCGGAAATATTCTGCAGATACTACAAGACACCCGGCCACATCTTAGAACAATGTCGCAAACGACAATATAACAATGAACGGGCTAAATTCAACCCAAATAATTCTAGGACACAACACCGTGTTCATTTAGTGACTGATAACCCCGATGAGGGTACAAGTCATCCAACAAGTCTAGCTAGTCCTACAGAGGGCTATGACACCGTAGATTTTAGCTCAAAAAACGAGTAAATGTCTCGTCCCGGTATCGTGCGGGACCTAGTCGAACACAAACCGATACCCTCATTCATGATCCTAGCTCTAAATCGGATAATTGTAATTACCAATCCCTGACTCCGATACATGGAAGTCAAATTTCTCAAATCCAACATAGTTCTGTAGTGTAGTAACATTTAGTTTATAAGACATGTATTTTCATTATATGTAGGCAGAATAAATCAGAGCGTTGTCCGGAACACTTGTGCGCCTTTTACTGTATCTCCCCGTACCTCACACCTCATGGCGACCCTGCCATGCCGTGGCGGTTGCGAGTGTCGGGTGACCGGCGCAAAACGCAAACGCGGCGGATTCCAGTGTGCCTCGGTGCAACTTTTAAAGAATTTATAATTTATAACGAGCAGTGAATAAAGTGAAACTTTCATTAAAACTATATCTAATTAATAAATAATATGGGGAAAAATTACTCGAAAAACGAAGATAAGGAAATATTAATAACGCAGAATGCCGCTGCAGGGAGTAACACTGGAGGAATTACAGAAATCGAAAGTAACATAAAAACGAGTAATATTTTAATCACCGTGGCCCTAATAATTTTTATTTGTACTATGGTTTACTTGGCATGGAAAAGCTGGAGAAATAAAGAAAGGAAATGGATAGAAAAAAGAATGCAGTCTGAATTTTTTACGAGAATTCGGCAGAGGTTTTCTGGCAGATTCAACCCTACAAACGCTGACGGAGGAGATACGGTATAGTGAAAAGTGAATAGTGAAAGTAAAAAGTTAAAAAGTAATAATAATATAAATGAAAAGTGAAAATATGTGAAGTGAAAACCTTTCCTTCCCCTCTATTGTTAAATTCTGTGTATAGATTTCATACCATATTTACGTAAAATATGTAAGAACTATGTGTAATATTGACTGTAAGTTTAAAACTATATGGAAAAAGAATTAGAAATTATTTTAAATAAGTTAAGTGAAATTCAAATTGATTTAAGGAAATTAGGTCCCACTAGAAGATTACAATATACAGATAATGTGAATAAAAAAATTGTAAAAGCTGAAAAACTATTTCGTGAATATAAAGATATTATTAATATTTTTAACGAACAAAAATGTAAAGTTGAATTAAAAGATTATGTTTATGGAATATTAGAACGCATTGAATTAGTATATAATAAAATTTTAAGTTACAAAATTAATTGTGTGGATAGTATAATGGAAAAATCGGAAATAACAAAAATGGATAGGTTCGACTTAAAAACTGCTACTTCTTTAATTCCCGTAATGGATAATACGGAAGAAACTACTGAAAAAATTATTGACGGAATTGAAATGTATGATGAATATCTTGTAGATTTCACACAGAAAAAATTATTAATTTCATTTGTATTAAAAACCAGGTTAACTAAATGTGCTAAATTAAAATTAAAAAGCGAATATAGTGATGTAAAGAGCTTAATCCATGATATTAGAAATTCTTTATTAACAAAAAAATCAGCAAATGCGATACTTAGCCAATTAAATAACTTATCTCAAAATAATATGTCAATTCATGAGTATGGAGATAAATTATCTGAGTTATTTGTAGGCCTCACTATAGCACAGAGCAACGGAAACCCGAAGGCTTGTGAGATATTGAGACCTATTAATGAAAAATTAGCGATTAAAAGATTTGCAGATGGATTACGTAATAGGCGACTCAGCACAATTATATCAGCTCGAGACTACTCCGAGTTGAAGGATGCAGTCCGTGCTGCTGAAGACGAGGAGTTGGGACAACCTTCATCGTCTAACAATATATTCAACGCGCAAAGAAGAGGTAATCGAATCCCCTACTATAGGTCTTCCCAAAGAGGCAGAGGCGGACGAACCAATAAAACTAATTTTTACTCACATCGTGGACGGAACAACAATCTCAATAATACCCCTCGTACAGGTATGTATGTTAAAAATAATTATAATAATTCAGGATATTATTCTAACAAAAACCACTCGACCCCGACTCGAGGTCCCCGTCGAGTTTACAATAGTAGCGGTAACCGTAGTAAGCAAAATATTTGTTCGGTACAACTTGAAGAAGAAAAAACTACTGAACCGAAACAGTTTTTTCGGGACTAAAAATTATATTTTAAATTACGAAAACAATGTAAAATACATATTCTTAAATATCTATAGTAAAAAATGTTCGTGGTTACTAGATACCGGTGCATCTTTATCGGCTATTCGTAGTAGTATATTATCGAAACATACACCGATACATAAAGACCCTATAGTCATTAACGGTATAGGTGGCAAGACATATTCAGAGGGTTATGTTTATTTAACTTTACAGGCGTTAGATGGAACTAATTATGAACACAAATTTTATTTGTTTGAGGAATTACCTTGTAAATCAGATGGAATAATTGGGTTAGATTTTCTAAACAATTTTTATTCGATTATCGATTTAGAGAAAAATATATTAATGTTAACAAATGAAAAACAAAGCCAGATACCATTATATACTTCACCTAAATTATGTACAGACTATATAACGATACCAGCACGATGCGAAACTATTCATTATATAAAGTTAAATTCAGATGTGAAAGAAGATAGTGTGATTGTACAGGAAGAATTACAAGAAAATTTATTTTTAGCTAGTTTAATAGTAAAACCAAAAAATAACATAATACCTATTAGATTAATGAACACTAGTGACAAAGAAATTATTATTCCAATTTTTCAACCTCAGCTATTACCATTAAAAGAGTATAATGTTTGTTCTTTTGATAAGTGTACTTCGAACTCTACACGTGCAAAAACATTGTTGCAATCTTTGAAACTTGATCACTTAGGTACAAGTGAACGTAACAGTATAGAGAGTATTTGTTCAAAGTATGCTGACATATTTTATTTACCCGGTGATAAGCTTACGACTACTAACTTGTGTGAACAATCAATTAATTTGAAACGAAATGTAAATCCAGTTTATATAAAACCATATAGATTACCACATAGTTTAAAACCTGAAGTAGATAAACAAATTAAACAAATGTTAGCTGATGACATAATAGAACCATCACAAAGTGAATGGTCCAGTCCGATATTGTTAGTACCCAAAAAATCAGATGACAAAAATAATAAAAAGTGGAGATTAGTTATAGACTATCGAAAGTTAAATGAAGTAATACAGGATGATAAATTTCCATTACCAAACATAACAGAGATATTGGATTCGTTATCAGGCGCAATTTATTTCTCTCATTTAGACCTAAGTCAATCATATTATCAATGTTCATTAAAACCCGAATCTAGACCAATCACATCATTTACAACTAGTACAGGTCAGTTTCAAATGAAACGTCTACCTATGGGGCTAAAGATCAGTCCCAGCGCTTTCTCTAGAGTCATGTCAGTAGCTATGTCAGATCTTAACTATATAAATTGTTTTATTTATTTAGACGATTGTGTTTGCTTCGGAAGAAATTTAGAATCACATAATAAAAACTTAATAGAAATTTTCGAACGCTTACGTAAAGTCAATCTAAAACTAAATCCGAGTAAATGTCAATTCTTAAAAACAGAACTATTATATTTAGGCCATACGATATCCTCTAAAGGAATTCAACCAGACCAAGACAAAATTAAGACTATTCAAAATTACCCAATACCGACGAACGTCGATGAGTTGAGACGTTTTGTGGCAATGTGTAATTACTATAGAAAGTTTATTAAAAATTTTGCTGAATTAACTAATTGTTTAAATAAACTTTGTAGGAGGAATGTCAAATATGAGTGGACTGAACAATGTGAGATATCATTTAATATTTTGAAAAATGCTTTAATAAATCCACCCATTCTACAATACCCTGATTTTTCAAAAGAATTTATATTACAAACTGATGCTTCAGGGACAGCAATAGGTGCAGTACTTTGTAATAATAACATGAGAGCTGTAGCATATGCTAGTAGACCTTTGAATAAAGCTGAATTAAATTACCCAACTATACAGAAAGAACTACTTGCCATAGTTTGGAGTGTAAAATATTTTCGACCATATTTATTTGGACGTACTTTTACTATTATGACGGATCATAAACCCCTTATATACCTATTTGGACTAAAAGACCCTTCAAGTAGACTTTTAAAATTTCGGTTAGCACTAGAAGAGTATGATTTTAAAGTAGTATACGTGAAAGGTAAAGAAAATGTAATAGCGGACGCTTTATCGCGAATAAGTATGACTTCCCAAGATTTGAAAGCTATGAATGAAAGTTTATTAGCAGTAACAACAAGAGCACAGGCTAAGAAAGTAAAAGAGGCAGAAAGAAAGAATGAAAGTGGAGATGATAGAATGATAAGCGATATTCCAAGTATTGACCCGAACAATTGGCCTGATCAACCAAGTGTTGTGGAAATACTTAGAATACCGAGTGGATCAGTTGAGTTAAGTTTAATACAAGGGAAAGAACTAAGAAAAATGAAAGAGAAAAAAATATATGGATGTCGAATCTGAATGTTTCGCATTCAATAAAAATAAAAATATATTATATGTTAACCTTGATTTTAAAGCACATTATACGCGAGACGTTTTTGTGGAAAAATTGAGGAAAATATGTGAAAAGTTAGAAATTAGAGAAATATGCATTATAAAGAAAGAAGATAACGCGTTATTTATAAGGAGTCTTATAGAAGAAATAAAAAGTAAAAATAAATATAACGGTCCAAGGATTTGTATTTTGAAAGGTATAAAAAGAATAGATAGTGACGAGGAAAAACAATTTATTATGAACGACTATCATCTGCTACCCACAAGCGGACATGCTGGGATTCGCAGAATGGTAAATAACATAAAACGTAAATTCTACTGGCCAGGAATAGAAAATGATGTTAAGAGTTACGTTAGAAAGTGTGAAAAATGTCAAAAAAGTAAACATTCTAGGCATATTAAGGAACCCCTAGTTATTACAACCACAGCTAGTTCTGCTTTGGAAAAAGTTTTTCTAGACATAATAGGTCCATTAGATAGAGATTTAGAAGATAATAAATATATATTAACAATACAATGTGAATTAAGTAAATTTGTAGAGGCATATCCTCTTAGAAATAAGGAAACGGTAAGTATAGCTAAGAATTTTGTGAATAATTTCATTTTAAGGTTCGGAATCCCAAAGGTCATCACTACGGATCGTGGAACTGAATTTATATCGGATACAATGGAACAGGTTTGTAAGTTACTAAATATAGAAAAACTAAGTTCTACTGCATACCATCATCAAACTATTGGTTCTCTTGAAAATGCACATAAACATTTAGGTTCATTTTTGCGCATACAATGTGATAACCATCCAGAGACATGGAGCCAATGGCTACCATTTTGGTGTTTTACATATAATAATACAATTCACTCAAGTACAAGATATGCACCATACGAGTTAGTTTTTGGAAAATCATGTGAAATACCTAGTAGAATTTCTTCTGACATTGAACCTTTATACAATCCAGACAATTACAGTTTAGAATTAAAGTACAGGTTACAGACAGCTAATAGGGATGCGAGAGAAAATTTGTTAAAGTCTAAAGAGAAAAGAAAACAGAAATATGATAAAAAGGTAAATAAAATAAAATACAAACCAAATGATATGTTATTAGTAAAAAATGAAACAGGAGGAAAATTAGATACCTTGTATAATGGCCCGTATTTAGTTATTGAAGAGCAGGAACCGAATGTAAAAATTTTGAGAAATAATAAAATTGAAATTATTCATAAAAATAGAACAAAACTTTTTGTAAAAGATAAATAATTAATGTTTATTTCTAAATCATTTCAAATTATTGTATACTATATTTAGATACATACTAATTGTTTTATTACTATTACTTTTACGTATTAAAACTTTTCATATTTACATTATATACTTATACAAAAAAAAAAAAAAAAACTTAATTATGTAATTAATTTTTATTTTTTTATTTTGCCCCGGTGGTGTAGTGTAGTAACATTTAGTTTATAAGACATGTATTTTCATTATATGTAGGCAGAATAAATCAGAGCGTTGTCCGGAACACTTGTGCGCCTTTTACTGTATCTCCCCGTACCTCACACCTCAGTTCTAAGCCAGCGTCGTTACATGACCAACAGGCAAATATTATTTCTGGGGGTAACCAGCCCCAACCTCATAGCCATATAATAATACTAAATCCAAAATTTTTGAAATCACTAATGACCCAACTATTATGCTCCTACCACATGTAATCGTGGAATCCTTAGTATCCGACATTCCTCTTTCCCTACTTGTCAAGTCAGGATCTTCTGTAAGCTTAATTAAACATTCATGCCTGCAAATCATCCTAGGATTATAAAAGAAACTATCCAACTTAAGGGAATCGACTCATCAGGAAATCCTATCCTGACACGAGGTCATTTTCAGTTAAAATTAAAAATAGCTAAAACAAACGTTTCTTACAAATTTCACGTTATTGATAAAATTCATTTACCCTATGATGGCATTATTGGTTCCGACATGCTCAACGCGCTTAATTGTAGTATAGATTATAATAAAGATAGATTATAATAAATCGGGAAGGCGGCGTTAAAATTACAATTCAATGATCCTGCCTATGTTATCCCTCCTAGAACTGAGCAAATTATCGAATGCTCCGTTTTAAATCCGGAATGAAAGAAAGGATTAGTTCTCGATCAAAAAATCTCCGATTCATTATTAATAGCCAATTGCGTAGTTCGGGTTAAAGGAAATAATAAAATAAATGTATCCGTAGTTAACACTTCCGAGAGTGAAATTACCTTAAAGTCTAATTTAAACCTAAAAGTGATCCCTATTGAGCCTTACGAATCCAACGGGTATCAATAACCAATAACCATATAAATGCTTATTCTAATGCTACTAAACGTACAGAAGAAGTTCTGAAACAGCTTCGCGTCTATCACCTTAATGAAGAAGAAAAGGATGCAACTATGTTCCGATTATTGCGACATTTTCCATTTACCGGGCGAAAACCTAACATATACGAATGCATTAAAATATGATATAAAAACAACCACAGACGCCCCAATTTACACCAAAACTTACCGGTTTCCTGAGTGCATAAAACTGAAGTCCGTGATCAAATTACTAAAATGTTAGATCAAAATATCATTGAACCGTCGAACTCACCATGGTCTTTCCCAATATGGGTTGTACCCAAAAAGTTAGATGCGTCTAATATCCAAAAATGGGGAGTTGTTATAGATTATCGGAATCTAAACGATATTACAATTGGCGACACTTATCCAATTCCTCAAATTATAAAATCTTGATTAATTAGGCCAGAGTACTTATTTCTTCACATTAGACCTCGCATCTGGCTTTCATCAGATCTTATTAAATGAAGACGACAAATCCAAAACAGCTTTCACTGTCCCAGAAGGCCACTTTCAATTTCTCCGTATGCCGTTTGGCTTAAAAAATGCACCCTCAACTTTTCAGAGGTTGATGAATTCTGCTCTCTCCAGACTACAAGGTATACGTTGCTTTATATACCTTGATGACGTCATTTACTACTCTCACGACATAAGAACACATATACAAAATTTGGAATTAATCTTCCAGAGGATGCGAAAATTCAATCTTAAGTTGCAACCCGACAAGTGCGAGTTCTTACATCGAGAAGTCGCCTATCTTGTCCATGTCATTTCTGCCGACGGCGTCAGGCCGAACCCAGATAAAATTAAGGCCGTCCTCCAATTCCCCACTCCACAGAATCCTAAAGATATGAAATCTTTTCTCGGACTAGTATCTTACTATAGGCGGTTCATACCCGATTTCTCGAAAACCGCTAAACCTTTAACCAGTCTCCTGAAGAAAGATCAGCCTTTTGTTTGGCAAAACCAACAGCAAATGGCATTAGAAACCCTAAAAAATAAACTCATTTCAGCTCCTGTTCTTTGTTACCCTGATTTCACTTAACCTTTTACGGTCACAACGGATGCATCAAACTATGCCCTCGGAGCTGTTCTTTCTCAGGGTCCCTATGGTCAAGAACGGCCAATCGCCTACGCTTCCCGAACTCTAAATAAAAGCGAAAGCAACTACAGTACCACAGAGAAGGAATTACTGGCTATTTTATTCGGATGCAAAACTTTCAGACCGTACCACTACGGTCAAAGATTCAAAATTGTTACTGATCATCGCCCTTTAAAATGGTTCTTTAATCATAAAGACCCCTCAAGTAAATTACAAAGATGGTGTCTCAAGCTCGAAGTGTTTGACTACGAAATAATCTATAGGAAGGGCAAGCTTAATTCAGCAGCAGACGCTTTATCTCGCTACCCCGTTAATCCTATATATCCAGAAATCGAGAACCCGTTACCATCAAATAGCGATCCGACACCTCTACCAGAACTTTCTATTAGCGATAACTAGCTAAATGAATGGGCCAACGAGAATCTGTTACCATTAATTAATGACCCTACACCTTTACCAGAACCACCTATGGGCAATAATGACCTTACTGAATGGGCTGAAGTAACATTCAACAACAACAACTCCTATTGCTATTGAAAAAACAACCACGCCCAATAAACCGAATCTAAACCCAATTATTGATCCCCAACCGTCAACCAGCTGGCAGGCACCATCTCTACTTAATATTTCTAACCCTGAACCACATTATCAAATACCTACCTATCGATTTTGGAATGTCTGTTACTATCTGCTCCAATATTTTAAGTACTTCAGTGTCATCTTGAGAATCTCTCTCTCTCTTTTGCATTAGTGGAGTCATTTTCAGAAATTCCCATAATAATGATATTATTTTCTCTTTTTTTGCGTGCTTGGACTTCACAAATTAATTTTTCGTTTGTATATATGTAAGCTTTGTGTTGACGTTGACACCGACATTGACATTTGAGTATGTACCTTTCAGTTAAGCTACAAGAGGGAGCCACCAGTGGGGAGAATATAAAAGCGTATTTTTTCTTTTGTCCAAATCGGATAGTTACAATTAATTAGATTACAAATGTTTTCTTTATAATGTCTTTAAAACGTAGTTGTTTGTGAATTTGCTTCAATTCAAAGTGTAAAGAACTATTTAAGTTTTTATAATAATAATTGTAAAGCATGAACATCTAATTGTCGATTCTTTGTTCTAGGTTAGTACCTACCTAATTATTTTTTTGATTGTGATAATTGTTATGTAAAACCTATCTGTTTTTAATAAATAAATCTTTGTCTTAGATGAATCAAAATTGTGTTATGCTTTAACAAAAATATAACTCATTGGTCTTATAAATCGACAATTCGTATACATGTGAAATATAAATTAATGATTGTTAACCTGCACAATGGAGAAATTAAGATTTGAATTTATTATAAAAGCCAAATCGGACGATATTAAGACAAATATGTATGCCATAACCTCTATTACGGATACACAAAACCAAACTTTTGTTGTGCCTACAGAGTATCAATCCGTGCAATTACACAAAGAAATATTAAAGCATGAAATATTTAACAAAGTAAAAAAATCTCTCCAAAAAAGGCATGATAAGAGACAGGTTTGGATAACATTAACCGAGGAAATGAAATCAACATATTTAGATGATGACAACTTACAATTTAATGGGTTTTTACTTGAAAAATTAAAACAAAGTCATGAGTCGTCATCAACAGAACCAACATTGTTAAAAAAAAAAAAAAAAAAAAAAAAACAGAAAATAAAACGAGATTAGTAGCAGAATTTTCAATAGAGAAGTTTTCAAGAAACACAACAAATGTTCAACAATGGTTAAATACTTTTGAAAGTGAATGTGTACGTTTACAAATAGATACAGATTTACGAAAAGTAGAAATTCTAAGATTACTATTGGAAGATACTTGTATAGATTGGTACACCTCAATGATTATCAAACATACTATAGATTCAAATTGGTCTGTATGGAAGAAAAGTTTAAGTGAAACATCAGCAAGATAAAGGCTGGTTACCAATCAGGTACGCTATGAATTTTAAATATATACAAGGATCAATGTTGGAATATGCTCTTAAAAAAGAGAGACTGTTACTAGAAATTAATAAATCAATAGATACCCAAACTCTGATATATTTGATTGCCACCGGTCTACCAAACTTCATAATGGATAGAATAGACAGAGACAGCCTTAAAGAAGTAAATGACTTATTTAACTGCATAAGAGGACTAGAGAGTTTAACAAGGAATAACGTCACAAAGAAAAACTTAAGCACAGGAAATAAATACAATAAACAAGAAATAAAACAAACGGAAAAAAAAACCTTGCAGGATTTGTGAAAATAAAGGAAAATTAAATAGAATTCATCCAGAGAATGTTTGCTGGTATGACAAAAACCTTAATTCTAATTCAATATTAAAAGTTGAACTGAGTAATGAAGATCCAAAAAACTAAAATTCCCTCCACTAATTGAGATTACGGTAATATTAAATAATACATTAGAAGCTAAAGGGCTGTACGACCCTGGTTCACGAATAACGTTAATAAATTCAAAATTAGTTCAGGTGACGAAATTGAAGCCAAATTATTGTTATAATACAATAAAAACAATAAGTGGAGGGGGTAAAACTAAAGGGTTAGTCACACTGGATGCGGAGTTATTGCATAAGAAGATTAAAATAACTGCAATTATCTTTGAAAATGAAAATTTTGAATATGATCTAATATTAGGTTTAGATTCAATACATAAATTTGGGTTGACTCATGATGAGAATTTAAATATCCAAATGCATGTAAAGAAATAGATAAACTTTTCTTTGATTTGAATGTTATGTACTGGCCGTAAAGCAGTGCTGTCAATGAAAATGAAGAGATTATAAATTGATGGATCGGGAAAAAGATGATATTGCGGTTAAGACTTATTTAATTTGTTTAGATTATTAAAAAAAGATTAATAAAGAAATTGACATTGTGAATAATAAACGTTAAATGTCGTTTCTTTGTTTACAGAGCAACACATCGTTTTATTCCATTGTCAATAAGATCCGTACATTATAAAACGACATTTTTGTTTATTGAAGTCAGTTGAAAATGGAGAAGTTACGTTTCGAATTTACGGTGCTGCCGGGAAGTAATGGGAAATCTAATATACTGGCCATAACCTCAATAACAACAAGCGAGGAGAAGGTGTATGCTATACCAGAAACCCTACAAGCAGCTGATCATCACAAAGAGATATTAAAAACATCGGCTTACAGTAAAGTGAAAAATAGTTTAATAAAAAGATTTCAAACTCGAAGAGTCTGGATTACACTGACAGAAGAACTGAAAAACATTTACGTAGACGAAGATGGTAACTTACAATTCGCGGATCAGTTTTTAGAAGAAATAAGCCCAGAAAGACCTACTGCTGTGAGTGCAAAAGAAATTAATTCAGTGGAAAAATTGTTTGAGAAATTATTGGAAAATACACAGGAAACGAAACAGCAAAACCTAAAATATATAGCAGAAAAGTTTGTTATTGAAAAGTTTACAAGTAAGAACCCAAACGCAAAACAATGGATTGATATTTTTGAAAAAGAGTGCGTCCGCTTTGATGTTACAACAGACGAGAAGAAGATTGAATTACTTCGACTGTTTATGGACAAGAGTTGTATGGATTGGTACAGTTCGATGATTATTAAATTGACTATCAACTCGGAGTGGTCAACATGGAAAAACAAATTCTGCGAGTCATTTGCAAACAAAGGCTGGAGCCCGGTAACACATGCACTTTTATTTAAATATAAAGATGGATCATTGTTAGATTATGCCATACGAAAAGAAAAACTCCTGTTGGATATGAGGAGATCGATTGATACAGGTACTTTGGTAGATCTCGTTGCGGCTGGTTTGCCCGAATTCATTCAGAATAAAATTGATCGAGAAACACTCAGAGATACTGTGGATTTGTTTAACGAGGTAAGCAAGTATGAACATATGGTAAATAAGAAAAATTTACTGCCAAAAAGAAAATTCGGGGATGGAAATTTAATAAGGACGAATGATCAAAATGAAGAAAAACGTCCATGTAAAATTTGTGAGAAATTGAATAAAGCCGGTCGTTACCATCCGGAAGCTATATGTTGGTTTAGACCAAAGGAAAAGGATAACACAAAGGAAAATTTCATTAAACATGTCAACAACTCTGTGATCGAAACGGAGTTGAATGATAGTGATCAAAAAAACGAGCAGTCACACCATTAATATATGTCAAACTACTAGTAAATGATATATTAGAAATAAAAGGAGTTTATGATTCAGGCTCCAATGTTTCTTTAATTAATTCTAGATTATTGAAAATAAAAGGAAAAGAAAAAAATTTGAATGAAGCAGATTTAGTAACAATTAATGGTGTGAAAAAGATAAGTGGTTTGACAAATTTGAAAATAAAAATCTTAGACTTAGAGGAAAATTTGGATGTGTATATTATTGACGAACAAAACTTCAAGTATGATTTTTTAATAGGACTTGACTTAATACAAACTTTCAGGTTGATACAGAATGAAGACCTGAGAATAACTCAGAAATTAAACTTGAACTGTGAGAATACAAACAAACTGGAAAAAATTGAAAACTACACAATTAATTTCAACGAACACGTAAAAGAAGAAGACTTTGAAATTAAAATAAACCATTTAGATGAAAGACAAAAATCTGAAATAGGCAATTTAGTAAGCACATACGAATCAGTTTTTGCGAAAAACAAATACGATGTAGGCACTGTCAACGGATATGAAGCAAGAATAGACCTGTTAATAGATAAATACTGCAGTAAGAGACCGTACAGATGTACTTTAGAAGATAAAAAAGAGATAGAAGAGCAAATTGCAAAATTGTTAGATAGTAAGCTAATAGAAGAATCTTACAGCCCATTTGCTGCACCGGTTACTCTAGCATTCAAAAAAGAAGAAAACAGAAAATCCAGGCTATGTATAGACTTCAGAGACTTAAATAAAATAGTAATACTTCAAGCTCAACCGTTTCCCCTTATTGAAGACTTAATGATAAAGACCAGAAATTGTAATTTTTATACAACATTAGACATCAACTCTGCATTTTGGTCTATACCTTTGCGAATTGAAGACAGAAAAAAAACAGCATTCGTAACACAGGAGGGACATTTCCAGTGGACTTGTCTACCATTTGGAATTAAGACTTCGCCTGCGATTTTCCAAAGGATTTTAAGTAATATACTTAGAAAATACAAACTTACTGATTTCGCCGTCAACTACATAGATGACATTCTTATATTTTCAAAAACGTTTGCTGAGCATATGAATCATCTGACGCAACTACTTGAAGCCATCAAAACAGAAGGTTTTAGGTTAAAATTTACGAAGTGTACATTTGCCTCAAACTCAGTAAAATATCTTGGTCATATTATACAGAACAACTCGGTTAAACCAGTGAAGGACAACTTGATTTCAATAAAGAATTTTCCAGTTCCAAAAACGCAAAAGAACATAAGACAATTTTTAGGAAAAATCAATTTTTACCACAAATATATACCTAAGAGTGCAGTAATATTGGATCCGTTGCATAACTTACTGCGAAAAAATCAAAAATTCGTATGGTCGGAAGAATGTCAAAAGGCATTCGACACCATAAAGAACTTACTATGTACTCAACCAGTACTGGAGATTTTTGACCAAGAATTACCTATAAATATTTATACTGATGCTTCATTAGAGGGTGTTGGGGCAATCTTAAAACAGATACAGCCTGATGGAACGGAAAAACCAGTAGCATACTTTTCAAAAAAACTTAATGACGCACAAAAGAAAAAAAAAGCAATATATTTGGAATGCCTAGCTATTAAAGAAGCGGTCAAGTACTGGCAATACTGGTTGATAGGAAAACCATTCACGGTTTACTCAGATCATAAACCGCTCGAAAACATGAATTTGAAATCGAGAACGGATGAAGAATTAGGTGACTTGACCTATTATCTATCACAATATGAATTTAAAATAAAATATGCACCAGGAAGACAAAATCTAGAAGCGGACTGCCTTAGCAGGAATCCCGTATTGGAGTCAAATGAAAACGCGGATGAGCAACTCAAAGTTGTGAACTTTATGAAACTGGACGATATTCTAACGGATCAGTATAAAAATAAAGAAATTCAAAATAATAAAAGCAAGTTAATTGTAAGAGACAAGATCTACTTCAAAAAGACAAAGAAAAAAGAGAAAATAGTTATATCGGAAGAATTTAGCATAAAACTTTTAAAAACAATACATAAAGACTTAGGTCATATCGGAATTGGACAGATTCAGAAGACAATGAGCCCATTATTTACAACTAAAAACTTGGCAAAAAACATAAAAACAGTTTGCAGGACCTGTGAAATATGCATTAAGAACAAATCAAGGGGACATGAAAAATTTGGCTTTATGTCACATCTGGGTCCGGCCACGAAGCCGTTTGAAATAATGTCTATAGATACAATTGGAGGCTTCGGTGGTTCAAGATCTACAAAGAAATATCTGCATCTCTTGGTAGATCACTTTACTCGGTATGCATTCATCTTAACATCGAAAACTCAGAGTGCCAACGATTTTATAAAACTTGTTATGAGCATAGTAGACGTAGAGGACATTGGTGTGATTTTAACTGACCAATATCCTGGAATAAATTCAAAAGAATTTAAGACATTTTTAAAGGACAAGCAAATAAATATAGTTTTTACAGCAGTGAATGCTCCGTTTTCCAATGGTCTAAATGAAAGGTTGAACCAAACATTGGTCAATAAAATGAGATGCAGAATAAATGAAGAAAAGAAAAAAAAAAATCTTGGACAACCATTGCTCATGAATGTGTTAAGAAATACAATGAAACCATTCACTCAGTTACCGGTTTTTCACCTACCTATCTTTTAAATGGTACAGATATCACAATTTTACCAACGGAATTAAGACAAAGAAAGTCACACAGTGATTGGATTAGAGACAGAGAAATTGCCTTTGAAAATACCATGAAGTCGCATGATTACAACAAAAAAATGTTTGATAAAAACCGAAAATACTATGAATTTAATATAGGAGACATGGTATATGTGGAAAATGGCAATAAACTAAATAGGAAGAAATTGGACGAACTAAGAATTCATCATCATTACAGCCTATACAGTCCACTGCTGGACATAGGCCTCCACAAGTTTACGCCAAAAATAACGTCAACCCATGTGTTTTGCCCATAGTCACCACGCTGGGCAGGCGGGTTGGTGACCGCAGTACTGGCTTTGTCGCACCGAAGACGCTGCTGCCCGTCTTCAGCCTGTGTATTTCAAAGCCAGCAGTTGGATGGTTATCCCGCCATCGGTCGGCTTTTTAAGTTCCAAGGTGGTTGTGGAACCTTGTTATCCCTTAGTCGCCTCTTACGACACCCACGGGAAGAGAGGGGGTGGCTAAATTCTTTAGTGCCGTAGCCACACAGCACCTAAGAATTGGACCGTATAAAATAGTAGAAAAAATTTCTAATTCTATATACAGAATAAATACAAGCCACAAAAAAATGGAGTCAAATCTTTTCCATATCACAAAATTGATACCAGTTTCTTCAATTAGATATCAAGAAGACAAAGAATAGAGTTGCGAATGATGTCCTCGAAAATTTTACTGAAAATTTTCTCCCTTTGCGGGGGAGATGTAAAGAAATAGATAAACTTTTCTTTGATTTGAATGTTATGTACTGGCCGTAAAGCAGTGCTGTCAATGAAAATGAAGAGATTATAAATTGATGGATCGGGAAAAAGATGATATTGCGGTTAAGACTTATTTAATTTGTTTAGATTATTAAAAAAAGATTAATAAAGAAATTGACATTGTGAATAATAAACGTTAAATGTCGTTTCTTTGTTTACAGAGCAACACATCGTTTTATTCCATTGTCAATAAGATCCGTACATTATATGCATAGTAAAAATATGCTTGAAGATAAACAGATTGAAAATATGGAAATAAATATAGAAGAAAAAGAATATACAATTAACTTTAATGAAGGTATGATACAAATAAATTTAATATAGACACAAAGTACTTAAATACTGATCAAAGAAAACAAATAAACATATTATTGGATAATTACGTGGAAATTTTGCTAAAGATAAATATGACACCGGAAAAGTGAGGAAGTATGAAGCCTGTATAGATTTGCAAGTTGAAAAATATTGTTATAAAAGACCATATAGGTGTTCAGTCCAAGACAAGATAGAAATAGAAAATCAAATCACACAACTTTTAAAACATGAATTAATCGAGGAATCTTACAGTCCATTTGCGGCACCAGTTACCTTAGCTTTTAAAAGGGACGAAGGAAAAAAAAGTAGACTTTGCATAGACTTCAGAGATTTAAATAATAATAAATAATATAATAAATATACCTCATATATAGACAGACCTAGAATAATTATACCTCAATCACAACCATTTCCTCTCATAGAAGACCTAATAACAAAAACAATAAATTGTAATTATTTTACAACTTTAGATATAAATTCAGCTTTTGGTCCATCCCATTAAAAATTACAGACCGACACTAAATTGGGTTTGTAACTCAAGAAGGTCATTACCAATGGACGTGTTTACCTTTCGACCTTAAGACATCACCAGCCATATTTCAACGTATTTTGGGAAATATTATAAGGAAAAATGGTCTGACTGAATTTGCAGTGAATTTTATTGATGATATACTAATCTTCTCTAAGACGTTTGATAGCCATATCACACACTTAAAAAAATTGCTGGATGCTATTCGAGAAGAAGGTGTCAGGCTAAAATTAATAAAATGTAAGTTTGCATGTGGCACTGTAAAGTATTTAGGTTATATATTACTAAAGAATACGATTACACCTCTAAAAGACAATTTGAAATCAATAAAAGATTTTCCTGCTCCTCAAAATAGAAAACAAATACGACAATTTTTAGGAAAAATAAATTTTATGGATAATACATCCCGAATGCCTCAATATTACTTGATCCTCTACATAAATTTCTGAGAAAAGATCAGAGCTTTAATTGGACAGAACAGTGTGAGGACGCATTCCGGAAAGTTAAAGATTATCTATGTTCCAAACCAATACTAGCCATTTATGATCCACAAGCACCAATATTTATTTATACAGATGCCAGTACCATAGGAATAGGAGCAGTTTTGAAACAAATTCAGCACAATGGCGAAGAAAAACGGGTAGCATATTTTTCTAAAAAACTAAATGAATCACAAAAAAATAAAAAAGCGATATTTTTAGAATGTTTTGCCATAAAAGAGAGCATAAAGTTTTGGCTACATTGGTTGATTGAAAACTATTTTACTGTTTACACAGATCACAAACCTCTGTCAATCAATCAATAAAATCGCACGAATATAATAAAACTTTATTTGCCAAGAATAGATTACAACATGAATTTAAAAAAGGAGATAAGGTAAATGTCGATTATGGAAACAAATTAAACAAAAAAAGATGGATGAAATTAGAATTGGTCCCTTTGAAATTGAAGAAAAAATATCTGATTCAGTTTTTAAAATAAACACCGGTCGTGGTACAAAATCTATTGGACTGTATCATGTCACAAAGCTCATTCATATGCTTATTGATTTTTAGATTTCACAGCTAAATTTGACTCAACTTAAGTTGGAAAAATTGGCATTTCGAAGGAGGGTGATGTAAGCTTTGTGTTGACGTTGACACCGACATTGACATTTGAGTATGTACCTATCAGTTAAGCTACAAGAGGGAGCCACCAGTGGGGAGAATGTAAAAGCGTATTTTTTCTTTTGTCCAAATCGGATAGTTACAATTAGTTAGATTACAAATGTTTTCTTTATAATGTCTTTAAAACGTAGTTGTTTGTGAATTTGCTTCAATTCAAAGTGTAAAGAACTATTTAAGTTTTTAAAATAACAATTGTAAAGCATGAACATCTAATTGTCGATTCTTTGTTTTAGGTTACTACCTACCTAATTATTTTTTTGATTGTGATAATTGTTATGTAAAACCTATCTGTTTTTAATAAATAAATCTTTGTTTTAGATGAATCAAAATTGTGTTAGGCTTTAACAAAAATATAACTCATTGGTCTTATATATATGTCATTATTCTGGGTCGAGGGAATCGGATTTACTTTTAATTCCTGCATGTTGGTTTCTAGTAATTCAATTTTTTTCTTATCAATATTTACTTTTGTTTCGAACTGCGTTAATTGAGATTATACATTGTTATGTTCTAATGAAATTCTTGAAGTTGACGATTTTATATCCTGTATTTCTGAACTGATTTTAGCTGTTACTATTAAATGAGTTTTTGATTTCGTCATGAGAAACCTTTAGATTAGAAATTTCTGTTTTTATTGTTCCAATACAGTCATTCATTTGGACCATCATTTGCGAATTAGTCGCAACGTATGTTTCAAGTAGTGTTGAGATGCGGGTTAATTTGCTGCGTATCGGTTTAATATCTTCCGAGCACTGACATTCCTGATCAGCTGGTTGTTTTCGTTTACGAAATGTTATCTGCGAGCCGGGAATATCAACATGCAATTTTGATAGATCAGGCTGTGATCCACCGCTAGTGGTTGTAGAAGGCGATCGTGTTACGCTCATCATTCGTTAAAATAGTCCCAATCGGCAATCGTAATAAGATTTAAAATACACCGTCAATAAAGTCGATAAAGTATTAGCCGATGTACAAACTTACGTGTATAAGCGCACGCGCCAAACGCAGGGTCAGTGTGCGAGCGAGTCAAAAATAGCAACCGCTCTGTTTTCGCGGATGTGAGGTAGGTGACTCCTCTTACTGGCACATGCACTCCGATATTGATAGTTTATGCAATTATGATGCTAGGTATATTTCACTTAAAGAATAGAATTGCGAGACATTTTTTTACTAGTTTGAGGAAGCAACGAACACACGTCTAATTTGTACAACGATCAGGCGAATATCTATTATTCAATTAATTTTACCCATTGGGTTTAATTCTTTAACCCATGAAACCTTACCAATGCCTTCAAATGAGGCAGGAAGTTCTGTCGCACTACAAGCATCTCTACACCTACCCAATGAAACATATAACAATTTCTTAAAATCACTATCAATAGAACACAATAATACCCTGCTTAAGAGCACCCAAAAATTGATTATAATACCTACCTCAGTGGACATGGATGAGTCTATACCCTAAGTCCAAGAAATGATTAATAACTGTCCGGAACCTGCCCGCAGCGAAATTTTGAAATTAGAAAGAAGTCTCTTTACCTGCTTATCTTTAGAATATGAAACTAAAACTTACCTCTTCGCGTTTACGAAAGTTCACTATTTCGATGATCATTCATACCCAGATGTATTTAAAACCTTAAAATATTTACGAGATGAGATAATGATAACTTATCCAACTGAAAATGACATATGTATATCTGACTTCAAAAATTCCTTTGATAGATATTCCTTCGTAGAAATTTATAACATGTTAGGATACCTGTTAGATGGAACTAATATTAGAATTCACATATATCATGCTCAAATAATATATCCAACCTCGAACGAAATTCCAAAAATTCTTAAGGAGAACCACGACATACCTATTGCCGGTCATCTTGGAACCAACAGGATGCTTAACCGCATTAAAGAGCGATATTACTAGAAACACATGCGAACCGATATTGAATCCTATATCAAAAAATGCCAATCTTGTCAATCTGATAAAGCCCTGCGCAAGATAAATCGAGCACCGATGGTTATAACATCTACATCAACTTCCCCATTCGAAAGATTTTCCATAGACATTAACCATAGAAAGTAGGAAACATTTTAAAAGCAAATTAAAGTGGTGTCAAGTCAAACAAGAACAAATAAAAATGGATGTCTTAGAAAAGAATTTTGGAAAATTTTGTAGGGATACAAATAAATTGATTATTAGGCCCAGTATCCCCGTGAGTGTAGGGGGTAAACATAATTTGAAAGATATTTCGAATATTTTTAAAGAACATTTCACGGTGACATCACTCTTGGACTATGTATTGGGTAGCAATAGAGACACTGTGTCTGGGAAAACTTTTCAGTTTTTAGCAAAAGATGAGTTTAAAATTATTACTAAAATGACGAGAGGAAGGTCTCCTGGGCACGATGGCCTAAGTATAGAACATTATAAGTATGCCGACGAGAATCAGAATTATTCCAAACAATGTGTCAATTTCTGAAAATCAAACACTTATTTTCCTCAGACATTAGACATTTGGAACCCTATTTCAGACAATAACTGGATATACATACAATCCCAGAACAATTAAGTGTATATGGACTGTATTAATCAGAAAATTTTCGAATTAGATGTAATCGGTACTGATGTTTTGAAGGTACCACAAAACTGTGTCGCGTCTTGTAAAACTACAAAATTAGTTGCTAGATTTAGTGGCTTAAAATTAAATATAAGTGTTCCTCGTCCTAATTTTAATTTAATAAAATATCCTTGTTGTATCGTAGATAAGTTCCAAAATGAGATAAGTAATGAGCCCCCTATTCAACTTCAAAATATTGATTTAGATATTTTTACTTCGGAAACTAGTTTAAGGTTAAAATCTATGTCGAAAGAAGCTGATAAAATCCTTAACCAGCACCAAATTATAAAATACGGGACTCACTACTCAATAGCCATAATGTTAATATTTTCTTTAATTTGTATTTACTGTATGTTCAAAATGTTTCTATGTATTAAATCGCAACGTCTTTTCTATCGCTTTCCTAACCTCTCCCAACCAACCCAAGAACAAGACATAACCCCTAATCCCGTTAATCCTGACAGGAATCCTAAATCCTCGGTGGAAGATCCTTCCCCTATTAAACCTGCCAAACTCTCTTCGGGTGAAATTCCTTCTCCAAGCATTAGAGTCAAGGTGTGACCTTGTATTTCCTAAACTTCAGGCCCCTGAAGTTTATTCTACCCCAGGAAGGTGTTTTAAGCCTGATCAGTTACCCTTATTCCCTATTCAGCACTCCTATTCTGCATATTTAGTACTTCTATCCTTTAGCAGGTGTTGTTACTTATCCGCCACAGTTAGTCTTATTCCCATCTTCCATCCGCGCTAGACGTGTGCTTTAAAAATAAATTTTGTTTCCTTTTTTTTTAAAAAAAAGACTCGCCTTGAGGCTCCTAACAGATCGCTATCAGGTGTACATTATAACAACCGAGACCGACGGCTTAACGTGCTCTCCGAGGCAAGGTGGGGAGAAAGAGTGCACAAATACCCAGACCACGGCAAACACCTGTATGGCCTATCGTATATATATTGTACAAATTGTAGGTTGGGTCATCTACAGGTAACAATCCATGGCTGTGACCGTTGCGCCAACGCGGTGTCAAAAAAAAATTATGAGGTAGCCAACAATGAATACTAGCCAATAATGGTACTTACACTAGCCATCGACGCAGGTGTCTGGTCACCGCCATACAATAACTCGTCTTCATCGTTTAGTTCATAAACTGTATCCGGTTTAAAACCTTCAGCTTTCACGTTCTTCCCCTTTGTCTTACCGGAGAATTCGCCTTTCACCTGTTTAGAGATATGTGTGTTAATATTTTCATCTAAGTTTTACGTAATTCAATTTTGTTTAAATAAAAAATATATATACACTTTCGAATGAAAATTTTAATTTGAAGTAAATATATGCATTTCAGTGAAGTTGCAGAAGTTTTATGATTAAAATTAATTTTGTACATAACTTTTTCTCTATTACTCACATTTTAGAACAGTTTATTTGTTTTCGAAATTTTTTAAATATTTTCAAATCCTCATAAAAAAATTGTGTTTCTTGTAAACAAAAAAAAAAACGGACTTCAATTTGATCTACAAGTAATTACAACGTAGGTACTCGAAAAAATACTCAAGTGAATACGTGTTATTCAAAGATCTCGATCAAATATTAATGTGACCCCAAAACAAACAACGACAAACAAATTTCGAATAAAACAAGAATCATCAAAATCGGTCCAGCCAGTAAAAAGTTCTAAGGTAACATACATAAAAAATACTCCTCTTTTTGTTAAAAAGTAAAAATAGTAATTTTGTCTTTAACTGTACACTAGTAGTACTAGTACTACAAAGTGGTACTACTTACTAGTACTGGTGCAAATAGTACCTGCGCGGTATCGGTATGTGAGAAAAGTCCACTGAGGTCGCGATAGGGCACCGCGAGGCGAACCCGCGAGGCTACGCTTTGACGTGTCGGCGCTAATCGCGCTGACTGCAATATTAAATAGAAATACATTCGTATTAAAAAAACAGACACAAAAAACATATAATAAAATTTGAAATATTTATGTGGAATGATTATTGAATGTAAATGATTTAAATAGTTAATCTGTGAAGTGTGAATGAAAGGAAGAATGAGTGAAAGGGATATAGTGTGTTCGGCCATGATAGATTTGAAGAGAGACGGTTAACGAGCGAGCGGGTGCACGGAACGGTGAATAAGGTATAATTTTATTAAATAAACGTGTTAAGGTGATATTTCGTTTCATTGCTGGTATACTGGCATCCTCAATCCCACATTTATTTATTTACACTTTCGCACACCAATACAAGGTTTTAACAATATGACAAATAGTACAAAAAAATTATATTGGGATGGTTAAGAAGAGTAAAACTAGGTATCAGTTCCCCTTCCCCTCCCACTTACCGTGGCATCCTTAGCCCTTAGCTCCCTGAGGGCCAGCACCAGGACGCGACCGCACGTAGACACCACGCAAAGGTAGGGGTCCGCTGTAGACGCCGTCCGAGTGGTCCACTCCAGAGATATGGACTGCACTAGCACGCCGTCTAGTGAACAAATGTTAATGAACATATTTACAGTACTATGTTCCTGCTACTTGAGTGAACTTAAGGCCTGTTTTGTACGTATAGTACCAATATAGTTTACTGTACTTAAGTGTATGTGCTGTGTGGCTACGGTACTAAAGAATATAGCCACCCCCTCTCTTCTCGTGGGAGTCGTAAGAGGCGACTAAGGGATAACGCAGTTCCGCTAACACCTTAGAACTTTAAAAGCCGACCGGTGGCGGGATAACCATCCAACCGCTGGCTTTGAAACACACAGGCCGAAGACGGGCAGCAGCGTCTTCGGTGCGACAAAGCCAGCCCTGCGGTCACCAACCCGCCTGCCCAGCGTGGTGACTATGGGCGAAACAAATGATTCACGCTATTTTTGGCGTAAGCTTGTGGAGGCCTATGTCCAGCAGTGGACTGTATAGGCTGTAATGATAATGATGAATATAGTTTACATTATACAAATTATAGGTTAGGTCATCTACCCTTTGTTCCGTTTCAAAGGACCAAATTATATACGAACTAAAAACAATTCTATTATAACATACAATAAACAGTAATGAAAGCCACGACCCCAGAGCAGAAACTCAAGTATTATGAAAATTCTAAGCTTGATATATTTTAAAATACTAAAAATGTACATTCACCGTATTATTAGAAATACAAATTTTATAATTCAATTCAAATTATTGCTACTTATGGTTCTTTTCGTATTTTCATATTATTATTACGAAATTATTTTTAAATTATACATCTTTGTTTGAATTAAATCCGCTTCAGATTACTAAAAATGTTATATAATAATAGTATAGCTAATGATTATCTATTTGGCAGCATTTCTCGAGATTTAGGTTTGCTTCGGAATCCTGTCGATCCTTTGAAGCCTCCAGAATACTCGTCATCAAACTAATAATCAAAATACTATCTTAGAAGTCGTATGTTAATATTGTTTTTAAACAGGTTAGTTGAAAATGTTGGTTAAGTGCAAACATTTTTTCACAAATACAGAAAGAAGAAAAAATAAGCTATACTTACTCCTTAGAAGTCTTATGGCACTAGTGGTTACTTGTACCATAAACTTGTTGTTTCCAAGATTCCCCGCAAACACCGTGGGCGAACTCGTCATAAACCCGGAATTGTCCACTTCGTTTATTTCTTGACCTGTTTGGAGGACCTAGGAAATATGAGTTAGGGATATTTTGTTAACTTTTAATATTTTGTTAATCGAAAATTTTTCGAGTACTTGCATTCAGCCTGTAACATACCACTGCTGGGCATAGGCCTCTTTCCCCATGTAGGACAAGGATCGGAGCTTAATCCACCACGCTACTTTACTGCGGGTTGGCGGATATGTTCCCTACTTTAAGTAATGATCTCTATCATGTATTTATGATAAAAAGCGAGACCTCCAACTTAACGTGCTACAAGGACAAACGTCCAAACCAGAAAAAAATATTTGTACAAAAAAAATTCCATCTCGAGCGGGATTCGAATCCGCAAACCGTCAATGTTTTAGGCGACTAATCACACCACTACACCAGAGCAGCTGTTTCGAGTGCTTAGTAGTACTTAAAAACGGCACACAGCGAGCCGTCAGAACTACTTACCATCGTGCCATCGTCTTGCGCTAGAAGCAAGTAGGCGTGGGAACCGTCCATGTCTCGATGCGCGTCGCGCGCCTCACTTTCGCCAATTACTGTCCACATGTCCACACAGCCTACGGCCATCAAACGCGTAACATTAATACAATAAAGAAAATAAAATTAGCCAAAAAAGCATGCTCAAAATTGTTCCCCGGATAAAAGAGGTACGAAGTATTGACAGTGTCTCAATGTGATAAAGTTATGCCGACGTAACCGTGTCGAGGTGGATTGGACGGCATTCAAATTACGATAAAGACCTATTTGTTGTATAAAATCCACATCAAATGTGGAAAGGGCTTTTTTTCTGAGTATTGGTGAGGTGTAAAGAAAAGTGGTAGGAAAGCATACGATGTGGCAACTATGGCAGTCTCAAGGGCAAGGAGTACACCGGGCACGAGACGGTTTCGATGAAAGAAAGAAGTGTGTCGCAGGCGTGAGGAACGGAAGAACCTCCGATCACTCCTCCTCCCTCTACTCCGGCACGGATCAGTTAACGGTCTTTTTGTGTTAGCGGGACAACTTTCGAGCGACTCTCTAGGCCTCACGACAGCGTTACACACTCCACTGCACAAAATGCTGCACTACTGGTATGGGAACAAATTAACGGAGTTACCATACACACAAAAAGGAAAGGATAGGATGGGATAAGGGAATCTAACACGACATCGAATCGGAACACATCAGAAGATATATTGCGTTTCGGCTTTTACTCGATAGTGATCTTGTGTAGCACCACCAGTGGTGAGACTCACTCACTGAGCACAGTGTACAGCGTGCCGCCGCCACTCATTCACAGAGCAGCGTGCAGCAGTGTGCAGCAGTATGCAGCAGTGTGCAGCAGTGTGCAGCAGCGTGCAGCAGACGGCAGCAGCGCCGGGACTCACCGGGCAGGTCGAAGGCGGTGACCAGCTGCGGGCGCACGGAGCGCTGCAGCACGGTGAGCGCGCCGTTCTTCCCGCGCCCGCTGCAGCAGTGTGCAGCAGTGTGCAGCAGAGGGCAGCACGCCGGGACTCACCGGGCAGGTCGAAGGCGGTGACCAGCTGCGGGCGCACGGAGCGCTGCAGCACGGTGAGCGCGCCGTTCTTCCCGCGCCCGCTGCAGCAGTGTGCAGCAGTGTGCAGCAGCGTGCAGCAGAGGGCAGCACGCCGGGACTCACCGGGCAGGTCGAAGGCGGTGACCAGCTGCGGGCGCACGGAGCGCTGCAGCACGGTGAGCGCGCCGTTCTTCCCGCGCCCGCTGCAGCAGTGTGCAGCAGTGTGCAGCAGAGGGCAGCACGCCGGGACTCACCGGGCAGGTCGAAGGCGGTGACCAGCTGCGGGCGCACGGAGCGCTGCAGCACGGTGAGCGCGCCGTTCTTCCCGCGCCCGCTGCAGCAGTGTGCAGCAGTGTGCAGCAGCGTGCAGCAGAGGGCAGCACGCCGGGACTCACCGGGCAGGTCGAAGGCGGTGACCAGCTGCGGGCGCACGGAGCGCTGCAGCACGGTGAGCGCGCCGTTCTTCCCGCGCCCGCTGCAGCAGTGTGCAGCAGTGTGCAGCAGAGGGCAGCACGCCGGGACTCACCGGGCAGGTCGAAGGCGGTGACCAGCTGCGGGCGCACGGAGCGCTGCAGCACGGTGAGCGCGCCGTTCTTCCCGCGCCCGCTGCAGCAGTGTGCAGCAGTGTGCAGCAGCGTGCAGCAGAGGGCAGCACGCCGGGACTCACCGGGCAGGTCGAAGGCGGTGACCAGCTGCGGGCGCACGGAGCGCCGCAGCACGGTGAGCGCGCCGTTCTTCCCGCGCCCGCTGCAGCAGTGTGCAGCAGTGTGCAGCAGAGGGCAGCACGCCGGGACTCACCGGGCAGGTCGAAGGCGGTGACCAGCTGCGGGCGCACGGAGCGCTGCAGCACGGTGAGCGCGCCGTTCTTCCCGCGCCCGCTGCAGCAGTGTGCAGCAGTGTGCAGCAGCGTGCAGCAGAGGGCAGCACGCCGGGACTCACCGGGCAGGTCGAAGGCGGTGACCAGCTGCGGGCGCACGGAGCGCTGCAGCACGGTGAGCGCGCCGTTCTTCCCGCGCCCGCTGCAGCAGTGTGCAGCAGTGTGCAGCAGCGTGCAGCAGAGGGCAGCACGCCGGGACTCACCGGGCAGGTCGAAGGCGGTGACCAGCTGCGGGCGCACGGAGCGCTGCAGCACGGTGAGCGCGCCGTTCTTCCCGCGCCCGCTGCAGCAGTGTGCAGCAGTGTGCAGCAGAGGGCAGCACGCCGGGACTCACCGGGCAGGTCGAAGGCGGTGACCAGCTGCGGGCGCACGGAGCGCTGCAGCACGGTGAGCGCGCCGTTCTTCCCGCGCCCGCTGCAGCACACCAGCTCCAGCGAGTGCGGCTTCTCCCCCGCGTCGCCCTCCGTCACCAGCTGGAGCTCGCCCATGGACACGTCGCCGATCGGGCAGATGTTGAGCAGCGAGTCGCACACCTGGCCACACACCGAGCGATACCGCGTTAATAGCGAATTGAAAAACTCAGGCACTAGGCAGACAAGTTCACTTTGAAGACGGTTAACGTGTTAAATTTGAAACGTCAAGCACTAAACAAATAAGTTAACGTTAAAAACGGTTAACGGGTAATATTTTAAACTTCAGGCAATACACAAACGGGTTAATTTTGAGAATGGTTAACGGGCTCATTTTAAAAATTCAGCCACTAAACAAACAGGTCAACTTTAAAAACGCTTAACGGATCAACTTTAAAAGTTAAGACACTTAACAAAAAATTAGCTTTAAAAACGGGTCACAGGTCAACTTACGAATTTCTGCCTCTAAACAAACAGGTCAACTTTAAAAACGCTTAACGGATCAACTTTAAAAGTTAAGACACTTAACAAAAAATTAGCTTTAAAAACAGGTCACGGGTCAACTTACGAATTTCTGCCTCTAAACAAACAGGTCAACTTTAAAAACGCTTAACGGATCAACTTTAAAAGTTAAGACACAAAAAAAAATTAGCTTTAAAAACGGGTCACGGGTCAACTTACGAATTTCTGCCTCTAAACAAACAGGTCAATAAAAACACTTAACGGGTCAACCTTAAAAGTTAAGATACTAAACAATCGGATTAACTTTAAAAACGGTTAACGGGTAAACTTCTAAATTTCAGCCACTAAACAAACGAGTTAACTTTTAAAATGGTTAACGGGTCAACTTTAAAACTTTAGGTTGTAAGGGACACGAAAACTATTCTTCATCTCTTCCATACGTCTTTTTCACACTATTTACTCTATCTCTTTCAACCCTAATTAATGAATTCTTATATCTAACCTCAAAAACGTAACTCGTGAGCTGAGTGGACGTTCGTATGTCAGAGCCGTATACTTCAAGTTCGTCTTTATCTGAAATCTCGATGACATTACTGGCAACACAGTCACTGATCGTGTCCATACGACGTTTCTTTGCAACTGGATCTACTGTTTCCTTCTGGGGGGGTTCCTTGTTGGCAGGAGCGGGAACATCCTTTTCTTTATCTAAACCAATGAATTAAATATATGAAAATTAATACAAATATCATTAAAACAGGACACAGCAGAAAACATAGTGCTCTAAATCTGGAGCAGCCCAACTGTAGTACCTGAATATTATAGAAAAGCACAGCTAAATAAAGTCGTAAGAAACGTTGTGTTCCTGTTGTGATGGTAGTCCTTGCGATGCTTCTAGTGTTGCTACGTGTGGTATCCGAGTAAATTTGTTTATCCTAGTCCCATAAAAAACCTGTACCTAGTCATATAAAAAAAAATCATCAATACCTCACCTGTTTCAGACACCGTCAGATCGACTGTTGCTTCTAAAGGCTTGTCGACAGAGAAGAGCATTCGATTTTCTCGTTCTGTCACTCTTAGCAACAGAGAGTTACCGAGACGAGAACCGAGGAAAAGAAAATCTTCTTCTATAACGCACATCTGGAAAAAGATGATTCTTATTTTGACATAAAATTCATAAACATTTTTTGAATATCATATCAAAAATTGACCGCTCCAGCGGGATTCGAACCCGCGTCTTTGACTGACCATGTCGGCGCTCTAGTCAATTAAGCTATGGAACGATGTACCCGCTAGAGCGAAATTTTTGATATGATGATTTTTATTTTCGGTTTAAGCGAACCACGCTTCGCTTTTTGATATGATATTCAAAAAATGTTTAGAATTCCTAATGTGTGGGTACACAAAAATAAAATCATATATATAAAATGTATAGTAAAAGTGTATATCCGACTAGTGTTGTAAACGGTATACAAGCAGGAGGTGAGTATGGGTAGTGGCATGGGTGTATTTAGTAGGGCCAAAAGGGCTATGGTCCGGGGCGGTATTCTGTGAGATCAGACCGAGAACGACCTGAGATCAACACTGTGGATCCGGCGGCGGTACGTACGCAGGAGGTGAGCACGGAGGCGGCGGCGCGGTCCAGGTGGAAGCTGCGCACGCTGCGCACGGAGTCCGACAGCAGCGTCAGCACGTACAGCTGGCCGCCGCGCAGCGCCAGCGCCAGCCGCGTGTCGCCCAGCGCGGACACCCGGGCTGGTGGTGGCGGGTACTTACACAGGAGGTGAGCACGGAGGCGGCGGCGCGGTCCAGGTGGAAGCTGCGCACGCTGCGCACGGAGTCCGACAGCAGCGTCAGCACGTACAGCTGGCCGCCGCGCAGCGCCAGCGCCAGCCGCGTGTCGCCCAGCGCGGACACCCGGGCTGGTGGTGGCGGTACTTACACAGGAGGTGAGCACGGAGGCGGCGGCGCGGTCCAGGTGGAAGCTGCGCACGCTGCGCACGGAGTCCGACAGCAGCGTCAGCACGTACAGCTGGCCGCCGCGCAGCGCCAGCGCCAGCCGCGTGTCGCCCAGCGCGGACACCCGGGCTGGTGGTGGCGGTACTTACACAGGAGGTGAGCACGGAGGCGGCGGCGCGGTCCAGGTGGAAGCTGCGCACGCTGCGCACGGAGTCCGACAGCAGCGTCAGCACGTACAGCTGGCCGCCGCGCAGCGCCAGCGCCAGCCGCGTGTCGCCCAGCGCGGACACCCGGGCTGGTGGTGGCGGGTACTTACACAGGAGGTGAGCACGGAGGCGGCGGCGCGGTCCAGGTGGAAGCTGCGCACGCTGCGCACGGAGTCCGACAGCAGCGTCAGCACGTACAGCTGGCCGCCGCGCAGCGCCAGCGCCAGCCGCGTGTCGCCCAGCGCGGACACCCGGGCTGGTGGTGGCGGGTACTTACACAGGAGGTGAGCACGGAGGCGGCGGCGCGGTCCAGGTGGAAGCTGCGCACGCTGCGCACGGAGTCCGACAGCAGCGTCAGCACGTACAGCTGGCCGCCGCGCAGCGCCAGCGCCAGCCGCGTGTCGCCCAGCGCGGACACCCGGGCTGGTGGTGGCGGGTACTTACACAGGAGGTGAGCACGGAGGCGGCGGCGCGGTCCAGGTGGAAGCTGCGCACGCTGCGCACGGAGTCCGACAGCAGCGTCA